>NC_067484.1:10833438-11433438 GCF_947179515.1 Apodemus sylvaticus | reverse complement strand
AATGATACCCTTCACAATAGCCACAAACAATATAAAGTATCTTGGTATGACTCTAACCAAACAAGTGAAAGTTCTGTATGACAAGAACTTCAAGTCTCTGAAGAAGGAAATCAAGGAAGACCTCAGAAAATGGAAAAATCTTCCATGCTTGTGGATTGGCAGGATTAATATAGTAAAAATGGCCATCTTGCCAAAAGCAATATACAGATTCAATGCAATCCCCATCAAAATCCCAACTCAGTTCTTCATAGAGTTAGAAAGAGCAATTCTCAAATTCATCCAGAATAACAAAAAACCCATAATAGCTAAAACTATTCTCAACAGTAAAAGACCTTCTGGGGGAATCAGTATCCCTGACCTCAAGCAGTACTACAGAGCAATAGTGTTAAAATCTGCAAGTGACAGTCAGGTAGAGCAATGGAATAGAATTGAAGACCCAGAAATGAACCCACACACCTATGGTCACTTGATCTTCAGCAAAGGAGCTAAACCATCCAGTGGAAAAAAGATAGCCTTTCCCACAAATGGTCCTGGTTCAACTGGAGGTCAGCATGCAGAAGAATGCAAATCAGTCCACTCTTATCTCCTTGTACTAAGCTCAAGTCCAAGTGGATCAAGGACCTCCACATAAAACCAGACACACTGAAACTAACAGAAAAGAAACTGGCAAAGACCCTTGAGGACATGGGCACAAGGGAAAAGTTCCTGAACAGAACACCAATAGCTTATGCTCTAAGATCAAGAATTGACAAATGGGGCCTCATAAAATTACAAAGTTTCTGTAAGGTAAAGGACAGTGTCAAAAAGCCAAAACGGCAACCAACAAAGAGGGAACAATTTTTGAATTCCAGCCTTTGAGAGCTTCTTGCCTACACAGTGATTGCTAATAACCAGCAATCCTTTTGGATCAATGCATGGCAATCCCAGATAACACTGTTTATACTCTCTAGACCTTCAGGAATTTAAAGATCAAGTTTCTCTTGAAATAAAAAACAATATGTGAACCTAGATGTCTTGAAAGGGATGATAGTCCAGACCTAGGGGCCATTGACAATGGGATGCATAGCATTTTACATTTAGAAATAGAAATTTGGAATTCTTTTGGTTTTGTTCACTGAAGAGTACACATTGTGGAATTTACCTCCTGCCCTGCAAAATGTGGCTTGCTGTTCAACTGCCTCTTGATGGGGTTAGATCTCACAGCTGTGGAGCCTGGGGTTGTTATTCTTAGAAAGCCCTGGGAGGAGTTCAGTGTGCTGATGCAGATTACTCTCCTGGCTGTCTTCAAATAAAGTAAATATAGAATGCTCCTTCCAAGCACTTATTGCAGCAGTTTCTTGTAAAGTCTGAAAATACCATTGTTTGTTTTCTTATACCATGGTTTAAATTTATAGAATCCCTTTTGATTATGTGTGGTCTATCCACAACTAAAATATACTCTTTCTTTCTTGTCTATTATTAAGCATCTGTTTTTGTTTGTTTGTTTTTGGAAAGGATCCCAAGGAGTGCCTGAGGCATATGTACCTCTGAGCACATCTCCTTGGGTGTTGAGATACCATAGAAGTTTCTTGGCCCAGATTTCTCAGAAGTATGTGGTGCTCATTTATGGACACTTCTGGATATATTCAGCTAAGTGCAAAGTACAAAGCAGTAATTCTGGGCCCTTGTGTTACCCCTATTTGTGTTACCCTTGTGTTACCCCTGTGTCACCCCTGTGTTACCCCTGTGTTTCACCCCTGTGTGACCCATGTGTCACCCTTTTTTATATATATCTTTATTTTCTATATTCTTTGTTTACATTCCAAAAGCTTTCCCCTTTCACAGTTCCCCCTCCCCATATGTTCCATAAGTCCTCTTCTCTTCATCCATTCTCCTATCTTTCCCCCTCCCTTTTCTCTGTCCTGGTACTCCCCTACAATGCTGGATCAAGCCTTTCCAGGATTAGGGCCCTCTTCTTCCTTCTTCATGGGAATCATCATTTGATATGCTAATTGTATCTTCAGTATTCAGAGTTTCAGGGCTAATTAATATCCACTTATCAGTGATTGCATTCCATGTGTATTCTTTTGTGAATACATTACCTCGCTTAGGATGATATTTTCCAGTTCCAACCATTTGTCTAAAAAATTCATGAATTCATTGTTTTTAATTGCTGAATAGTACTCCATTGTGTATATATACTACATTTTCTGTATCCATTCTTCCATTGAGGGATATCTGGGTTCTTTCCAGCTTCTGGCTATTATAAATAAGGCTGCTACGAACATAGTGGAGCATGTGTTCTTATTGCATGCTGGGGAATCCTCTGGGTATATGCCCAGGAGAGGTATAGCAGGGTCCTCCGGAAGTGTCATGTTCAGTTTTCTTAGGAACTGCCAGACTGATTTGCATAGTGGTTATACCATCTTACAATCCCACCAGCAGTGAAGGAGTGTTCCTTTTTCTCCACATCCTTGTGAACATCTGCTGTCTCCTGAGTTTTTAACCTTAGCCATTCTGACTGGTGTGAGGTGAAATCTCAGGGTTGTTTTGATTTGCATTTCCCTAATGACTAATGATGTTGAGCATTTCTTAAGGTGCTTCTTGGCCATCTGAATTTCTTCAGGTGAAAATTCTTTGTTTAGAGCTATACCCCACTTGTTTAAATAGGGTTAATTGGATGTCAGGTCTTTGAAGAAGGAAATCGAAGATCTCAGAAAATGGAAAAATCTTCCATGCTCATGGATTAGAAGGATTAATATAGTTAAAATGGCCATCTTGCCAAAAGCAATATACAGATTCAATGCAATCCCCATCAAAATCCCAACTCAGTTTTTCACAGAGTTAGGAAAAGCAATTCTCAAATTTATCTGGAATAACAAAAAACCCAGGAGAGCTAAAACTATTCTCAACAGTAAAAGAACTTCTGAGGGAATTAGTATCCCAGACCTCAAGCAATACTACAGAGCAATAGTGTTAAAAACTCCATGGTATTGGCACAGTGACAGGCAAGTGGACCAATGGAATAGAATTGAAGACCCAGAAATGAATCCACACACCTATGGTCACTTGATCTTCGACAAAGGAGCTGAAAACATCCAGTGGAAAAAAGATAGCCTTTTCAACAAATGGTGCTGGCTCAACTGGAAGTCAGCATGCAGGAGAATGTGAATTGATCCATTCTTATCTCCTTGTACTAAGCTCAACTCCAAGTGGATCAAGGACCTCCACATAAGACCAGACACACTGAAACTAATAGAAAAGAAACTGGGGAAAACCCTTGAGGACATGGGCACAGGGGAAAAGTTCCTGAACAGAACACCAATAGCTTATGCTCTAAGATCAAGAATTGACAAATGGGATCTCATAAAATTACAAAGTTTCTGTAAGGCCAAGGACACTGTCAAAAGGACAAAATGGCAACCAACAAATTGGGAAAAGATCTTCAGCAACCCTACATCTGGTAGAGGGCTAATATCTGTGTTACCCTTGTATCAGCTGTGTGACTCCTGTGTCACCCTGTGTCCCTCCTGTGCAACCCCTGTGTGACCCCTGTTACTCCAGTGTCACTCATTTGACTCCTGTGTGACCCTGTGTGACCCCTGCTTGACCCTTGTGTCACCGCTGTGCCACTCTTCTGTCACCCTTGTGTTACCCTTCATATGAAATGCTATCTGGGGCATAAGGAATAAATTGTGGATGGATGTCTTGTGGAGCCAGCACTCTAGAACTGTTCATTCAAATTCCCCTCTCACCAAAGTCACACTGATCTTTCAGGCAGAACATGGCATGTAGACCCAAATTGTGGATTAGAGAGTATTCCTCTGGAAAGGGAATCATGTGGAAATAGATGATAAAACCTTCCTCTTTGTAAAGAAAAGTCATAATTGGAGCAGCAATGCATTGATCTGAAAGTGTCCTTCACCCCGTGGTGCAGGTGGAAGGGCTGGGAATTGTTCTAATCTCGTTTCCCAGAAAAGCAAATCAAGGCTAGGGGAACTTTTGTAATACTGGTATTAGTTCATCACCACAGGTAGAGATAATGTGAAGATGCAGTTGGATAAGTACCTACTCGCTAGAGAAACTTCTATAAAAAATTTACATACCCTTCTTTTCATAGGCAGCAGAGAGGATTCTCACTGTGAACATAGGCAGAGAACTTTACCTTACTTAGCACATTCTATCATTTAATGTTTTCTCATTACTTAGAAGCACTGTGCTGGTTTATTATGTGATAAGATACTAGTTCCTCAGTCTGAAGCTATCTTTGCATTGAGTCTGAGCTCTGGCTGAGGAGACACCAAGTGTCTGCCATATTCACTGAGGACTGTGAATGGAGTTTACATGCTCATTCCTCTCTTCCTTTTCTCCACATTGCATCCATTTTAGAATTTCTCAGCCAAGTGGTGGTGGCACACGCCTGTAACCCCAGTACTCTGGGAGGCAGAGGCAGGCAGATTTCTGAGTTCAAGGCCAGCGTGATCTACAGAGAGAACTAGTTCCAGGACAGCCAAGGCTACACAGAAAAACCTTGTCTCAAAAAAAAAAAAAACAAATCCAAAAAACCAGAGAGAGAGAGAGAGAGAGAGAGAGAGAGAGAGAGAGAGAGAGAGAGAGAGAGAATTTCTCCCTTGCTTGAAATATTTTCTGATCACATTGGAGTCCCTTTTAGTTAATTACTGTTCTGCTCTTACTTCAGAACACAGGGCAGTTTCTCATCTGTGCTTTTCTATCTCTTCCAGGTCTATGGTGCCCTCACAGACAACATTTAGGTCTTCACCATCACTGATTTTCCAAGTGCTCAGAGTGATATGGTACTTTAGGGAAGTACTCTATGACAGCCCAACTTCCATTTCCCAGAAGAACTATGACAGAGATTGTGTTTTTGAAGAAATTCACATCAAGCACATACAGATTAGGGCTGTTCTCTACACCATATCAAAATATGACTCATTTAAATGTGTTATAACTAATGAAGTTGTTTTAATTTTTTGCATTTGATGTAGCAGGTGGTGCTTAGCTTAACTTAGCATGGTTTCTTTTATCTTTATTTTTTTATTAAAGAGGCATTTTTTCTAAGGGTTATAGGATTGTGCAACTACACTCACAGTTCTTTCTTATCACTAATCATTTCTAGGCTCAGATACTTTGGTAACTTGTTTATTTGACACTATTTAGAATCACCCAGGAAAAGAGATAGGTAATGAATAATTATCTAGACCAGGTTGGTCTATGAGCATATCTGTAGAAGATTGGCTTATTTTTTAATTGATGTATTAAGGCCTGTTGCATAGTGGGTGGTGTGATTTCCTAGGCTGTCTAAGGTTCAGTAGGTACTGAACTGTGTAAAAGAGAAGAACGCTATAAAGCAGGCAGCATGGATATATTTGTTTCTCTCTGACCTTGACTGGATATGGTATAACTAGCTGCCTCAAGCTCCTACCACTAATGTCTCCCTTGCATGATGGATTGTATTCTGGAATTATATCTTAATTAACCAAACAAACCCCACCTCTAGTTGCTTCTTGTCATGTATGTTACCACAGCTACTAAAACAAAGCTGGGAAAGACACCATGTGAATATAAAGCATTTAGTCACGATTCCTCTTTTCTTTCTCTTCCACATTTCCCAAACTTCAGAGTACAATGATTCATTAAGCAACAAACAAACAAAAAATAAAAATTCCTACCAAATTAGAGATGAAATATAAAATTACATCCTGTATGGATTGTAGGAGAGAATGAGGTTCACCTTGAGAAGCTTGTAATTTATGGGTCATGATGAACTAGTATAATATCTATAATCATGCACACAAGTCAAAGCTATGGCATTTGATCTCTGAATATTTTATCTGGGAATGCATGCTTTATTGAAGCTGAGAGAATTTTGAAAAAATGCTGGTATCCCATAGGCACTGATAACAAAATCTCTTTCTAGTGGATGTTTTACACATTACAGGTTCAGAAAACAATGTAAAAACTCCAGTTTCTGACTTTCTTGATCAGTTGTTGGGTTGACATTCACAGTCTGAGATATTCCCCTCGCAGCCATGTTGAAGGTTCTATATCTCCTAGTGTTAGCCCAGTAGCCAGAGCTTTCAAAGTTGGAAGGTGGTAGTTTTATAGGTTCTCTTAAAGCCGGAGAGTGCACTCAGGGATGGGTCCCCAGAGCACGGGTTTGCAGGTCGAGTTTAGGGGCTCCCGCATTAGACTCCTAAATGGTTTTGATCCCAGCACTTTAATGTAACAAATCCGCAGTCTCTTTCCATAAAACTCAGCAAATGGGTTAATTCACCTTGTGTAACAGAGACCGAGAACAACAATCAGTGTGCACTAACAGCATCATGGAATTCTAAAATCCCTCAGTGTGGATCAGTGGAGAGTTAGTTAACTCTAAGGGAAAGTCTCTTCCTAGACTATAAAGAAAACTTTCTCTTATGCAGAGTAAATTGTCTGCTTCTTAATCAGCTAGGATGGCACCAGGCAAGGGCAAAATTCCTCATGGATGAGGACTCTGGGGCTGCTGCAGCCACAATTCTCGGGCCGGTTTTCAGAGGTTTTTTGAGATCTTGTTACTGAGCATTGTCCTCTGTGGCTCCAGCCAGGAGACTGGTTAAGGAACATATCCATCATCAAGTTCCTACTCACTGGAGGCTGTCAGGCTGAAAGGCCTTGGAGATGCTTGTTTTTTAAGGTGGTTAGAACTGTGCTCAGCTTCAAGCAGGTCCTCCACCCTCTGCATCTGGTGTTGTGTTGGGAAAGTTAGTGCCACAGACTTGTCAATAATCAGCAAAAGGTCACACTTTCTATGTGCTTTAAGTTTCTTGGGGGGAGAGGTGTATCGTTAACCTTCTTTAAGGAACTGGAAAATTTATGCTCTGGAAAAGAACAATTCTTTTAGTTTGTTAGTGTTTTCTGTATAGTGCAAAGTCACCTTGGCAATTGGCCATCATTATGAGCCTTCAGGCTGCTATTGTTCACACTACACTGATGATGTAGTTAAATACTAATTTTGACTCATTGAATAGCTGAATGGGAGCAAGGATTGAAACAGATTTCCTCTGACCTCTGAGGATTCGCTAAGGTCTACCTAGTTTAGCCTAGCTCAACTGATAGGGTGTTAGACTGGCTTTCAGGGATGAAAGCTAGAAAAAATTGATGTGTATTTCAGACAGAGTATGAAGCACAGAACAGAGAGGAGAGAGGGTGGATCAAAGGGTTTATGATTTTAGTTTGAGGGAGTCTAGATATATGCATTAATCTGGCGACATAGTAGGTGATTATGTAAGGCACTGCAATACTTTTGAACATACCTCCCAAGTGCTTATCCTCAAATAAATATTAACGGTCCTTGATAGATCACGTGGTGGCATGAAAGTATAGGCCCCCCACCCATGAAAGTATTAGTGCCTTTGGAGACAAGCATGAGCTGAGCTAAAATGGGGGCTTGAGCTTCTCACCATGTGACTTTCTGTGCTATGTTTGGTGAACTACAAGGCTGTGATTTACCAGCAGATGAAAACAGAAGCTGGCACCATGCTTTTGACCTTCAAGCTTCCATAACTTACATCTCAGTAAGTTATTTGGTACCAGATTTTGGCAGATGTTAAAGTTAGAGCTAGACATATGGATAGCCAGTACAAGAGCAAGTTAAGGCTAGTTTGATACTCTGCTCACATAGTTAATGCATGAGTCTCCTACCATCATATCTAAGTAATTATACAGGTTTTCACTACCCGAGATCTATTCTCCCATCCTCCTTGAAATGATTCTCGAATCGTTCAGAGTGCAGTTGGTTATTTCTCAATGTGCTATTATGTTGATTAGCAAGTCTTGCTTTCTAACCATTTTTTTAAATACTTCCTTTATTCCATATAGCCCTTCCTTCAACCTGTGACCTCATCTCTCCAATTCCTGTGTCCCCTGCCTAAACCATTTCCAACACAGTACTTTATCTCTTTTGTTCTTTTAAGTCTGTGTTCTTCTATGTACCATTCCTTCAGGTAGCCCTTCCTTCTAATTTCCTTCCTTAGTTCCTAGTTTGTAAAAATACACCATATAAGACATACCTTACTAAATCACTGAGAGTAGGAGCCTACTTTGTGTGTGTATGTGTGTGTGCATTTTACTTTTTTAATTATATATTTGCTTTATTTAAATTTCAAATGGTATCCCCTTTCCATGCTAGCCCTCTGAAAATTCCCTATCCCATCCCCCCTCTGCCTGCTTTCCCCTCCCCCCAATTTCCTTACTTTCATTCCCCTATTATGGGAAATTGAGCCTTCATAGCATCCATGGTCTCTCCTTTTATTGATGTCTGAAATGGTCATCTTCTGCTACATATGTAGCTGGAGCCATGGGTCCCTCCATGTGTACTCTTTGGTTTGTGGTTTAGCCCCTGGGAGCTCTAGGGGTACTAGTTGGAACATATTATTGTTCCTCCTACAGGGCTGCAAACCTCTTTAGCTCTTGGGTCCTTTCTCTAGGTGTTCCATTGGGGAGGCTATGTTCATTCTATTGGTTTGATGTGAGCCATGGGTATTTTGATCCACTTTCAAATAAGGATCAAAGTATCCACACTTTGGCCTTCCTTCTTGAGCTCCATGTGGTCTGTGAGATGTATCTTGGGTATTCCTAGTTTTTGAGCTAATATCCACTTATCAGTGAGTGCATATCGTGTGTTCTTTTGTGACGGGGTTTTCTTACTCAGGGTGATAGTTTCTAGTTCCATCTATTTGCCTAGGGATTTCATGAATTCATTGTTTTTAATAGCCGAGTAGTACTCAATTGTGTAAATGTACCACGTTTTCTGTATCCATTCCTCTGTTGAGGGACATCTGGGTTCTTTCCAGCTTCTGGCTTTTATAATTAAGGCTGCTACGAACATACTGGAGAATGTGTCCTTATTACATGTTGAAGCATCTTCTGAGTATATGCCCAGCAGTGGTAGAGTTGGGTCCTCAGGTAGTCCTGTGTCCAGTTTTCGGAGGAACTTGCTAAACTGATTTCCAGAGTGGTTTTACCAGCTTGTAATCCCACCAGCAATGGAGGAGTATTCCTCTTTCTCCAATCCTCTCCAGCATTTGCTGTCTCCTGAGTTTTTGATCCTGGACATTTTGACTGGTGTGAGGTGAAATTTCAGGGTTGTTTTGATTTGCATTTCCTTGATGACTAAGGATGTTGAACATTTCTTTAGGTGTTTCTCAACCATCCAGTACCCCTCAGTTGAGAATTCTTTGTTTAGCTCTAAACCCGAATTTTTTTTTTGTCTTTTTTTTTATTTGATATAATTTATTTACATTTCAAATGATTTCCCCTTTTCTAGCCCCCCCCCACTCCCCGAAAGTCCCGTAAGCCCCCTTCTCTTCCCCTGTCCTCCCTCCCACCCCTTCCCAGTTCCCCGTTCTGGTTTTGCCAAATACTGTTTCACTGAGTCTTTCCAGAACCAGGGACCACTCCTGCTTTCTTCTTGTATCTCATTTGATGTGTGGTTTATGTTTTGGGTATTCCAGTTTTCTAGGTTAATAACCACTTATTAGTGAGTGCATACCATGATTCACCTTTTGAGTCTGGGTTACCTCACTTAGTATGATGTTCTCTAGCTCCATCCATTTGCCTAAGAATTTCATGAATTCATTGTTTCTAATGGCTGAATAGTACTCCATTGTGTAGATATACCACATTTTTTGTATCCACTCTTCTGTTGAGGGATACCTGGGTTCTTTCCAGCATCTGGCAATTATAAATAGGGCTGCTATGAACATAGTAGAGCATGTATCCTTATTACATGGTGGGGAATCCTCTGGGTATATGCCCAGGAGTGGTATAGCAGGATCTTCTGGAAGTGAGGTGCCCAGTTTTCGGAGGAACCGCCAGACTGCTTTCCAGAGTGGTTGTACCAATTTGCAACCCCACCAGCAGTGGAGGAGTGTTCCTCTTTCTCCGCACCCTCTCCAACACCTGCTGTCTCCTGAATTTTTAATCTTAGCCATTCTGACTGGTGTAAGATGAAATCTTAGGGTTGTTTTGATTTGCATTTCCCTAATGACTAATGAAGTGGAGCATTTTTTAAGATGCTTCTCCGCCATCCGAAGTTCTTCAGGTGAGAATTCTTTGTTTAACTCTGTACCCCATTTTTTAATAGGGTTGTTTCTTTTCTATTAGCTTCAGAGTGTCTGGCTTTATGTGGAGGTCCTTGATCCATTTGGATTTGAGCTTAGTACAAGGAGACAAGGATGGATCAATTCGCATTCTTCTGCATGCTGACCTCCAGTTGAACCAGCACCATTTGTTGAAAAGGCTATCTTTTTTCCATTGGATGTTTTCAGCCTCTTTGTCGAGGATCAAGTGGCCATAGGTGTGTGGGTTCATTTCTGGATCTTCAATCCTGTTCCATTGATCCTCCTGCCTGTCACTGTACCAATACCATGCAGTTTTTAACACTATTGCTCTGTAGTATTGCTTGAGGTCAGGGATACTGATTCCCCCAGATTTTCTTTTGTTGCTGAGAATAGTTTTAGCTATCCTGGGTTTTTTGTTGTTCCAGATGAATTTGATAATTGCTCTTTCTAACTCTGTGAAGAATTGAGTTGGGATTTTGATGGGTATTGCAACCCGAATTTTTAATAGGCTTATTTTGCTCTCTGGAGTCTACCTTCTTGAGTTCTTTGTATATTTGGGGTAGTATTACTCTATCAGAGGTAGGATTAGTAAAGATCTTTTTTGATTCTTTTGGTTGCCATTTTGTCCTATTGACAGTGTCCTTTGCCTTACAGAAGCTTTGCAATTTTATGATGTCCCATTTGTCAATTCATGATCTTAGAGCATAAGCAATTGCTGTTCTATTCATGAAAGTTTCCCCTGTGCCTATATGCTTCAGGTTCTTCCCCACTTTCTGTTCTATTAGATTCAGTGCATCTGATTTTTTGTGGAGGTCCTCTATCCACTTGGATGTTAGCTTTGTACAGGGAGCTAAGAATGCATCAATTTGCATCATTCTACAAGTTGACTGCCAGTTGGCCCAGCACCATTTGTTGAAAATGCTGTCTTTTTTCCATTGGATGGTTTTAGCTCTTTTGTCAAAGATCAAGTGACCATGTATTTGGGTTCATTTCTGGGTCTTCAAGTCTATTCCATTTATCTTCTTGCATGTCTCTGTACCAACACCATACAGTTTGTATCACTATTGCTCTGTACTAGAGCTTGAGGTCAGGGATGGTGATTCCACCAGAAGTTCTTTTATTGTTGAGAATAGTTTTTGCTATGCTGGGTTTTTGTTATTCTGGATAAATTTGGAAATTTATATTTCTAACTCTATGAAGAATTGAGTTGCAATTTTGATGGGGATTGTATTGAATCTGTAGATTGCTTTAGGCAAAATGGACATTTTTTTTTCTATATTAACCCTGCCAATCCATGAGCATGGGGGATCTTTCCATCTTCTGAGATCTTCAAATTTTTCATCAGAGACTTGAAGTTCTGGTCATACAGATTTTTCACTTGCTTGGTTAGAGTCATACCAAAGTATTTTATATTATTTGTGGCTATTGAGAAAGGTGTCATTTCCTTAATTTCTTTCTCAGCCTCTTTATCCTTTGAGTATAGGAAGGCTACTGATTGGTTTGAGTTAATTTTATATCCAGCCATTTTGCTGAAGTTGTTCATCAGGTTTAGTTCTCTGGTGGAATTTTTGGGGTCCCATAAGTATACTATCATGTCATCTGCAATTAGTGATACATTGACTTCTTCCTTTCCAATCTGAATCAATTTGACCTCCTTTTCTTGCCTAATTGCTCTGGCTAGGACTTTGAGAACTATATTGAACAGGTAGAGAAAGAGTGGACAGCCTTGTCTAGTTCCTGATTTCAGTGGGATTGCTCCCAAGTTTCTCTCCAATTAGTTTGATGTTGGCTACTGATTTGCTATATATTGCTTTTACTGTGTTTAGGTATGCGCCTTGAATTCCTAATCTTTCCAAGACTGTTGGATTTTGTCAAATGCTTTCTCATCATCTAATGAAATGATCATGTGATTTTTTTCTTTGAGTTTGTTTATATAGTAGATTACATTGATTGATTTCTGTATATTGAGCCATCCCTATATCCCTTGGACGGAGCCTACTTGATCATGATGGATGATCATTTTGATGGGTCTTTGATTGGGTTGGCAACAATTTTATTGAGTATTTTTGTATCAATATTCATAAGGGAAATTGGTCTAAAGTTCTCTTTCTTTATTGGGTCTTTGTGTGGTTTAGGTATCAGAGTAATTGTGGCTTCATAAAATGAGTTGGATAGTGTTCCTTCTGTTTCTATTTTGTAGAATAGTTTGAAGACTATTGGTGTTAAGTCTTCTTTGAAGGTCTGGTAGAACTCTGCATTGAACCCATCTTGTCCTGGGCTTTTTTTGGTTGGGAGACTATTAATGACTGCTTCTGTTTCTTTAAGGGTTATAGAATTGTTTAGGTCATCTATCTGATCCTGATTTAACTTTGGTACCTGGTATCTGTCTAGAAATTTGTCCAATTCTTCCAGATTTTCCACTTTTGTTGAGTATAGGCTTTTGTAGTAGGATCTGATGATTTTTTGGATTTTCTCAGTATCTGTTGTTATGTCTCCCTTTTCATTTTTTATTTTCCTAATTTGGATACTGTCTCTCTGCTCTCTGGTTAGTTTGGCTAAGGGTTTATATATCTTGTTAATTTTTCAAACAGCCAGCTTCTGTTTTGGTTGATGCTTTGTATAGTTCTTTTTGTTTCTACTTGGTTGATTGCAACCCTGAGTTCTATTATTTCCTGTCATCTACTCCTCTTAGGTATATTTGCTTCTTTTTGTTCTAGAACCTTTAGCTGTGCTGTTAAGCTGTTAGTGTATGCTCTTTTCAGTTTCTTTTTGGAGGCATTCAGAGCTATGAGTTTTCCTCTTAGCACTGCTTTCATTGTGTCTATAAGTTTGGGGCTGTTGGCGCTCTGGTGAGTCCAGCCCTACAGAGCATAGGATCCAGTCCTGAGGCCTCTGGCAGGAGACTTCTGGTCTCTGCTTTGGGATCAGGGACAGCCTGGGCCATGGCACTCCATCTCCAGGAAGTGCAAGGGGCCAGCTGTGCACCCGGAGGGCGGCTGGGAGGAAGCAGTATGTTCTGGTTTGTCAGGCCCTGCGGAGGATCCAGTCCTGAGGCCTCTGGCCTTCCAGTCTCTGCTTCGGGATCGGGAACAGCTTGGGCCACTGTACCCTGTCTCCAGGAAGTGCAAGAGGCCAGCTGTGCACACAGAGGACAGCTGGGAGGAAGCAGCTTGCTCTAGTGAGTCTGGCCCTGCAGAGCAGAGGATCCAGTCCTGAGGCCTGTGGCAGGAGCCTCTGGATCTGGAACAGCCAGGGACACAACAGCCTGAGCCAGTCTCCAGGCAGTGCAGGAGGTCAGCTGCGCAACTGGAGACCAGCTGGGAAGAGGCAGATTGCACTGGTGAGTCCAGCATTGACAACAAGACCAACTAACAACAGTGAGAACTAGATGGCAAAAGGCAAACATAGGAACATTACTAACAGACATAAAGGCAATATGGCAGCCTCTGAACCCAATTCTCCATTAGCAGCATGTCCTGGATACCCCAACACAAAAGAAAAACAAGATTTGGATTTAAAATCACTGGTCATGATGCTGTTACAGGAACACATGAAGGACATAAATAAATCTCTTAAGGAAATTCAGGATAAAATGGATCAAAAGTTAGAAGCCCTTACAAGGGAAACACAAAAATTATTGAAAGAAATTCAGGAGAATTCAGAAGCCAATAAGAAGGAAACACAAAAATCACTTAAATACAGGAGAACTTTGGTCAACAGGCTGAGGTCATGATAGAAGAAACACAAAAATCTCTTAAAGAATTACAGGAAAACACAAACAAACAAGCAAAGGAGCTAAGCAAAAACATCCAGGATCTAAAATCAGAAGTAGAAACAACTAAGAAATCTCAAAGGGAGACAACTTTGGAGATAGAAAATCTTGTGAAGAAATCAGGGGCCATAGATACAAATATCAACAACAGAATACAAGAGATGGAAGAAAGAATCTCAGATGCCGAAGATACCATAGAAACCATGGACTCAACAATTAAAGAAAATGCAAAATGCAAAAAGCCTGTAACTCAAAACATCCAGGAAATCCAGAATACAATGAGAAGACCAAACCTAAGGATTATAGGCATAGATGAGTGAAGATTTACAACTTAAAGGGCCATCAAATATCTTCAACAAAATTATGGAAGAAAACTTTCCCAACTTAAAGAGAGAGATACCCATAAATATACAAGAAGTCTACAGAACTCCAAACCGACTGGACCTGAGCAGAAAAACCTCCTGTTACATCATAATCAAAACCCCAAATGCACTAAACAAAGAAAGAATATTAAAGGCAGTAAGAGAAAAAGGCCAAGTAACATATAAAGGAAGACCTATCAGAATCACACCAGACTTCTCACCAGAGACCATGAAAGGTAGAAGATCCTGGCCAGATCTCATACAGACTCTAAGAGAACACAAATGCCAACCAAGACTATTATACCCAGCAAAACTCTCATTCACCATAGATGGAGAAACCAAGATATTCCATGACAAAACCAAATTTACACAATATCTTTCCACAATCCCAGCTCTGCAAAGAATAATAGGAGGAAAACTCCAATACAAGGAGGGAAACTACACCCTGGAAAAAGCAAGATAGTTACTGTCCTTCATCAAACCCAAAAGAAGATAACCACTGAAATATAAAAATAACATCAAAAATGAAAGGAAATAATAATCACTATTTTTTAATATCTCTTAACATCAATGGACTCAATTCCCGAATAAAAAGACAGACTAACAGACTGGAAAAGGAAACAAGACCCTACATTTTGCTGCATACAGGAGACACACCTCAGTGTCAAAGACAAAAACTACCTTAGAGTAAAAGGCTGGAAGCCAATGGTCTTGGGAAACGAGTCGGAGTAGCCATTCTAATATCAGATAAAAGTGACTTTCAACCTAAAGTCATCAAAAGAGACACAGAAGGACACTTTTTGTTGGTCAAAGGAAAAATCTACGAAGAAGAACTCTCAATTCTGAACATCTATGCGCCAAATGCAAGGGCACCCTCATTCATAAAAGGAACTGTACTAAAGCTCAAAGCACACATTGCACCTAACACAATAATTGTGGGGGACTTCAACACTGCACTTTCCTCAATGGACCGATCAGGAAAACAGAAACTAAACAGGGACAGAGTAAAACGAGTTGAAGCTTTGGACCAATTGTATTCGACTGATATTTATAGAACATTTCACCCTAAAACAAAAGAATATACCTTTTTCTCAGCACATCATGGTACATTCTTCAAAATTGACCATATAATTGGTCACAAGACAGACCTCAACAAATATAAGAAGATCGAACTAATCCCATGCCTCCTATCAGATCACTATGGAGTAAGAGTGGTTTTCAATAGCAACAAAAACAACAGAAAGCCCATATACACATGGAGGCTGAACAATACTCTACTCAATGACACCTTGGCCAAAGAAGAAATAAAGAAAGAAATCAGAGACTTTTTAGAATTTAATGAAAATGAGGGCACAACATACCCAAATCTTTGGGACACAATGAAAGCAGTGCTAAGAGGAAAACTCATAGCCCCGAGTGCCTCCAAAAAGAAAATGGAGAGAGCATACACTAGCAGCTTAACGACACACCTGGAACAAAAAGAAGCTATTGCACCCAGGAGGAGTAGAAGACAGGAAATCATCAAACTCAGGGCTGAAATCAAGTGGAAACAAAGAAAACCATACAAAGAATCAACAAATCCAGGAGCTGGTTCTTTGAGAAAATCAACAAGATAGATAAACCCTTAGCCAGACTGACCAAAGGGCACAGAGAAAGTATCCAAATTAACAAAATTAGAAATGAAAAGGGGGATATAACAACAGAAAATGAGGAAATCCAAAGAATCATCAGATCCTACTACAAAAGCCTATACTCAACACAACTGGAGAATCTGGAGGAAATGGACAATTTCCTAGACAGATACCAAACACCAAAATTAAATCAGGACCAAATAAATCATCTAAACAGTCCCATAACTCCTAAAGAATTAGAAGGGGGGTCATAGAAAGTCTTCCAACCAAAAAAAGCACAGGACCAGATGGTTTCAGTTCAGAATTCTATCAGACCTTCAAAGAAGACCTAAAACAAATAGTCTTCAAACTATTCCACAAAATAGAAAAAGAAGGAACACTACCCAATTCCTTCTATGAAGCCACAATTACGCTGATACCAAAACCACACAAAGATCCAACAAAGAAGGAAAACTTCAGTCCAATTTCCCTTATGAACATCGATGCAAAAATACTCAATAAAATTCTTGCCAACTGAATCCAAGAACACATAAAAACAATCATCCACCATGATCAAGTAGACTTTATCCCAGGGATGAAGGGTTGGTTCAATATACGGAAATCCCTCAATGCAATCCACTACATAAGAAACTCAAAGAAAAAAAAACAACATGGTCATTTCATTGGATGCCGAAAAAGCATTTGACAAAATTCAGCATCCTTTCGTACTTAAAGTTTTGGAAAGAACAGGAATTCAAGGCCCATACCTAAACATAGTAAAAGCAATATACAGCAAACCTATAGCCAGCATCAAACTAAATGGAGAGAAACTTGAAGCAATCCCACTAAAATCAGGGTCTAGACAGGGCTGACCCCTTTCTCCTTATCTTTTCAATATTGTACTTGAGGTACTAGCTCGGGGAATTAGACAACATAAGGAGGTCAAAGGGATACAAATTGGAAAGGAAGAAGTCAAGCTATCATTATTTGAAGATGATAGGATAGTCTTCCTAAGTGACCCAAAAAAACTCCACTAGGGAACTCCTACAGCTGATAAACAACTTCAGCAAAGTGGCAGGTTATAAAATCAACTCAAGCAAATCAGTAGCCTTCCTATACTCAAAGGATAAGCAGGCTGAGAAAGAAATTAGGGAAATTACACCCTTCACAATAGCTATAAACAGTATAAAGTACCTTGGGGTAACTCTTACCAAACGTGAAAGATTTGTATGACAAGAACTTCAAGATTCTGAAGAAGGAAATGGAAGAAGACCTCAAAAAATGGAAAAGCCCCCCATGCTCATGGATCAGCAAGATTAGTATAGTTAAAATGGCCATTTTGCCAAAAGCAATATAGAGATTCAATGCAATACCCATCAAAATCCCAACTCAATTCTTCACAGAGTTAGAAAGAGCAATTCTCAAATTCATCTGGAATAACAAAAAAACCCAGGATAGCTAAAATTAATCTCAAAGAAATTCTGCGGGAATCAGTATCCCTGACCTCAAGCAATACTACAGAGCAATAGTGTTTAAAAACTGCATGGTATTGGTACAGTGACAGGCAGGCAGATGAATGGAACAGGATTGAAGATCCAGAAATGAACCCTCACACCTATGGCCACTTGATCCTCGACAAAGGGGCTGAAAACATACAATGAAAAAAAGAAAGCCTTTTCAACAAATGGTGCTGGTTCAACTGGAGGTCAGTATGCAGAAGAATGGAAAATTATCCATTCTTATCTCCATGTACTAAACTTCACTCCAAGTGGATCAAGGACCTCCATGTAAAACCAGACACACTGAAACTAATAGAAAAGAAACTGAGGAAGAACCCTTGAGGACATGGGCACAGGGGAAAAGTTCCTGAATAGATTACCAATAGCTTATGCTCTAAGATCAAGAATTGACAAATGGGACCTCATAAAATTACAAAGTTTATGTAAGGCCAAGGACACTGTTAAAAGGACAAAACAGCAACCATCAAATTGGGAAAGGATATTCACCAACCCTACATCTGATAGAGGGCTAATATCCAATATATACAAAAAACTCAAGAAGTTAGACCCCAGGGAACCAAATAACCCTATTAAAAATGGGGTACAGATCTAAACAAAGAATTTTCACCTGAAGAAATTTGGATGGCTGAGAGGTACCTTAAGAAGTAGTCAACATCATTAGTCATTAGGGAAATGCAAATCAAACCACCCTGAGATTTCACCTTACACCAGTCAGAATGGCTAATGTCAAAAACTCAGGAGACAGCAGGTATTGGCAAGGATGTGGAGAAAGAGGAACACTCCTTCACTGCTGGTGGGGCTGTAAGATGGTACAACCACTTTGGAAATCAGTCTGGTGGTTCCTCAGAAAACTGGACATGACATTTCCGGAGGATCCTGCTATACCTCTCCTGGGCACATACCCAAAGGATTCCCTGGCATGCAATAATGACACGTGCCCCATTATGTTCATAGCAGCCTAATTTATAATAGCCAGAAGCTGGAAAGAACCTAGATGCCCCTCAAAGGAGGAATGGATACAGAAAATGTGGTATATTTACACAATGAAATACTACTCAGCAATTAGAAACAATGAATTCACAACATTTTTAGGCAAATGGTTTGATCTGGAAAATATCATCCTAAGTGAGGTAACCCAATCACAAAAGAATACACATAGAATGCAATCTCCGATAAGTGGATATTAATTAGCCCAGAAGCCCTGAATACCCAAGGCAAAAATCGCATAACAAATGACTCCCATGAAGAAGTATGGAGAGGGTCCTGATCCTGGAAAGGATTGTTCTAGCATTGGAGGGGAATATAAGGACAGAGAAAAAGGAGGGATGTGATTGGAGAATGGATGGAGAGAAGAAGGTTTATGGGACATATGGGGAGGGGGGATCCAGGAAAGGGGAAATCATTTGGAATGTAAACAAAGAATATAGAAAATAAAAATATTTTAAAAAATGCTCAACTTCATTAGTCATTAAGGAAATGCAAATCAAAAGAACCCTGAGATTTCACCTTACTTTAGTCAGAATGGCTAAGATTAAAAATACAGGAGACAGCAGGTGTTGGCAAGGATGTGGAGAAAGAGTAATACTCAGCTGCTGCTGGTGGGGTTGCAAATTGGTAAAACCAGTGTGGATATCAGTCTGGCAGTTCCTCAGAAACCTGGGCACATCACTTCTGGAGGATCCTGCTATACCACTCCTGGGCATATACCCAGAGGATTCCCCAGCATGTAATAAGGATACATGCTCCACTATGTTCATAGCAGCCCTATTTATAATAGCCAGAAGCTGGAAAGAACACAGGTATCCCTCAACAGAAGAGTGGATGCAAAAAACGTGGTATATATACACAATGGAGTACTATTCATCCATTAGAAACAATGAATTCATGAAATTCTTAGAGAAATGGATGGAGCTGGAGAACATCATACTAAGTGAGATAACCCAGTCTCAAAAGATCAATCATGGTATGCACTCACTAATAAGTGGATATTAACCTAGAAAATTGGAATACCCAAAACATAATCCACACATCAAATGATGTACAAGAAGAACAAAGGAGTGGCCCCTTGTTCTGGAAAGACTCAGTGAAGCAGTATAGGGCAAAACCAGAACAGGGAAGTGTGAAGGGGTGGGTGGGAGAACAGGGGGAGGAAAGGGGACTTATGGGACTTTCAGGGAGTGGGGAGCTAGAAAAGTGGTAATAATTTGAAATGTAAATAAAAAATATATTGAATAAAAAGAAAACAAAACAAAATAAAAATAAACAACAACAACAAAAAACAAAAAACAACAACAAAAAACCAATAGAAAGCCCACATACACGTGGAAACTGAACAATATTCTACTCAATGATACCTTGGTCAAGGAAGAAATAAAAAAAGGAGACTTTTTAGAATTTAATGAAAATGAAGATACAATATACCTAATTCTATGGGACACAATGAAAACAGTGCTAAGAGGAAAATTCATAGCCCTGAGTGCCTACAAGTAGAAAATGGAGAGAGCATACACTAGCAGCTTAATGACACCTGAAAGCCCTGGAACAAAAAGAAGTTATTTCACCCAGGAGGATTAGAAGGCAGGAAATCATCAAACTCAGGACTGAAATAAATCAAGTAGAAACATAGAGAACCATACAAAGAATCAACAAACCAGGAGCTGTTTCTTTGAGAAAATCAACAAGGTAGATAAACCCTTAGCCAGACTAACCAAAGGACACATAGAAAGTATTCAGATTAACAAAATTAGAAATGAAAAGGGAGATATGACAACAGAAACTGAGGAAATTCAAAAATCATCAGATCGTACTACAAAAGCCTATACTCATCACAACTGGAAATTCTGGAGGAAATGGACAGTTTCCTAGACAAATATCAGAGAGCAAAATTAAATCAGGATCAAATAGATCATTTAAACAGTCCCATAACCCCTAAAGAAATAAAAGGAGTCATAGAAAGTCTCCCAACCAAAAAAAGCACAGGACCAGATGGCTTCAGTGCAGAATTCTATCAGACCTTCATAGAAGAGCTAACACCAATACTCTTCAAACTATTCCACAAAATAGAAACAGAAGGAACACTACCCAACTTTTCTAGGAAGCCACAATTAAGCTGATACCAAAACCACACAAAGATCCAACAAAGAAAGAGAACTTCAGGCCAATTTCCCTTATGAATATTGATGCAAAAATACTTAATAAAATTCTTGCCAACTGAATCCAAGAACACATCAAAACGATCATCCATCATGATCAAGTAGGATTCATCCAGGGGTGCAGGGATGGTTCAATATAAGGAAATCCATCAATGCAATCCACTACATAAACTCAAAGAAAAAAACCATATGATCATTTCATTAGATGCTGAAAATGCATTTGACAAAATTCAGCATCCTTTCATGCTAAAAGTCTTGGAATGAACAGGAATTCAAGGCCCATACCTAAACATAGTTAAAGCAATATACAGCAAACCAGTAGCCAACATCAAACTAAATGGAAAGAAACTTGAAGCCATCCGACTAAAATCAGGGACTAGACAAGGCTGTCCTCTCTCTCCACATCTTTTCAATATAGTGCTTGAAATTCTAGCTAGAGCAATTAGACAACATAAGTAGGTCAAGGGTATTCAAATTGGTAAGGAAGAAATCATATTATCACTATTTGCAGATGACATGATAGTCTACTTAAGTGACCCTAAAACCTCCCCCAGAGAACTCTTACAGCTGGTAAACAACTACAGGAAAGTGGCTCAGTATAAAATCAACTCAAGCAAATCAGTTGCCTTCCTATACTCAAAGGATAAGCAGGCCGAAAAAGAAATTAGTGAAACGACACCCTTCACAATAGCCACAATCAGCATACAGTATCTTGGGGTGACTCTAACCAAACAAGTGAAATATGTATACGACAAAAACTTCAGGTCTCTGTGGAAGGAAATCGAAGAAGACCTCAGAAAATGGAAAAATATTCCATGCTCGTGGATTGGCAGCATTAATACAGTTAAAATGGCCATCTTGCCAAAAGCAGTCTACAGATTCAATGCAATCCCCATCAAAATCCCAACTCAGTTCTTCACAGAGTTAAAAGCAATTCTCAAATTCATCTGGAATAACAAAATCCCAGGATAGCTAAAATTATTCTCAACAGTAAAAGAACTTTCAGGGGAATCAGTATCCTAGACCTCAAGCAATACTACAGAGCAATAGTGTTAAAAACTGTATGGTATTGGCACAGTGACAGGCAAGTGGACCAATGGAATAGTATTGAAGACTCAGAAATGAATCCATACACCTATGGTCACTTGATCCTCGACAAAGGAGCAGAAAACATCCAGTGGACAAAAGATAGCCTTTTCAACAAATGGTGCTGGTTCAACTGGAGGTCAGCATGCAGAAGAATGGGAATTGATCCATTCTTATGTCCTTGTACTAAACTCAACTTTAAGTGGATCAAGGACCTCCACATAAAACCAGACACACTGAAACTAATAGAAAAGAAACTGGGGAAGACCCCTGAGGACATGGGCACAGGGGAAAAGTTCCTGAACAGAACACCAATAGCGTATGCTCTTAGATCAAGAATTGACAAGTGGGCCTCATAAAATTACAAAGTTTCTGTGAGGCAAAGGATACTGTCAAAAGGACAAAATGGCAACCAATAAATTTGGAAAATATTTTCACCAACCCTACATCTGATAGAGGGCTAATATCCAATATATACAAAGAACTCAAGAAGTTAGACCCCAGGGAACCAAATAACCCTATTAAAAAATGGAGTACAGATCTAAACAAAGAATTTTCACCTGAAGAAATTCGGATGGCTGAGAATCATCTTAAGAAATGTTCAACATCATTGGTCATTAGGGAAATGCAAATCAATATAACCCTGAGATTTTATCTCACACCAGTCGGAATGGCTAAGGTTAAATTCTCAGGACACAGGAGGTGTTGGCGAGGATGTGGAGAAAGAGGAACACTCCTCCACTGCTGGTGGGGTTGTAAAATGGTGCAACCACTTTGGAAATCAGTTGGCGGTTCCTCGGAAAACTGGACATGACACTTCTGGAGGACCCTGCTATACCTCTCCTGGGCATATACCCAAAGGATTCCCTGGCATGCAATAATGACACATGCTCCATTATTTTCATAGCAACCTTATTTATGATAGCCAGAAGCTGGAAAGAACCCAGATGTCCCTCAGTGGAGGAATGGATACAGAAAATGTGGTATATTTACACAATGGAATACTACTCAGCAATTAAAAACAATGAATTCATGAAATTTTTATGCAAATGGTTGGATTTGGAAAATATCACCCTAAGTGAGGTAACCCAATCACAAAAGAATATACATGGAATGCAATCTCTGATAAGAGGATATTAATCATCCCAGGAGCTCTGGATACCTACGACACAATTAGCATAACAAATGACTCCCATGAAGAAGTAAGGAGAGGGTCCTGATCCTGGAAAGGCTTGATCTAGCATTGGAGGGGAGTAACAGGACAGAGAAAAAGAAGGGAGGTGATTGGAAAATGGGTGGAGAGAAGAAGGTTTATGGGACATATGGGGAGGGCAGAACTGGGAAAGGGGAAATCATTTGGAATGTAAACAAAGAATATAGAAAATAGAAATATATAATAAAAAATAAATAAAAGGCAAAAAAGTTTGGGGATGTTGTGCCTTCATTTTCATTAAATTCTAAAAAGTCTTTAATTTCTTTCTTTATTTCTTCCTTGAGTTATGGTTGAGTAGAGTGTTATTCAGGTTCCATATGGGCTTTCTGTCATTTTTGTTGTTATTGAAGACCAGTCTTATTCTGTGGTGATCTGATAGAGTGCATCGACTTTCTTTCTTTCTTTCTTTCTTTCTTTCTTTCTTTCTTTCTTTCTTTCTTTCTTTCTTTCTTTCTTTCTTTCTTTCTTTCTTTCTTTCTTTCTTCTTTCTTCCTTCCTTCCTTCCTTCCTTCCTTCCTTCCTTCCTTCCTTCCTTCCTTCCTTCCTTCCTTCTTTCTTTCTTTCTTTCTTTCTTTCTTTCTTTCTTTCTTTCTTTCTTTCTTTCTTTCTTTCTTTCTTTCTTTCTTTCTTTCTTTCTTTCATTTTTTTTTGAGACAGGGTTTCTCTGTGTATCCCTAGCTGTCCTGGAACTCACTCTGTAGACCAAGCTGGCCTTGAACTGAGAAATCCACCTGCCTGTGCCTCCCAAGTGCTGGGATTAAAGGCATGCACCACCACTGCCCAGCAACTTATTTCAATCTTCTTGTATCTACTGAGGTCTGTTTTGTGACGGAGTGTATGGTCAATTTGGAAAAGATACTGTGAGGTGCTGAGAAGCAGGTACATTATTTTGTTTTATGATAAAATGTTCTATAGATATCTGTTAAATCCATGTGGTTCATAACTTCTGCTAGTTTCACTGTTTCTCTGTTTAGTTTGTGTTTCCCTGATCTGTCCATTGATGAGAGTGGCGTGTTGAAATCTCCCATTATTATTGTGTGGGGTACAATGTGACCTTTGAGCTTTATTAAAGTTTCTTTTATGAATGTTCATGCCCTTTTATTTGGAGAATGTATGTTCAAAATTGACAGTTCTTCTTCATAGAGTTTTCCCTTGATGAGTATGAAGTGTACTTCCTTATCTTTTTTGATTACTATAGATTGAAAGTCAATTTTATTTCATATTAGGATGGCTACATCAGCTAGTTTCTTGGGACCATTTGCTTGGAAAATTGTTTTCCAGCCTTTTGATCTTAGATAGTGTCTGTCTTTGTGCCTGGTGTGGATTTCCTGCATGCATCAAAATGTTGGGCCCTGCTTATGTGTCCAGTCTGTTATTTTATGTCTTTTTATTGGAGGATTAAGCCCATTGATATTAAGTGATATTAAGGAGAAGTGATTATTGCTTCCTGCTATTTTCGTTATTTTGTTTGTGTGACTTTCTTCTTTTGGTTTGTTAAAAGAGGATTAATTTCTTGCTTTTTCTAAGATGTAGTTTCCCTCCTTTTGTTGATGTTTTCCATCCGTTATTCTTTGAAGGGCTGGATTTGTGGAAAGATATTGAGTAAGTTTGTTTTTGTCATGGAATACTTTCATTTCTCCATCTATGTTAATTGAGAGATTTGTTGGGTATAGTAGCCTGGATTGGCATTTGTGTTCCCTTAGGGTCTATATGACATCTGCCCAGGGTCTTCTGGATTTCAGTCTCTGGTGAGAAGTCTGGTGTAATTCTGATAGGTATACTTTATATGTTACTTCACCTTTTTCCCTTACTGCTTTTATTATAAAATATCCATTAATATTCTTTCTTTGTCTAGTGCATTTGGTGTTTTAATTGTTATGTGATGGGAGGAATTTCTTTTCTGGTCAAATCTATTTGGAGTTCTGTAGGCTTCTTGTATGTTCATGGGCATCTCTTTCTTTAGGTTAGGTATGTTTTCTTCTAGAATTTCGTTGAAGACATTTACTGGCCTTTTAAGTTGGAAATCTTCACTCTCTTCTATACCTGTAATCCTTAGGTTTGGTCTTCTCAGGTTTTCCTGGATTTCCTGGATGTTTTGGGTCAGGAGTTTTTTGCATTTTTTATTTCCTTTGACTGTTGTATCAATGCTGTCTATGGTATCTTCTGCATCTGAGATTCTCTCTTCTATCTCTGATATTCTGTTGTTGATGCTTGGATCCATGGCTCCTGATTTCTTTTTTAGGTTTTTTATGTGCCAAGTTGTCTGCCTTTGTGATTTCATTATTGTTTCTACCTCCTTCTTTAGATTCTGGATGGCTTTGTTTAATTCCTTCACCTGTTTTGTTATGTTTTCCTGTAATTCTTTAAGGGCTTCTACCTGCTTACCTGTGTTCTGTATTTCTTTAAGGGTGTTATTTATGTCCTTCTTGAAGCCCTCTATTAGCATTATGAGCTTTGATTTTAAATTCAAATCTTGTTTTTATTGTGTGTTGGGGTACTCAGGACTTGCTGTTGTGAGAGGATTGTGTTCAGATGGTGCCATACTGCCTCAATTTCTGTTGGTAGTGTTCCTACATTTGCCTTTCATCATCTGGTTATCTCTGGTGTTAGTTGGGCCTGCTGTCTCTGGCTGGTGCTTGTACCTCCTGTGGGCCTGCAAGCCTGTCTCAGCACCCCTGGGTGACTGCTCTCCCCTGGCACAGAGGGCTGTGGTACTGCCAAGCTCCTGGGTGCAGTTGGGCCCTGGCAAACCCTGTCCCAGCTGTTCTGGCACTCTGGTGTTCCCTGTGCTCCTGGATGTACCCACCTGCTCAGTCTCAGTAGAGAAGATGGTGCCCTCACCTCTCATCTTGCAAGTCAAAACATTCCCTGCAGAGCAGTTCTCCTTTGGCAGGATCTGTGCACAGATGACTGTGGCACTGTCCAGCTCCTGGGTTCAGGTGGGTCCCTGGCAGACCCTCTCCCAGTTGTTCTGGTACTCTGGTGTTCCCTGCTCTCCTGACTGTAGCCTCCTGCCCCACACCCCCCTCACTCTAGGAACCTTCATTTTAAAACTGTGGTATTGTTCTTGGGTATTCTGTTTATTTTTCTCAGTTCTATCCATTTGTCTTCCATTTCATTTTTCACTATAGCTAAGCAGCATTTCATTATGCATAGGTTCCATATCTTCATTATCCACTCTTCAGTTATTAGTATTTAGTTATTAGGTATCTAAGCTTCCTTTCTCCATTAGAAACTGGTTGGTCTTTGGGGAGGGGGAAATTGGGAAATTGGAAATGTAAATGAAGATTATATTCAATAAATAAAATTAAAAAAAAGAAACTAGTTGTTGAAACAGACACCAACAAACACAAATGTGCAGATGCCCCTGCAGTCTGGCATAGAGTCCTTTGTATGGATGCCAAGGAGTGGTTTTAGCTGGATAATATAGTAGTTTTTTTTTTTTTTTGAGAAATCTCTAAACTGTTTTCCAAAGTTTAGCTACACTAGTTTGCATTTTCATTAAGAGTATATAAGAATCCCCATTTCCTCATATCTGTAATCAGTATTTGCTGTTATTGGTAGTCTTGATGATAACCATTCCAACTGTGATGAGATGGCATGATAAAATAATTTTAATGTGTATTTTTCCAATGGATAAGGATATTGGACACACTTTAAAGTATTTCCTGATCTTTGCTTTGTCTTCCTTTGCCAACTTTCTTGTTTATGTCTGTAGCCCATTTTAAAAATAGGGTCGTTTTCTTGGTGTGCAGTTATTCAGTTCTTTGTATATTCTAGCCTTTAATCTTTGTCAGAAGTAGAGTTGGCAAAGACCTTTTTTTTTTCCAGGCCGCTGGCGGCCTCTACACACACTGAGTTTCCTTTGCTGTATATGCTTTCATGCTTCCTGAGATTCCATTTGTCAGTTGTTCTTTTTTCCTATCTTCTGAAGTCCTTATCTATGTCTATATGCTGATGAGTACAGTCTACCTTTCCTCTTTCCGTTTTAGAGTATTCTTGCATCATTAGAGTTTTGTATAGGCTGAGAGGTGGAGACAGGGATCTCATTTCTTTCTTCTGCATGCTGATATCTAAGTTTACATCCCCCCCCCCACACTGTTTGCTGAAGATGCTCCCTTTTCCCCCAAGGTTCATTTTTGGCACCTTTCAAAAAAACTGGAAAAATATATTATATTTGAAACAATAATAATTACAGAAGAAGAGGTCATTGATTTGTGAAGAAGAGGATGACATAGGAGGGAACATGTCTGAGTGTCATAAATGCAACCCTCAATGAAAGGCTGAGATTTGAAGTTCTCAAATTTAAAATGAATAGAGAAGGTTAGTAAAAAGGTGACTCAAAGCCTGTTTTTACATTCCTTGGATGCTGCTGTAGAGAATTGTAACACTGTCTACAATTAGCATTTTGTAATTGAATTCTAGAATGGAGCTCTGGCTTTTTCAACTTGCTGAGAATGACATACTGTACTGTTTTTAAAAAATATAATATAGCTTGATCATTTCCCCTGCCCTCACTCAACTACTTCAGCATCCTTTCTATCTCCCTACTCACCCAACTTCATGTTATTTTTCTTAAAAAAGAAAAAAATCAAAACAAGCAAAAACCAATAAAACAATAACAAAAACGACAAACCCAAAACAGATAACTGCCCCAAGCTCCCTGAAATCCTATAGAGTTTGTTCTGTGTTGGCCAACTAATTTTGGGAAAGGGGGTTGCCTTGGAATATGGTTGATATTGCTAGAGACACTCCATTGGAGAAAACTGATTTTCCATTTGTCAGAGGGCTTCAATTGCAAATAGCTTTTTGGGTAGGGGTGTGACTCCATGTCTACTTCTCTTTCTCAGCGTGGGACCCTGTCTGGCTTGAATCCTGTGTGTTCATCCATAGTCTCTGTGAGTTCATATGTGCATCATTCCAGTGTGTCTGGAAGATGCTGTTTCCTTGGAGATATCCTTCAGCTCTCCCTCTTGCAATCTTTCTGTGTCCTCTTCCATGTTGATCCTTGAGCCTTGAGAGCAGTTTGATGACAGTATTTCATTTAGGACTGAGAACTCCAAAGCCTGTCACTCTCCATACATTGTCCAGTAGTGCGGCCTTGTGTTAATTTCTATCTATTGCAAGAAATATCTATGATGAGGCTTGAGGGAGGCACTGATGTATGAGTATATCAGTGTGTCATGAAAACTAAAGGGAAGTTTCTTTTTCACTTTATATATTAGCTTTAAAACTCAGTTCTAGTCTATGAGTAAAAAATTACTCTTGTATGCTCAAGCAGAAAAATTTGAAATAAAACATATCAAAATGTTAAAAAAGGTAGGTATAGCTGTGTAAACTTATACCTGGATCTTCTCTTCTCTTCCATCAATTTATGTGTCGGTCTGAGTGACAGTACCATGCTGTTTTATTGTTATGGCTCTGTAGTATAATTTGAAATCAGACATGGGGGTACCTCCTGCTATATTCATTCTTTTCATTATTGCTTTGACTGTACCTGTTCTTTCCTGCTTCATTATGCAATTTACAATTGTCTTCTCCATAGCTGTGAAGAATGGCTCTGGAATTTTCATTGGAATTTGATTAGATATGGAGATTCTTGGTGCAGGTGAGAACAGGTTTTCTGGAAGGTTCATGGGACATAACCATAACTGACAATAGATGTGACCTTTTAACTAGTGAGTAGCAATCAGAATTAGAGGACAGTGAGTCCAGTGGTTCACAGAATCATGTGGGCTAATTTCTTTATTTTGTAGACATGATGAAGACTGAATTTCCTTGGGCTTTGCATAGGCCAGAGGCAGATTGGAATCTAGTTTCCTTTCAGTCTGAGTTTTCTGTCTGTGACTCAGTACTGACTGCCTCTTTGGTCATTATCTTCTATGAAAACACTTCTATTTTATTAGTTATATTATTTATTTACACTTCAAATGTTGTCCCCTTTCCTGGTTCCCCCCTCCCCTAAAAATCCCATAAGCTATCACCCCTTCCCCAATCAACCTACCCCTGCTTCCCTGTCCTGGTATCCCTCTACACTATGGTATTGAGTCTTTCCAGGGCAAAGCACCTTTCCCCCATTTGGTGTCCAATAAAGTCTTCCTCTGCTGTCGATGTGTCTGGGGCCATGGGTAAGTCTAAGTGTACTCTTTGGTCAATGGTTTTGTTCCTGGGAGCTCTGGGAGTACTTGGTGACTCATATTGTTGTTCCTCCTATGGCACTGCAAACCCCTTCAGCTCCTTTGGACCTTTTTCTATCTCATCCATTGGGGACCCTGTGTTCAGTTCAAGGGCTGGCTGAGAGATTCCCCCTCTGTATTTGTCATGCAGTAGAAGAGCCTCCCAGGTGACAGTTATATGTGGCTCCTGTCAGCAAGCACTTGTGAACATCCACAATAGTGTCTGGGTTTTGTAATTGTATATTGGATGGATTTCTAAGTGGGGTAGTATCTGGGTGGTCTTTTCTTCGGACTCTGCTCCACACTTTGTCTCTGTATCTTCTTCTGTGGGTATTTTGTTTGTCCTTCTAATAAGGACAAGAGTATCCATGCTTTGTTCTTCCTCCTTCTTGGGCATCATTTGTTATGTGAATAGTGTCTTGGGTATTCCAAGT
Source organism: Apodemus sylvaticus (assembly GCF_947179515.1). NCBI lineage: Eukaryota > Metazoa > Chordata > Mammalia > Rodentia > Muridae > Apodemus > Apodemus sylvaticus. The sequence continues at coordinate 11,404,013 of NC_067484.1, read as the reverse complement.
TTCTAGGCTAATATCCACTTATCAGTGAGTATATACCAGTGAGTTCTTACGTGATTGGGTTACCTCACTCAGGATGATAGTCTCTAGTTCCATCCATTTATTTAAGAATTTCATGAATTCATTGTTTTTAATGGCTGAATAGTGTCCTTTGCCTTACAGAAACTTTGTAATTTTATGAGGTTCCCATTTGTAAATTCCTTTTTTAAAATATTTTTTCGATATTTTTTTTATTTACATTTCAAATGATTTCCCCTTTTCTGGCCCCCCACTCTCCAAAAGTCCCATAAGCCCTCTTCCTTCCCCCTGTTCTCCCCTCCACCCCTTCCCACTTCCCTGTTCTGGTTTTGCCCTATACTGCTAAACTGAGCCTTTCCAGAACCAGGCCACTCCTCAGTTCTTCTTGCACCTCATTTGATGTGTGGATTATGTTTTGGGTATTCCAATTTTCTAGGCTAATATCCACTTATTAGTGAGTGCATACCATGACTTTTGAGACTACATTACCTCACTTAGCATGATGTTCTCTAGCTCCATCTATTTGTCTAAGAATTTCATGAATTCATTGTTTCTAATGGCTGAATAGTACTCCATTGTGTATATATACCACATTTTTTTTTTTGCATCCATTCTTCCGTTGAGGGATACCTGGGTTCTTTCCAGCTTCTGGCTCTTATAAATAGGGCTGCTATGAACATAGTAGAGCACTTATCCTTATTACCTGCTGGGGAATCCTCTTGGTATATGCCCAGGAGTGGTATGGCAGGATCCTCCAGAAGTGATGTGCCCAGTTTTCTGAGGAACTACCAGACTGATTTCCAGAGTGGTTGTACCAATTTGCAACCCCACCAGCAGTGGAGAAGTGTTCCTCTTTCTCTACATCCTTGCCAACACCTGCTGTCTCCTGAGTTTTTAATCTTAGCTATTCTGACTGGTATAAGGTGAAATCTCAGGGTTGTTTTGATTTGCATTTCCCTAATGATTAATGAAGTTGAGCATTTTTTAAGATGCTTCTCAGCTATCCAAAGTTCTTCAGGTGAAAATTCTTTGTTTAGCTCTGTACCCCATTTCTTAATATGGTTATTTGGCTTTCTGGGGTCTAACTTCTTGAATTCTTTATATATATTGGATATTAGCCCTCTATCTGATGTAGAGTTGGTGAAGATTTTTCCCAATTTGTTGGTTGCCAATTTGTCCTTTTGATGGTGTCCTTTGCCTTACAGAAACACTGTAATTTTATGAGGTCCCATTTGTCTCTTCTTGATCTTAGACCATTCGCTATTCGTGTTCTGTTCAGGAAATTTCCCCCTGTACCGATGTCCTCAAGGGTCTTCCCCAGTTTCTTTCCTATTAGCTTCAGAGTGTCTGGCTTTATGTGGAGGTCCTTGATCCATTTGGAGTTGGGCTTAGTACAAAGAGATAAGGATGGATCAATTTGCATTCTTCTGCATGGTGACCTCCAGTTGAACTGGCACCATTTGTTGAAAAGGCTATCTTTTTTTTCCACTGGATGCTTTCAGTTCCTTTGTTGAGGATCAAGTGGCCATAGGTGTGTGGGTTCATTTCTGGATCTTCAATCCTATTCCATTGATCTGCCTGCCTGTCACTGTACCAATACCATGCAGTTCAAGGCCCATACGTAAACATAGAAAAAGCAATATACAGCAAACCGGTAGCCAACATCAAACTAAATGGAGAGAAACTTAAAGCAATACCAGTAAAATCATGGACTAGACAAGGCTGTCCTCTCTCTCCTTATCTTTTCAATATTGTACTTGCAGTACTAGCTCGGGCAATTAGACAACATAAGGATGTCAAAGGGATACAAATTAGAAACGAAGAAGTCAAACTATCACTATTTGCAGATGATATGATAGTCTACCTAAGTGACCCAAAAAAACTCCACTAGAGAACTCCTACAGCTCATAAACAACTTCAGCAAAGTGGCAGGTTATAAAATCAACTCAAGCAAATCAGTAGCCTTCCTATACTCAAAGGATAAGCAGGCTGAGAATGAAATTAGGGAAACGACACCCTTCACAATAGCCACAAACATAAAGTACCTTGGTGTGACTCTGACCAAACAAGTGAAAGATCTGTATGACAAGAACTTCGAGACTCTGCAGAAGGAAATGGAAGAAGATCTCAGAAAATGGAAAATTCTCCCATGCTCATGGATTGGCAGGATTAATATAGTTAAAATGGCCACTTTGCCAAAAGCAATATACAGATTCAACGCAGTACCCATCAAAATCCCAACTCAGTTCTTCATAGTGTTAGAAAGAGCAATTCTCACATTCATCTGGAATAACAAAAAAACCCAGGGTAGCTAAAACTATTCTCAACAACAAAAGAAATTCTGAGGCAATCAGTATCCCGGACCTCAGCCATTTGTCAATTCTTGATCTTAGAGCATAAGCTATTGGTGTTCTGTTCAGGAAATTTTCCCCTGTGCCCATGTCCTCAAGGGTGTTTGCCAGTTTCTTTTAGTTTCAGTGTATCTGGTTTTATGTGGAGGTCCTTGATCCACTTGGACTTGAGCTTAGTACAAGGAGATAAGATTGGATCGATTTGCATTCTTCTGCATGCTAACTTCCAGTTGAACTAGCACCATTTGTTGAAAAGGCTATCTTTTTTTCCAATGGATGTTTGTAGCTCCTTTGTCAAAAATAATGTGACCATAAGTGTGTGGGCTCATTTCTGGGTTTTCAATTCTATTCCATTGATCTACCTAGCTGTCACTGTACCAATACCGTGCAGTTTTTAACATAATTGATCTGTAGTACTACTTGAGGTCAGGGATACTTATTCCCCCAGAAGTTCTTTTACTGTTGAGAATAATTTTAGCTATCCTGGATTTTTTGTTATTTCAGATGAATTTGAGAATTATTCTTTCTAACTCTATGTAGAAATGAGTTGGGATTTTGATGGGGATTGCATTGAATCTGTATATTCCTTTTAGCAAGATGGCCTATTTTACTATATTAATCCTGCCAATCCAAGAGCATGGGAGATTTTTCCATCTTCTGAGGTCTTCTTCAATTTCTTTCTTTAAGTTCTGTACAACTTGAAGTTCCTGCTATTCAGATCTTTCACTTGTTTGGTTAGAGTCACACCAAGATACTTTATATTGTTTGTGGCTATTGTCAAGGGTGTCATTTTTCTAATGTCTCTTTCATTCTGTTTATCCTTTGAGTATAGGTTGGCTACTGATTTGCTTGAATTAATTTTATATCCTGCCACTTTCCTGAAGTTGTTTATCAGCTGTCGGAGTTCTCTGGTGGAGTTTTTTGGGTTGCTTAAGTATACTATCATATGCAAATATTGATAATCTGACTTCTTCCTTTCCAAGTTGTATCACTTTGACCACCTTTTGTTTTCTAATGGCTCTAGCTTGAACTTCAAGTTCTATATTGAGCAAATATGGAGAGAGGGCAGCCTTGTCTATTCCCTGATTTTAGTGAGATTGCTTCAAGTTTCTTTTCATTTAGTTTGATGTTGGCTACTGGTTTGCTGTATATTGCTTTTACTATGCTTAGGTATGGGCCTTGAATTCTTTATCTTTCTAAGAATTTTAACATGAAAGGATGCTGAATTTTATCAAATGCTTTTTCAGCATCTAATGAAATGACCATGTTTTTTTTTTTTCTTTGAGTTTGTTTATGTAGTAGATTACATTGATGGATTTTCATATATTGAACCATCCCTGCCTCCCTGGAATGAAGCCTACTTGATCATGGTGAGTCATCCTTTTGATGTGTTCTTGGATTGTGTTTGCAAGAATTTTATTGAGTATTTTTGCATCGATATTCATAAGGGAAATTGGTCTAAAGCTCTCTTTCTTTGTTGGACCTTTGTGTGGTTTTGGTATCAGCGAAACTGTGGCTTCATAGAACAAGTTAGGTAGTGCTCCTTCTGTTTCCAATTTGGGGAATAGTTTGAAGAGTATTGGTGTTAGGTCTTCTTTGAAGTTCTGATAGAATTCTGCACTAAAACCATCTGGTCCTCTGCTTTTTTTTTTGTTGGGAGACTGTCAATAACCACTTCTATATCTTTAGGGGTTACGGGACCATTTAGATGGTTTATCTGAGCCTAATTAAACTTTGGTAGTTGGTATCTGTCTAGGAAATTGTCCATTTCATCCAGATTTTCCAGTTGTGTTGAGTATAGGCTTTTATAGTAGGATCTGATAATTTTTTGAATTTCCTCATTTTCTGTTCTTATTTCAATTTTCATTTCTGAGTGTGATAATTTTGATGCTGTCTCTGTGCCCTCTGTTTAGTCTGGCTAAAGATTTATCTATCTTGTTGATTTTTTCAAAGAACCAGCTCCTGGTTTTGTTGATTCTTTGTATAGTTCTTTTTGTTTCTACTTGGTTGATTTCAGCCCTGAGTTTGATGATTTCATGCCTTCTACTCCTTTTGGGTGTATTAGCTTCTTTCTGTTCTAAAGCTTTCAGGTATGCTGTTAAGCTTCTAGAGTATGCTCTCTCCAGTTTCTTTTTGGACACATTCAGAGCTATGAGTTTTCCTCTTAGCACTGCTTTCATTGTGTCCCATAAATTTGCATATACTGTGCCTTCATTTTCATTAAATTCTAAAAAGTCTTTGATTTCTTTCTTTATTGCTTCCTTGACCAATGTATCATTGAGTAGAACATTGTTCAGCTTCCATGTGTTTGTGGGCTGTTGTTTTTGTTGCTATTGAAGACCACCCTTACTCCATAGTGTTCTGATAGGAGGCATGGGATTATTTAAATCTCCTTATATCTGTTGTGGTCTGTTTTGTGACCAATTATATGATCAGTTTTGGAGAAGGTACCCTGAGGTTCTGAGAAGTAGGTATATCCTTTTGATTTAGGATGAGATGATCTGTAGATATCGGTAAAATCCATTTGTTCCATAACTTCTGTTAGTTTCACTGTCCCTGTTTAGTTTGTGTTTCCCTGATCTGTCACTTGAGGAGAGTGGGGTGTTGAAGTCACCCACAATTATTGTGTGGGGTGCTATGCATGCTTTAAGCTTTAGTAAAGGTTCTTTTATGAATGAGGGTGCCCTTGTATTTGCAGCACAGATGTTCAGAATTGAGGGTTCCTTCTGGTAGATTTTTCCTTTGATGAGTATCAAGTGTCCTTGTGCGTCTTTTTTGATTACTTTTGGTTAAAAGTCTATTTTATCTGATATTAGAATGGCTACTCCAGCTTGTTTCCTGGGACCACTTGCTTGGAAAAAAAAAACTGTTTTCCAGCCTTTTACTCTGAGGTAGTGTTTGTCTTTGACACTGAGATGTGTTTCCTGTTTGCAGCAAAATGTTGGGTCCTGTTTACATATCCAGAATGCTAGTCTATGTCTTTTTATTGGGGAATTGAGTTCATTGATGGTAAGAGATATTAAGGAATAGTGATTGTTGCTTTCTGCTATTTTTGATATAATTTTTATGTTAGTGTGGCTACTTTCTTTTAGGTTTGTTTAAAGAAGATTAATTTCTTGATTTTTCTAGCGTGTAGTTTCCCTCCTTTTGTTGGGACTTCCATTCATTTTCCTTTGAAGGGCTGGATTTGTGGAAAGGTACTGTGATTTTTATTCCAGATCTTTCTTTTCTGGTGTCTTGTGTATCCAGCACTTGCTGTTGTGGGATAACTGGGTTGGGATGGTGCCATGTTGCCTTTGCTTTTGTTGGTAATGTTCTTGTCTTTGCCTTTTGCCATCTTGTTTTCTCTGGTGTTAGCTGGTCTTGCTGTCTCTCACTGTGGCTTTTCTATCCAGCATCCTGTGTATCTGTACTCCTTGGATACCTGTTATTTCTGCAAGGAATTTAGTTATAGAGAGCTGTGATACAGGGTCAGCTCAGGTGTATAGACAGAAACCAGAAGAATTCTGTTCCCAGCTGATTTTTGGTTCTTGTGACCTGTTCTGGCCAGGTCCCTCTTAGGTTAGGAATTTGAAGAGAGGTGCTGGTCTTCCATGTGCACACAGTTATGTAGCATGTAGAGAAAGAGGAACACTTCGCCACTGCTGGTGGGGTTGCAAGCTGGTACAACCACTCTGAAAATCAGTCTGGTGGTTCCTCAGAAAACTGAGCATGATACTGCCAGAGGACCCTGTTATACCACTCCTGGGCATAAACCTAGAGAATTCTCCAGCATGTAATAAGGACACATGCTCTACTATGTTCCTAGCAGCCTTATTTATAATAGATAGAAGCTGGAAAGAGCCCAGACATCCCTCAATGGAGCAATGGATACAGAAAATGTGGTATATGTACACTATGAAATACTACTCAGCTATTAACAACAATGAATATATGAAATTCTTAGGCAAGAAGATGGAACTGGAGAATGTCATTCTGAGTGAAGTGACCCAATCACAAAAGAACACACATGGTATGCACTCACTGATAAGCAGATATTAGCCCAGAAGCTCAGAATACCCTAGAAACAATTCACATATCAAATGATGCTCAAGAAGTAAGAAGGAGAGGCCCCTGGTCCTAGAAAGGCTCAATGCAGCAGTGTAGGAGTATACCAAGACAGGGAAGTGGGAAGGGTTCATTGGGGAACATGGGAATGGAAGGAGGCTTATGGGACTTTTGGGGAGGGGGTATCCAGGAAAGGGGAAATCATTTGAATTGCAAATAAAGAAAAATGAAAAAAAAAACAAAAACAAAGGAAGAGCTTAATAAAAGTTAAACTCTAAAGAAAAGAATTAAAAACAGCAAATGCACTAAACAAAGAAAGAATATTAAAAGCAGTAAAGGAAAAATGCCAAATAACATATAAAGGTAGACTTATCAGAATTACACCAGACTTCTCACCAGAGATTATGATAGCTAGAAGTTCCCGGGCAGATATCATACAGACCCTATGGGAATACAAATGCCAACCCAGACTACTATACACAGAAAAACTCTCAATTACCATGGATGGAGAAACCAAGGTATTCCATGACAAAGAATTTACTCAGTATCTTTCCACAAATCCAGCCTTTCACAGGATAATGAATGGAAAACACCAACAAAAGGAGGCAAACTACATCCTAGAAAAAGCAAGAAAATATTCTTTTAGCAAACTAAAAAGAAGGGAGCCACACAAACAACTCCACCTCTTGTATCAAAAATAACAGGAAGCAATAATCACTTTTCCGTAATGTCTTTCAATATCAATGGACTCAATTCTCCAATAAAAAAAGCATAAACTAACAGACTGGATAACTAAACAGGACCCAAAATTTTGCTGCATACAGGAAACCCACCTCAGGCGCAAAAACAGACACTACCTCAGAGTAAAGGGCTGGAAAATAATTTTTCCAAGCAAATAGTCCCAAGAAACAAGCTTGTGTAGCCACTCTAATATGGAATAAAATGGACTTTCAACCTAAAGTAATCAAAATAGACAAGGAAGGACGCTTCATACTCATCAAAGGAAAACTCTACCAAGAATAACTCTCAATTCTGAATATGTATGCTCCAAATGCAAAGGCACCCACATTCATAAAAGAAATGTTACTAAAGCACAAAGCACACATTGTACCTCATACAATAATATTGGGTGACTTCAACACCCCACTCTTATCAATGGACAGATCCTGGAAGCAGAAACTCAACAGAGACAAAGTGAAATATAAGTTATGAACAAAATGGATTTAACAGATATGTATAGAACATTTTATTCTAAAACAAAAGAATATGCCTTCTTTCTGCACCTCATGGTACCTTAAAAAAATTGACCATATACTTGGTCTCAAAACATATCTCAACAGATAGATTGAAATAGATTGAAGATTGAAATAATCCCATGCATGCTATGAGATCACCATGAACTAAGGCTGGTCTTCAATAACACCAAAAACAACAGAATGCCCATGTACATATGGAAATGGAACAACATTCTACTCAGCAATAACATCATCAAGGTAGAAATAAAGAAAGAAATTAAAGACTTTTTTTATAATTTAATGAAAATGAAGGCATAACATTCCCAAACTTATGGGATACAATGAAAGGAATGCCAAGAGGAAAACTTATAGCTCTGAGTGTCTCCCAAAAGAAACTGGAGAAAGCACACACTAGCAGCTTAACAGCACACCTGAAAGCTCTAGAACAAAAAGAAGCTAATACACCCAAGAGGAATAGACAGCAGGAAATCATCAAACTCAGGGTTAAAATCAACCAAGTGGAAACAAAACAATCTATACAAAGAATCAACAAAACTAGGAGCTGGTTCTTTGAAAAAAATCAACAAGATAGATAAACCCTTAGCCAAACTAACCAGAGGTCATGGCTACAGCATCCAAACTAACAAAATGAAATGAAAAGAGAGATATAACAAGAAAAACTGAGGGAATTAAAGAAATCACGAGATCCTACTACAAAAGCCTATACTCAACACAACTGGAAAATCTGGATGAAATGGACAATTTTCTAGACAGAAACCAAATTCCAAAGTTAAATCAGGATGAGATAGACCGTATAAATAATCCCATATCCCCTAAAGAAATAGCAGTACTCATTGACAGTCTCCCCACCAAAAAATACACAGGACCAGGTGGTTTTAGTGCAATATTCTATCAGACCTTCAAAGAAGACATAACATCAAAACTCTTCAAACTATTCCCCAAAATAGAAACAGAAGGACCACTACCCAATTCATTCTATGAAGCCACAATTATGCTGATACCAAAACCACAAAAAGGTCCAACAAAGAAGAGAACTTCTGACCAATTTCCTTTATGAATATTGATGCAAAAAATACTCAATAAAGTTCTTGCCAACAGAATGCAGGATCACATCAAAATGATCATTCCCCACAATCAAGTAGGCTTCATCTCAGGGATGCAGGGACTGTTCAATATATGGAAATCAATCAATGTAATCCACTATATAAACAAACTCAAAGAAAAAAACCACATGGTCATTTCATTAGATGCTGAGAAAATTAGATGTTGATAAAATCCAACAGCACTTCATGATAACAGTCTTGGAAACATCATGAATTCAAGGCCCATACTGAAACATAGTAACTATAATATACAACAAACCAGTAGTCAACATCAAACTAAATGGGGTGGAACTTGAAGCAATCCCACTGAAATCAGGAACTAGACAAGGCTATCCACTCTCTTCCTACATCTTTAATATAGCACTCAAAGTTCCAGCCAGAGCAATTACACAACAAAAGCAGATTAAAGGTACACAAATTAGAATGGAAGAAGTCAAAGTATCACTATTTGCAGATGATATGATAGTACACTTAAGTGACACCAAAAACTCCACCAGAGAATTCCTAAACCTGATAATTAATTTCAGCAAAGTGGCTGGATATAAAATCAAACAGATCAGTACCCTTCCTATACTCAAAGGATAAAGCACCTGAGAAAGAAATTAGTGAAACAACACCCTTTACAATAGTCAAAAATATTATAAAATACCTTGGTGTGACTCTAACCAAGCCGGTGAAAGATCTGTATGACAGGAACTTCAAGACTCTGAGGAAAGAAATTGAGGAAAATCTCAGAAGATGGGAAGACCTCCCATGGTTATGGATTGGCAGGGTTAATATAGTAAAAATGGCCATCTTGCCTAAAGTAATCTACAGATTCATTGCAATCCCCATCAAAATACCAGTTCAGTTTTTTATAGAGTTAGAAATCAATCTCCAAAATTATCTGGAATTACAAAAAACCCAGGATAGCTAAAAACCATTCTCAACAGTAAAAGAACCTCTGTTGGAATTACCATCCTTGACCTTAAGCTATACTAATGAGCAATAGTGATAAAAAGGCATGGTATTGCTATTATGACAGGCAGGTAGAACAATGGAATAGAATTTAAGGCCCAGAAATGAACCCACAAACCTATGGTCATTTGATTTTTGACAAAGGAGCTAAAACCATCCAGTGGAAAAAAAGACAGCATTTCCACAGATGGTGCTGGGTCAACATGTAGAAGAATGCAAATCCATTAATTCTTATCTCCCTGTAAAAAGCTCAAGTTTGAATGGATCAAGGAGCTCCACATAAGACCAGGTACACTGAAGCTTATAGAGGAGAAAGTGGGTAAGAACCTAGAGCACATGGACATAGGGGAAAATTTCCTGAACAGAACACTAATGGCTTATGCTGTAAGATGAAGAATTGACAAATTGGATCTCATAAAATTTCAAAGCTTCTGTAAGGCAAAGGACACTGTCAATAGTACAAAATGGCAACAGACAGATTAGGAAAAGATCTTTACCAATCCTACATCTGATAAAGGGATAATATCCAATATATACAAAGAACTCAAGAAGACTCCAGAGAACCCAATAACCCTATTAAAAATGGGGTACAGAGCTAAACAAGATCTCAACTAAAATATACTGGATGGCTGAGAAACAACTAAAGAAATGTTCAACATCCTTAATCACCAGGGATTTGCAACTCCAAACAACCCTGAGATTCCATATCACACCACTCAGAATGGCTAAGAACAAAAACTCATGGTACAGCAGATGTTGAAGAGGATATGAAGAAAGAGGAACACTCTTCCATTGCTGGTGGGATTGCAAGCTCATAAAACCACTCTGGAAATGAGTTTGGCAGTTACTCAGAAAATTGGACACAGGACTACTTGAGGACCCAGCTATACCACTCCTGGGCATATACCCAAAAGATGCTCCAACATGTAATAAGGACACATTCTCCACTATGTTCATAGCAGCCTTATTTATAATAGCCAGAAGCTGGAAAGAACATAGATGTCCCCCAACAGAGGAATGGATACAGAAACTGTGGCATATTAACAGGATGTAATACTACTCAGCTGTTTAAAACAATGGATTCATGAAATTCCTAGGCAAATGAATGGAGCTAGAAAATATCATCATGAGTGAGGTACCCGATCAGAAAAGAACACACTTTGTATGCACTCGTGGATAAGTGGATATTAGCCTACAAGCTCAGAATACCCAAGATATAACTCATAGACCACATGAAGCTCAAGAAGTTAGACCAGAGTGTGGATACTTTGAGCTTTCTTAGAAGAGTGATCAATATACCCATGACTCACAGCCAACCAATAGACTGAGCATAGGGTCCCCAATGGAACAGCTAGAGTATGAACCCAAGGAGCTGAAGAGGTTTGTAGCCCCATAGGAGGAATGATAATATGTACCAATCAATACCCCCAGAACTCCCAGAGACTATACCACCAACCAAAGAGTACACATGGAGAGATCCATGGCTCCAGCTACATGTGTAGTAGAGGATCACAATTTCAGACATCAATGAGAGGAATGGACATTGGTCCTATGAAGGCTTGATGCCCCATTGTAGGGGAATGCCAAGTCAGGAAAGTAGGGGTAGGCGTTGGTAAGCAGGGGGAGTGGGGATGGAATATGTGGTTTTCAGAGGGGTAATGAGGACAGGCAATAACATTTGAGATGTAAATAAAGTGAATAACTAAAAAAAAAAAAAAAAAAGAACAGGCTTATAGAAAAGATGGCTCAAGGAACACAGATCATTGAGACTGACCAGAACAGTGTGGTGGCATTGGGACTTGGTTAAACTGCTGACTTCCTTATTAATAGAAGGAGGCTGAGCTTCTATGGCTAGTGTGCTGTGCTGCTACAATGCTTTTGTTCTGTTATTATGGCATAGCAAGCACTCAAGTGCCAGATTAAGTTCTCATGGGTCTTCTCCTGTGAGTGTTGCTTCTGAATCCTCTTCTGTACATCCCCTGGCTCTCTTATAGCTCCCATGAGCGTGGTACCAGTGTGACCATTCCTTAGGCTCTGTTTTCTTTTAATGTACCTCAGTTGCTATTTTCTCAGCCTGAATAAATGCCCCATTGCTAATTCAATTCTTTTATGTCTTCATCAAACATAGAGAATGTAATTGCCCTTTAAACTGACATGATCTTTTTATATTGACTTTTAAATACTTCCTTAGCAAGACACTTCAGGTATTTAATATTTATCATATAGCATTATAACAGAAAAGAAAGCTTGCTCAAGACTAAAGATATTTTGCATGTTGTCTCTCTCATTTATGCCATAAAAAGAGAATTAGCTCCTTCATTTTACTGATGAAGTAGTGGAAGCAAGAGTACAGTCAGTGATTTTTGATTTCTATTGCATTTCCTTTGTGTAGAGTCAGATTGAGGCTCAGCTTGGCCTGATTATTTTGTGTTTAAGCCCCAGGCTTCTCTACCACATTCACTGAAATCTGTATTCATGTTCCATGGAACTTGCTTTATAAGCTGAACATGACTTTCTATTTCACATTTATGTGAAAGGATAACCATTTTCTAAATTTTACTCTCTTAGATGAATTCATTTAAACAGATTATCTACCCTGTGTTGAACCGGTAGCGTTTGTTTTGATCTGACATTTATTATTCGTTTTCTTGTCACTGGGCTTGTCTCCTTCACCTACCAATGAGTACACGTTGTAGGCAACCATTAGAACTCTGAGTCTATAGAAATGTCACATTTCTGCAGGGGATGAGGCAGGAGTTAAAACTCTGAGAAATACCTTGGCTATGTAGGAAACTAGAACAAATGCTCAAAGGAGGCAGTAGAAAACAGTTTACTGTAGTTTCTCTGTCTGTCTATCTCTGTCTCTCTGTCTCTCTGTCTTTCTGTCTCTCTGTCTCTCTCTGTCTCTCTGTCTCTGTCTTTCTGTCTCTGTCTTTCTGTCTTTATCTCTGTCTCTGTCTCTGTCTCTGTCTCTGTCTCTGTCTCTGTCTCTCTCTCTCTCTCACACACACACACACACACACACACACACACACCTTCTTCATCTCCTTCCCTTTCTCTTCTGACAAGGGGAAGACCTGCCCTGAGTAGCACCTTACCATGGCACATCAAGTTAATGCAGGGCTAGGTGTATCATTGCTCACTGAGGCCAGACAAGGCAGCCTAGTTAAGGGAATGGGTTCCATAGGCAGGCAACAGCTTTAGGGACAGCCCCTTACTTACATTGTTGGGGGACCACATAAAGACCAAGCTATACATTTGCTACATATGTGTTGGTGGCCTGGGTCCAGCCCATGCTTGCTCTTTGGTTGGTGTTTTAATCTCTGGGAGGCCCCAAGAGTCCAGGTTAGTTGACTCTGTTGATCCCCTTCAGGTCTCCTAATTCTCCCTACAAGGCTCCTTGAGCTCTGACAATGTTGCTGTAGGTCTCAGCATCTGTTCCAGTAAATTGCTGGGCAGAGTTCTCAGAGGACAGTTATGCTTGGCTTCTTTCTGCAAGCATAACAGAGTATCATCAGTAGTGTCAGAGACTGGTTCTTTTTCTAAAATTTTTTATTGGTTATTTTATTTATTTACATTTCAAATCTTATCCCCTTTCCTGGTTCCCCTTCTGCAAATCCCTTATCTCATCCCTCCTCCCCCTGCTCCTACCTCACCGCCCTAGCATTCCCCTATGCTGGGACATCAGCATCAAGCCTTCACAGAACCACCTTGCATTGATGCCAGTAAGGCCATATGCAGCTGGAGCCAAAGATCCCTCCATCTGTATTCTTTGGTTGGTGGTTTAGTCCTTGGGAGCTCTGGTTGGTTGATACTGTTGTTCTTCCTATGGGGTTGTCCAGTTTACCGAAGAGCTGCCAAACTGATTTCCAGAGTGGTTGTATCAGCTTGCAATCCCACCGGCAGTGGAGGAGTGATTCTCTTTCTTCACATCCTTGCCAGCATCTGTTGTCACCTGAGTTTTTGATCTTAGCCATTCTGACTGGTATGAGGCAAAAACTCATTGTCGGTTTGATTTGGACAGATACAGAGAGAGCACTGTAGTGGACTATTTATGTGCATCTTGGAATAATTTTAAGTTATTAACTTAGAAGCATAGTTCATTCTACCAGTCCTATGGGGTGCACTGCTGTTACCATTGTGTGTGCTGCCTAGAGGATAACAGTCTGTATAGTTTATGTAGTCCAGTGTGCTCTCTTTAACACGAGTCCCCAAAAATTATCTGAGAGAAAAGCTTTTACATACTACATGAAATTCTCTCAACTAGATTATCTCTTAAGGTATTGTATGTTCCTTAGTCAGTGATTGGCTTTAAAAAAGCACACCAGAAAAACTTATTTAACATTACATAATTGCATTCTAATGTTTTTCTTTACTAATTTTCCTGTTGATTACCAGTCTTGGATAGTATTCTTAAGGTTATATGCCTGGGAATACTGTTGAGAGCAGTGCATATCTCTTCTCTCATAAGTTGACACCATGCAACCTTGGTGTCTGTGTCTAGTTGCAGTCACTATCCAAGGATATGTACCTTATGTCTCAGAGCTTAAAGTTCATTAAATCATTGTAGTATTTGGATTTTCAATACAATATTTTCAACCACTGAGATATGAAGAATTAGAATAAGAATCTAAAGAATGAACAATGTGAAAAATTCTGCTAAAGCAGTGAGGCAGGGCAGAGCAGAGACTGACATCTATTCTTTTTTCTCTCACTTCTCAGCTCATTACTGGAACCACAGGGACATGAACTTGTGATGCCCTTGTACATGGCCACTGGGAAGCTTTAGGGACATATCCTTTTAGTCTCCAATAAACCCAAGGCTATTTCTCTTGGCGCAATGTATTCCCTCACTCTCTGCAGAGGATGAGGCCTTGATTAGGCCTGACTAATGGGAAATGGTGGTTTTTGCCTTATTAATTCTGTGGGGTTGGTTTTTCTCCATCGAATTTCACTGCTCACTGAACTAGTTGGTAATTGGAAATAGTTCTGTTTCCTTTTGGTTCACAAGACTACCATCTTAAAGGTGTTTTTGTGTTACCAGTTTACTAGATAGAAGCTCACACTCCCTTACATTTTACCACCCTGGAACCAGATTATTTATTTTAGTGCATCGTGCTGTGTTCCATGTCTCTACCACAACTGCATATGTGTATATAGAAAACTGCATAGGAAGACAACATATGACCGTGTGCTGCTGCAGCGGTCTGTAGCACAGGCTTCTCACAACATGGATATCGAAATTCGGTCTTCGAAAGGCAACTGAGTGCTCATTGCTGAAGGCCAACTTCAAATGTCCTCAGGCCTGCAAATTGCTCACGCTGAAGAAATACAGATGCCACTTCTACAGTTTCATCAGACCTCAGATGCTATGCCTGCAGTTAATACTCCAGGGCTCCAGCTGACCATCAAAATAAGAAGCATTTTTGCATGCTATGGACTGTGACTGTGTGTAATATCCAATTAAGGAATGGAGGATTTTGCTGGTAATGATAAGGGACAAACAAAGTAGCAATTACCCAGAGAGAAACTGGTGGCACATGATTACAAAGCACAGGATTAAAAATGTAGTGAAATGTTCATACCATAAATTATTCTCAAAACATTTATTCCTAGAATTTATTTCTGGAAACCCCATGGCTCTATACTTGTCTACAAATATGTGCATATAATATATGATATTCATTCAAGGTATCTGAATTTTCAGGAGCCATATGTACATTCCAGAGCAAGAATTAAATTGGGCTGTAATTGAGAGTACAGTTTTCAAATAGGATCAGATGTCTGCACCTGGGCAATAGGTGTGGGGTTGGCACCAGGTTTTTTTCTGTGCATTTCTTTGATCTACCTTCCAACTTCAATCTGTCAGAGACAGCAATAGCACACCCATGAGTAGGGTTTTCTACAGCAAGGCAAAAAGGACAGCAAGTTTCCTTATTACAGACACACAGAAAATAATTTCCAGGGGTTCCATGCTTTAGATTCTTGGTGGTTCTGTAGTACAAATGGTAGCTACATAGATGAAGACAATGATGAGTCTTCAGGTTTGAAGGATGATCTCTCCTCATGATTTGAAAGAAGAGCTAACATGGTTCTCATGCTTTGCTGCTCTGCTCCTGAGTTTACCATGGGCAGTTTTCCTTCTGACTCCCAGAACTCCTTTGACCTTATTCTTCTACTCTTCATCACAAAAATAGTAGATTCCATTTTAGACCCATATGTACTAGCCCTGTATTCTCAGTCTCTTGGTAACGATGTATTCAAAGAATATCTTAGACATTCCTAACTTGTCACAGGTACTGCTGATGACTTAATCCTGGCATGACACTTAGAGAAACATGTGAAGTCCCAGAATCCAACCTTCAGAGAACATGGCCAAGCTCAATAAGTAGTCCTTGAAAATCTAACCAATAAGCTTCTGTCATACCAGAGATAAATTTTATGTAAAAACATTTAGCCCATGCTACAGCAATGCAGTCCCCAGAGACCCACTTCCAAATAGAAAATTCAAACCTCAGGAAACACTAGTTGGGTATCACGTATTCATAGTTTTAATTAAGAAAACATAGAATCACATTGAGAGAAGAGACATATGCAACATCTCAATGCACACATTGATTGCTATTTCACTTGTTTGAATAAACTGTAGTCCATTGGAGCTGCTCAGAATTGCTTGTCACACTTTGTGATAGTCTTTGTCCTCATCTTCTATTAAAACTCTATGGCAATTATTTCAAATCAAATATGCTACATACAGGATGTATTTAAAGAACCCCATTAACATGTGAATTACTTCTCACCCATTTTAAGTTGATGAATACTTACCTATGATGTGCTCTAAGTGTCTTTATGGCGTTCAAATTATGAGTACCGATACTGTTTTGTCAGAATCTCATATGACACTGCTCTGATTAGGACTGTGCATGGTGGTGATTTATTTTCAGCAAGGGTACATGGCATGAGGTGGCATCATTATTCAGCATCCAATTTGAGCCCTGACAGACAGTGGCAACGATTATGCACAGGCATGCTTTTAGCATATTTAATGTGCTTTCCCAACAGTTGATCATCTTCATCATCACAGAACAAATTGAATTTCATAAAGATTATGAACACAAATATATCACTGGCACCTTTTGCTTCCCTTTTACTTCAACATTTATTTTATCTTCTAGTGTAAATTCTTATCAGTTAGAGAAAGCATATATAATTTTCTTTAGTTGTTAGATGTTGTCATTTTTTGTGTTATAAAAAAAAGGTAAAAGTGAAGTGTCCTACCTCCCTGATGCCACGCCTTCGTTCTCCATATTGCTGGCAGGGAATGTTGAACTTGAGTGTTATCCTGCTCTGAGCTAGACATCATCTTGAGCAAGACAGTAATTTGCCAGCATTCGATTTTATTAAGCAAAAGTATGATACTATTTGCTATGATACTATGAGTTGATTGACTATCATTTTAAAACCTATGAGGAGCAATGAAAACATATGTGCCTTTTCATTCTTTCCACAATCTGCTCTCTACTCTTTGAAAGTATATAAGTGTGTGTGTGTGTGTGTTCATGTGTGCATATCCATGGTGAGGCTGGAAGTTAATGTCAGATATCTTCCTTGATCACTCTCCATTTTAATTTCTTAGACACATTCTCTCACTGAACCTTCAAGCTCACCAATTCAGCTAGGATGGCTTGGCCATCCCATCCCAGGGATCCTCATTTCTCTGCCTTCACTACCTAGTGACAGGATTCCAAGTCTGTGGCATTATGTCTGGCCTTTTGAAACGAGTTTTACAGGACTGAACTCAGGTCTTCATGTTTGTGTGGCAAATACTTTACTAACTTAGCTGTCTCCTTTATTACCTTTGAATGTTTAAAACAAACCAAAAGAAAAACAAACAAATGAACACACAAACATCACTGCTCACCTCTGGAGACCTACTTGACATTGTGTATCTTGTGTTTTAATCCTTTTATATGTTTCTATGTATAAACCTTTAATCCTGGGTCTTTAAATCAATCCTTGTGTGTATCCCTGCTTCTTTTTCACCCCTCTCTTGTTTCTTTCTCTCCCCTTTGTCCCATATAGTCTTCCCGAGTCACATCTTATTTTTCTCCTCACCAACCTCTTTTTTTCTCGCATGCATTTTGCAAATTAAAAAATGAAAAATTCTGAAATTAATTCACTTCTCTTTCATCACAGTGCTCACTACTGAAACTACAGTAGCCCTATACATTTCTTATAGGACAAGCTTATTGCTTGCATAACCCTTGTCTGCAGGTCTAATGATATCTTCCTTGCCCTTCTAATTCTCAACTAGAATAGATGCTTCACTTATATGTGATAACACCAGTAAATAATCTTTTTCCCATGTAGGATAAATAAGTTCCTATGTTTTTCTGTGGCTTGCATATTTCATACCATTTTGTGTCTTACTGAGTGTAATATTTACAATTTCAGATATTGGCTTCCACAATAATTATTTCATATGATCAAGAATAATATCATCTTGATACATATACATGCATAAGCACACAACACACACTAGACATACTTATGCATCACACATACACACGTGACTACTGCACATATATACACACCACACATACTATGGGCATTAAACATACTATGCACACACACATATACACATATTCACTACAACACACTGCAAATACATACAAACTACACCATACACACACTACACCACATACACATACACCACACACACACACACACACACACACATGCACACGCATAGAACCAACAGATACTACCTAAGGTTATGATTGAACTGAAGTCTTTTGGCTCCTATGTGAGCAGGCTGTAACTTGAATTCATGACTTCTGCCTCTTCATCTGGTGTTATATATCACATAGATCCTTAAATTAGAAAGCAAATAGTTGCACTACAACATGATTAGGATAAATGTTAAAACATTTAGTTCACAAGTAATATTGAAATGGGACTCAATGTTGACTTAGAGGGTCTGGTTTTGAATAGTGACACAATTCATAATTTAGGGAAGCTGTAGAATGGGACACCCGTTATAAAGCTCCTGGTGGATCAATGAAACACACTGACAATGTCAGGGGATGTGAGCTTCTGAAGCCCCTCCCTTCCATGTTCATCCCACTGCTTTCTTTCTCCCAGTCTACTCTTTTGTCACTTCTACCACCATCACATGCTAGCCAGTAAGTGAATCAGGGACACTGTTCAGGTCACTGCTGCAGACAGTGACCCATACTTTATTCAGTGGAGTGAGAGAAGCAATGAGCCATGAAGTGCAGGGTACTTAGGGCTACCTCCAGAGTATTCCCAGACATATCATAATGTCAAGTATCTATACTGACCTTTTGTCCTTGACCATGTGCTTAGTTTCTGGGAGCAAATAGCATGGATATTCAGTTGCAAAGTAAACATTCTGAATATTTTTCTAAGAACTGCTAAACATGACTGTTGCATATAAAGAATCAACTAAATATCATCTACCCCAATAACTCAGATAATATGATGGTACTGCTAGATCTGACTTAAATATCGCCTTAAGCTTATCTCAGACAAGATTCTAGTCCAATTATGACATGCTCTCCCTGTATCTTTTTCCAGCAAATTAATGAATCCCTGAGAATTTCCTTTAAATGGATGGCTGCCATCTGCCTGCTGCAGCATAAGCACTTTCATGCTCCACACACTCTGATTTATTTTTAGAGCTATCAACAGTTGTCATTTAGTTTCTAATGGGGAGTGCATAATTCTCATGCTTGGGTGGTAGCTGTTCTGCATTAGTGTCTTAATAGGAGGCCACAGTTTTATTTATTTATGTGCATTTGTCTGGAAGATTCTAAGCTCTGGTGCAGAGCAAGAAGAGGTCTGATGGAGGTGGCAATCCTAAATGGGCTAAGAACAGCAGTATTTCAAAGCTCCCTGCAATCACCGGTACACCTGAAAACAGGCTGCGTTTTCTGAAAAGCATTAAATTCTGACAGCTGTAAAAGTCACATGCATTTAATTTTGCCTCACATCAAGATTTAGTGGACAGGTTTACTCTAACCATCATGTTGAGCTAGCTAAGCAACCAAGAGGGAAACAGGGGAAACACATTTGCCTCTTTCATGGTCTAAAGGTGACAACTTGAAAATATGTGGACTTACTTCTTTTTTCAGGGTTCAACAAAAAAGTAGTGCCTCGAGGTAAACTAATGTTGTCATGGTGATTCCTCAATGACTTTTCTTTACCTGGTGGCTATAGATCAATTCTAAAGTACTGAGGAAGTCCCCTGGGAGCATTGTTCTGGAAGTATCAAGCTCAAGGCATTTTGTCTTTGCTGACATTATCAGTTTCTGTACAGTGAGCATATGTGCTAGAGAATTGAGCCTCACTGAGATTGTAGAAGATAACAAGATGCTGCTTGAAGAAGGCAACCAGCCAAACCTAAACACCAAAGAAGAAGGAGGAGGAGGAGGAGGAGGAGGAGGAGGAGGAGGAGGAGGAGGAGGAGGAGGAAGTCTGAAATGGTAGATGAAAGTCTGTTGCAAGATTTTGTTTTAAGTGAGTGGGATCTTGATCAGGTTCACTATCCATGGTTTTGAGAAGACACTAACTTTGGTATCCTCAGAAATTCTTTGTGTCTGTGGCTCACCTGCCATCACTACTTCAAGGAAAATCCTGTCATATATTTGTGTTCCCTAGAGAGACAAGAGTATCTTCATCTTCATTGTGGACCTGGGAAGTCTTTGGGGGCTTCCTTCATATGAGAATGCTATGTGATCTACACATATGCATATGTGAGGAGTCCCACATGGCTACTTGTTTGCACAGAAGTCTTTTGAGGAATCTCATACTATTCTTACTCTCATAAACAAAGGTCAAGAAGATGTACTTTTTCTTGTAGTAAATATGACTTTTCCCTAATAGTGAATAATATAGTGTTATTAACACTTTGGATTTAGAACACACTGATGACCATCAAGGACATCATGTAAATTCCAAAAGGGACAAGGTAGTTACTCAAAAAAGTATGTGATATACTCATTTTCTAGTCATTTCTAAACATTCTGCACACTAAAAGTCTACTACTTAATTAATGCATAGTGAGATTAGCAGTAAATATTCATATTGATAATTCTGAGAAGTCTGGATGATTCTGGAACCCCTCATTCCTTGACATAAATAAATAGTTAAAGACAAATATCTATTAGCCACATGACCTAAAGGATAAAGAAACCCTTCACTTAATAGATTTCTATGAACACGTTGTGTATAAAAAGGCCAAGAAAACAGCTGTGCCCTGTCAGACTTTCAGCTAGAGACCTGTGGCAGTTGGGAGAACCAAGTGAAGCCAAATTTAATGTTCCCATTAAAGTGCTTGAAATTTTTATTCATGTAAGAAAAATGGCTTTGCTGAAAAATAGTTGGAGGCAATAAACAACAATCTGAAGAAAACTCTGAATTTAAAACAGTTTTTAAAGAGACTCATTTCCACAGGCAACTTTGGCAAAAATCCTGAAAGTTCAATTTAAGATCTGCAAAAGTGAACTGGGTCGTGAGTCCCAAAAGTCAGTCAGTTGGGAGAGCTGATCCTGAGGGTGGGGGTGTGAGCCTGGAATAGTAGCCCTTCTGCTCTGTGACTGAAAAAAAATTTCAATTGGCATCGGAAGTGTCCTGTCTAAAAGCTTGAGTGAGCCATGAGAGTGTGGGAGAGGATATGAAGTGCTGAGGTCCTGCCTCAGTATTAGGAAGGTCCTGAGAAGGCGCTAACCTAATGACTCAGAGTCAGTGTGGATGCAAGCTGTCAATTCAAGTGCTCTCTCCTTGCCCAAGGATTCTCATCATTCTTCTTTCTCCTTTCTTTCTTCTTTTGCCTTTTCCCAACCAAAGAGCCTTAAGCCAGTCTTTTATTGATTAAAGTTACACAATCAAGGCTTTGATCATTATTAATAATTATTCTAGAAATCCTTAAATTTACATAAATTCTATGAATCCAAACCCCTCCTTCCTTAAAACAGAAATTAAAGTCAAAGCAAAAGTATGCTTCTTTATAGGTTTATTCAACCTGTTCTTCATGGAGAGCTGGGCATGGCTCTTATGGTTTCCTGGTACAGCAGACAGCAGTCTTTACTAATGACTTTCACGTAATAACAGAACAGTGACAGATTACTAGGGTTAAAATGATTTTTTACAAAGTTTTAAAATTTATGTAAGTTAAGTGGCTAGCTCTCTCTAATATCTCTAGCCATTATCATCTCCAATTCTTCAAGTAACTAAGTAGGAGAACAAAATATTAACTTTGTATATGCTTATACATTATCCTTTAATTCTTTAATCTTTATTTCTCATCTTAGGAATTCCACAACCTCCTATACTTTTCTTCTAAAACCATTTGTTTTGAGAATATACACAAGCATTTCTCCTATAAAATAAATCCATCTATCATTTGCCCACTTTCTATAAATTCCCTTTTTCCTATCCATGCCTTTATTCTTGAGACCACTGTAACTCTCTTTGATGAGTTAACTATATTTGATGTCCCCAAGTTCACCCTAGCTAATTAATTGCAGCAGTCATTGAACCAGAGGTTGCATGTATCTCCTCATAATTCCAAATTCAGGGCCCAGTCTGCCAATGAACTATTTCTACAAAAGACCATGTAGGCTTTTATGACCTCTATGGTTATATTGTCTAGATTCTTTCCCATGGCCCTATAGACAAAGCAGAAGGCCTATTGCTCATCCTCCATAGCCTCATGACCACCTCCAATCCTCATTCCCAAGAACCACATCTGTTTCATTTATTATGGTGTGAATAGTAACTCTGAGTAGTGAAGGAAGCATAATCCCCAGAAAGAGAGATCGAAAGTAAAATAGAACAGACAGTAGAACAGGTTCAGGCCAACAGCAACCATCAGCATACATGGGGATTGTGGGGTTCAAAGGCCTGCGATGCTCCAGGGGCAGGAACTGAGTTACACCTCTCTTTCACAAAGCCATGCTGGATCTGGCAATGCAGGGACTCTAGAAGAAGCAGAAGCATGGGAATAGAGAGCAATGAGATGAGATTATAAAACTTCAGGGACCCTGAGGAATAGCTCAAGAGTAGAACTTGAATGATAGCAGCAAGGTATGAGAAAAGGAAACATAGAAGGGGACATTTCATATTGGGATAAGAGGCTATCCCTTAATCAAATGCTTATTTCCTAAGAAAGATGGCCCATGACCCATTTCCACTGCACATGGGGAACTGGCAAACATGGCCATATGTCCCCGAAGACCACATGTCTAGCAAGACCATATGTGCTAAGATCCTCAGTGAGCCAATGGTTGAAATCTAATATGCACATTTTTGGCAATTGAAATTTTCTTTCTTTTTTTTTTTTTTTAAAAAAAGGTGCTATGTTTTAGAGTACTGCTGTAAAGTTAGATAAAGACAGGTTCAAGAATCTAGTGGTGATACCATTTAGAAAATTATTTAAAAGGCACTATTCATTACCTTCAAGTAGAAGTAAGAACCTGGGAGATAGGTTCCTCATATGTAGAAATACATGGAATAAAAGAAATATCTAACAAGAAGTGACAGAAGAGTTATGAATTGTGCATCACACATGTGAATTTAAAGCATGGGATGCATGGTTTGAAAATTGGGTTAGAATTTCTTTAAAGCACGTGCAAAGGCTGCAAGTTGTTTATTAACCTAGGCAATGGCCCAGTGGGGGAAAGAGCAGCTTAAGAAGTCAGGAAGCAATTAATATTTCAGTGGTAGAAAATAAACAGGTTTTCAGCAATACAGATAATTTTATGTAATGTTGGTTGCTAGTAAAACCATCTTTCAGTCAACACTCCCAAGTCATGCTTTATGGGGTCAAAGGAAATGATTTGTGTCTAGTCATGATAGATTTGAAAATAAAAACATGTATCTATTTGCAATTTTGCTTTGCCAGCAGGTTTCAAAAACCAGTGGGAAATGGTTGGGATGAAGATCTCCAAGGATACTCCTCACAGTACTTTTGAGAAGAGTGAAGCTATCTGCCTCTACTGTTGGCACTAACTTCTGGAGTTCATGACCTCCAAGTGTAGCAGTTCCTGCTCCACATATAATTAAACCTATCAAAGCCTTTCAGTGCCATTCCTGTGTAATGTAGGCATCTTACAGTATAGTATATCGACTCAGACCCTTTTCTAACTATCTCCAGACAGATCCCTGTTTCCTTTAAAGGCATTCTAAAATGCAGAACAAACAAAACAAACAAAAAACCCACACCAAAAAAAAACTCAAAACAAAACAACTTTGTATTCCTACACATACCAGAATTTCAATTCTTTTGTTTCTAAACTTTGCATTAAGATTCAATCCAGGCCTTTGGCAGGATCAGATGTCTGAGGAATTTTCTTGATTAGGATAATGGAGGAAGACCAGCAAATAGAGAGTCACACTATTCCCTGGGCTTGGCTTCTGGACTTCATACAAAGAAGAGAGCTGGTGGAGTAGGAACACTCACTGTTCTTTGCTCTGTTCCTAACTGCAGAGGAAGCTTGAAGAGGCACCCCAAGTTCCCTCTGCCAGGACTGCTCCACCACAACAGGACTGGACCCTTGGACTGTGAGCTGAAATAAAGCTTTTCTTTTAAAATTTGCTTTTTTAAGGGTATTTTAGTATTTTTGTTTGAGCAACAGAGGAAGTAACCAAGACAATGGATTAGCCCTTTAGAGGAAATTCTTTGGTGGCAGGAAGTATTATGGGTTGCAAAGAGCTTATATTGTAAGCCAGAGACCAGTGCTCAGGTACTCCAGGGATCCAAGGGAGCAGGATCATATAATCAAGGAGACTAGCAGTGTAGGTGTAGGAAATCACAGTAGGTTGGCTCTTAAGAGGGTAGATTGGAAGAGACTGGTAATTGGCTTCACACACACACACACACACACACACACACACATACACACACACACAAATACCAACACCATATAATGATTTTGCTTGAGAAGAAGCAAGCTATATTCAAATAATTCAGTTCAATGTCCCTGTGAAAAACAGTTATTTTTTTAATGGACCTCCCATGCACCATCTGGGATGCCCACACACTTCCTCGAATGTGCGGATGCTCTAGGCAGCCCTGGCACTTTGGTGGGGGAGGTTGCAGTAATGTTTTAGGTCTGTTGTTTATATCAGTGATTCTGCTGTTCCTACCTACAAGTGCTTGGGGTGCGGGATATCTTATGAGTTAATATCAAAAGGCCTAATGCCAGAGAAGCCCTTTCTGGAGGGAGACTTTTCAAAGCAGGCTGTTTGGTTAATGTCATTTCCACTGAGTGCTCTAAATGTCGGCAAACATCCATTACTATGCTGGTCACCCCTTGAGCCAATACATGCACATGATTTCCTTGCAATTCTGTATTTTAGTAAAGCCCCCACTGACGTGTCAACATGAACTTGTTTCCCTATAATCAATTCTTCCTTAGAATTGTCTACTGGACACGTAGTCTTTGCTATGGCAAGTTTTTTGGTGTGTGTGTGTGTGTGTGTGTGTATTCCACATGCTTACCGAGCCTGTGTCCAGAAATGGAGTCCCTTTCTGTTTTGTGCATATAATATTCCTTTCATCACCCTCTCTATCTACATCATCTTTATAACATAGACTCACCTGAAGTGTGAAGATGTTTAGACTCCAAAAACCCTCTCACATGAGCCCTTTGTACTTTAATATAATATTTAATATGTTTAACATATTCTGTCCTTACTGTATGCATTATATTGTGCCTGTACTTAAAAAATTCAGCTATGTAGTAAATAAGCAATGCATTTACCTGTATGAATTTACAGTAAATGCATAACATACTAAATGCCAAAATGAAGTAAATACAAATTTACTGCGGTACCTATCTATATAATAAACATAAATACATTTGATATATAAGCAAAGAACAATGCATGCATATATATTTACATATATACATTTATGCTCACATATAAATCATGAATGCAGGTATGTATATGTACACAAACAGCAAGGTTTTGTGAAGAAGGGACACGGGGCATTTTCTCCATGTCCATGTGATGTTCATTGAGACACTGAGCTGAGGGAGAAGGATGATCTATGGAGTACAAGGTTGTCTATCACTCATCCATGTGGATTTGGCTGCTAACAAAGTCTGATATCAATAGAAATTGAGTAGGGAAACAGGTAGAGAGTGGAGAGAGACTTCTGAAAAAGTGAATGGGCCTGGCAGAGAGTCAGAAGTTGTGTTTTGGAGACCAAAATCTTTGCATGAAGGCTTCTTTTAGATATACCCTCTCAACTGATTCTCCTGTGATGGTTAACATATTCCCCATTTGACAAAATGGGGATCATGTCTGTTTTGAAGCATTGCTTCGAAAGTGAAAGATACCCCAGGAATGGCAGATTCTCAGATGTTCAACAAGGTATGATCTAGTTCTCTCTGTGTTGGGCTTGCATCCCACTTACCAGGAATATGGCTGGGAGGACAGTTAACCTCTCTAAACTATGTTCCTTCACCTGTCAGGTTGAGTAATGATATTGCTGTCCATACAGTGTTGCTAAGGAGATTTGATGGAACAATGACCCAGAATCCATTGCCAAATGCCACATGTAAAGTAAGCCTCGAGTAAATTATTTTTATTAAGTTTCTATCAAATACTATACATTTTTCTATGTTCCACATGGTTTATTACCTTCTCCAGCATTAGAGAATGCTTTAAAGAAGTAGAAAATTTTCAAACATTTTATTTTATTTTGGATTTGGAGGAAGTCTTTTGGAGTAGAAACAGGGCTGAGGTAGTTTTCAAGTCTCATCAATATGTCAACCTAAATTGACATATTTGAGAACAAAGAATCAGTCATTCCACTGCTCACAAATCCTGGAACTCTTTTTAGTGGGAGAGTTATGTTGAATGTACTGGGTGCCAAGGGTTGGTTGAGAGCCCCAGAGCTCTCCCTTTGGCACACTAGCTCAGTGGTGGGAGCTGATACACCTGGCCGAGGTCCCTTTGTCACACATGTGGGAAAACTGCTGATTAGTGCCATGACACCACAAGACACGAGCAAAGGAGCTAGAACCTACAATGCCTCTGAATTATCCCTCTGTTCCCTGCCATCCTGCGGTCTAGTTAGAAATTTTCTCACTGGGTTATTTTTACTTTGAATGCTGTCTTACAGCTGTGGTGCAGAGGCTTCTAACAGCCATGGTTTCTATGTTTTTAACTCGTTGCTGTAGTTTTACTTAGAATCTCATTTATGTGTCTTGGAAAGGCCTCACATCTTGTGTATCTATCTGAGCCAGGTTATCAAAAGACTTTTAAGTCACTATTTGATTTTCAATTGATTGTTACCTTATGATTTGATAAAAGTGTGGCATCAGAGACCAGGGACTGGGACATTAAAATGGATTGTTAGAAAACAGCTCTGGGCCTGGGCTCCATTCTTTTACTCATTATCATATATTAATAGAGTGTGATGTACATCAGGGGAAAACTATCTGTGTCAATAGATAATAAATTATCCTCTTGCCTCAAATCACTCTTAGCCTGGTCATGGAGTAGGCCAAAGAAAAGCAACAACTGTAAGTACACTTCCAGAGGTAAGTCAGTGCACCAGGGAGCCTGAGTTCCTGGTCCATCCTTACTTAAGGAATGGAGACTCAGGGATAGTTTGGAGGTGAGTTTCCTATTGAGAGTTGTTGCTTGAGGAAGGAGAGTAGAAAAGGAATTCCCAGTAACGAGAAGAGAATATGCAAGGGTTGGGAAATAAAGGGATTTGATGTGTTTGGACTGGTTGAGTTCAGCACAGTCAGAGTGTGGTTTTTGGAAGTAGGGGATATCACAGCTGCAAATGCACATCTCTTAGGCTTGCTGTGAAGATTGTGAGAACCAGGGTCAGTAGGTGGCTACAAGAAAATAGGGCTTTCTGGGCACAGCAAGGTACAAAAATTGCACATGTAAATTCACAGTTGTAATAGCACATACAAAATCCACACAAATTCAAGACAGACAAAAATCTCAGCATGGAGATGGGTGGTGGGCACAAAGTCTTGGTCTTATCCAAGGAGCTTTGGCAATTGATTGCTTCTGGGAGAGGAGCATTGGTTTTCATTAAGTGTGTGGCCCTTGATAGTTCAGCTAACACACACACACACACACACACACACACATACACACACACACATAGATACAGACAAACAGACAGGCAAACAGACACAAAGTTTGGTGGGTAGGGAAAGAGATGTATCTGAGGGAAGTTGGGATCCAGGAATTAATACATGATATATTGTAAATGATTCTCAAAGAACCAACAACAAGAAGAAATAAAACACTACAAAAAAGCATTTGACCAGATGAAAGAGGAACAGGGTGGAGCAATTTGAAAGGTGAAGCAGGACACTTACACTTGATTCCCCTGATTAATAATCTGCTTGATATTGGCAGTGGGTAGGTGACTTTATTTTCATAGCTTTTGTTTTCTTGGAATTCACGAGGCTTCTGTTCCCATATGGTAACCAAGAAGACTAGAGGAATTTACATCTCTGAAGATGCTGCATAAACTCTTGCTTTAACAATAAAATAAAATTAAAGTATTGTTTCAAATGCAACAGATTTACAAAGAAATCCAACCATATCTTGAGAATTTAAAGTTGAAAATAATAATGATAGAGTCTTCCACTAGCAGCCTTCAGATGAAGATGTAGAACTCTCAGTTCCTCCTGCACCATATATCTGCCTGGAAGCTGTCATGTTTCTGCCTTGATGACAATGGATTGAACCTCTGAGCCTGTTCTGCAATCTGTGGATTCAACCAACTCCAAGAGAAATCTATGAGGCAAAGCAGTATCAGATCTCAACATGGAGCTGGGAGACTCCACAGCCTTCTGTGATCAGTGAAGCAGATGGGACAGAAGTCTTCCCACAGCCATTTGCACCAGGGAGCCAGGAGACTCCACAACCTTCTGTGCATAGCCCACCAGGAGGGAGTGATCTCCCAGCAGGCTTTCACTTTTGAGCACAGAGGTGAGATCTCCACCTTCTCTCTGGAGGGGATCCATTTAGGAGCACACAGGGCTTAAGATCAGTGGGGTAGCTGGGGTGGAAGTATTCAGGCCCACCGCACTGGGGTACCAGGAAACTCCACAATCTTCTGTGCATAGCCTGCCAGGAGAGAGAGATCTCTCAGCAGTGCTTTCACTTTTGTGCTCAGAGGAGTAAGGACACAGGCTTTACAGGCCCACAGGAGGAACAAACTCCAGCCGAGACAAGAATACCAACTAGCACCAGATGGCAAAAGGCAAGCACAACCTTACCAACAGAAACCAAGGGCACATGGCAACATCAGAACCGAGTTCTCCCACCACAGCAAGTCCAGGATACCCCAACACTCCAGAAAAGCTAGAGTTGGATTTAAAATCGTATCACATGAGGGCTTCAAGAAAGACTTAAATAACTCCCTTAAAGAAATACAGGAGAACATCAGTCAACAGGTAAAAGCCTTTAAAGAGGAAACACAAAAATCCCTTAAAGAAATACAGGAGATCATGGGTCAACAGGCAGAAGCCCTTAAAGAAGAAATACAAAAAACCCTTAAAAGAATTACAGGAAAACACAAACAATCAAATGAAGCAAATGAACAAAAACATTCCGGATCTAAAAGTGGAAGTAGAAACAATAAAGAAACCACACAGTGAGACATCTCTGGAGATAGGAAACCTTGGAAAGATTTCAGGAATCATAGATGCAAGCATCAACAACAGAATACAAGAGATAGAAGAAAGAACCTCAGGTGCTGAAAATACCATAGAAAACATTGACTCAACAGTCAAAGAAAATGCAAAATGCATAAAGCTGGTAACTCAAAACATCCAGGAACTCCAGGACACAATGAGAAGACCAAACCTAAGGATTATAGGTATAGATGAGAGCGAGGATTTACATCCTAAGGCCCAGTAAATATCTTCAGAACTCCAAACAGACTGGACCAAAACAGAAAATCCTCCAGGCACATAATAATCATGACACCAAATTCAATAAACAAAGAAAGAATATTAAAAACAGTAAGGGGAAAAGGGCAAGTAACTTATAAAAGCAAACTTATCAGAATCACACCAGACTTCTCACCAGAGATGATGAAAGCTAGAAAATCCTGGGCAGACCTCATATGCCACAAGACGAACACAAATGCCACAGAGAACACAAATGACAGCCCAGGCTACTATACCCAGCAAAACTCTCAATCATCATAGATGTAGAAACCAAGATATTCTATGATAAAGCCAAATTTGCACAATATCTGTCCACAAATCCAGTCCTACAAAGGATGATTGATGGAAAACACCAACACAAGGAGGGAAACTATACCCTAGAAAAAGCAAGAAAGTAATTTTCTTCCAACAAACCCAAAAGAAGATATCCACACAAACATAAAAATAACAGGAAGCAACAATCACTATTCCCTAATATCTCTTAACAACAATGGACTTAACTCCCCAATAAAATGACATAGACTAATGAAATATTTCTCATGTAAATCTTCAATTTTATCAGAAAATGTTCGCAATTCCCCTTTTAATTAATTTAGTAGTTTCTTTTATGTCTACCATTTTATCTGCATTATTTTTCATGATAATCTTCAATTTTAATGTCTTTCTATATACTTCCTCTATCAGAAATGTTTTCAATGTAAATCTTTGATTTTATCACAAATGTTTCTAATTCCACCTTCAATTAATTTAAAAAGAGTTTTTAAATCAACCATTCTTCATGTAAAATTTTCCATTAAATAGCCAAATAATAATAATAATAAAATAATAAATAATGTGTGTGTGTATGTGTGTATATGTGTGTGTGTGTTGCTTACATTTATGTGAACATATCTCTGGAGGACCGAGGTTGGTTATGGGTGATTCTTCAAACACTCTCAGTTGTAGTTTTTGAAATAATGTTTTTATTGACCCTGAAGCCCACTTACTGAACTAGACAGGCCACCCAGAGGACTAGAGAAGTCTTTACAAGAACTGTCGCTTCCCCTGAAGCCACGGGCTTACAGGTACAGGGTATGTGACTCTCCTTTTCTCCAGTGGGTTCCACAGACTGAGTTCATGCGTGTGTGCCCAAGACTTTTACTGACTGAGCTGTCTCTGCAGACCTCTAAATTATGATTTTTTTGTACATAAGAATGCTAACTGATGATGAATCTCCAAAATATGAGCTACTTTGTTCATAGTCTGGGGGCTCTGAGGTTGGAGCAAAATGGTTTGTTCTCTAGATTTCTAGACTATGTCTTTGGCAACACATCATTTTCTCTTTAATGTGGACCCAGGGTTCATTTCACCGGCTCCTATTCCTCAATCAGGAACTGTATGTACTTTTCTCCCTTGGAATTGGAAGTACAGACACTTAATTATAACTTTCAATTGCTTGAAATTATAGGACTAACGAGTGACTGGCATATGTTTCAGAGAAAAGAATTTATTTAAAATACTGAAATAACCATCTCCAACTTTTACATTCAACAGGGGTGCAGGGAACCTGGCAGTGTGCACTATGAGCTCAGTGCTTCAGACAATGACTCTTGAGCTTGGAAAACGATATTCCTGGAAACATAGGCTGGATTTTCATGTCATGTTTCATCATCCAATTATTTAGGTTCTTACAGAAATGCAACCCCCATCCTTAAAGAAGTCTTAGGGGACAGGATTCCAACACACAGCATTTTGTATTTTGGACATAGTGAGAGTTCTGACCTGCTGGAGATGACTAGAGCTTGGACGAGAAAGGTGATTAGACATAGCAAATGTGTAGTTACTGCATCTCCAGTACCACACAAGGAACTGTTAATGTAGACAACACTATACCTCATTTGGCCACAGTGTGAAATATTGATGTCAAGTCACTGAGAGGACTGGAGAGTTGACCCAGTGGTTAAGAGCACTTGTTGCTTTTGCAGATGACACTGGTTCAATTTCTAGCACCCCCATGTCAGCTCACAACTGTCTATAATTCCTGCCCTGGGGATTCAGTCCCTTCTAAGCTATGGAGGCAACAGGTATGTATCTAGCACACATACATACATGGAAGTTGTCTTAGTTACTTTTCAATTGCTGTGAAGAGACGCCAATTAAAAGCAAGCATTTAATTGCTTGCTTGCTTACAGTTTCAGAGGGTGAGTTCATTATGACGATCACAGTGAGGAACATGCTAGTAGTCAGGCAAGTCTGGCTCTGGAACATTAGCTGAGGGCTTAAATCATATCCACAAATTGGAGGAAGAGAGAAAGACAGACACAGAGAGAAGATGGAGACAGAAAGGAAAAGGGAGAGGAAGAGGGAAAGGGAGAGGGAGAGGGAAAGGGAGAGGGAGAGGGAGAGAGGGAGAGGGAGAAGGGGAGGAGTATAGGGAGGGGGAGAGGGGTAGGGGGAGAGGGAGAGGGGGAAGGGGAAGGGAGGGGAGGGGAAGGGAGAGGGAGAGAGGGAGAGGGAGGGGAAGAGGGAGAGGGAGAGAGGGAGATGGAGAGAGTGAGACAGAGAAAGGGAGAGGGAGAGAGGGAGGGGGGAAAGGGAGAGGGGCAAAGGGAGAGGGAGAGAGGGAGAAGGAGAGGGAAAGAGGGAGAGGGAGAGAGGGAGAGGGGGAGAGGGAGAGAGAAAGGGGGAGAGGGAGATGGAGAAGGGGAGAGGGAGAGGGAGAGAGGGGAAGGGAGAGGGAGAGGGAGAGGGGGAGGGAGGGTAAGAGGGAGAGGGGAGAGAGGGGGGGAGGGAGGGTAAGAGGGAGAGGGGAGAGGGAGAGGGAGAGGGAGAGGGAGAGGGAGAGGGAGAGGGAGAGGGAGAGGGAGAGGGAGAGGGAGAGGGAGAGGGAGAGGGAGACTGGGCCTGGGATGAATGCTTTGAAACCTGAAAGCCTACCTAACCCCAGTAACAAATCTAGGCCAGACCTCCTAATCATTCCTAAACAGTCTTCTAACTGGGAACCAAACAAGTCTATGAACCCATGGAAGCTGCTGCCATTCAAACCATCCTATAGATAGAATACTCAGACACATAAAATAAATAAATATGAATGAAAAATTCAAGTCACTGAGAGCCTTCACTGGCTTCTGGTGGTGATGAAGCCAAGGCAACCCTCAGGTTCCAGAGCATCCTAATCTGCCTTTGTCCTTCCCTTCTGTCTCTTTCTCCTCCCTCCTTTATTTTCTAATGGCCATAGTCACTAATGTGCACACACATTCTAAACTGGTGTGATTTCCACCTCAGTAGTTCCATCTATAAAGACCATATTTCCAAATAAGGTCTGTGTTTTAAAGTTTTCCAGCTGGACATAATTATTTGGGAGAACACTAGTAAACCCAAACAAATCTCCTTAAAGCAGAAGAAAATATAAGGAAACACTCTATGCAAGTGAAGAGTCTTGAAGATAAATGATTTTAAAGACTAATGACAACTCTACCATTGGATTTTCATCAGTCCTAGAAAGACAATCATACCTGTGCCTATCTGAAGTAGTCACAGTATCACAGCAGGGGACCCCAATGCTTTATGTATTTTTTATGTGGAACTCCTATCTTTGTTGTTCGTATAGGAAGCCCAGTCATTGAAGTATTGTTGCTTATTGAGGCCACACATTGGGAAGGAGCTGCTGTCAGTGCTGAGAGTTGAGTCATTTCTGTAAGAACATCAGCACAAATTCCTTACATATTACACACATAGATCGTGTATTAAGTGATGTTCTCTATTTCCTCCTGTAAATACTTGTCTGTTGAGGTAAAAATAGAAGCATTTAGTTGGACATAAAAAGGAGTATGTTTCTGTTAGGTAAATGAAGTTATCTTGGGTAAAGAAGACAGTGTAAGACCTAAAGGCTTAGCAGTTCTGCTGCTGATGGCTAGGTAATTAGGTGCTGAATGAAAGCAACGTCAGAAGGTGGTACCTTTCTTCTCAGCACTTACAGTCTTTGCTTGCCCTCCAGGTTCTGGAGTGGACAAGGCTCCACGGTTGGCTCTGGCATGGATAAGTGGCTTTTTTTCTGTTCCCGTAACACCTGCTTTTTTTTTTTTTCTTGTTATTAGCTGTAAATAGCACTGCTAGTTGCCTCAGTTACTTTATTTATAAGACTGTGCTTGGGGGGTAGGGGTAAGGGTATGTATTGTTATTATTTGTATCTCTAGTTCCAAGCCCAAACCTGACCAAGACTTACTGAACATTTGAGCAGATGAAATGTCTAGAAGAAGACAAGACCATACACATGTCAGGATGTAGAAACACCCTGGGTATGTTCTAAGCTGACAACATCAATGTTTGAATAAAGGAGACAAGCTTTCTGATGCCACTCTTTTTATTTCCTCTTGGAGTCAAGCACACAGGAGGAGGACAAAGGAGAGATAACATTGGCCTTTTTCTTTAATCTAGAAAATCAAATGAAGAACAAGAGACTCACCTGCGAGTGACTCAGGTGGATGGTTGGCAGCTCTGAACTCAGAAGAGTTTGATGAATTGGGAGCTTGTGGAGAAGGAGATGCTTTGTGAAGGTAGTGGGGAACCACTCAAGGTGAACAGTGTAACATCAAGCTTGTGAACACCTAGCAGTACTTCAGCAATTCATTGCTTTAGGGTCTCCAGCTCTGCATGCCTCTCAGCCTGCAGGAGATCCTTTGTATTTACTTCAGTCACTAACTGGAAGCTCCAGGAATGTCAGACTCTGTTGTCATGTTCCAAGAGTTAGCATGCTGGCCAGGTCTTCAGAGACTTAGTAGGCTTTTGTATTTGTTACATAACTCATAGTCACAGCCAAATACCTGACAAACAGTGTCTTTCAGTCCCATGAATAGACTCTACCAGGGTAGAGAGAGATTGGTAGTCCCTGTAGAAGCTCAAGGTCACCAGTTTCATTGCATGACCTGACAGGAAGCAGAAACTGCAGGTTGGAAGCAGGGCCAGCTTTAAGTCAGCAAGCTAGGTCCTGTGTCCACAAGAGCCCATAGCCTCCCAAAACAGAGCCATCAAATGACTGAGCACATGAACCTGTTGGGACATCTCACTGATTTTATAGCAGGCCTGCACCTCCTGAATACATCTCCTACACTGAGGGCATAAGCCCCTTGGATGATGTTTTTCCTCCTTTGAGGGAAAATAGATTTATTTTTCATATAATATATACTAATTACAGTTTCCTCTCCCTCTTTGCCTCCCAGTTTCTCTCCACTTCCTTTCCAATCTGTCCCTTTGTGCCTTTCATTTGAATGAGAAGGGGACCTCTAAGGGAATATAATAAATATAATATAATATAATATGATTAATATAATATAATATATTATGATATATAATAACATAAGACAAAAACTAACACACCAGTACAGGACAAAGCAAACAAACAGAAGGGAAAGGGAAAACTCCCAGGAAAGGCATAAGAAACATGATGCAAAGACACACTAATTTGAACAGTCACGAATCCCATAAAAACACTTAACCGAAAACCATAATATATACCCAAAGAACATGTAGGACAAAGAGAGAAAAATATAAATAAAATTGAAATAAAAAATAAGACAAAATTTAAAAAAGAACTCTGACACAACATTACAAGACAAGGAACTACTAAAGATGCCTTTGAATTTCTTTTTCTATTGGCCACCTACTGCGGCTGGGCATGCAGACTACTCTGAAGAGTAGTTTGTTCCTCAGCTAGACTCCCTTGGAGAAAACTAAATTTTCATTTTCAAGTAGTTAATGCCTTTTTTTTTTTGGTGAGAGCCACTGTACTCATTTGGTAGGCTTGCAACTGTAAAATACTGCAATCTAGGTGGCCATATGGTGCAAACAGTGTCTTGTCTCAGGTCTAGTACAGGCAGCAGTGGTCCTTCTGAGGGTTGAGGTGGTGCCATCTATCCCCCTCTATCCTTAGCCTCATACACCACCATCTTTCTACAATTCCCTATATCATCTTCTTCATACCTGGACCAAATTCCCTCTTCCTATTAGAAAATCAGTAATATTTGGTTAGTACCCACCCTAAAGATATCATATGAATTGTCCATTTTTACAAATACATATCTCCAAATAAGGTCATATTGCCTTGTATAGTTAAAATGGTTAACATTCAACTCTTTTTAAACTCTCTTTCTCTCTCTCTCTCTCTCTCTCTCTCTCTCTCTCTCTCTCTCTCTGTGTGTGTGTGTGTGTGTATGTGTGATATGCATGCATGTTATGTATTTGTGTATGTCTATGTGTGTATGTGTGTGTGCTGCATGTGTGTCTGTGTGTATATGTATGTGCGTGTATGTGTGTATGCATTTGTGAGTGCTATGCATGTGTCTGTCTGTGTGTCATGTATGTGTGCATGTTTTTGAGTGAGTGCAGGCATGTGCATGCTGCAGCACATGGGTAGGACAGTCTTAGGTGTCAATCATCCTCTTTTGCCTTACTTGAAACTGGGACTCTGGGACCCTCTGCTACTGGGTCCAGCAGGTTAGGGCCCCACAAGCTTTCTCTCCTGTCCCCTTCCCTTCTCACTCTAGAAACAGTATGATGACAGTTGTGATTATAGTTAGTGGCTTCTCTGGTTCTGGACTCTGCTCCTTACCATTGTGCGGCAAGCACTTTACCCACTGAGCTATCTACCCAGTCTTCAGCTTGGCTTTGGTACCCTTTTGGGTATAATTTTGTGAGTCCTGGCAAATTAATATTATTGGAAAATCTTCATAAATTTAGATAACACATAAAGGATAAAGGGAGGTTAAAAAAGACTTGTATCTCCTTTCTCACTCACAGTAGAAGTATACCTTGCATTGGAAGGTGTGTGTTGTGTACCTCACTATGTGGTGACTTTCTGTTGTAGTATCTTCTGCAGAGCTCTTCTGCCTTCGGGAAATTTAAATCACCTTGTAATATTGGTCTCTAGCTAAGAGACTTCCTGGTCTGTGCTGTACCTGGATGCTCATTTTCTTTACCTCTTGCATCTACTATTTGCCCTTCATATAACACCACCACAGGCAACTCTCACAGATACAACTTCTTTCTATATATGAGAGACAGTTCTAGAAGGAATACAGAACCCTGTACTAGTTTGCAAAAAACAGAAAATGAAGCCATTTCCTTGTACTTGCTAGGGTTTGCCCTCTTGTCAGATTGTGACAGATTACTGTCTATCTCACTGAGCAAGCATTCTTCTCTCATAGATGGAAGACACCATTCTTTGGTATCAGATCGATACTAATTTCATATTTAGGCTTGGGAATTATTTGCTGCAAGCCATGCCGTCTGTTGTTAGAATTGCAGCATTGGGAGACAAAAGAGCTAAATGTTTCCCCAGACAGAGTCTTGAGGGCACTGAACTAATGCCCCTGTCAACAAGAGAAAATACTAAGGTTGCACACACTAAAAGGAATTCTGTCTTCACAGATTTTTATTAGCTATAGGTCTTCTGGAAACTCCAACACTTCAGCAGCAGAGGCTACAATAACAGCCCTCAGCAAGCCAACTAGGAAAAGTGGGGGAAGTGGGGACATGTGCTTGCATAGCCTGTTTGACAGACAGGTGGAGGACACTGTGTACCTGCAGTACACTGAGGACAAGACTCCAAGCAACACGGAAAATTTTGGAAGAGCAGTACGGTGTCCCTGAGGGATATCTATCTAATCTATCTATCTATCTATCTATCTATCTATCTATCTATCTATCTATCTATCTATCTATCATCTATCTATATATGTATATATATATATATGTATGTATGTATCATCTTCATCATCATCTATATCTCCAGCTCACATTTCTCTCTGACATTTCTGGAATGTTCATCTTTATAAATGACTGGAATTCTGGATAGATATTTTTGATATAACAGGAAAATATACCCCTATAAGAGTCATTTGATTTCCTCTAAAGACTTGAAGATAGTAATATTTTCTAAATTACTATTTCATCCACTGTCCTGCCTATGGCTTTGTTGCTTGGCAGAGATGACAGATTGAGGTAGAGGCTCATGTTACAGCCTGGAATGTGTTAGGGAATGAGGGAAGCCAGGAGAGTCTCAAATGATGGGCAGGGCCTCCACTTGAGGAAGGACTGAGGATTCTGGAATACAGCTTTTAGGGGAACTTTCTATTTTATCACCAGGTGGATTCCAGTTTCAGAATATCTCAACCAAGTTGATTCTAATGAGAACCCTTTCTGTTTATTGAAAAGTAAATCAACTGTAAATTTGACATTGTGTGGCCCAATAGCACTTACATAAGAAAAGGCTATTTTAGCATGTTGCAGTGTACACCCCTTATGGAGGCAACTGCAGTTCATTGGCCCCATTCTAAGCAGCTGCTTCTCCTACGAGTATAGCAGCAGGTATTCAATGTATGCTTTTAAAGCTGACCATTTGATATTGGATAACCAATTAGTGTGCTCTTCCATGGGGAAGACTTTCTCTCACTCTCAGCATTCCTTAGCTGCCTGTAGTTCTTGGTGTAGGGTTGAAGCCTTATGGTCCTTGTGGTTGCTTCATTGTCCACTTTGGCATGTCTATTGTCAGTCTTCAGCTCATGTTTAGGTAGTCATGCTGGTGAGACATTATGGCTGTAGTTTCTGACATTACTAGGAGACAAAATCTCACATAAAATTACTTGATCCTCTGGTTATTACAGTCTTTCCATGTCTCTCTTGGGCCTCAAGATGAGGGGAATTATTTAGTAGATTTATCTATTGGGACTTCATTCTACAATTCTGCATTTTGATTGATTATTTTCTGTAGTAGTTTGCATTTGTTGAAAACAGAATTTTCTTGCATGAGAGATGAGAACTCTGTACCTGTTTGTATAAGAATGTATACAAGTTACTTTCATGTGTGTTCCAGTTTCAGGTCCTGTGGGCACTGTGTCTGAAGTGTTTTCAACAATAGACTTACCTCTCACCTCTAGGGGGAGACCAAGACCAATAGCCATAGTCTGTATGTTTGGGGGAGGGGGGTCTGTTGGACAACACTGAGCAACACCTCAGAAAAGGGTTTCTCATACTTGGAGCTGGAGTTTATTTTATGTGCCTTTGGCCCTTGGAAAGATCATGGTTAGTCCAATTCAGAAAATTTCATTTAAATTATACATGAATATTTATATACAGGAGTACATGTAGTATAGATTTTTGTATGAAGATAGTTAACAATATGATTTATTTTGATTTTTCAGATGTCCTTACTGTATTTTACCTTCATCCCCCTTCTTCTGTATTTACCTATCTCACCCTTAGCTAATTAGAGCTACTCCAGTTTCTATAGCTGGATAGAAGTGATCTGCTGAGATATAATCTTCTGAAGACAAGATCTTTCTCAGTTGACATTTGTCAAATTTTATCCATAAGGCCATATCCTCAACATGCTAGATGAACATAAGAGAGAGGTTATATATTTATATAAGCCTGTGCATGTTGAGTGCCTATCCAGTGCCTGGTGCTTATTTTCTTTGTTCCTTCACTGGCTGCTTCTGATTTCTCCTCTCTCCAAAGTTACATGCTGTGCTTGAATTGCTGACTTGGCATGTGGCAATTTACAACCTTGTCCTGGAATCCCCAGTTTACAACTAATCCTGATAATCTATACATAGTTTCCACTTGCCTAAGCATGAGGAATTTGAGCAATGGTGCATTGCCCAGAGCAGAGGAGGAACCTACACCCCTCCCCAGCTATCTTGAGTGGCACAGCTTTTGGGTACATTTCCTCATTTTCCTGAGACCTACAAATTGCTGAAAGTCATATCCCTTAAAAGTTAGTAATGGTGGGAGTTTTGTATTTTATGTGTCATGGGTAAATGCTTACTTTGAAATGCAGGTGTTTGAAGCTTCATCGGCATGGATATGATGCTCATCTTTATAGACTTAGGACCTAGAAAATACAAATAGTCAGACGATCTCATAAGGATGAGGTTTCCATGTTGGGCTCAGCAGCTTATGAAGTAAGAAAAGAGACTTAGCTAGATCCTGTTCTTGTCATAAATTTTTTGAGGTGCAAGAGAAACCCTACAGATGAGACCAGTTTTTACTTTTTCGGTCTCTAGTACTATGAGGAATTCTTTATAAATCATCCAGTTTTAGGCATTTTGTCATAGATTCACAAAATAAACTAAGAAAGTATAAACATGTAGATGGCTTCAGATGTTCATTAAGGGGGATTTTAAGGATTGGCTCCTTTCTCAGCATCTTCTTCATCTTCTCTACTACCAGGCACTGACATTGTGATGAGCTTTAAGACATCTGGAGTCAAGCCTGTGAACAAAATTAAATGCCAGCCTTCTTGTGTCAATGCCAAAGTTCCCCAGAAAACCTATGTTGACCTTTATTATCTGATTAATATTAGACTCTGAAACTTCAGAGACCTAATATGCTTTAGTTGAAAATTTTTTAAAATAAATCTGGGACAACCACATTCAAGAACATAGGACATAACATTGGTATGTCTACTCTTGAAAAGTCTGAGGCATCTGTGTGACAGAGTAAACCATATCTACAAATTAACTCAACTTGAGCCTACTGATACAGACCAAGTTGGCTTGCAACAGTGCTCAGAGCTTGCTCTAGTATCATGGTAAACCCAGTATCCTTTAGTGGCTGGAAGGCGCTGGAAATATGAAACTTTCCCCCCAGGGCTGGGCTTGCCTTCTAATCAGCATGCTGGCAGGATTTCCACACTGGAAGTTGGTTTCTGACTGATGACCACTTCAGAATGGAGGATGTCTGTGATCTAGGAGAGTTAATGGTCTTTCAAACCCAATTTCAGGGGGAGAATTTAAGGAGAATTAATCATAAGAAAAACGTGCAAGGGATCATATCCATCAGCTTGCTATCTCTTGGACTTAAAAGAATTGCCTTTGAAAACAACTAATTTGTACAACCTTTCTAAATGAAATGACTCTCTATAAATTATCTAAAGCAATTTCATGTTAAAAAGTCAGATGCATTAAATACAGGCTTTGAATTCTCATGTCTACTTAGCTGTCTTTAGTATATGAAGACTTAGAAAAAACTCTGGCAAAGGAGTTTTAACTGACCCATTTTGGGGACACTTTAAGACAATGTTTCATAAGCAAGCACCCCTTTCCTCATATTATTTCAAGAAAAGAAAATATACATCCAAAGGCCACAAGAGTCATTGTCTGCATCTTTTGCAGCCTGGGGTGCTTCTCCTAGCTCAGCTAGAGATGGTATCTGAGTTTTTGCAGGATTACCAAACATACTGCCAGCAAGATCCTGTTTGACCTTCAGTCATCAATGCCTGGATGTGTAGTCTGCATCCCCATTTATACCTGTGGTTCTGCATTAGGACATGCACAGAGAGTTGGGGAGTTGGGGTTCTGACATCCACAGAACTTTTGTTATTTCCTCATCCATTTAAAAAGAAAACCTCTCACTCGTGTTGCTGAGTAGATGGCTCAGTTAGAAAAGCACTTATGTTGCAAATGTAAAGACCAAGTATGATCTTCAGAACCTATATAAAAATGAAACCATATGGCAAAATTGGAGTCGGTGACAGGCAAGTCTCTGGAAATTCATTTGACAAAGTTCCAGGTCAATGAGTAATCCTGTATCAGTGTCTTAATTAGGATTTTTATTGCTCTGATAAAAACAACCATCGCCATCAAAGTCAATCTGGAGAGGAAAGGGTTTATGGCAATGTACTGCTTGTAGGCTAACATCCAGAAAAGAAAGGATCTGAGGCAGGAACTTGGGTTAGGACATGATGCAGAGGCCATAGAGGCTTACTGGCTTCTTGTCTGCCTCAACTTGCTTTCTTATGGAACCCAGGACCAACAGCTCAGAGATAGTACTCCCCATAATGAGCTGACCCCTTTCACATCAATTATTAATCAAGATAAAACTCTACAGATTGGCCCATGGTATACCTTTCCTCCAGCCTTGAGCGGGCTAAACAGACCTTAATTGTTTCCCATAGTCAGTCTTCTGCAGACCTGGGAGAAATCTTCTTCTTCTTTTTTAATATATATTTTTATTTTCTATATTCTTTGTTTACATTCCAAATGATTTCCCCTTTCCCAGTTTTCCCCTCCCCATATGTCCCATAAACCTTCTCTCCACTCATTCTCCAATCACCTCTCTCCTTTTTCTCTGTCCTGATACTCCCCTCCAATGCTAGATCAAGCCTTTCCAGGATCAGGGTCTTCTCCTTACTTCTTCATGGGAGTCATTTGTTATGCTAATTGTGCCTTGGGTATTCAGAACTTCTGGGCTAATTAATATCCACTTATCAGAGATTGTATTCCATGTATATTCTTTGTGATTTGGTTGCCTCACTTAGGATGATATTTTCCAGATCCAACCATTTGCTAAAAATTTCGTGAATTCATTGTTTTTAATTGCTGAGTAGTATTCCATTGTGTAAATATACCACATTTTCTGTATCCATTCCTCCATTGAGGGATATCTGGGTTCTTTCCAGCTTCTGGCTATTATAAATAAGGCTGCTATGAACATAACGGAGCATGTGTCTTTATTGCATGCCAGGGAATCCTTTGGGTATGTGCCCAGGAGAGGTATAGCAGGGTCCTCTGGAAGTGTCATGTCCAGTTTTCTGAGGAACCACCAGACTGATTTCCAAAGTGGTTGTACCATCTTACAACCCCACCAGCAGTGGAGTGTTCCTCTTTCTCCACATCCTCACCAACACCTTCTGTCTCCTGAGTTTTTAACCTTAGCCATTCTGACTGGTGTGAGGTGAAGTATCAGGGTTGTTTTTATTTGCATTTCCCTAATGACTGTTGAGCATTTCTTAAGGTGTTTCTCGGCCATCCAAATTTCTTCAGGTGAAAATTCTTTGTTTAGATTT
This sequence comes from Apodemus sylvaticus, assembly GCF_947179515.1. Taxonomy (NCBI): domain Eukaryota; kingdom Metazoa; phylum Chordata; class Mammalia; order Rodentia; family Muridae; genus Apodemus; species Apodemus sylvaticus. The sequence goes on along the minus strand of NC_067484.1, from coordinate 11,361,494 downwards.
GTACACCATTTTTTAATAGGGTTATTTGGTTCCCTGGGGTCTAACTTCTTGAGTTCTTTGAATATATTGGATATTAGCCCTCTATCAGATGTAGGGTTGGTGAAAATCTTTTCCAGATTTGTTGGTTGCTGATTTATCCTTTTGACAGTATCCTTTGCCTTACAGAAACTTTGTAATTTTTGAGGTCTCATTTGTTAATTCTTGATCTTAGAGCATAAACTATTGGTGTCTGTTCAGGAACTTTCCCCCTGTGCCCATGTCCTCAAGGGTTTTCCCCAGTTTCTTTTCTATTAGCTTCAGTGTGTCTGGTTTTATGTAGAGGTCCTTGATCCACTTGGAGTTGAGTTTAGTACAATGAGATAAGAGTGGATCAATTCGCATTCTCCTGCATGCTGACCTCCAGTTGAACCAGCACCATTTGTTGAAAAGGCTATCTTTTTTCCACTGGATGTTTTCTGCTCCTTTGTCGAAGATAAGGTGACCATAGGTGTGTGGATTCATTTCTGGGTCTTCAATTATATTCCATTGGTCCACTTGCCTGTCACTGTGCCAATACCATGCTGTTTTTTAACACTATTGCTCTGTAGTATTGATTGAAGTCTGGGATACTGATTCCCCCAGAAGTTCTTTTGCTGTTGAGAATAGTTTTAGCTATCCTGGGTTTTTTGTTATTCCAGATGAATTTGAGAATTACTTTTTCTAACTCTGTGAAGAACTGAGTTGGGATTTTGATGGGGATTGTGTTTAATCTCTAGATTGCTTTTGGCAAGATGGCCATTTTAACTATATTAATCCTGCCAATCAACGAGCATGGAAGATTTTTCCATTTTCTGAGGTCTTCTTGATGTCCTTCTTCAGAGACCTGAAGTTCTTGTCATATAGATCTTTCACTTTTTTGGTTAAAGTCACATCAAGATACTTTATATTGTTTGTGGCTATTGTGAAGGGTGTAATTTTCCTAACTTTCTTCTCAGCCTGCTTATCCTTTGAGTATAGGAAGGCAACTGATTTGCTTGAGTTGATTTTATAACCAGCCACTTCGCTGAAGTTGTTTATTAGCTGTAGGAGTTCTCTGGTGGAGTTTTTTGGGTCACTTAAGTATACTATCATGTCATCTGCAAATAGTGAAAATTTTGCTTCTTCCTTTCCAATTTGTATCCCCTTGACCTCCTTATGTTATCTAATTGATCTAGCTAGAACTTCAAGTACTATATTGAAAAGATATGGAGAAAGAGGACAGCCTTGTCTAGTCCCTGGTTTTAGTGGGATTGCTTCAAGTTTCTCTCCATTTAGTTTGATGTTGGCTACCGGTTTGCTGTATATTGCTTTGAGTATGTTTAGGTATGGGCTTTGAATTCCTGTTCTTTCCAAGACTTTTAGCATAAAAGGATGCTGAATTTTGTCAAATTATTTTTCAGCATTTAGTAAAAAGATCATATGGTTTTTTACTTTGAGTTTGTTTATGTAGTGGATTGCATTGATGGATTTCCTTATACTGAACGATCCCTGCATCCCTGGGATGAAGCCTACTTGATCATTGGTGGATGATCATTTTGATGTGTTCTTGGATTCGGGTAGCAAGAATTTTATTAAGTATTTTTCCATCGATATTCATAAGGGAAATTGGACTGAAGTTCTCTTTCTTTGTTGGATCTTTGTGTGGTTTTGGTATCAGCGTAATTGTGGCTTCCTAGAACGACCTGGGTAGTGTTCCTTCTGTTTCTATTTTGTGGAATAGTTTGAAGAGTATTGGTGTTAAGTCTTCTATGAAGGTCTGATAGAATTTTGCACTGAAGCCATCTGGTCCTGTGCTTTTTTTGGTTGGGAGACTTTCTATGACCCCTTTTATTTCTTTAGGGGCTATTGGACTGTTTAGATGATCTATTTTATCCTGATTTAATTTTGGTGTCTAATATCTGTCTACGAAACTGTCCATTTCCTCCAGATTCTCCAGTTGTGTTGAGTATAGGCTTTTGTAGTAGGATCTTTTGATTTTTTGAATTTCCTCAGTTTTTGTTGTTATATCTCCCTTTCATTTCTAATTTTGTTAATCTGGATACTGTCTATGTGCCCTTTGGTTAGTCTGGCTAAGGGTTTATCTATCTTGTTGATTTTCTCCAAGAACCAGCTCTTGATTTTGTTGATTCTTTGTATGGTTCTCTTTGTTTCTACTTGATTGATTTCAGCCCTGAGTTTGATGATTTCCTGTCTTCTACTCCTCCTGGGTGAAATAGCTTCCTTTTGTTCCAGGGCCTTCAGGTGTGACATTAAGCTACTAGTGTATGCTCTCTTCACTTTCTTTTTGGAGGCACTCAGGGCTATGAGTTTTCCTCTTAGCACTGCTTTCATTGTGTCCCAAAGATTTGGGTATGTTGTGTCTTCATTTTTATTAAATTCTAAAAAGTCTTTGATTTCTTTCTTTATTTCTTCCTTGACCAAGTTATCACTGGATAGAATATTGTTCAGTTTCCACATGTATGTGGGTTTTCTGTTATTTTTGTTGCTATTACCGACCACTTTTACTCCATAGTGATCTATAGGAGGGATGGGATAATTTCGATCTTTTAACATTTATTGAGGTCTGTCTTTTGACCAATTATATGATCAGTTTTGGAGAAGGTACCATGAGGTGCTGAGAAAAAGGTATATTCTTTTGCTTTAGGATAAAATGTTCTATATATATCTGTTGAATCTAATTGGTCTAAAGCTTCTATTAATTTCACTGTGTCCTTATTCAGTTTCTGTTTTCCTGATCAGTCCATTGAGGAAAGTGCAGTGTTGAAGTCACCCACAATTATTGTTTTAGGTGCCATGTGTGCTTTGAGCTTTAGTAAAGTTTCTTTTATGAATGAGAGTTCCCTTGCATTTGGAGCATAGATGTTCAGGATTGAGAGTTCTTCCTGGTTTATTTTTCCTTTGACCAGCAAAAAGTGTCCCTCAGAGTCTCTTTTGATGACTTTGGGTTGAAAGTCAATTTTATCTGATATTAAAATGGCTACTCCAGCTTGTTTCCTGAGACCATTTGCTTGTAAAATTGTCTTCCAGCCTTTTACTCTAAGGTAGTGTTTGTCTTTGACACTGAGGTGTGTTTCCTGTATGCAGCAAAATGTAGGGTCCTGTTTACATATCCAGTCTGTTAGTCTATGTCTTTTTATTGGGGCATTGAGCTCATTGATGTTAAGAGATATTAAAGAATAGTGATTATTACTTCCTGTTATGTTTGATGTTCTTTTTTAAATTTGATTGGTTATCTTCTTTTGGGTTTGATGAAAGAAGGCTACTATCTTGCTTTTTCCAGGGTGAAGTGTCCCTCCTTGTATTGGTGTTTTCCTATTATCCTTTGTAGGGCTGGGTTTGTGGAAAGATATTGGGTAAACTTGGTTTTGTCATGGAATATCTTAGTTTCTTTATCTATGGTGATTGAGCGTTTTGCTAGGTATAGTAGTCTCAGCTGGCATTAGAGTCTGCATGAGATCTGCCCAGGATCTTCTAGCTTTCATAGTCTCTGGTGAGAAATCTGGTGTGATTCTAATAGATTTTCCTTTATATGCTACTTGGCCTTTTTCTCTTACTGCCTTTAATATTCTTTCTTTGTTTAGTACATTTGGGGTTTTGATTATGATGTGACAGGAGGTATTTCTGTTCTGGTCCAGTCTGTTTGGAGTTCTGTAGGCTTCTTGTATAATCATGGGCATCTCTCTCTTTAGGTTAGGGAAGTTTTCTTCCATAATTTTATTGAAGATATTTGCTGGCCCTTTAAGTTGTAAATCTTCACTCTCATCTATACCTATAATCCTTAGGTTTGGTCTTCTCATTGTGTCCTGGATTTCCTGGATATTTTGGGTTACAAGCTTTTTGCATTTTGCATTTTCTTTAACTGTTGAGTCCATGGTTTCTATGGTATCTTCATCATCTGAGATTCTTTCTTCTAACTCTTGTATTCTGTTGTTGATATTTGCATCTATGGTCCCTGATTTCTTCCCAAGGTTTTCTATCTCCAAAGTTGTCTCCCTTTGAGATTTCTTAGTTGTTTCTTCTTCTGATTTTTGATCCTGGATCGGTTTGCTTAGCTCCTTCACTTGCTTGTTTGTGTTTTCCTGTAATTCTTGAAGAGATTTTTGTGTTTCCTGTTCCATGACCTAAGTCTGGTGACCCAAGTTCTCCTGTGTTTCTTTATGTGATTTTTGTGTTTCCTCCTTATTGGCTTTTGAATTCTTCTGAATTTCTTTCAATGATTTTTGCGTTTCCCTTGTAAGGGCTTCTAACTTTTGTTCCATTTTATTCCCTGAATTACTTTAAGAGATTTATGTCCTTCATGTGATCCTGCAACAGCATCATGACCAGTCATTTTAAATCCAAATGTTGTTTTTGTGGTGTATTGGGGTATCCAGGATATGCTGGTAATGGAGAATTGGGCTCAGATGCTCCCATATTGCCTTGATGTCTGTTAGTAACTTTCCTACATTTGCCTTTTGCCATCTAGTCTCACTGGTGTTAGTTGGTCTTGTCAATGCTGGACTCACCAGTGCAAGCTTCCTCATTGCAGCTGGTCTCCGGATGCACAACTGACCTCCTGCACTGCCTGGAGACTGGGTGCAGTGACCCAGGCTGACCTCCTGCACTGCCTGGAGACTGGGTACAGTGACCCAGGCTGTTCCTGATCCCAAAGCTGAGACCTGAAGGCTCCTGCGACAGGCCTCAGGGCTGGATCCTCTGCTCTGCAGGGCTGGACTCACCAGAGCATGCTGCTTGCTCCCATCCAGCCTCTGGGTGTACCTCTGGCCTCTTGCCCTTCCTGGAGACAGGGTGCGGTGTCCCAGGCTGTTCCGGATCCTGAAGTGGAAGCCTGAAGGGTCCCGCCAGAGGCCACAGGGCTGGATCGTCTGCTCTGCAGAGCCAGACTCTGGAATCTCTTTTTTTATTATTTGTTTGTTTGTTTGTTTGTTTGTTTGTTGAGACAGCGTTTCACTGTATAGCCCTGCCTGTTCTGGAACTCATTCTGTAGACCAGGCTGGCTTTGAATTAAAAAAATCTGCCTGCCTCTGCCTCCCATGTGCTGGGGTTAAAGGCATGTGCCACCACTGCCTAGCTGGGCATCTGACCTAGATGAAAGTCTCCTGTCTTGCCATATCTGCAGCTTCCTGCAGACCCAGACTGCCCACTGAGCTTGTTTTGCAACAGAATCCAGCTGAAACAAAGTAACAGAATCCAACCTAAACAGGGGATGGGTCCTTGGTTTTCCCCATATATATCCAGAGCAGAAAGTTAAACATTGGGCTTTTATCAGAGATCTTTGGCTTGGCTTGTTATTTCTCTTTCCCGCTCATCCTATCCCATCCCCAGTTCTCCTTCCAGGTGTACCTGGTTCCCCATGGCCACTGAGTGACTACACCATGGGCCAATCTTAGAGATTTTTTTCAATTAATATTTCATTTTCAGATGTGTTTATGTTTGTATTAGTTTGACAAAATCAAGCAGCACAGCAAGACAAAAATATAAGGTTCCTGAGTAATAAGACCTGAAATTTATATCTGACTTTCACAAAATCATGAGTAAGTAAGTACACATATACCCCCACACATGCAACCACATCACATGAGCACACACATTCATGCACACTCACAACATTAAGTCTTCATAAAACAACTTCTGGAAATACATTTAGTAGTAATAGGCTTTTCCTAAAGGTTAGAAAGGTTCTGAATAGCCATCTCTTTGACTTAAAGATCTGACACAATTAAATCACAGATCAAACAGCAAACCAAACAGAATTCACATTTTTTGTGCAAAGTAGAGAAAGTTGCCTCAAAAATCATTGCATACACAGGCTGGAAACTGGTTGACTCCAGTTAAACTTACCAGTTGAGGACAAGTAAGAAAATCATGGTTTATGTGTGTCTGGAGAGGTGTCCTTTAGTGGGGCAGAGTATACTGGGCTTTGGGAATGCTGCTTCCCGGTTCCTGTTTTTCTTCTTATCTTCCTTTCCTCAAATTCTTCTTTTTTCTCCATTCCCTTCTTCCTTCCATTTGGCCTTCACACAACATATTGCAGAAATATTAATGTGAGTGACTTTTGTAATGCTACTTTGGTATACTGGGCAACTTAAGTGATTTTTAGGTTGGAACTGGCCATAAGCGGAAAATACAAGCCCCTGTATTCTTCTTAGCTGTCTAACACATGGGGAGTTTCAGTGGCTCTTGCTTCAGTTACTCAGAGATTTGGGGGATAGATCCTAAAGCTATTGAAATCTCTTTCCCATTGACACTTAACTCTGCACAGTGTCATGGACATTTTTCTCTTGATATATATTTGGGAATCTAAGGTTTAGAGTTGCTAAGTGGTCTTCCTGAAGTGACTCAGCCTCTCAGTTATAAAGCCTTGATGTGAGTTTGTCTGAGGATCCTGCACCAATGGATCTGCCTGGGTCCACACTGAGTTCTTCCTTGAGATGTAATTACTGATGTTATCAAGAGTAGATGCTTGCAAAAGATCTTTTTGTTACATTTCCCTGATGCTCACATTTTCTAGGTTCAAGATGTTCTCTGAGAAAAGAACTCCTGGAACTAAGCAGGTCTATGGCTGTGCCCAGTGCGTTACATTACTTTGTGTCCCACGAAAACTGAGTGCCTCTTTATTAAGAATTCCAATTATTTTCCTCAATGGATCTGCAGCTGTCCCTCTGCCTTATTTGTTCTGTTTCCTTAGGCGCTTAGGCACAAAAGGTGAAGCTTCTTAAGGAGGCAGGCCTCAGTATTCCTCCTCCATGCCAAGGCTGGAGGATGGGTCCAGGATGCTATTTATTAAGAGGATTTTCTTGGGTCTTACCTCTTATAGAATTTGTAGCAATTAAGACTTTCTGAGTACATCATTCAAAGCATTTCCTCCTTTGAAAATTCTGAGAGCAAATCTACTGTTATCTCAATGGCTGCTTATAATAAGAATTCCTTCCAGGGACCCACCACTTCTCAGGGTTGGAAATGAGGGAGGGGGAAGAGAGGCAGCTTGGCTGAGTGATGGAAACATGTGGAACTTCCACCCTTCAATAGGACAGAATGTGTCTTATAAGCAAGGCTCTTTGCGTTTGTCCTTCTAAGGAGGATTATCAAAAGGTTAATAATGAGGAAAAGGCAGTGGGCTCCAAGAGTAGACTGCCCTGAAGAGAGAATGTCTGACAGCTGGGCCCCATGTCCCAAAGATTGTACAAGAGTGTCACAACAAGGGTTGCAACTCATGAGGCTTTGGATAACATGTTACCTTCAAGTGCTAAGAGGTGGAGTTTGGAGAGTCTAGCCATACTAGCAGAGAGAGCTCAGACCTCATGGGTCTAGGAGCTCATCAGTTTCTTCCCCTCTCCCCTTCTCTCCCCTCCCCTCCTGTCCCCTCCCCTCCCATCCCCTCCCCTTCCCTCCCCTCCCCTCTTCTTCCCTTCTCTTCCTTTCCCTAGTGTGTAGTTACAAACTGTCAACAAAATGTATACCCTTTCTCCTTCCTCCATCAGGGTGGACCTATGGACAGGCTGCACACGTCTTGGGCTGATTGGAGAAAGACGTACTTTCCTATAGCAGGATTCTATCCCTGTGGGTGCTCCATCGGTACCGTCACTTCCCAACTCCCAGGAGCAGACACAACTTCAGGCATTTCATTGCACATCAAAGGCCCCTAGAAACCGCTTTTCACTGTATTTTAATGCAGTTGTTCAAAAGATGATTAATGTAAGAAAGTGTTGTCAGTGTAACCACAAACCAATAATTCTTATGTTCTAATAATAAGAGGAGGTGAAGACATACAGATAAAAAGAAACAAGCACATGAAGATGCAAGGACAAGATGGCTACCTACCAGCTATGCGAGAGGCCTCAGAAGAAACAAGCCCAGCTCTTATTGTCCTCTTAGATATTTAGGCTCAAGGGCAGGTCTGTTGTTTAAGCCACCCAGACTGTGGCCCACTGAGATGACATTCCTACCAGACTGAGAGTGCTCTTAGGTTTTCCTAGGGTGTGTTATGGCTGTCTTGTAAATAAAAAAGGCAAACAAACTTGGTTTCAGTCAACATCTAAGAATTTTACCAGGTTATAGAGGTCCAGTGTTTTATTTCAGTGTGTTATGTTTATTGTGTGTGTGCATTGTACAATAATCATTTATTATACTTATCCATGGAAGAATTTCCAATTCTTTAATTTCTTTAAAAAAACTTTTAACTTTATTTTTGTGTGCTTGCATGTATGTGTATAAGTGTGGTGCAGTGTGGTGGGGTGGGGTGCAGTGTATATTATGTGTGAGTGTGGTACACATGTGTGCTATGACATGAGTTAGAAAGGTAACTTTTGCTATTGATTCTTGACCTTTACCATTTTGACAGTGTCTGTTGTTGTTTCTGCTCCACTGTTGCAGAGCTTCAGGCTGACCCTCTGGTCTCAGCTTCCCATCTTATGGTAGGAATGTGAGATAATAGATGCCTGCCATTGCATCGGCCTCTTATGTGGGTTTGGAATCCATCTCAAGTGTGCACAGCAAGGGCTTTTATTGGATACATATGCACACATGAGTATTTAGAATCTCTCCCCCCCCCTCTCTCTCTCTCTCTCTCACACACACACACACACACACACACACCTCCCTCTAACCTGTCATCACCTGACTGCAGTCATGTTGGCAAGGTCAGGTTGCAGGGAATGGGTTTCTTATTTAGAAACAGGAGTATTTCTTTTTTTTAATCTATGCTACTCCGAGTTTATTCAGCACTGTCAATGATACCATGGTTCATATGTGCTGGAAACTAAGTCAGGAAAATTAGTCCTCATATTTTTAAAGTCTGAATTTGTTTCTTTTTAAAAACTTAACTATGTCCTGTGTTGCTCTGGGTACTGATTTCAGCCAACTCTCTATTCTTGCTCCTTCTGTGACATTCCTAAGTCAATATGGGCTTCACCTTGTTCAGGCAGAAAAATTAGGGTCTCTTTGTACAAGGCAGAAATATTTTGGGGTGAAGTTGATTTGTGAATCATAGATGAGTTCACTGCAGGCAGGAATAAAGCATTTGATTAAACTGCCATTTATGGAAATCATTAGACTCCCACTGTGCACGCTTGATTGCTTATGTGCTTAATGCGTGCATTTCATTTGTGAGGCACTGTTCAGAAATTTTAAGCATAGTATGCCTGTTGCTTCTTCCACCTATTCCTAGTTTACCAAACTTCCCTGGTTTGTTGTACTCAGAGATGATGGTGGATACAGTTGCTCATTAGCTAAAAGTGATGAAAATATCAGTAGGAATAAGGACAATTATTTAATCAGCATCATTTATAGCACTAGCTTCAGTGACAGTGGTTATGGAAAACACAATATGTGGAAGGCATTTTATTAATTAGTGTCCCTCTCCACGCTTGCCTGGAATGATGATTCGTGAGCTCTAAAGAACATGAACACTCATAGCAGATATCTGCCTCCATAACCTTGTTGCCATGCCAACTATTTCATATTCATTCTTTTGGATGACATCCTTGATTGATTCTTCTGGGAACTTAGGTTACCACAGAAGCTTAAGGCAGGATATTTATTAATTTTTTTTTTATTATTTTTGTCTTGCTATCTTGACAACAGCATCTCTCTTCTCTCCAAGGGAAATACAGATGAATCTTCATGGTGGGTATTTTTTCAACTCAAGCTTGTAAATTTTATTATTAAATATTTATCAAAATGAAATAAATGATGCTATTAATTGTTACTCTGATAAAGCTTTCTCTCCTACTGAGATGCTGGCTCCGGGGAACAGAGCCAGGGTTGTGCATGTGAACCACTAGATGGTGCAGCTGCAGAAAGTATTTGTATTCAGCTTCATAAATATTTGAAGAAATAAATAATGAGCTCTTGATGGGTCCGTGGATAAAGTAATGACTGTTTGCCTTCCCTGACAACTTTGGAAGGGATCTTGGGAATGAAATATCATCTTGACAGCCTCCTATCTGTCTGGGACAAAATCAATTATGTTTCTCGTTAAATGTATTAGGAAGAGCCGAGCTTCAGTTAAACTTAGGCATGAGTTGTTTAATTTTTTTAAAGGATGTTTCTATACTTTTGAGGGCAAAAACAAAATTAAGAAGAGCATCCTCTATTCATTTCATTCATTTGGATGAAAGCTTCCCTCTCTGTGAGATGTCTATAGAACTCTGTGAGTTACTCATGGCTCTAGACACATAGGCAGCAGAGGATGGTCTTGTTAGACACCAAAGGGAGGAGAGGCCCTTGGTCCTGGAAAGACTTGATGCTGTAGTGTAGAGGAATACCAGGACAGGGAAGCGGGAGGGTTGATTGGGGAAGGGGAGATGGCTTATGGTATTTTTGTGGGGGGGGGGAACCAGGAAAAGCAGATAACATTTGAAATCAAATAAAGAATATATCTAATAAAAAAGGAGGATAGGATGGAGTGAGATAGTGATCAGAATGTAAAGCGAATAAATAAATTAATGAAAAAACAAAAACAAAAACAAAAAAAGAAAGCATCCCTCTCTGTGAGATGTCTATAGTTTCTGTGCTATTTGATATTAAAACTTTTCATTTTAAATATTGTCTTCTTGATACTAGAGGCAAAGAGCATATTTATAGTGCTTATTTAGAGCATATTTGAGTATATTTATAGTACTTAATAGATGATCAATCTATAGCATTGTACTCTCCTTAACCAAGTATATTGTTAATATAAATGATTGGATTGTCTAGCTTATTCAGATATTGTAAAAGCATACAGCCTCTGCAGGAGCCCCTTGTAGAACAAACATAGGGCCTTTGTCTATAGCAATCCCTTGTTCTTACAAAGTCACCCATTTTCCTGTCTTTGTAGACTTGAGTGACCTAAGCTTTGACACAAGTTTGTACCAACTGGGACTGAGGAGAGCAGATGTGGCTATGATGGATGTTCGTTTTGCCTTTCTTGAGGCTGACTGCAATAGTCATACACACTCCTCATTCAGTGATCACAGCAGAATGGGTGTGGCCTTTTGGGAAGCATTTTGGCACACACAGCAGCATCCCTTCCATGATCCAGTCGGCCCATGGCTTGGCATTTAACCTGCCACATTTGTACACAGCCAAAGGTGTGCTGTAACTATTTTAAAATTCTAGCCTTACACGTAAAAGTAGAACTCTAGACATGATCTACATGTCCACCATTCAGAGCCTGGGTGTGAGAATGGTAAGTGTCCATGCGATGGCGATGTTCAGAGAGGTGGCTGTGTCTCATTTACATGTACTGATATAGTGTTCATATGCTGACATTTCAATGTTCAGGATGAACTCAGTGGAAATTACAGGATATTATTTGGGGTCTGACATGATTTGTATAGAATGTAAAGGAGTGCATACACACACATACATGAGTATAACTGAAAAGCAGAAAACTCTCAAAAAATAGAAGAAAATAAATGTTATGAAGAAATAGGGCCAAAGGAAAGGGGTGGAATATTCTCTTTCTGCTTGTGTATGTGTGTTCCTCTATACTGTTGTTGACATTGTGTGTGTGTGTACAGTGACATGTATGTGCAGATGATTTTATGTTATGTGCATAAGTTAGAGATAAATGTTGAGTATTTTTTTTCTATCACTCTACTTTCTAAGACAAGGTCTCTCTCTCTCTTTTTTTTTTTCTAAATTCTTTGTTTACATTCCAAATGCTTTCCCCTTTCCCAGTTCCTTTCACCCTATATGTCCCATAAGCCTTCTATACACTCATTCTACAATCACCTCCCTCCTTTTTCTCTGTCCTGTTACTCCCCTACAATGCTGGATCAAGCCTTTCCAGGACCAGGGCCCTCTCCTTACTTCTTCATGGGAGTCATTTGATATGCTACTTGTGTCCTGGGTATTCATAGCTTCTGGGCTATGTAATATCCACTTATCAGTGATTGCATTCCATGTATATTCTTTTGTGATTGGGTTACCTCACTTCAGATGATATTTTCCAGTTCCAACCATTTGCCTGCAAATTTCATGAATTCATTGTTTTTAATTGCTGAGTAGTATTCCATTGTGTAAATATACCACATTTTCTGTATCCATTCCTCCATTGAGGGACATCTGGATTCTTTCCAGCTTCTGGCTAGTATAAATAAGGCTGCTATGAACATAGTGGAGCATGTGTCCTTATTGCATGCCGGGGAATCCTCTGGGTATATGCACAGGAGTGGTCTCTTATTGAACTGAGAGCTCTTTCATTCAGCTAGGCTGGCCAGCTAGCAGCCTTCTGGGACCCTATCTGGAACTGTTTCTTTCATCCAGCACTGGGGCTAAGAATGTATGTTGCTATACTAGACTATTACATAGTTCTGTGGATCAAAACTCAGGACTTCAGTGGTCTCACAAGCACTTTACCTATTGAACCATGACCCCAATTCCCATTTGGCGACTTCCCCAAAAATTTTACATATAGAACATGTTATTTTAAAGACAGAAAGCAAAGCAAGATAGCTCATCTAGATGGCTGTGTGGAATCCACCATGAATCCTACTGCAAATTAGTGAGTTTCCTCTAGTCAGATCTACCACGGTTGCATTTTCTCTGTGATGTAGAAATCCTAGCAAGCTGAGTTTGAATTATTTTGTACTGAAAAGCCAAGAAAAGTTTCTGCCCCAGTGCTCTGTGTCAGATGTCTGTACCCACCTCTACTTGTTCCATTAAGTGAGCCTCATCCAGGGCAGTGTGCCAGTTGCAGCATCACTACAGGATGGAAGCCCCATGGGTCTAAGAACCTATTTCCTGTGCTCACTGAGGCTTTCTCCTTGGAATAGTCTGAAGGAGGCAATGTGAAGGATGCTCCCACCACTTCTCCACAGGGATGTGTCATCAACTTCATTGCTTCTTGACTCAGAGCCCTGCTGCAATATGGTGGGAGGGACCCAGAAAAGTGCTGACTCTTCCAAGGTTGCAGCTATTGCCACTGAAACACAACTTATGGTCCTAGCTACCCCTCCAGCTTCCATTCTATTGCATGATACTTCTGTGCATTCTGAGCTGAGCTAGGCTCAATACTGTACCCCATTAGATGGCTCTTTTAATCAGAGCACTAGGCACAGAATAACTATATAAATGAAGAAGGGAGGAATGCAAACACACCCAGTATTTTTGCTTAATTGTAATAGCTACAATAGTTTCTGTGGACAGTCCTGACCTTCTAGTTTCTCCTAAATCTGCAGCACAAATGTGATGTGGACCCAAGAAATCTTTCATCTAATAGATATATATCCTGTGAACAATTCTACCTAAAACATCCAAAATAATGCCTCTCTAGTTGATCTGTTGTTCAGACTACTGTACTATCTGTACAGGTTGTGGAAGTCACACTTTATTCATGCAACATATTCATTAATATACACAGAAGAATAGAGTCCAAATTTGGCAGCAACCAGGGCCAGAGCAATGCATTCTTATGGAGTGGATAGGGCTAAAGAACCCTGGACTTCTCAAAGATGATCTTTCTGATAAATTATAAATTGAAGCTAGAGAACTCAGTTGCAAATGTTCCAGGGAATGGCTATTCAGTACACTTTCCTTAATAGGTGTGCCTCTTGAGCAGGCATTTATTTACAAAAGCAGCCTACACAAAGCATTTTAAGAAAAGTGGAAGAGTGGCTGAGACTCTAGGAAAAACAACAGTGCAACAGGGCAGTGTGCTGCCCCGAGGTGAGGGACAGCCTAGTGGGCTCTCAACTACAGGTTTAAAAATTATGTTTTCATACATATTTAGGGGGTGAGTATCATAGTCATGGGGCTAGATTTTCCATTTAGAGTATTTCTCCCAATGTCACAATGCAGGTGATGTTATAATGACATCCGGTCTTTTGAAAACCCTTTGATGATGATCCTCTCTCTCTCTCTGTATGTGTGTGTGTGGCTATCCTTGTGCCATAGCTTCTGACATAGTGGGGACAACCTAACTGCAGCTTTGAAGATATTGACCCCTAATCGTGAACAGATGTAGTTACCAAGGGGTAGCTGTAATTTCCTTTGCTTACCTCATCTCTAAATTTTTGTCTGTGGGCAGGCTCTGCAGACTCTTTTCTGGAATAAATAAAGGCTTTTTCATAAGGCCATTCTTCCTTACAGTTTAGTTTGTTGCTTTATATGTATTGGGAGAAGAGCCACAGGGCCCTGCATGTGTGCTTGGGGAGAGCTGATCATGGGTGCAAGTTGGAGACTGCCGAGATCCACATGAGCTCTGCTGTTTCTCCCTAGAGTTAGATTCTCCTTTTCTGGTTGAGTTACTTCCAGCATCAAGCATGCCATCTCCTCCTTTGTTCTTCATCTTGCATTTTGAGCTCTAAGATTTCACATTAATTTTAGCGGGCACATTTTTATTTACTGTAGTAATGGCATCAGGAGGTCTAGAACAACTGTATCCATTAGTGGGTTAAAGCTTTTGGGGCAGTCTTAGCTGAGCACAGTACTGAGGGAAGTGCCTCCAGGGCGTGCCTTTGAAGGGTACTTTAATTTGTTTTTGAAAAGATATTTGTGTAGCTCCGGATGAACTGTCCTTGTTTTCCTCCTGCCTCAGCTTTCCAAGCGATCAGATTGTAGGTGTGTGTACTCCCAGGTCTCTCCCCTAAAGACTGTGTCTTGCGGTGTTCTATCAGAGGCTGTCTTTGTCTTCTCTGTACCATGAGCCCAGTACTTGGCCACATTATGCAATCCCCACTATGGTGTCTGACTCATCACAGGCAGAAACAGCAGAGCTGAGATCCATTGACAGAAAACACTGAACCCACTCTGAGCCAAAGTGTTTCCTCCTTCAGGTTGACTCTCTCTGTATTTAGTCACAGTGCCAAAAAACAACGCAACCCTGTTCCACTGTTGAGTTTGGTTGTACTTGTTGTGCTTGCCTATTGCCTGTCACTCAACCTGCTTGATGCCTCATTGGTTCATAAGAAGTACTGCTGGGCTATGATCATCATTCTCAAATTTAGGTGTTTAGGGTGGTTGCAAAAAGCTCTGTGAGAGTGACAGGGCTAAACTATACGCCTTACTCTCTTTGCATGGGAGGCAAGTGGATCCCCTCCTCCTTCGGCCATATGCTGTTCTTCTGTCACAGACTTTGCCTTTCCTTGACCCTCTGTAGCCTGGTCTTCCTGTGAACATTTCACAGGGCAGCATAGCTTTCCTCTTGCATGCAGCTTCTCTCTGTGCCACTGTGGCTTATGGGCCACAGTGGAGGCTTTATGTATTCCATCCTCTCCCGAGACTACCTTGTGTGCAATAACTTGCATTTTAATAATAAAAATGTTGTCCAGATTGTTGCCTCTAAAGCCCCCCCCCCCTTACTATGCCATAGGAGCATCCTGTTGGAAGAGGCATAAAGTGTTTGGGTTACACCATTGTTTCACATTGGATTCACCTGCCTGAAATTTCTAAATATTGTGTTAAACCTTTTTTAGTTTTCCTTCAGTAAATGTCATCATTGAGTTAGACTTAGTGTCGTATAGTTTAGGGTCTCCTAGTATGAAAAACAAAACAAAACAAAAACAAAAAACTATACCACATGACTCCCATTAATATTTGAATTTCAGAGAAGCAATAAATAACATTCCCAAACCTGAAATTCAAGTTCATTTCTCAAATTTACCTCTAGTGCCGATCCCCACACTTCAGAGAAGATGTTCCTCTAGTGTAAAGCATACCTCTACTAGAAAGTCATTTTATTTTCCACCCTGTGAGCTTTACAAGTCATCAGGACTCACTGAGGATTCCCCTCTACATTTAACTATGGAATTTGACATGAGACTCTTGTTGAACATTTTTATGACATGTATTTGCTATTCCTGTCCTTCCCTTGTAGAAGACATTTGGTATACTCCTGAAAAATAATCAATGGATCAAGGAATGACGGCAGACAAGAAACAAAGCTGTATCCCCAAAATACCTCAAAGTGTAAGTTGCTTTTTATAATGGCAAAGGGACAAGGTTATTTCTCTGGTAGAGTGTGGCATCAGTACTTGACAGTAAATCTCAAAAACAATAATAAATACAAATGTTTTCAAAGATGAGAAATTGGAATCTTTTTTGTAAACCATTGATGATACTGAAGTTGTATAGACAGTATCCCCTTTACCCTTACCAAAGAGGTTAAGGTTATCACCCTTTGTTTTTCCTTACTTAAATATAATCTAAATCATCTTTCTGCTTCTACAGCTTATTTGAAGAAAAGTCTTTTGTGATTAATTAAACTGATTCAGTTCTACTCTAGAATTTGAATAATCATAGCTCTTGGTTGTCTGTTTGCCTCCTAAAAGCAATAGAAACGTTTGCATAACTGGCCTTCCATGCCAAAATACCTCAAAGTGTAAGTTGCTTTTTAAAATGGCAAAGGGACAAGGTTATTTCTCTGGTAGAGTGTGGCATCAGTACTTGACAGTAAATCTCAAACAACAATAATAAATACAAATGTTTTCAAAGATGAGAAATTGGAATTTTTTTTGTAAACCATTGATGATACTGAAGTTGTATAGACAGGAACCTGTCTGGATGTATCTCATAGAACTATATTCTCCAAGAGTTCTACGTCTGTCTGTGTAGGTCTGATGGTTGATCTCAATTGTCTGCTTAATAATATCTAGAATTACCTGAGCACAAGTGGGGGTTTATTTTGATTAGGTTAAATGAGATAGACTCATCCACTGAGGGTGGTGCCACTCACTGGGATGGGATCCTGGATAGCATAAAAATGAGAAAATTAGCTGAGCAGTACATCAGTTACTTGCTTCTTCTGAACTGTAGATGCAGTGCGACCACCTGCTTCAAGCTACCACGATCTTAATTTCTTTACTACAATAAACTAACCTGCAAATTATGAACCAGAGTAACACTGTTCTTCCTTGTGTTATTTTCTCCAGGGCATTTTAGCAAAACAGAAAAAGACTATTACAGTCTTCAAAAGAAGCAAAACCAGGCCTTTGGGCTGATGTCAGCATCCCCATGTTTACCTAAGCACTGTTTGCAACAGTTGTCTCCACAGATCCAAGGAGGCTTCAGCTAGTGACAAATCAAATTACTTGTAGCTGAATATGCAGATTTCTTAATTTGAAGTTTTAAGAACTTACTAGTCCCTTGACATAAGTAAAATTCAATAACATGTTTTTACTGATCATTTATACCTTGCTCATCAGAAATTTAAGATTTGGGTCCTGTGAAAATTCTGTTCTTCTCTGCTGTTCACAACAAAAAGATTTCAGTTTTAGATCTTAATCTTGTTTCTGTACATCAGCTTCTGGATTGCCGATGCTGTCTTAAAATCATGAGTGCCTAAGGTATCAAATCCTATTGAAGTAATTAATTTATAATGAAGAGTGTAATTGCTATAGTAATGAAAATACTAATGCCTTCTCTAATACTTTCTCCTGAAACTGAGACACATGAAATCCAAATTGCATTCAGATGATTACTTTGTAGGCATGGAAGTAGGAATGAGGTTGGTCACATATCCTCTAGTACACAAGGATGTACTTCACAAATGGACATCTTATCTGCAGGAATGGGGGGGAATTCAATTATTAACTTTCCATCCTTGGTTTCTCTTCTAAGCCTCATGGTTTCTGCGTTACACATGGTATGAATCCCCTCTAGCCTCTGTTATTCCCTTTATTTATCTGAATAAGGTTTTATAGGGATATAGTCTTATTGAATTTCATGTGGCAGGTTGTTCCTGCCAAGCCCAGTGAGAGGTCCACACTTGCACTCAGTTACCTGCAAACCCAGCAGTATAAGGATTTTATACATGCACTAACCTGTAAGTATTTATATGTGATGGCACATGCTGCAAGATATTTCCTATTCACTCACATTGAGGCAGTGAGAGGCCAGTGATTGGAGGGGAGAGAGGAGGAGGAGCTAAGAGAGGTGAGGGGAGGAGAGAGAAGAAAGGGCAGGGTGGAGAAGGAGGCACCGGATATCCAGATGGCTTCAGACATATTTCTGGTGTTTTGGAGAGATTAGATAATTGGGATAGGACTTTATCATTGTAAAGTGGTATTATGTAATTGGAAGTTTAATATACGTAAATATATTTGGTTAACTATCAAGTTTAAGAGTCATGCTTTACCAGGTGTTTGGGTGTAGGGCGGGAGCACAGGACTCCTGCCATTTACAGAGTCTACAGAGGAGGAGAGGAAACACAGCTGGGATGCTGTGAGAGCTAGCTGGGAAAGATTGGCTGGGTGGAGATAGTGAGAGCTGACGTGAGCGAGCTTGCTGGGAATAGGTGAAGAGGCCTGGAGGGGCATATTCTTTATTATTACCCACTACAGACACACATTTAGGCTCACTGCAAACGGAGCGGTATGAGGGACTCAATCTGTACCCATTTGCAAACTTTAGAGTATAAAGGTCTCACACAGCTGGGAGTGCGAGTGGCCACACCTGGACTTGATTTGCAAGGCGCTAAAACCTGATATTAACCTGCAAAACTGGCAGTATGGCGGGTCTACTCTTCACAGGCATGGTTTACAATTGACATCTTGACTAGTGCATAAACAGTTTTCCTGCTGGGCAATTATGATGCACATTTACACTTTGATAGACAGCATTTGTATTAAGCTATCATTGGGCACGTCACAGACCGTCTCAAAGGCACGTCTGTGTGTTTGTTTTGCTCCTTACTCCTTTCCTAGTTTCTGCTTCTAAGGTTATATCACCAGAAAATTACTGCACCAACTTCTTCTGTTGCTGCAACTAGAGTTGCAATAGTTGCAAAACTAGAGTTGCAAAAGTTGGTGCAATAGTCAACTTTTGGGGAAAGATGAGGGGAAATTGGTCTTTATGATGTAGGAACTAACTCTTTACTCACTGAGATGGCTACAGACCCTAGTGCTGTGGAAAGTGGTGGTGCTGTAGCCCTTGGCTAGTAAGTATATTTTGGTTGTTGAGATTTTTGCATCTTCTGGGCTGATTTGGGAAAGGGCAAAATGAAGCATTGTTTATGCTGCATCGGGGGCCCTGGAAAGACTGGGAATCCATGGCAACTAGAGGACATTGCAGCTTCCTGGCTTCTGCTAACAGCACTAGACTAGCCTGGAAAGAATGTTAGGCTCAGGCAAGGCCTGCACCCCCAGAGGCTTACTGTGGAAATATAAAACCTTCCCAGAGAGTAGTTTCAACCTTTGTTTTCACATGATATTACATGAGGCTTAGGTTATGGTGGTTTGGGGAATACAGCCTCTCCCCCTTTCAGATAGATGACAGGCCACTTACTTCATTCTCTCATTGTTAAGAAAAGAGTCTGGCATTTGGAAACTGTGTAGTGCTTCAACCCATTTATCAGGTGACTCAAGATGCTTCTGGTTTGAATGCTTTCAGAGCATAAAGAGGGCAGTGCAGCAGTTCCAGCTTCAGTGTAGATTGCTCTGCTGTCATAGCTATGACTCATCGAGGCTGATGGTGCTTGAGGTTACCAGAGAGGAGAGGGCTGGTGAGGAGAGGCCTAGCAAGACTCCAGTACAAGGATCAGCGAGCATCCCTGGCATTCTGGAGCAAAGCTAAACCTTCTGTGGCAGCGGACTACTCACCATCGAAGGGCACTAACATACTAGGTCCTAAAGTCTCATAGGAGGTCCCCTTCATGGCCTGGTTATTATCAAATCCACAAAGTCATAAGGCTGATATGTTTATTACCAAGCCATCCTAAACTATAAATGGTTCACTAGATATCACTATTAAGTGGGAAAGGAAAAAAAACCCAAAACAACAGAAAACCTCTAATCTGTATGAATAAGTCCACACTCCTATTTCATTCATCTCTCTAATAACACTTCACCTTTCACTCTTGTGTCTGTGGCCTTCTGGAAGTTTCCTCACATGTTCAATTCATAGCAGAAGAACAACTTGGATTGGGGATGGGCATGGGAGAAATAAACCCCCACTGCCATCCTGCCATCTCAGTCGCAGAGCTTACGAGGAAAGGAGCTATGGCGACTCCTCCTGGTAGGCTGTAGAAAGAGGATCATTTGACTGGAGTGAAAAGACCTGGGTGTGGATGAACAGGTAGGTGATTGCACTAATTGAATGCTTCGGCTGTTTGCAAGAGCCTCCAGGGACAAGTAAGTTTAAGGAAGAACATATGCATGACCTCTTACAAGGCAAGCACCTTTATGCAATGCTAACAACTCTAGAGTGCATGACAGAGAAATATTGCACCTACTGCACAAGACAACTTTCCCGTGGATGCCAGGCCACCTCTGTTCTTGGCACCTAGTGCCTGAGGCAGTGAGCCTGTGAAGGGGATGGTCAGGTGATAAACATGGAGGCCAGGCGGTGGTGCCCATGTGTCACACGCTGACTGACATCATTCAAGCTGGAAATGCTTACTGTTGCAAGCCCTGCCTTCCATCATTAAAGTTGGTCAGAGGACTCACTCTTGAGAACCAGCCAATTACATATTTACAAAAGACTCATTTTACCTCAGTTGAGACAGTCACCGTTTGCTTTCCCTGTCCCCTGTCTCTGCCAGCACCCATGTCTGAAGCCTAGTAGACTCCCCACAAATGCTGCCCTGTGCAGAGAGCCTATACTGGGATAAAGAAAGTAAAATATGGGTGCACTGGACATGGTGCATCACTCCAGAGCACAGAGTAGGAAAGGTTGGTTAAAGGTGACAGCTATTCTACTGTTAATGAGAGCTGTCCTAGGAGTGTGTAAGCACTTGGGCAATGTATAAACATCTCAATATTATGCAAGTTTCCCGAAGTTTAGCAGGAACTAGGCTGAAGTTATTTCTCACTGAAGGGACCCAACGTTGTCATCTGTGGATGCCATCATCTGCTTGTCTTGAAATGCTGTCTCCAGTCAGCTTGTGTGTCTGAGCAAGGCAGCTGTGGTCCCAGCATATCCGAGGAGATGGCAAGATGGTGGGCTGGAGTCTGTCTGGCCAGCAGCCGCAGCACTGTCTTCCTTTCCTCATAGCAACAGACCTGTGGAATAGTCACTACACTTCCTTTCCTCATAGCAACAGACCTGTGGAATAGTCACTACACTTCCTTTCCTCATAGCAACAGACCTGTGGAATAGTCACTACACTTCCTTTCCTCATAGCAACAGACCTGTGGAATAGTCACTACAGGGGTACAGAACCCCAACAGGAGGATGTCTGCACAGGATGTTATTTTACATTTTTCATTTTTTATACCAAAAGAGATGGGGTAATGCAAACATTAAGCGTGTAACAATTTGATTGGCAGCACATTGGTGGTCCATTGCTATTGATTTAGGGAGGCAAGGGTGTAGGGGAATCGCGGTCCTGGAATGAATACTTTAACGTGGGAAGTCACCCGTGTTACATTAAGGAAAGCAGAGGGAAGGGTTAGGAATTATTTATTTCATCTACTTCAGGTACCTAAGGAGAAACATAAGATGTGGTCATTATGTGTCTGGGATCGGCAGTAACAGCTTGTCTGTGGAAAAGAAACTGGTTTAAATAGATAGTATTATTAATTAAAGATTAAATGATGGTTATTAACATGGATGGTGTAACCTGTGGGAGGTAGATCAAAAAGGATATTTTGAAGCTCAAAAGAATTTTTAAATAAATTGAAACATTTTAGAACAATTTTTTGGTTAAAGTATCATGAACATCGTACCAGGCTGTTAGCGAGATGCGCAAGTATTTAAACACATTTTAAACAAAGAATGAAGAAAATTACATTTTGGGTGAGCTGTGTTGTTCCAAGCTGTGAGCACCAAGGTTTCACCCGTTACTTTTTTGTTTGGTGGGCTCTTCCTGCCCAGGTGGAGAGAGCGGAGGCTGATCTGCTGCTGCCACCGCTGCTGCCGCCACCGCTGCTGCCAGCCATGTCCTCCAGCTCCCGGCTTGTCTGTCTCCTTGGCTGTGTGATGCCAAAAGCTGGAGAGGAGCTGTGTTCTGTAAAGCCCAGAAAGTAGAGCAGGAGGAGAAGAGGCATAGGGGCCTAGTGGCACCCTACCTGCAAGGCCAGGTGGGAATGAGTATCTGAATCTTTGTGAGTGTCTGAGAGGACTGTCTGGTTCCAGACAGGGGGTAACTCCAACCAAAAGCAAAGGTGGGAAAAAGAACTGAGGCTTAGGTCTTTTGGGATAATGTCAAAAGCCAACTGGGGACCAGGGTCTACTCACCATTTTTGTTCAAACAAGAGTTCGTGTGTGGATCCTTGCAGGCCACCAGCTGTGATATGGGTCAGCTGGTTATGCCCCAAGTTGGGTGTCAGATGCTGGGTGGCTGCGTGTCTGCAGACTCTGGGGTTCCCAGAGAGCCACCAGCGTGCTGTTCAGAATGCAGTCCATAATGGGGGTTCTCAGTCCCTGTTTTCCCAGTGGAAACAGTGGAGTTTGAGATGATTACTGTGTTTTCTAGTCTCCCGTGTACCACTAGCATCCAGTTGGGCGTTGGGAACGGCCCCAGTCCATGCTTCCCTTAGGGCATTGACGGGCCAGGTAGGAAGGGGAAGGCAGAGGCCAGGATCGGGCAGAACTTGCTTGATTCTGAGTGAGTGCTGAGAATACAGAAAGGCTGGACAAGAGAAGGCTTTCTCCAGGAGACTTAGGAGTCTTTACAGCAAAGGCGTTCTCCAGGACAGTTAGGAATCTTTACTGCGATCTTTGATGAAGAGACAGTCCTTGCTTGTTCAAACTTCTTTATTTGATGGTAGATGTATATGCATACACCTTACTCAGGGTGAACCAGGAATTCAATACCTTTGGCCTCAAGGAAGGAATGCCCAGGAAGGGAAGCCCATTGGCTGAATGCTCAGGGCCTATCTAGATACCTCATTAGCATGGAGAACTCGAGTACTCGAGGTTTGTATGTGTGTGTGTGTGTGTGTGTGTGTGTGTGTGTGTGTGTGACTGATTGCCATGGCCCTCAGTGGAGTGTCGTGGTTATGTGTTCCAGAGCAGTCAGAGTTAGGTAGGGAGCTGACCCTACTCCTACCATTCTCAATTCTGAGCTTCATGGGGTTTTAGCTCACTGAGCCTTACCAGCTCTTCTGTCTGGTGGTGCAGTCTACCTGCCTCACCTGCTGCTGATAAGAGATGGTTAAAGCCAGGAAGTCGTGATTCACTGGTAGAGCCTGTCTTTGCCCTACTCTGCATATTTAGGATTATTTGTAATAGATGTCTCAACAGAATTTGAAGAAGTAGTGAAGAGGAAAGAAGTGTTTCTGTCTAGGGCACAATCAGGAGCTGCTTCACTTGAAAATATGAATGCTTCTTGGTGAGTTCTGGTTTCTTGTCATGGTGGAGTGCTATGGCTTGCATTTTAATGAATTACATTCGCTAAGAGGATCCAGGATCTTTACTGTAATGGGAATGACTAGCTTGAGGTCTGTTTTTTTCTTTTTTGTTGTTTTTTGTTTTTTTTTGTTTGTTTGTTTGTTTTTTTTGTTTTGACTCTAGTGTGATCATAATTGCAAATAGAAAAATGAATCAATCTGATTCTGATCAGTACATAAGTGCTTAGAACCTTTGATGTTGAGTGTCTGATTGTCCAAGTGTTAGACTGGTGGGCGAATCTGGAGAAGGAAACAGAGTAGATGTTGAGTATGGATTAGGGCCCAGGACGTGGGACAGCAGTGGGATGCGTGGCTTACGCAACAAATGCATTTTCTTATATCTTTTTTAGCGAGTGTGTTCAGTTATCTATTTGAAGGCTTTCTGTTGCACTTCAAAGAAGTGTCTGTTCATCTGAGTGGTAGAAGACCTTGACTATAGCAGAAGTGTCTGCTCATCTGATTGGTAGAAGACCTTGACTATAGCAGAAGTGTCTGTTCATCTGATTGGTAGAAGACCTTGACTATAGCAGAAGTGTCTGTTCATCTGATTGGTAGAAGACCTTGACTATAGCAGACACATGCCCTTCTTCATGTGTGTCCATTCCACTTTTTATATCATCATTCCCGTAGCAACCAGCTTCCTTATCTGTTCCCTGAAGTTGCCTCATCTTGTTGGTGCTGTGGACTTTTTCAGTCTCTGGCAGCAAGGAACACAGTTGATCCTATCTAGACTTCCAAGGGGACTACATGGGCTATAGTGTGACCCTTTGCGAATGAGAACATAAAGTCTGTGGAAGAATAGTTGTTTCTTTCAGATGAGAGGCACATTCTACAAAGGCACCCAGTGGGACTGAGCCCAGATGCTCACTGTGTGACCAGCTGGATCCTGCAAAGTTCAGTTCCATTCACGCCTGTGTTTCATGTTTGCCAGTGTCTCACCCCTGCTCCCTGAGCTTGCTTCCCAGGACACACTTGTGTGCAAAACCCGTCTTAAACTTTGCTTTTGTGGAGCAACTGACAGGCCTAACACATAAGACCATACAGTATGACAGAGGCCAACTCTATGCAGGGGCTTAGGGCTGTATGGAGGGAGGCTGTGAAGAGAAAGGTCAGGAGAACGGAAGTTGTTATGGCTGTATTTTTCTGGTTCAGTCTCAGATGTTCTGGCTTGCATAGAGGTGGTAGCGGGAGGGCAGTAGCTCAGAGTGTGGAACACTGTTCCTGTTTACCTTACAGCAATCCTCTCAGCTAGGAGCTCTGCAGTCTCATTTTACCAGGGAGAAAGTTGAGGTAAAGAGCAGCTTCTCTCTCTCTCTCTCTCTCTCTCTCTCTCTCTCTCTCTCTCTCTCTCTCTCTCACACACACACACACACACACACACACCCCACACAACATTAAAGTAGAAGGGATTATCAGGATGGAGACAGCAATGGAGAGTGGATATGGCATAGTTGAAAAAAAATGACATGTAACCCAAAGTTTAAGTACATATCCACTAACGAGATGTCTTTACAAAAGAACCTTACAGTATTTTTAGTACTGGGAGGAGGTGTGTGTCTCACTGTCCTTGGGTTTGTGTCAATTCCTTGGTTGGATTCCCGCTGTTCTGGGTCTGGGGTGAGGGGTTTCCTTTTTTTCTGCAGTTGTGACTAAATTCATTTTATGATGCTTCAAAAATTGCAGATTCAGTGAATCTTCTCCCTAGATTTCTGTGCCTTGCTTTTTTCTTTTCTTTTTTTTTTTTTTTTTTTTTGAGGTTTGTTATTGAAAGTTGCTGGTTAGTCTGTGCTATAAAGTGAATAGTTTAGAGTAATAAAGATTTATTGTGGCGCAGGAGCAGATTGTGGGTAGTGGGTCAGGTGACCTGAGGGGCTTCACTCAGGTATGGTGAGTCAGACACAGGGCATCCAGCAGCTACTGCAGGCCGAGAAGCGGGAGGCCAGGAAGGTGTCTGAAGCCTGCAAGCAAAAGAATCAGAGGCTGAAGCAGGCCAAAGAAGTTGAAGAGTACCGCCTGCAGAGGAGAAGGAGTTCAGGGCCAAGGAAGCCGTCACACTGGGCTCCCACAGCAGCTGTAGTAGTGAGGTGGAGGAGACCCAGAAGATGACCATTCTCCAGAACTACTTCGAGCAGAACAGGGATGGTGCCTGGAGAACCTCTTGGCCTTTATGTGTGACATCCGGCCAGAAATCCATGAAAACTACCACCTAAATGGATAGGAGGCAGAAGTGCCTGCGCTGTGGTTGGCATGGGATCTGCCCCCATAGAATAGGAAATCTCTATAGAGCTTGAGCTCTCTTCTGTAAGGCATCAAATTATACCTCTATGCTGTTGTAGGACCTTTCACTTTTTGAGAGTGTCAAATCTAGTTTTTTGTACAGACTTATTACGTACCTGAGGTTTCATCTTCTTCTCTTGTGTGTCTTTAAGGAGTATATGTCACTTGTTTTCCTGTGTCTTCTCAGTAATGGGAATCAATGTTGACTTTTTTTATTAGTCTAGTAGAAAAAAATTCTTTCAAGAAATAAAGGTAGTAAATTGTTCCCTCTACTTTCTTAAAGATCGGGGGCGTTATCTATGAAAAAGTAGTAAATGGCTATTTGTAACTCCTGTGAAGAAGCAGCCAGCCTTATAGTACTCAATCGTGGATAATTTAGGATGGTGAATATGACGTGCTTATTCTGGCTGCTGTTAGTGTATCCTAACCCAAATCACTAGATGCTAGGACTCAACTTGTTACATCTTATTTGGTGTGCTTGTAATCATTTAAAAGTAAAATTTTGTCTTTCTTTAAAAAAAAAGATTTATTGTAAGGCAAAGCTGTGTGTTTCAGACTGTTCAGTAATTAATATTGGTTTTTCAATTAGTTTGATTTGGTTTTGGCTTTGTTTTTTCTCATGTGGGTCTTCTTGTGTTTCTTTTTATGTTTATATCTATTTATAGAAGGGTTTGGATTCCCCTTGGTATTAATGGTGAGTTTCATTAGGATATACTTTTTTGTTTGTGGTATGCCCAGGGTAGACTACAGATGCTTAATGGCTTCTTTATTTGTAGAATAAAACACGCCATGAGCTTGCTTCTCACTCCATCTCTTTCCTTTGCCATTGATGTGAATATTTACGGTTTTGGTTGAGGTATTTTAAAAAAGAACTCTCAGAAAAGCATGGCAATTAGTTAGATATTACTAAAGAACACAGTAGCGGCTTTCTCCTCTGTCTGGGGGGGAGACAGAATGACTACTGTAGGGGCTCTTCCCAGGACAAGGGACACTTTCTTTCCATGTTGGTGACTCTCATTTCCCAAAACATTGCAGTGATGTGGGAATACCGAGTCCTCTGTTGTGTGGTATGATGTGGGGGAGTGTTTCTCCCTCCTAACTTTCTTTAGTTAGGTCTGTGGTGATGCAGGCTCTGCCTGGCAGATCTGGTGGCTTCCCCAGTGCCAGTAAGTTCCTCCACCTCCAAGCCTGTGTGTACCCCTACTGAGTTCTTTTCTTACCAACCCTGCTGCTCCTGCCATTTGAGAAGAAAGTCTTCTCACTAGTACCAGAGCCTGCAAGGCACCTTAGGTGAAGTCATTTCACGTGTTGTATACAGGACTCTGGTATTCTAGTTGTTGAGACGCCAATCCTCCCTTTAAGAGACAGGGCCAATTCTGTGTAGGTGTGTGAGAAGTAGCTGTTTGAGAGCCATGTCGAGGAACATACTCAGCATCAGGATCCCCTAACTGGTAGCAGCTGTTCTCAAATGGAACAGCCTTCTGCTAAGTACTTCTGAGTACCCAATCTTGCTGCTTTCCTCTCCAAACATAGCTCTCCCCTTTAGGTGCAGAGTCCATTCAGACTCCCTGTAACCTTTGTGTTTTTCTGAAGGTCTCTTTAGTTTTTCTTACAGTGGCATTTATGGAGTGTTTCCTCTAATTCATGTGTCACTGAAGCATCAGACCTGTCATAATTCTTGACATTTTTGTAATAAATGCTGAAGGCAAAGGTGTGCTGTTTGCTGCACTGGACACAGGAAGTATTGGGAATCTTCACTAGAACAGGTCTTGCTCAAATTAGAACAAGGCTGCAAATTGACTGCAGACACATCTCCTATGTCTTCTTTGCCACATTTCACATTTGGCAAGTCTTATTTTTATAAAAGTTAGCCAGAAAATGACATTTCCAGGAATCTCTGACAATTTTTCTGAGAATAACTGACTGAATCAGCCTTTTATAGAATGAAAAGTCTCAAGGGCCACACACATCCATGGGCAGGATGGAGCAGACACAGGCTGCTGAGCATCCCAGCCTGGACTTGAAGAGAGCACATCTAAATGTGTGAAAATGGCCTTCTTGCTTCTGGGGCAATGATGACATCTATTTAAAGATCGCTGTAGTTGTGTGGTCTCAGGGATCTTTACTCTTTGCAGGTTACTGATCTCAGCTCTGTAAGATTTTGCTATCAGCATCCTGTGAACAGCAGCAATAAAGTAGTTAGCTTTGATGTAGTTTCCAAAAGAAAAAGTTACCCCAGGGATTTCCTCAGTGATGCTGAGTGTGTAGGTTCAAAGGTATTTGAAGCTGCTCCTCTAGCAAAGAGGTAATTCTAGAAGTACTCTGTCAAATAACACTTTGGGGCTTCCAGAATTAACTCTAGAACATTCTCAGAATCTTACAGTCATACATGGCCTAGAGGCAGACTTGCAAAGTTATTGTCTAATATGTTTATCACCTGCAATAGATGTGAGGACTATAAGAAATACTTGATCTCACAGAGACCATTTCTGGCTTTTTATTGTATTCAATTTATCTTCTGTCCAAATGGAATTAATTTCAACACTGCAGAATTCCAGCCTATCAATGCCCCCTTTCCCCTGCTCTCTGTGACATTACCTTCGGTTTCTTGCTTTATTTAGTCTTGAGCACTGACTTTGAGAAGTTGCCGCCCACCACACCTTTTTATAAAAATAGAGCCTATAAAGATGATGGGAAAGAAACAGTAGCATAGACTGTGGGCTATGTGGTATGCATAACTTTCCACAGGTTCAAGAGGCTTGTTAGAAAGTCTAACTCCTTTCGTCTGTTAGTGGACCCATTCAATAAAACTGCAGTTGGAACAATCCCCAGCATCTCCCATTAACTGGGAACTAGTTTTAAAAGATTTCTTACTCATCTCTTATCCTAGACAGTGATAAATTTACCTACATGACTGTAGACATGGGAGGGAGCAAGAAGGACTTAAGGAGTCTTGGTTGGCTTGAGGCAGAACAAGCGATGTCAGGAAGCAGAGGGAAAGAGCAAATTAGGAAGACATCACTAACAAGGATCATAAACTGAGGGAAAGGGACAAAACACAAACCAGGATCAAATCCATATTCCACCAGCGGATGGAAGACATCTCAGCTCAGCTAGTCTTGTAGGTAGCAAAGCCGAGTGCTACTACTTGTGACAATTTGGAGTCAGAGAGCCCATCCCCTTCAGCTCTGAGTGTCTCTAAGCCCTACTGTTTGTAGGGCTTCCCCCTGGTGCCATGGAGTTAGAGCAGGGTTCTGACATGACTGACTGGGGGTCATGGCAGCATATGGGGTAGGTTGGGGTTTGGGGGATAAGCCTTCCACTGATGCCATTTGAGTTTTAGAATCCTGTCTAGGAACATAAATCACATGCCAGATACTTACGCCTATGGGGAGGCAACAATCATTATTGCTCAGCATAGCAGTGTGGTTAAGATCCTCAGATCTAGGGTCAGTCTCGAGCCTTAGAAGTTGCCCCTGCATTTACCAGTAGATAAATGATCACATGTTACTCTATAAAGCAAGTCCTTTCATCCATAAATTATATTTCTTTAAACAGATTTTATGAGGAATGCATGAAAGGCTTTTATGAAGAACATGCATAAAATATTTAGCACAGGACCTGACATACATTTTATCCTGAATAAATAGCTCAATTGATAATAAAATACTTACAAAATGTACTATATTTAGTAGTAGTAAAATTCCTGATAAAATTTTCAGTGTATAGTGAGTAAATAACTCTGCCCAGATAAAGTTATGGCCCTTGACCCAGTCCTAGGGGAATTACCTTCCATAACTTTGGGATATCCAGTGTGTTAAGAATGTCCATGTTATTTATTGGGACATCATTATAATACCTAATAAAATACATTATGTATATGACTAGAGTTTGGGCATCTTTATAGGTTGTTATTCAATCATGCAACATACACCAAACTCAAGGTAAGTTTATGAGTTGTTAATTTTCAGTGTGTACATTGGGGTGTGCATGTACTGGGAGTTAGATAAGTGAAGCCTGAAGTTCTGTATTCTCATCTTGTCCTCAAATTCTACCCTATGTGCCTCTTGACTTGACTGGCTCTAATTTGCATATGTTAAAATTATAATACTAAGTATAGCACTTTTTTAGTTCTGTGAGTCACCCTAGCAGATTATCAAACGTGAAGGCAAATGTCTGAGGTGGGATGTCCTTGGCAAGTGGGACCTTGCAGCAAGTATCAGAAATTTTGGGCAAACTCACACATTTACGCTTTAGTGTGGCTGACTGTGCCAGTCATTGAGCCCAGGCACAGCCTGCAAATCAAGCAGCTTTAGAACTGTCCTTGAGAAAAGGTATGTCTCCCTCCATGCATTCCTAGGATTTCTATGCTCAAAATCCTCCTCAAATTGGCCCATCTCCTATTCAATCTTCTCTATGTCCTAAACCCACACTGTTTTCTGGGATTGGAAGCATAACTTCTTCAAGAGTGCTACAGACACTTCAGTTTGCACACACATAGTCCTGCACTCCTAGGGGACTCCATGACATTGGATTAAGAGTAGCAACAATGTATTTAATATTGGGAAGTAAGAGGCAATTGATGTTATCTAGACAAGATCAACATACCTAGGACAGCAATTTGTTCTTTGTCCATGAACACTGGGCTACCTCACTTTATTGATTGATTGATTGATTGATTGATTGATTGATTGTATATTTTCTCCTCTGGAGTTAATAGGACAATGTACAGAAGTCCTTCCACCATATGGGTTCTAGGGATAAAATTCAGGTCATAAACAGCTAGCGCCCTTACCCCTGGGTCATCTTGCTAGCCCTCTTCCTTCATCTTATCCATTTCTACAAGGAAGAATGTAATAATCAGGGCTTAGTCTATGACCTACAAAATGAAGCTGATATTTTAAGGGACCTCTGAGTTAGTTTCCCAGCTTCCCTTGCATTGAAATTTAAGTAACTTCTTTGGAACCCTTTAGCTATTAAACACAGTCTTATAGTTCTTTCTTCACATACTAGAAAGGTATCTGTGTCATAGGATGTTTGGATACTGGGTGTGGGAGGAAGTAAAAATAATGAACTTCCTGTATTTTGATTTTGCATCATACATTTTGTTACATTTGAAAAAACATTCAGACTAGAACACCGGTTTTACAATGTATACTTGGAAAACCAATGACCCAGAGAGATGTTTTTCAGCTTTGGCTTTTTGAGAGTGAGATGTGGAGATTCACTATAGAGTTGTCTTCTGTGTTGTAGGGTGTTCTGTGGTTATCTGTACCCACCAGATGACAGTACCCCCTTCTCTCCCCTTGAATGTCTTATACATTTCCTGTACTTCTAGGAACTATCTCACCTTGTTAAGACTCATGTGCACAGAAAGAATACTTGTTTGTAATTGGAAGGCTAGCCTTATATCTCATCATTGTTGCTAACGCTTCAATAAAAGCAATAACATCTTAGGAGTTACAAGGAATTTTACATGTCTAAGTTAAGTCCTTCAAGTTGGATTCTGCACAGAAAATATTTGCAGTAGGAGAAAGCCTGTACTTTATGTTTTTCTTGTGAGATGATGATTCAAAGAGTGACTGTTTGAAACAACTCAGGCAACCAGAAAGAACCAGCTCATGCTAGGGGTTGAAACACGCAAAGTGTGTGCTCCCTCTCTGTATTTTGTGCCCTCCTTTTGAGGCCAGTATTTGTATCTGTTCTTGAATTTCTCCCTTCCCTACCTATTGCCTTGGGAAGTCATTAGAACCATCATCACAGTTGTTAGCACCAGATTTTTCTCATTTGCATCTTCCACGCCTCTGTGAACTGGACATTCTCCTTCAAACTTAAACAATTCATTTCTCCCACTCCTAAAGCACCAAACCAAACCCCCACTGACTTCAGCAATTTCAAAGGCCAGAGAATCATGTGACACCCAGATTGATGGCTATGGATCAGAAGCTGATGATGTCTCACACTTTTCTTGAGAACTGCATTTCAGCATTTTCTCCAATTTACATTCAGAATCTCCCAGTTCTTCAGCCCTCTGTCAACGCTTGGTGCTTCACTCTCTTTAATTTCTGCCACTCTGGTGGGTGAATATTGGCATTTCAGAGTGATGTTTAACAAGATATTCTCAGAGACATGATGCCTAACCAAAAGAAAGAAAACTCATTTCTTATGAAAGAATGTGATGCGAGGCCTTTGAGGAGCTTTGATAAATTTTCATTTGTAAGTACTTCTCCAGGTTAAGCACAGCACCAGGAGTTCTGACAACCTTCTTCCTTGCACCACCTCCAGCTAGCTGATAATTAAATTTCACTTTTCAGAGGAAGGAATGGATTTCAGAAACATTTAATAATTTACCCCATCTCATATTTATAAGGACTTGGCTTGTGCTGCACCACGTAGGTGGCTGTGGATTTCTTCCAGTATTGGCACTGGCATTGAAAATCTATGCCCTTTGCAGAGAGAAAGAGAACATATACAGAGGTCAGGGATCAGAGAGAGAAGACTCAGGGAAGGAAATTCCTAAGGATACTTTGGGCTTTCCTTGGGAAGGAAAGGCATTGGATGTGATCTTCATTCTATGGAGGTCACCATGCTGCAGACGCTCTGGAAGCAGTTCTGTTGCAACTGAGCATGGTCAATGTTATAGAACTTAGATGTGTATGGCATAGCACTAGATGCACAGCCCACCCCTGTCTCACACTTGCTACTCTTCCATCTGTAATCTCTTGTTTCACTTAGCCTCATACACAAGG
This sequence comes from Apodemus sylvaticus, assembly GCF_947179515.1. Lineage (NCBI taxonomy): Eukaryota > Metazoa > Chordata > Mammalia > Rodentia > Muridae > Apodemus > Apodemus sylvaticus. The sequence continues at coordinate 11,329,195 of NC_067484.1, read as the reverse complement.
AGAAGGTAGATAGTGTCAGCATTTTCAGATTAAGTAGTTTATGCTGGGAACTCTCTAGTGACATACTCAAGGTCACAGAGTGGTTGGAACCAGAACAAGAATTCAAGTTCAGGGCTATTTTAAAGGTATACACATTTTCTGATTACTCAGTGGCAGGGCCAGGTTTGACTGCTCCCAAGTCCTCTATTTTTGTTGAGTCTGCCATTGACTGTGAGTGAGATGGAGTGAGACTAGCTTCACTAGTGATAGTGTCAGTGGCAAAGGTACTTACATGAAGGCATGCTAGGACCCTGGCACTGGACTGAAACTTCAGGCTCTTACACTCTCGTAACAAATAAGGGCATGCATGCTGCCACTGTAGATGAGATGGCATACACTGGGTAGCCTTGTATTAGATCATTAACTTGGAAACCTAGGATATTTAACCCACTAACCATTATGTTCACCACACAGCCTTCCTTTCTGGAAATATGAGGGCAAGCCATCTGTGGGTGAGGTTTTAACCAGTGGGTCACATCAAGTCTTAGATCACAGTTGTGAAAGCAATTTTTGTGGCTTGCCAGAGCCAACAGTGCCCATTGTGACTCACCTGACAACTTCTCCTCCAGCCAGTGGTCTCTTTGCTGCTTCCTGGGTCTCACCCTCAGGATTTCCTTCTTCACTCAGGCACCCCTTTCTTCACCCAGGCTTGTGTTTGAGGGCTCCTCCTTCCAGAGAGCACCTCGGAGGTTGCTCAGCAGCTTCCCTGGTCTCTGTGTTTATATACAGCCAACTTCATTTTGCATGCATTGGTTTATTGTCTACCTCTTCTACTTCCATTGCCCTAGAACATACAATCGATGGATTTGCTGTGCTTAGACAGCACTCTAACTGCCTCTGGCAGGAGGGAAGTGATTCTTCCAACCTTGCTAACTGGGTCTGTAAATCTCTATGGATTGCATTCTTCCAAGAGCAGCTACTCAGTGAAGGCTGATTTGTGGTCAGCTTCTTTCTAATTTGCTGTATTTATTAAATGTTTATGTGCTCATATAGGTTTAATACCAATTGGTGTGCTTAAAATTTCCACATAAATGGCATTGTGTGATATATTACATTTTCTCTTGTCTTTATCACCAGTGTTTTCAGTTCAATCTCTATTCGCATGGTGCATTACTTTAACTGTCGTGTGGTGTTTTGTTGAGTGAATAACACTCAACACTTGGTTTTATTCATTTCCTTCCTGGGGCATAGTTGTTTCTTACTTTTTGAGGTGGGGAGGAGGTCTCTTTAGATGCATGCAAGAATTCCTTTGAAAACCCAACAGAAATGGAATTTCTGGCCCATGTGCCATGCACACATTCCGCTTGACCAGACCAACCAACTCAGTTGTACCAAACTGTGCTATTTGATAAAGTACATACATCTTTTTTTTGTACACACTAATTCAATGTTTGTGTTTAATCACATGTATTTTACTGTATAACAGGTATCATACATGATTCATTGTTGTTTTATCTTGTACTTCCCAGATTTTTTCCAATATCATCTTTTTTCTCCTTGGGTAATTAGCCATTCACATTTTTTCCCTTCTAATTATTTATTGATAAACTTGCCTGGCTTTCTGCTGGATTACTTTTCTATTTCTTACTTGTATGAAGAAATTCATTATGGGCTCTATAAAGATGATTTATCGACATTTTATAGCTATCTCAGAGTCTGCAGTTCTCTTTCCAATTAATTTATTCTATTTTTATCTATTTATTGTTTAAATTTAGTGTAACATTTTCTTTCAATATTTTACTTCTCCTTTTGTAACAGACAGAGATTGCCAAAGAAAACTACAACCAATCAAAATTCAGAGTTGTAGAGCCCAGTCCTATTGAATGCATCCATAAAGCACTCCAACAACTAAGACAGAGGAAATGCTATGGAAGAAAAGTTGGAAACATTTCAAAAGAGTGGATGCAAAAAATGTGGTATATCTACACAATGGAGTACTATTCAGCCATTAGAAACAATGAATTCATGAAATTCTTAGGCAAATGGATGGAGCTGGAGAACATCATACTAAGTGAGGTAACCCAGACTCAAAAGATGAATCATGGTATGCACTCACTAATAAGTGGATATTAACCTAGAAAACTAGAATACCCAAAACATAATCCACACATCAAATGAGGTACAAGAAGAACAGAGGAGTGGCCCCTGGTTCTGGAAAGACTCAGTGAAGTAGTATAGAGCAAAATCAGAACAGGGAAGTGGGAAGGGTTGGGTGGGAAAACAGGGGGAGGGAAGGGGACTGATGGGACTTTCGGGGACTGGGGATCCAGAAAAGGGGAAATCATTTGAAATGTAAATAAATATATCAATAAATTAAAAAGAGAGACAGCAGCTTAGGGAGTTTTCTTTGAGACTATCTCCTACCAGTATCAAAAGCTACATCCATAAAGTCTCACCAACATGACTGCCTAAACATGAACTGCACAAGGAAGACACCCACAGCCACACCACAGTGGACAGGAGAAAGCCTCTTGGGCCTCAATGCTATTTCTAAAATTTCATGGTATTTCTAATTAGGAAGCTCCTTTACATTATTGAGAATTAAATTAACACAGAGGAATGCATAACTTGGTCTACTTCCTATCCTTTTCCTTCAATACAGGCAACCACTTTTTATATATCTTGCCACGTGTCTTTGAGCAGATATAGAAAGTAGGAAAATATTTTCCATTTTTCTGTCTGTAGCCCAAATATCACATTTCTATATACCTCTATGTGGCTTTTTCTTCTCACTTAGCCTCTTGTGTTAAGTAGATAGGGAGGTTTTTATTACATTCTGCATCTAAATTATTTCCAAGTGCATGGATCCAGGGTAACATGCCTCTGTAGTTTCATGAATATGACCATCTGAATATAATGTCTATGAGAGTCACCCGTGCTCATTCATATATTTGTGATTTACTTTCCTTGCTGTGTTTTCTCATTGTATAAATAAATAACATCATCCACTTGTTATTCTGTGTTGCTAGACAAATTTGATGCTTCCAGGTCGAATGTTAGGAATGAAGCTGTCATGAGCAGTTTCCAACTTATCATTTGATGTTATTGCTGCTCGTCTGTTGTTGGGTAAACATCCTATAGTGGAAACTCCAAGTTATGCTAGGCCTCAGTGAGGCTGCCCATTCTGTCCCTCAACAATTATAAAGGCTCCAATGTTTATGTTATTATGCTAGAATTTAATTTATGAAGTTACAGGATTTGTGGCAAAGGAAAGTTTTAGAGCAATATCAGTAGTGTGAGTTTGAGCAGTTTTTGTTTTGTTTTATTGGTTTTCTTTTGGTTTTGTTTGTTTGCTTGCTTGCTTTTTCTCTGATTCCTAATTTCCACATGATGGTGTGAAGAATGTGGAAGTCCAAGATGTCTCTAGGATTGCTGATGTATAAAAGGATTCTGGATATGGCAGTCATGGCTTTATGATACTAGATAATAAGCTTGTCCTCTCTTTCCTTCGCAAGGAGACATATTTCTAAAGGTGGTTACTATATAAACCTCCTGGACAAGATGGTTTGGAATAAAAATGATACCACAGTCCCATTTGTAATACAGAAATGAACAATACTCATGGAGAATATCAGCTAAAGAACAGTTCCTCAATAATTGTATCAAATTGTATTTCCCAGTCATTCCAAGCCATTTTTTTAAATTTTTTTTATTCGATATAATTTATTTACATTTCAAATGATTTCCCCTTTTCTAGCGCCCCCCCCACTCCCCGAAAGTCCCGTAAGCCCCCTTCTCTTCCCCTGTCCTCCCTCCCACCCCTTCCCAGTTCCCCGTTCTGGTTTTGCCGAATACTGTTTCACTGAGTCTTTCCAGAACCAGGGACCGCTCCTCCTTTCTTCTTGTATCTCATTTGATGTGTGGATTATGTTTTGGGTATTCCAGTTTTCTAGGTTAATAACCACTTATTAGTGAGTGCATACCATGATTCACCTTTTGAGTCTGGGTTACCTCACTTAGTATGTTCATTTTGAAAGTCTCTTGAAATGTACTTGTTTTGTGGGAGGATTGTCTATATTTTTGACTATAGAATTATATATATATATATATATTTATTATAGTATTTTATATTTCTTAATTCATGTAATTAGAGGAATCCTAAAGCAGACAATATATGCTAAAATGACCTTATTATATAATTTAATGCATTCAGAGGTTTTTTTTTTACTAGATACATTCTTAATTTACATTTCAAATGTTGTTCCCTTTCCTGGTTCCCCCCTCCTGAAAATCCTCTAAGTCATCCCCCCTCCCCTTGCTTACCAATCCACCCACTCCAGCTTTGCTGTCCTGGTATTCTCCTATATTGGGTCATCTAGCCTCCTCAGGACCAAGGGCCTCCTTTTGATGTCCCACAAGGCTATCCTATGCTGCATATATATCTGGAGCTATGGGTCCCTCCATGTGTACTCTTGGTTGGTGGTTTAGTCCCTGGGAGCTCTGGGGGTACTGGGTGGTTCCTATTGTTGTTCCTCCTATGGTGCTGCAAACCCCTTCAGCTCCTTTGGTCCTTTCTTTAGCTCCTCCATTGGGGACCTTGTACTCATTTCAGTTGTTGGCTGAGCTCCTGTTAGCAAGCACTTGTTGGCATCCACAATAGTGCATGGGCTTTGTAACTGTATGTGGGATGGAAAAGTTTTATAACCTGTCAGCTTGAAAGAGTGAGGAGAGTGTGGCAGAGGAGACTCTCATGGACTTCTAATAAGAGTGCAAAATTCTACAACACACAGGAAGACCCATTCCCAGTAGACATCGTACATGATGAGCAGCCCATTTCAAGGCAGGTGCCCAATAGACATCACAGTGATGAAGGTAAACATAGATTCTTTGTATCTACTATTGCCTCTCTTGGAATCAGCATGCTGCAGAAGAGACACAGGACAGTGAATACTCTTTCTGATTTAAGAGTAGTCCATCTGGTCCTAGCTCTTCATGATTAAGTATCTATGCCTACTTTGGGTTGTATAGTGAGTCTCATCCTATTTTCCTTAAGAGTAATATTCACTAAGTAAGGATAATATTTTCATTTAGTTTTTGAATTATATTGAATAAGTTTCAGCTTCTGTTGAAAGATAATTATGAGGTTTTTGTCTGTTCATTTGTAAAGCGATGGACTTTATCGACACATTTTTATAATATTTAGCCATCCTCGTTTCCTGTGACAAATCCTACAATTTGATTTCAAGGAACTAATTTGATTGAATCTGTCACTGATATGAACCCTTTGTTATTAATATGGAAAAGTAAGATTTCTTCTCATTTGGCTTCCTCTATTTTGTTAGTTCTAACACTGCCAAAATTACAAAGTGAGCTGGGAGAAGTCCCTCAACTTTTGTGCTAGGGTTGCATGCTGGAGAAGAAATCACAATTCAATGAAATCAACTATAGTTAAGAACTGTCAATGATTCTATTAAACTAATATATATGATATCTATTCATATACTATAAGGCTGTGAGTATGTTAGGCCACTTAAAGCTCTAGCCTTGCACTACTATTCACAGAAAGTACTGGATTTTGTATTTAAAAGGATATTTTCAATGACATGGAGGAATTTTCTAGAACATGATCAGACACACATTCTCAGAGTTTGAATTTCACTTTTGACTGATCATCTTTGTCAGGAATTATCAGCTCCTCTGAAGTTAACACTGCTAGCATCCACTTAATATATCTATGTTGCAAGATATCTGGCACCAAAGGGCATCGGCATCTTGCAGCATTTTGGCAACTTTAGGGTGATTTCGAGTGTGAAATTGAGAGTAGCTGTCCTGCATGGAAGGTTAATGATAAATCAGGAACAGATGCCGAGTAATTTGCTGAACTGGAGACACTCTGCATGATAGAGGTTAGTATTATTTTTGTTCAAAGCATAGTTGTAATCTCCTTTACCATGAAAGATGCACTTCAGCAGGGCATCTCAGTACATAGTTACAACAACACAAGCATAACTCTCTGACACTCACAGTTCACACACTACCACATACTATGTAAGTTCCTCTGGGATATTTTGTCGTTCATGTTGTGTAATTAATTAATTACAATGGAGAAAAATTATCACTATAAAGCCTTGCATTGAATTAGTTCACACCTTTGATATAAAATTCTTGGATGTGTCCTTATTTCACCATCTCTGTGGTTTCATGAATGACCAGTGGGGAAGTGTTCTCAAATTTAGATACAGCTGCAATGTATAACATCAGTGTATATGTCCCTGTTCCAGGTAAAGAGAAATTCTGTCATCACCACTTTATCAACCACTGAAGGACAGGACCAAAGCTCTCCAGGGTAGAGACACTGCTATGTGTGAAACATCCGTGACTGGAGAACATCTGCAGTCTGATGATCCTTCATGTTTAGCAGGGTGGGATGTGCATGGTTAGGGACAAATGCTGTCCTTGGGACTCTATTTCTGCAAATCAGCCAGCTTCCTGCTTTCTGTTCTCCATGCCTAAGAGGACAGAAGCTACTTGTGTCATACTTAAAGTTTCAGTGATTGGCACTTGCCTGATGTGGCTTTTTTTCCCCTTTCTCATACCTGGTAGCTGTTAGTGCACATCTCTTTCTAAGAAAACTCATTCAGGCACATGTTCTGTTTTCAACCATGTTGTCTTCTTTTGAGTGAGTTGTAAGGAAAACCTTTCTTGACTGTCAACTTCTTCACAGATATGAGGTTTGCAAATATTTTCCTCTAACCTCGAGGCTTGTCTTTTGCTCTCCTCACCATTTGCTCTTCTTGTGCAGAAGCTTGTTTGATGCAATTGCGCTTATGCTGTTTTATTTTTATTATTTCATTTTGTTGCTTGTGTTTGGTGGCATAGCCAACAAATCACCACCTAAAACAAAGCTGAGATGCCTGCCCTGAATTTTCTTAAAGGTTTTTGTAGAGTCACATCTTATGCTTAAATTATTAATCAGTTTTGACTTTATCTTTATGCATAGTGTAAATGTTGAGTTTTTCTGTATGTATAATGTGAGATAAAAGCTTAATATCATCTCTTTGCATAAGGAGAGCTGTGTTCGCATCATAGTGCTTCCCCAAGATTCTCCTGTTGCTAGTGAGTGCTCTTAGCATCCTTATTGAAGACTAGCATTCTGATTCGTGTCTGGAATCTCCTTTCCTCCCTTTGGTTGGCATATCTGCCTTTGATGCCAGTACTCTACTGTTTTGATTAAAATAAAGTTATAGCATATTATGAAATCTGGATGCCTGTTTATGAAGAAAACTGAAAAATATGTTTTTGTTTTTTTTCAGAATTGTAAAAACATAGGTATCTTCAGTACATTAGTGGATAAATTATTGAGACAATGAAAATATGTGAGGAAATAAACCATAAATTAATGAAATGAGATTGCATAAAATGTAATGCATATTATAAAGTTGTGAAATAAATCTGAAAATTTTCTGCAGTACCATGATAAAAAAAATAGAGAGAGACAATTGAGTATCGGTGATTGCCAAGAGTAAGGAGGGGTGGGGTGGTGAACATGTGGCACACAGAGGATTTTAAAGCAGCTGAAATTACTCTGTGTTATGTACTTCTTTGTGGATACGTTATTTCAAATTTATAAAAGATGAAATACTAGGAATGAAAAAGAACCCTAATGCAAGTTATTTGGGTAATAATGATATGTCAGTGTAGGTTCATCTAATAAGAAGTAAAGCTTTCTTATACAGAAATGGGATAAAGGGAGAATGCTGTGTGTGTGTGTGCATCAAAGATATCTAGGAATTCTGTACCTTACTTTAAAGTTTGCTGTGAATGTGAAAACTGCTCTAAAAATAAAATCTTCTAAAAGGAAGTGGAGCAAACAGAATCTCTCTCTCTCTCTCTCTCTCTCTCTCTCTCTTTGTGTGTGTGTGTGTGTGATATAATATAATATAAAGTGGTAGAGGCACTATATGGAAAACAGAAGTTCAATTATTGAAAATTGAAAATGTAAGTAATGTATGCTTCAGAAATTTCAATTCTGTGTATATGACTACAGAATCAAACTGGTGATTTGAAGACATATCTATGCTCACATGTTCATTGTAAGATTCACAATGGACAAGGAAATTTTAAATAACTTGGTAATAAGCCTAGTAGGCCTAGTAGAACACACACATTCTCAGATGCACACACACATTCACACACACACACACACACACACACATACACACACACACACACACACACACACACACACACACTGTCCACACATGGTTAACTAGCTCTGACTTATTACTATTTGTACTTATCTCAGCATTTTGTGCCTGAATGGTATATTTGTGCTAGTATAAGTGAAAAGAGATAGTGATGGTAGTTCATACATTTCATAATACATAGCTATGTAAGCTAATTGTGAAGAAATGCGAATATTATGTGACTCAGCCTTTCTAAATATAGCTATAAAGACAAGGAAGGCAATTTGACAGTGTATCTATTTGTAAGGCACAAAATTAAAAGGTTCTATAACATTTTCTCTTTGAGCACAAGAATGATGTTAATTAGAAACATCTAGTTAAAATTCCCTTTTGTCTGAAATCTACATTTCATGAAACTTCTCTGTGAAAGAGTGAAATGAGAAAGCCAGAAACATTGGCTTTGCGAGCAAAGAAATCTGGGCATAGCCTTTAGGAGAAATTCCACTTCCAGGTAGGCATGAGAACTAGGTACCTACTTATATCATTTAGTTAACTCTTCACTGTGAAATAGCACCTAAGAGAAGTGGCTTAAAAAAAACAAAGATCTGTTTTGGCTCACGATTACAGAAAATATCAGTCCATCATTCAGGACAGCATGGAGGCAGAAGCTTGTTATCTATCTACAACCACCAAAACAAGTAATCTTTGGACCCAAGAATGGCTGGGCTATAGCCATCAATATTCCCTCTTTAGAAATACAGCAGATAGAGTCCAACTTCTTTTTTTTTTTTTATTCGATATAATTTATTTACATTTCAAATGATTTCCCCTTTTCTAGCCCCCCCCCTCCCCGAAAGTCCCGTAAGCCCCCTTCTCTTCCCCTGTCCAACTTCTACAAGCTCCAAATGTCCCAAAACAGAGCCAGGATCTAGAGTTTCAAGAGATCCAATACACGTGCCTGAGGGGAAATTTTTGCATACACACTACAATATTCTACTTTGGATCCCTTTAGGTTCAAGATCATCTCATAATGCAAAGTACAGTCTCTCAATTTCCTTATAGTTTTGAAAGTCCCATACTGCTCAACATTCAAAGGTTTGCCAGAAGCTATCTAGGAAAGTCTATGGCAAGCAAGTGAGTTTTAGCTCACACTTTTTCATGGCTGTGATGGATATGATCTGAGATACAGTGTCCTCAAGAGAGTTCATCCCTGGATTGCTTCTTGCTACAGATATGCCTTTCCTGTCACTATTACACATTTTATTGGCCAAATATCTTGCAAAATCAATATGAGAATGTACTTTCATATAGTAATGCTGTCTATACAAATTGATGATTTCATAATTCCTGATAATGGTTTTATAGAATTCCTAAATTGATACAAGTAATTTCAAGCCATTCATAGAATTAAAGCTGCAAATAGAGCTCTTTTCCCCTGCTGCTATCCACAGGAGCAAATTGCCAGAAACAAGTAGCTTTTAGCTGTAGAATAGCAAGAGAGAGAGAGTTAAATTGCTAGAGGCAATCAGCTTCCAGTCCGGTCCTCCTGGGGGTCCTCAGAACAGTAAGAGAGAATTTTTTTTCAAGAGAACATGATATATGTGCTTCATATATCATGGGCAATTTGTATTAGGAAAAGAAAGGCTTGGAACAAATTTACAATCAAGGAAAACAAAACTAAAGGTCATAAACTGGGAATGGACAATTTATTGAAGGTGCAAGGATAAAAATTAAAATATTGACTATCAATGCAAAGCTTCAAAATAATTAGACACAAAGCAGAAGACTTGTCTCTTGACAAAACTATGCTTACTTATGACATAAAAATTATTGCTTTAAACTTATAATGAACTTATGGAGCTAGTAACATAAAGAATGCTTAGTCAGGTACTAGCATTAACAGAAAGTATGTGAGCAATTATGTTGTGACTCCTTATTAATTGATGATAGGAATATTGCCTTAAACTTACTATGAATTTATAAAGGAAAAGTGTTTAGAAAACTATGTGATCAATTATCCTGAGAAAGTATAAATACTAAAAGATGACAATAAAGAGGTGATTTTAGCTCCTCTCTGTTTAACTTAGTATATGTGTCTGTGTGTACCTGAACTTTGTCTCTTTCCTTTTTTTGTTCCTTTCCTTTCTTTTGCTTTCCTTTCTTTTGCTTTCCTTTCCTTTCCTCTCCTCTCCTCTCTTTTCTTTTTCTTTTCTTTTCTTTTGTTTTCTTTTCTTTTGTTTTCTTTTCTTTTGTTTTCTTTTGTTTTCTTTTCTTTTCTTTTCTTTTCTTTTCTTTTCTTTTCTTGTTCCTTTCTCTAGGGATTACAAAGAGCTAAGGAATGCCAAGCCTCTCACCTGGCCAATGAGATGCCTGAGTCAAAAATAATAGAGCTTAAGTAATTAACTATGCTTTTTATCTTTTCCCCTCCTGGTATCCACAGGAGCAAATTGCCAGAAACCAGTAGCTTTTAGCTGTAGAATAGCAAGAGAGAGAGAGTTAAATTGCTAGAGGCAATCAGCTTCCAGTCCTGGGTCCTCAGAACAGTAAGAGAGAGTTTTTTTTTCAAGAGAACAGTTTAATTTTATCTATACAAATAATTCCTTATATGAGCATTGCTTGTGTGGACTTTATAGATAAAAGTTGAGGATGATATTAAAAAACAATAAAATGAGATAAGTAGTATGAAAATTTGTATATTAAATACTAATTCTCTTGTGTAATTATTATTATTATTATTAATCATTCCATTCATTTACATCTCAAATGATATCTTACTTCCTGGTGACCCTTCCACCACCCCCTTCCTTATCCCACATTTACCCTCCCCCCTTTTTCCTGTAGGAGGGTGCCTCCCCACCCACTCTCCTGCCCCACTGTTCCAGCATCCTCCTCCTCTGGGGTATCAAATATCCCAGGACCAAGGGCTTCCCTTCCTTTACTGTCAGTCAAGAGAGAGTTTTAAGGCCAGAAAACATTAGCGTTTGTCCTTTGTCAGATGCTGTGTCCCACCTCTGTACCTGAATGCTGGGGCTGGCCTATGGTAAAGGTCCACAATTTCTTGTGGCTCAACATAAACTCTTAACTATAAGACCCTATAAAATAGAAAAAAAACCTTACAAACCTCCACTATACTGGAGCACAGCATATATTTTCCTCTTATAAAGGAAGAAAGGGAATGTCAGCAAAGAAAGAATGGACTAAAGCAAAATAAAAAACCAGTAGGGCAAACATTAAAGACTATGACAGCACGTTCAATATCTAAGCCTATTATCTAATATGATGCGGCATGGTGTGGACTCCAGTGTGCTCAGACAGCTCTCCTCCATGGCCTTCTTATCTGTGGCATACATGATCATTCCATTGGTCTGGTTTTAATTGATGCCTATAATTGTCCATAATAGATGAATCTTACATCTCTAAAATTCCCAAATCTCTGTAGTCTTTCCCTTGAACAGCTTCACATATTGGCTTCTCAGAATCTCATAGCCTATTTTGTGTTGGTTTGATCTTGCAACATGTTTGTGTATGAGTCCATCACTATTTTATCCTGCATGTTTGGAAAACCTGTAGCATGTAGATGGTGTCCAGGTCTGTTCTCAGCTTGAGATGTAGCCTGCCTCCATGAGCAATATTGGTAGTAGCTTTAGATTGCTTTAGTGCCTTCTCCAGGGAAGACACTGTCTTAGGAAGCTGTTAATAGAGGGACATGGTATTTTTCTTTTCTCTACCTTCAAATGGATTTGAAGCTCTGGAGTGTTTGATAGTTATTGTTCTGCCATTAATGAACCTTTTCTATTAACTGATTCTTTTTACCAACATCTAATCATTATAACAATTGTATCATATTTGTTAGAATTGCTTTGCCCAAGATTTCAACTTCATACATGTTCCTTCCCACATCAAATTGAACACTCTCACATCATTCTGTCTTGTGTGTGTGTGTGTATGTGTGTGTGTGAGAAAGAGAGAGAGAGAGAGAGAGAGAGAGAGAGAGAGAGAGAGAGAGAGAGAGAGAGAGAGAGAGAATGTGTCTGTCTGTATTTCTGTTAATGTAAATCCATCTAAAGGCACTGAATAGTAACTTTATACATATGGAATTGTATATTGTCTTGAAATGTCTTTCACCAAATGAATTTATCTAATATCTTTGAATTTAGCTATAGACAGCATTTCATGACAAGGTAGATAATAGCTTTCCCCCACTTTGATTTTTTTTTTTTGCCAGAATAAAGCAAGTATGGCCTATCTTCAAATTCACAATAAAGTCCTCATTTTCTTTAAACCAGTCGAGCTGAGCTTTCACTCTTAATATTTCTTTTGGCATTTAGTTTTTCTGATATCCCAAAGGATATCCTATTTCTCAATGCTCATAGCTTTCTACGGCTCTGACACTTTACAGTTACTTACTCTTCTATATCCACAAACCATTTCTGAAAGCTTATGAACTACATGATCAGGTTTCTAACAAAAACAGCCTCACTTCTTGTACCCATTTTCTGTCTTATTTACTTTTCTTACCACAGTGATGAAACATCCCATTTCATGGTCCATTGATCTGCCACTCTCAGGAAGGCATGACAGCAGAAGCCTTTACAACGCTGTGTTATATTTTAGCAACAGATAAGCAGAGAATTTAGGATAGAAATATAGCTATAGCACTCAAATTATGCCCTCCAGACACTCACTTCCTCTGAGTGGGCTCCACTTGCTAGTTGTACAATCTCACAAAACAGTACCACTATTTTGGGAATATGAATGGGGGTATTTTGTATTTAAACAATTATTCTACTCTTAAATGCTGAGATGCTGGGAGAAGTCATTGCTTTTATAAACTTATTAGAAAAGATGAGGAAGATGTTCATGAAATGACTTGTCCTTAAACCACTAAAAAGTGTTTGCTATAATCAGAATTATTCTAACTACTTTTGGTTTTATAATTTTGGGCATTGATACTTTACTTTTTCTGAAGTGTAGAACTGGAAGCTGTCTTCATGATGACTAACTTTGATTTCAGCTTGACTGTGCTAAGGACACCTAGAGAGCTGGTAGATCATTATTTTGAGTGAGTCTGTGAAGATATTTCAGGATTGTGCTCAGCAGACTGAGGAAAGGTTACTCTTATTAATGTGTGTGTAGTAATGATGTCTTTTAGATCTGAGTAGGACAAAGAAGCAGAGGCCGTGGTATGAAGTTTGATTGAGAGATATCTGCACCCTCCCCCACAGGCTTAGGCATGTGAACACTTGATCTCTGGTTGCTGCTACTGTGTAGAGAGAAGTGGGCAAGTACAGCCTTGCTGGAGGAAATTTGTTCCTGGAAAGAGGTTCTACTTCCTGTTTGTTAAATATGTGATCTCTCAGCTTCCCTCTCATGCCTGCCAGTGTTGCTATGTCTCTGATCCCAAATGAGGGACTCTTCCTCCTAGAACCATAAGCCAAAAGAAACACTTTACCTTATTTTGTCTTAAGGACAAGATGTCTTATCACTATAAGAGAAAAGAAACATAGTAGAGAAAGGCCTGTTTTCTTCCTGACCTAGAAAAGCCCACCCTTTCCCTGATTTGGGACTTTTAATTGTGCCTAATTCAGCAGCCTTCCTGGGTCTCCAGCTTGTAGATGGCAAACGAGTGGATTTCTGAGCCTCTTTAATCACATGAACTGATCCTTTACCTTCTGAAGATCTCTTTCCTTATCGTGATGGCACTGTTCGTCTGGAGAGCCCCAACTGACACAATTTGTAATTCTTTGTGTGGCACAATGAGAACATTATCACACTCCTGACATTTCCAGCTTCCTAAGGCCTAGGGCAAGGTCAGCCACAGTCCATCCCCTCTGCTCACTGTGAATAAATATTAGACAATGACAATCATTCAGGGTCACAGTCAGAAATGCTGACCTGCACTTGCTGTATTTGTGCTAATGAGCTTTGCTGTCTCAAGACATCTGCCAATATACCAGAGTCATGGGGCAAACCAAATGGCATTTTATGATCTCTCTCTCTCTCTCTCTCTCTCTCTCTCTCTCTCTCTCTCTCTCTGTGTGTGTGTGTGTGTGTGTGTGTGGTGTGTGTTTGTGTCTGTCTGTCTCTCTTCCTGTGTCTTGTTGTCTCTGTCTTTCTGTTTCTATGTCTCTATCTCTGTGTATTTGTATGTTTCTGAGTCTGTTTCTCTCTCCCCCCACCTCTCTCTCACACACACTACTTGTTTCTAGAGACTTTTTTTTTATCAGCTTGAAGGATTATTTTTTATTTTATAGTGACTTCACTTGTACAGCCTTTCTACAGATTTTATTATAAACTCTATCCTTATTAGGAAGGTGTTTTGATCATTAGTCACTGCGGTTTTGTGTGAGCACATTAGCAATAGGAAGAGCAAAGGACATGGATTTTATTTGAAATGGAAATAGGCATCAAAAATATCTGGTGAAGAAAGTTCACTGAGATGGCATAAGAATCAAAAGAGGAACAGAAACATGCTTTCTCCCTCATATTTCTATGACAACAAAAATAAGAAGCAGATACACTTATTCTTTTTTCTGTCTCTCTTCTGTCTAAGCTGCTTTCTTTCCAAAAAGATAAAGTAGGTGAGGAAAATGAATGTAATGCATGTAAATCAAACATGTATTCTTTTAAAGGTCTACTTTATTTTTAAGTATGCTTGTGTGTATGCCCAGATATGGTCTTGTAGAAGTGACAGTGTAGGTGCCCCTGGATTGCAGAGGGGCCACTGGACTTCCTAGAGATGAAGCTACAGGTGGCTGTGTGCTGTGGACCACCTGAGCTGGGTGCTGGGAACTGAATTCACGTCCACTGCCAGAGCTGAGTGTGCTGATAAGTGCCAGGCTATCTTTCCAGCCCCATTTGCTCTTTTTAATCAGTTTTTACAGTCTTCATACAGCTGAGGAATAATAAGAAATGGAAATGTTTACTATTGTAATTATATGATTTATAAATTATAAGTATCAAACATTTAATGAAATATGTATGTTATACATTTATCAAATATGTTAAAGTGTATATACATATTTTTAGTTTTTATTACTTCAAACCCACACTAAGTAAATAGAATTCATATAATAATTTTTTGACAAAAAGGTCTCTGAATCATACAAATCCCAAAGTCATTGAAATTCCATTTGTAAACATTCTTTATTTGTATTAAATTTGAAATTAAAAAATATCTCTTTAAACGTTAAAGAACTCTTAAGAAATCTTGAGAGCCTACAAAATCCTATGCATTGAAAGTTGGTGTCCAGGGTAGCACATTTGAGAGGCTGTGAGAAGTTGGGCTAAGTTCCTTAGACCCTTAGTGACGTGGCTCAAATGGGGTTCTGTGTTTGTGGCCCCTTCTTTCTCTTTTTTGTTTAGTGGCTGTTTTCTTTTCTGCTTTGTGTTCCATGGGAGTCAACCCGGAAGGGACTCAAACGATGAGTCTAAAGTAATATGCCTTCTTAGCTAGGGTTTTACTGCTGTGAACAGACACCATGACCATGACAAATATTATAAATGGCAAAATTTACTTGGGGCTGGCTTACAGGTTCAGAGGTTCAGTCCATTGTCATCAAGGCAGAAGCATGACAGCATCCAGGCAGGTGTGGTTCAGGAGGAGCTGAGGGTTCTACATCTTTATCCAAAGGAAGCCAGCATCCTCAGGCATCAGAAGGAAGATCTCCAAGCCCATCCCCACAGTGATGCACTTCTTCTAACTAGGCCACACCTTCTAATAGTGCCACACACTGGGACTAGCATATACAAACCACCACAATGCCATAAGCTTGCTGTCTGCCTGCGTTTACAGTGACAGGAATCCTGCTAACAGAAAGTGAGCAAAAAGATAAGTGAGGGAATGATCAAAGATCTTAATTCCTCAAGTTCATATGATTAAATAGAGTAGTAATAGCAGATTCTGTTTTCAAAATAATATATTTTTATTAATGCT
This sequence comes from Apodemus sylvaticus, assembly GCF_947179515.1. Taxonomy (NCBI): domain Eukaryota; kingdom Metazoa; phylum Chordata; class Mammalia; order Rodentia; family Muridae; genus Apodemus; species Apodemus sylvaticus. Next base: position 11,313,094 of record NC_067484.1, on the reverse strand, counting down.
GTAAAGTAAAAACTCAGGGATGGTATCATATACACCATTTTTCTCCAAATATTTAGCCTATCCTGGGACCTCTTGTGAGATCTGTCTCAGGTGCACAGAAGGTGCAAGATCAGCCTTCTAACAAGAATGACAATTATAATAATAATAACTAGCATTAATTAGCACTGGAGACAGTGTACTGATGTAGATGATCAGGCATGGTATTAGGGCAATAAACTCAAGGCACCATCAAAAAACCCAGCAACCAAGATAAAGACCAGACCTAAGCGCCTTACACATATGTAACCAATGTGACACTTCTTGTAGGACCCCTAATAGCAAAAGTAGGTGCTGCCTCTGACTCTCTTGCCTGGTTTTGAATCCCTTCCCCTAACTGGACTGCCTTATTCCCCCCTCACTGACTACTGACTCTTCAGGAGGTCTTGCACTAAGAATTTATTTGCATTCTCTCTAGGACACTAGTTAAGACTTTTCTCAGGAATATTGTAACCATTTTCAAATGGAGGACTCACATCTAGTCTCAGACAGTCGGAAAGGGGTAAGAATGGCCTTGGAACACAGGCCTCATGCTGTGAACCCCTTTCTTCCCCTTAAAATTTTGATGTTCATGTCTTGGGGTGCCATGGCATTATACCTTCAAAGCCGCTAATTAAAGTTCTGCTCCTTTTCCTACTCAAAAGCCTACACTGTTAAGACAGTCATGTATGGTTTTCTTGGCAGACATCTGTTCTGAGGATGTGGATAAATTTTTAACTTTTTGTTCTCTGTTGCATTGAAAGATGAAATTACAAACTAGCCCACCCTTTCTCTTCTCTATACATTAACAGAAACACAACACCCCACCCTTTGGCTCTGTGACCTTTGAGTGAGTTGATGCTGAGCCTTCTGTTCACAGTCTGTATTCACCCAACACAGAGCCCCCGACTAGGGGAGTAATCTTAAAGGCAGAAAGAGATCTTGAAAACTGAGTTTCTGCTGATTATTTTCTTCATTCTGTCATAAGGGTGCCTGTCAGAGCAACCTTGGGAAAGAAAAGTTGTTTTTCTTCAGAAAAAAAAAAAAAAACACACTGCTCTATTTAAGTGAACAAGCCACAAAGGCACTTTTGTATTTTGCTCCTCGACAATTGCTGCATTTGAACATTATTATTGATTTCTTTTTTCCTTTGAGGAATGCTGGGATGAGCTGAACGATTAAAGAAAATCTTTGCAGTTTGTGCTGTTCCTCCTGATTATCAGAGCCAAAATTACATTCTACAATAACAAGGTTTAAAAGAATGAATTCCTTTTTGGTGATTTGCAGAGTTCTTCCTGCATCTAAAACCATCTAACAGCTATGAAATGACAAAGCAAGACACAGAAGAGCAATGATGATATTCTGTTCTTCTGGCACTCTCTGTTCTAAGCATCTTGCTGTTGAGTGTTGTCCTGGGGTGGGGTGGGGGGGGAATGAGTCTCAAAGATCCAGAGACAATCAAAAGATCCACAGAGTCTGTTTTCCCTCTAGTGATTTTTATTCTCACATATAACAAATTTGTAGAGGAAAGATGTCTGAACTTACACATATCTTCAAAATGCTACACATATGACCATTTGTTGAATATCTTCTAAGGTCTGAGTAGAGAATCTCTGCACAGGAATTCAGAAGCTGGTGTTCATAAGACAGGGGGTCCAAATACATCAGTAATGCCTGGGCAGGCAGTGATGGTTCACACCTCTAATCACAGCACTTTGGGGGCTGAGACATGAAGATCACTAATGTATGAAGACCACAACTTGCAGGCCAGCTATGCAATGAGATCCTGTCTAGAAAACAAAAGAAAAATAACCCCATTTTTAAAAGACAGAATAGATTCAATTGTGTATATGTTTACCACATTCATAAAATTCTAAAGAGGTTCATGAGAGAGGGGAACAAGAATACTTAAACTGAGCCATTTTACTTTTTACTCAAATTCTGAGGCAGAAAACAGAAGTGCTGTATTGTTAGGCTAAAGTTTATGTGAATGAATGCAAAGGGTCTTGACTCTTAAGATTAAACTGTTGAGGTGTCATACTTTGCTTTAGAGAAACTTGTCTTATTTTATCATTGAAAAAGATTCATCAATGTGGAAAATAGATCATCAAGGTTTATGACACTTATTTTTAGTGTGACAGGCCACACTGTATAGTTTCAGAGGTTATTCACTCAAGTGTGAATACAATGTCCATTTAGTAAATAGCTGTTTCCAAATTAGTGCTATCACTAACCATATGAGAGATGAAGATAAATATTAGGAATTATTCATTCCAAAGCTGTACTTCCATTCCTAACCCTTCCCCCCCCCCCCATGTCATTTCCGTGTGGAAAGGTGAATTCATTCTCATGAAAGAATGGGATCTGTGTTTCTCTTGAAAATGTGCTTAATTAAAGTCAGAAAAGTGCTGAGAACTAGTTTGTTAGAGAAAGGTGGGTGTTGGGGGTACTTACAGCATGGCTGAGGCATAAAGCAAATTCGCTGTCATATATCAGCAGTATGAGTGTATGTACAGCCTGTAGACTTCGGACCAACCTCATGATCTCCCTGAATACAGGGAATTCATACTACTTACACTGTAACTCAATGGATTTACTTTAAAGCCAAACAATTTGCCTTATAAATGGCTGGTTCACAGAAGTTCCATTTAAACTGCCTCCTCTATAGATTCTTGTCTTATAGATGCAATCCAATGCTCTCCTCAAACTCAGTGTTTCCACTCATACCACTTTCCTCCTGTGTTATGATATTTGTTCTTCACAGTCCTTTGGAAAATGTTATCAGGATATTTTCTCTACTCTATTTCCTGTCTTTCATTTCAATGATTCTCTTTCCCTGTCACATAAGCGTATAACAATATCAGAAGGATGTGATTTCTTTCCAAGTCTTTAGAGCTAACACAATAGTTTTTTTTTTTTTTTTGAGGATGCCTCAGTGCACATTTTAAAATATTCAGGCTTTTCCCAAAAGTAGCTTCTCACATACTGCTTGTGTGTTATTTGTAGATTTGGGAGACATATAATCCAGAACGTGGAGAAAGGTGTGACAAATACCTCAGGAGATGCCTATGGGGTGGTCACAGCCTAGAGTCTAGGCATTGTCATGACTAATGCCATTTTTTCTGTCATTAGCGTCATTATTTTATAATGCTATAATTTTTATAAACTTTATATTTTAAAGCTTATTATTTATAAGCTTGGGAAAACATAAGGATAGAGTAAGGAAGGAGTAATGTCAGAGAAGGGAAGCACAGGGTTGCTGGGCTTCAGGCTGCTGCCTGCTCCTTATAGTTACATGCAAATTGATAAGTTAGAGAAAATATCCAGCTTTTCTTCCTGACCTGTACATGGGTAGCAGCTACCATACCATGGTGTTAGTAAGTGGAAAGTCAACCTCTACTTTACGGTGCTTAGTGCCGGAATCGGCACATGGAGCCACACTGACTGCACATGTGTTAGTTGCTTTGTTCTATTAATACTTGCTGAGTATTTATGATGTACATCTTAAAGTAAAATTCAATCCATCACTTGGAGGATCTGAGTTGTCATTCTTCTAACCACATGCAAATGCTAGTACATGCTGACCATCACTGGGAACATCTGGGTTGTTGTCCTAACCACATGTAAAGGCTGATACATACTGACCATCACTAGGGACATCTGGGTTGTTGTCCTAACTATATGCAAAGGCTAGTACATGCTGACCATGCATGATGAAGAGAGGAAGACCTTTCTCTCAGGTGTACCTTTCTCTTCTGTTGTATTTCATAGGTAAGTGCATTGAAGGCCATTGTTTCATAGAAAATATTTGGCCACAAGGCATATGCCAAGATTGATACATCATTAAGCTATGTTTATCTTTACTAATGTTTTAGTTAATTTTCTATTGCTGTGCTAAGATACCATGACCAATGAAACTTATAGGGGCATGTTACTAGGAGCTTACAGTTTTAGAGTGTGAGTCCATGATCATTGTGGGAGGGGGAGATAGCAGCCTACAGACAGGCATAGTACTGGAGCATAGCTGAGGGTTTACATCCTGTTTTACAAGCACAAGTACAGAGACCTAAATGGGAATGGCATGGACCTTAAAGCCTATTCCCAGTGATACAGCCTGTCCAACAAGATCACACCTTCTAATTCTTCACAAACAATCCCACGAATTGAAGACCAAGTATTCAAACATGAGACTATGGGGCCATTCTCACTCCAACAACCATGACATCTCTTTGTAACTTGTTAGTTCTTTGGTCAAATAAGCACACAGATATGCTTGAATCCTTAAGCTTTTAACTTCTGACGCTTGGTTCTAAAAATAAAGACTGATTTATGAGAACTAAATATTTATAACACCTGTCTGTTGGGGAAGTGACCACAGCCATACCTGTACCTGTAATTATAAGCACACACAAGAGCCAACACTTTGGCTCTTTTTTTTCATTTGAGATGAAAGCAGTTAAAATAGAAGGTTAAATTGCACACAGTGAGATACATGTTTATCATAATTTTAGGTATATCCATTTTTTTCTTTAAGAAAACTGCATGAATAAGATCTGGAGAGATAGTCCAATGGTTAAGAGCATTGACTGCTCTTTCAAAGGAGCTGAGTTTCACTACTAGCACAACACTAGGTGGTTCATGACTGCATTTGATTTTAGACAAAGGGGACACAATGCCATATTCTGGATGCTTAGGACACAAGCACATATATGACAAACAAACACAGACACAGACACAGACACAGATGATGAAAATAAAACTGGAAAGAATGTAAACATTATGACTTGGATTGAAGTCACTGATATATGTGATAGGGAAGAAATCCTGTTTTAGTACTGGGAAGGATGAAATGTACCTAAGTTGGAGTGAATGTGGATGGATTCTACATTAGTAACCTGGCTATTAACAATGGAAACAATGACCACAGCTATTCTGGAATGAGTTGCCTGAGCTTTGAATACTAGAAAGGCTATGTGTTTACAAGACAGCCTACTTGACCCAAATGCTTGGAAAAAATACTACTGAATGTCTGTACTGAGCCTAGAATGATCCCAGATTCCAGAATCCTGAAGTACCAGTGTTAGTACACGTGGTTAAGGACAGGAGAGGTGACTGTTCATGTGTGAGGCAATATGTCTAACTCCCTCTGGTGTTTTCTCCCTGATGAGTCACTTGAGTTTGTGGGTCTCTGGTAGTAACAGAAGATGTATAAATGTTGTGTAGCATACTGTATTGTAATAAAAATATAACAAGATAAAAAACTGTCATAACAAGTGTATTCTTAGTCGCATAGATCTCTTCATTCACCCAGTAACCCTGGGCATCACAGCATTCCCTCCTCAAGTCAAGGAAAATCTTGTTCTTTGTCCCAAGAACTGTGAGAAACAGCAATAGAAGCATCTCTTAGGATGGATAAACAGAACCGATGCAGAATTCGCAGAATTTCAGGCAGATCTTCATATAAAATCAGAGGTAAATTGAGGTCATCAAAAAGTTAAAAGTGGTGAAATTCTCATTTAATGCCCTAGTGTGGCCTTTGACCCAGAAGGCACAGTTATTAAGGAGTTTTGAAAATGTCTGTTCTTGTTCCCAAAGGCATATTCAGACCCCATATTCTATTGATTATGTCCTTAAAAGCACAATTTCTTCTATGTTGTTAAGGAGTCAAAACTTTCATTTCCTTTAGGATGAAGCTAATTATTTTGGAAACATTCTGTTAAATTATTTTTTTAAAGGATGTCTCCTGTGGCAAGTAAGATTGGACTCAGGGAATTAAGAAAATGAGAAGAGAGATCCAATTAAAGTCAAGGGAAGACTCTTGCCTTTGTAGAAAGTTTTCTGACATGTCACAACATTTGTTAAATATTGTCTGAAGTATTTCTTCAATTCTTTTCTATATCTATGCCCCCAAAACTTCTGGGAATATTTTAAAATTTATTTCTCATGTTTTCCATTCTCTGAGGTCTGAACTTGTATATTCATCTGTGGTGGGCATCTTTGATTAGGTAAAAGATGCTCACCATAGCCAAATCATGAGACTTTCATTCTCCCCAGCCTTAAATCTTTTATTCATTTCTATATTCATTTTCCCTGAAATATTTCCTGAGTTGGACTGTGTATCCAGTGATACCATGAATGCTGTATACAGGGAGAACAATTTCTGTCTTAGGAATTGTAGGAGATTAGGAAGTTACAAATATGAACTGTAATGTCAATGGAGGAATAGGAAACCATGTCAAAGTTCTTAGAAATTGGATAAGCATTTGGAAATTTCATATACAAATCTCTTTTGCAGAAATTCTTCAAAAGTTTCCAATCCTCAAAAGTAAACAAATTCATTCTTGTGGTTTTCTGTCACTTGGTCTCTAATTTTCCCACTGTAGTATTTTCAATTATCCTTCTATTCAAAAGCTACCTTTCTTTTCATTCCTTTATTTTTGAGAACTTGTCTTCACCATCATTCTTCTGCTGATGTCTTGGACTATAAGACTTTCTTGCTTGTTTTCAGAGTTTGGAGGCTTTGTGCAGACATGTTCTCTCTGAAACTCCTTCATCAGCAGCTCTCACACTTGTCTATCTCGTGCTTCTCCAGAGCACCTGTCTTTCCTAAAGGTGCTTTTGTTTATTGTCTGTAGTGTGTCTCTCCTGCTAAGATTCAGGCCTTAAGAGAACAAAGACACACCTGTACTAGTATCTAGTCACTGCTCTACTGTCCCTGTTAAGATTGGTGGCTGGCATATAGTAGATAGTCAGATGTGTGCTTAGAGAAGCACATAGAACTGGGTATCAAACATTCAATGAGGCAATGAGCACAAATAAAATTGGACTGAAATTTGAGAAGGAAAAATCATTATCCTTCTAAGTCTCCATGCCATTTGTTGAAACTGTTGACCTTACAGAGGCTTCCATATTCATGAACACTGTAGCTCTCTTAGCTCTTGCAATGGTTTGAATGAGAAATGGTATCTGTAGGCTCAGGCCTCTGAGCAATATACAATATGTGTATTATATAATATATTTATATGTTATATAATATATTATATAAATAATTATATATATAATATATAAATAGTTATATGTAATATATAATTATAATTTAATACAGTTACATAACATTTGAATGCTAATATAACAGTAGTATATAATAGCTATATAATAATATAAATAATTTTACATATGCGTATGTTATATATTGCATATTATATATAACTATTTATATGAAATTACATACATGTGTGTGTACATAGTTGTAAGAAAGATTTATTTTTCTTAGTTTGTTTAAAGATCATATTGTCCTGTGAGGCTTTTTAAAATTCTTGCTTCCAGAATAAATGAATGTCTCTTTATAAAAATACAGCTGCCTTTCAGTCACAAGTAAAACTTGTTTAGAGTGGTCTCTAAGAAGATTGTCCCCAGAGGAAATCTGTGGCACCATGGGTCCTTTATATTAATGTATTTTTGTTGTTCAGACAAAAAGAACACTTTGCTCTCCCTTCCACTGTAGGTTGACTGATATTCTAGTGTAGGTATGTGTTTCCTACTTTGTGACCTTGGGTGGCCAGGCCTTCTTACCTGACCTAGCTTTGTGTAAATTCAGCTTGCCCTCACATAGGGATGCATTTTCCAGCCACCATCAGTGAAGTTCTGTAAAATCCTTGGACTACAGGTGGTTGGCCTTTTTCAGTCCAAGTGCACCTATGTATATGACAGGGGACCTTTATGGAAGATTGTATCAGTTATGCTAGGTCTTGTTGACTCTTGATGAAGCTTGTATTTAATTGTTGGGTCAGAGGCAACTACTTTATTTGCTGCTATTTACTTATTACTTTATTTGCTGCTATTTGCTCCTTATTTACTTATAATTGGGAAAATTATTCAGGTATTTCTCAATCTGTGGCATTTTCAAGAGACATGGTTTTTCTCAATAAATGCTTATTCTTGAGGTCATTTGGTTTTATTTTTTCACTTCTACTATCAGGTGCTGAGATTCAGGCTCTAACTCTTTTTTTTTTTTTTCATTTCTGGACAAGGCTTCCATTTTACTGTTTACCTTCCTTTTAACTCCTGTCTTATTTTCCCAGAGACTTGTGCAGCTACTGGACACTGCTTCCTTATTTCTGTACTTCACGCTGAATCATGAGGTTTGAGCCCAGGAGTTGCCTGGACTTCTGATGGCATGCCCAGTTTCTATAATGGAAATCCCTTTTCATACTGTGATTGAAGGATATAAATGGCAGACACATAGACATTTTTCACTACCAGGTACAATGAAGAAGTCTTTCTACATAAAGATCTTAGAATATAAAACAGATGCAACTGCAGAAGCATCAAGGTCTTAATAAATGTTTAATACTCTTTTATAATTATATTCTTTCTAACTGAACATTAGTTGAGTTGATAACTTTAAATACAGACAAAAGAGAAGGGTTATAAATCTAAAATTCTAAATTTATGAAACAATGAAGACAATTACAAGTTGTTTAATATATTTTTATTATAATTTTTAAAAGAAAGTACCTAATATAAAATGTCTAACTACTGATAAAGATTTAAATATGGTTATTACCCTTCATTTAACTTTCTAACTGATGATTGACTTTTAGCTGTTTTAAAATTTAAATTTTGGAACTGTTATTATCTCTGAATTTACATATATATGCATGAGAATTGCATTACAATATTGAAGGTGTAAAACAGTTAATAATGGTGTAAAACATTCTGCACAACTTATAATTGGGTAGATAAATGTTCTAATTACACTCTGTAAAGAATAGACTCCATATTTTGTAGGAGCGTGGCGTGAATGTTAATTATTAGTGACCTACTCAGGCATTGGAAACACTAGTGAGTCAAACTGAATGGTGAGACCTGTGACAGACCAGAGAATACATAATTTGTTGCAGCACATCCAGACTAAAGAAAAGAAATCATGGTGATAGTCAAAGAAGCAATAACAGAAACAGAGAAAGAAGAATATCTGGTCATCCACTTGTAAAACTTCCCATTTTTGAATCTTCTAATATTATATCTAGAATATTAATAGTTAAGTCTATCTAAAAGAAGAACTGTTAAATAATACTGAAGTTGACAAGGTAATAAAATAATCACCATCTCTTTTGTTATTCCTTTAAGACATGTCTGAAAGTAAGGGATTAGCTGGATAGAAGAAGGAAGAAATTTTCAGGTTTTTCCCTGATCACTTGTCTCTGCCTTTTCTGAAGGGTGCTGTATAGTTTATGTCAACTTGACACAGGTACAGTCATCTGGGAGGAGGGAACCTTAATTGAAAAAATGCTTTCATAAGCTAGATTGGTTGTAGGCCGGCATGTAAGGTATTTTCTTTCTTTCTTATTGGATATTTTATGTGTTTACAATTCAAATGTTATCACCTTTCCTGTTTTCCCCTCCAGAACCTCCCTCTCCCCTCCCCCTGCTTCTATGAGGATGTTACACCTCCCACACACACCTACCTCACTGCGCTGGCATTCCCCTACACTGGGGAATGGAGCCTGCACATACCAAGGGCTTCTCCTCCTCTTGATGCCAAACAATACCATCCTCTGCTACAGACGTGGCTGGAGCCCTGGGTCCCTCCATGTGCACTTTTTGGTTGTTGGTTTAGTCCCTGAGAGCTCTGAGGGTCTAGTTGGTTGATATTGCTGTTCTTTCTATGGGGTTGCAAACCCCTTCAGCTCCTTCAGTCCTTTCTCTAACCCCTCCATTGGGGACTCTGTGTTCAGTCCACTAGTTGGCTGCAAACATCTGTCTCTATTTGTTAGGCTCTGGTGGAGCCTCTCGAGAGACAGCTATAATAGTCTCCTGTCAGCAAGTACTTCTTGGCATCAACAATAGTGTCTGGGTTTGGTGTCTGTGTATGGGATGGATCCCCAGGTGGGGCAATCTCTGGGTGTCTTTTCCTTCAATCTCTGCTCCACACTTTCTCCCTGTATTTCCTTTAGACAGGAGCCCTTCTGGGTTAAGAATTTGAGATGAGTGGGTGACCTCATCCCCTACTAGGGCAATCTCTAGCCTCTGGATATGCTCTCTACAAGTTCTCCCTCCCCTTTGTTGGGCATTTAAGGTGAACTGGGGATTGCCACCAGCAAGTCCCAGATGCCAGGAAAGCAAGAGGCTCCAAGGACTCAGCAGGGATGAGATTAGCTGTAAAGCATTTTCTCAATTAGTCATTTCTATGAGAGGGTTCAGAACCTGGGTTCTATTAGAAGAAGAATGAGCAAGCCATGAGGAACCAGCCAGTAAGCAGCACTCCTCATGGCCTCTGCATCAGTTCTTTCCTTCAAGTTCCTGCCTAGTTTGAATTCCTGCCCTGATTCCTTTCAATGATGAACTATAATATAGAAGTATAAGCAAAACAAAGATTTTCCTCCCAATGTTTCTTTGGTTATGGTGTTTCATCATTAAAGAATAAAATTATTTTTTAATTATAAATATTTTATGTAAATGGGTATTTTTGTCTCCATATATGTCTTGCATCACAAGGTGTCTTTTGAGGCCAGAAGAAAGTAGATCCCCTAGGACTGGAGTTACAGACAGTTGTGAACTGTCAGATGTATGTTAGAAATTGAACTCTCTCCTCTGGAAGAGTAGTCAGTGTGCTTAACCACAGGGCCATTTCTTCAGCTTCAAGGAATGGAATTCTTAACTCTGATCTAAAGCTTGTTATTAATATTTGTTAGAATATTGTACCTTCATTTATGCAATGAACAAAACAATGACTATATTTGCAGATCTGAAGAGAAACTTGAAGTGTGTGTGGGGGGGTATAAATTGAATTTATATATCTCCAAGAGAGAGGTATACATTTCAGAGAAAAACTATTGAAAAACAATTAAAGTTCTAATAAACAAAACCAATAAAAAATGAAAAAAACCTTTAAACTAAATGTGGAAATAACTTCTAGTAACACCAGAATGTGATCAGAATATTCCATTTTTTGTAAAGCACAGTTATTCTTTTAGTATCAAGCAAATGGTGCATTATAAATATATCACTGAAGATTAAGCACACACACATACACACACACACACACACACACACACACAGAGAGAGAGAGAGAGAGAGAGAGAGAGAGAGCAAGCTGTTTACTGTTTCCATTTTCCAGAAAATTTTATGAAGAAAATTTGATGAAATAATAGAGCAGTGTTCAAATTGATAAATAAGGTGGGGGTGAGAATGTGACCATCAGTAACAGGGCTAAAAAAGAGGTGTGTGTGGGGGAGTGAGAGATGGCAAGGGAGGGGAAAGTGAGAGAGACAAAAACAGAGACAGAGAGATAAGAGAATTTGAAGAGTTTTAAAGAAGTTCTCTTAAATGCATTGTTTGCATTTGCTGTTTTTCTTAAATAGGAATGCAAGAAAGCACAGCAGCATTAGATGACAGGAAGTTTTGTGTTCTGGGGTCCTGCTACCAGAAACAGAGATCCTGGGAAGCACACCTGCCCATGCTGCAGCTCACTTCTGACCGGGATCTGCCTGGACTTCCAGCTGCTTTCTAAATAGTGGTTCATTCTATTTCTATATTTGATACCCAGGACTGAACCTAAATGGAGGTTAATAATAACAGCATTAAGGCAATTGCAGACATCTGAAGCCTATAGACAGACTGCCTGAGTTCTAATTACATTATTACTGGTGGGTGTCATAGAACAATTCACTAGTATATCTGTGGTTTGTCTCCTACATAATGAATGTGGTAAAGGCATGGCTGTTATGGGGTGTGAGTTAATACGTGCACATAGTAATTATTAGATTCAGGAGTGTAGACTTATCACCATAAATTTCAAATACACACTTGCACTGTATTATATTACATTTTATTTTTATGTTTATTTTATTTTATTTTATTTTATTTTAGTGCACTGTCATTGTCTTCAGACACACCAGAAGAGGGCATTGGATTCCACTACAGATGGTTGTGAGCCACTATGTGGTTGCTGGGAATTGACCTGTGGAAGAGCAGTCAGTGCTCTTAACCATTGAGCTATCATCCCTTCAACTGCACACTTGCACTATTTTTTGTTGTTGTTGTTGTTGTTCTTGTTTTCACGACAGGGTTTCTCTGTGTAGCCCTGGCTGTCTTGGAACTCACTCTGTAGACCATACTGGCCTTGAACTCAGAAATCCACCTGCCTCTGCCTCCCAGAGTGCTGGGATTACAGGCGTGCGCCACAACCACCCGGCTCACTTGCACTATTTTCTCATTACTTTTTTTTTTTTTTTCATGAAATCTAGGAAGAAACTGAAATCACTAATCCTACTGTCAACTGATTAAATCAGTGAAAATACGTGATTGTTGAATGCTTAACCCCAAAGAACACATCCATATTACCCCCTTCAAGGGTTCAGGGACCATTTCAGGAGGGACAGAAGGAATGTGGAGTTAGAGTATGGAGAGGAGTGCCACTAAACAACTTCTTCTGGACATGGCAGGGTTGGCCGTGACAAGCTGGACACGGCATGGCTGGACATGCAGAGCTGGACATGTAGAGCTGTCATGCATATGAACTCTTTGAAGTTTTGATTATGTCCAGTTACTTGTTTGTCACTGGGCCCTTTAACATTTCAGTATGGGTTGGATGTAACTCACAAGGGACTATTGGCTGCTGGGGAGAGGATGTTATTCTCCTCCTCAGTGTTGTATGCACTGGTAAATTCCAGATGCTTTAATAAATACCCTATATGGTAATACTCATGAAAAAGCCCCAATTAAATCTCTCTCTGTCTTTCTGTCTCTCTCTCTCTGTCTCTCTCTCTCTCTGTTCCTATCTGTCTTACTCTCTCACACACAGACAGACATCAGAATAAGAAGGGAGCTAGTTTAAAAGAAATGGGGTTTAAACAGGAGTGGGTCAGAGGGATGAATAGAAAGGGATATTCATTATCTACTTGTCCAAAATTGTCAAATAATTAGAACAAGACTAGCTGTGTCCTTAAAAAGCAAGCAAGGCATGGCCGTGTGTCCGTCAGTTCTTTGGTCAGTTAGGGATGGAACTGCTTCCCTCTCATGGCTCTAATCCCATGCTCTTAGCAGGATGCCTCAACCCTACTACCCAAAGACAGCACAGCTCCAACCTCACAGAAGTCTTGAGTGGTTCTCATATAGTCTCCTGGGCACATATATGATATTGTGTTCAGTCTTCTTGGCTGGACCATCTTTTTTCCATTTCTTCTTCTTCTTTTTAATTTTATTCGATATATTTTTTATTTACATTTCAAATGATTTCCCCTTTTCTGGTTCCCCACTCCCCAAAAGTCACATAAGCCCCCTTCCCTCCCTCTGTTCTCCCACCCATCCCTTCCCACTTCCCTGTTCTGGTTTTGTCTTATACTGCTACACTGGGTCTTTCCAGAACTAGGGGCCACTCCTCCGTTCTTCTTGTACCTCATTTGAAGTGTGGATTATGTTTTGCATATTCCAGTTTTCCAAACTAATATCCACTTATTAGTGAGTGCATACCATGATTGATCTTTTGAGACTGGGTTACCTCACTTAATTGAAGGTATTATCGGGGACAAAGGTCTGAGATGCTTTGTCTTATCAGTGCAAATAACAGAGTGACTTTTAACACTCTGAGAAGTGACCTGAGTGGCAGGATTTTGATGAACTTACTTAGTAGTGTTCAGGAGAACATTCTAGAAAATGAGTAGGTAGGCTCCTCTCCAAGATGAGAAGAGTGTCCTTGGAATGTCATCTCTCCAGTGCCCTAAAAGCAAAGCTCCGCTGGTCTGATAAGCTGAATGTGGCCCTCAGAGTCTCTACTGAAATGTTATTGGTTTGACCATGATGAGTGAGGGAAGACACTGACAATTTAGGTGCAGGCATTCAGTACTTTACACCAAATGTGTAGGGCCTGAGGTCAGCTATAATATATTGTATTTTGTAAAGGAAACATTGACATATGTCTTTGTAATTTGCCCTTTGTAAGTATGTAAGTTGAATGCATTAGGTGAGAAGGCACAATGTTTGGGAAGGCCGGAGAACTAATCTTAGGTCCCATCCCTGCATAACAGTGTTCATGATGACTTCAATTTCCCTGGCTTAATTATATGCTTACTTTATCTCCTCAACTACAGCCTTTGACAGAGAAAAGGAAACTGGCAAAGTGACCACTTGCATTGTTTCTACGTTGTCTAGGATCCAAGACTTCGAGATAATTGAAGTGGTGCCGCTCATTCTGAGGTCTGCGTTTGCAGCTGGCAGGTCCCTGTCATTATCATCTAGGTGAGGATGTTCTTTCTTCTGCCTCCTTTCTTCATTACCATCTTTCTATTTAATTAATTAGGAAGTGCAGATAGTGGTGCAATTATTCAATGAACTGAACTTTATTAGATGTGGCAAGCAAATGTATAATTTTAGAGCATTTTAAAGGAGATGATGGACAGCTCAACTGGAACTGAATTGGCAGCTAAGATGACTACCTGAACATGTGTTTAGGACAAATGGAGGTGAAATTAACTTAATGGTAATATGGGAGCTCCAAGTAACAGAAATGAGGAGGTAGATTCAGATAAGGCTAAAGATAGCCCAGAGAATCATAGAACTTGGGTATCTGGGTAGCTCAAACCCATTAGTAACCCAATTTGTTGGCCTCAATGGCATCTCATATTTTTACATTTTCTGTGCCTATGACTTCCTTACAGAATGTATTAATTATAGATTACTCCACAGGTATAAAATATTTGGCCCCCCAAAACTTATTATTTAGTCCTAGTAATATATGCAGAGCTATTAAAAATGTATGGGAGAACATTGACTTTTAGACTTTAAATTATACAATTTTCTGCATGTTCTGTAAGAGATGGTTTCATCTGTATGCAGACTATGAGCCAGGCATGCCAACCCACTTCACATTTTTCAGTCCCAGCTTTCCCCTTAATAGGCCCTGTCATCACTGTGCTAGGTGACTCAAGTGCCTCTGGGAGTCCCAGAGCTCACCTTTGGGGACTTCTTTATGAGTGGATAATAGAGTTCCTAACAGTAGCTCAACGACAGCGTGAAGCTAGCCACAGGCCTGTAACCTATTGCTGTAACCTAGCAATAACCCTGAATCCATCAGCTTGAAATCAGTGTCTAGATGTAAAAACCAAGGATAATTGCCCAACTTAGTAGTTCTTAGGCTGGGTAATGCTTTCAACCCTTTAATACAGTTCCTTATGCTGTGGTGACACCCTACAACCACAAAATTATTTTCATTGCTACTTCATAATCATAATTTGCTACTGGTATGAATTGTAACGTGAGTTATCTATGCCTTCTGATGGTCTTAGGCAACTGCTGTGAAAGGGTTGTTCAACTCTCAAAGAGGTCCAGACCCACAGGTTGAAAATGGCTGCTCTAACCAAATTCTAAGGTAATCTGTAATTTCGCCAGGTTATTATATATGTAAAGTTAAGGTACTTGGGGACCATTCTTGTTTTCATTATATGTATGCCACAATAACATATTTGCATATTGTTATTCACCCTTTGAAAGATAAGAACAAGAAAAGTACTGCAATTTGAAGGTATACAATTTGAGAAAATGCTCAGCAATTGTTATGGCTCATGTAACTGCTCATGGCCTCTGGGTCCTTTTCCCTCATCCTGCTTCTCACCCCGATCATGCCATAAAGTTTTCCTCCACGTTTTAGACCACTCACTGTCTTAATTACTTTTCCTATTGCTGTGATTAAAATACCCTGACAAGAGCAACTTAGAGAGATAAGCATTTGTTTAGGCTCATCGTGTCTATTGGGTCTATTGTGGAAGGGAGGTTAGTCAGCCAGTCAGTCACCTTCTATTTGTAGTCAAGAATCAAAGAGAGATGAACACTGGTCCTCAGCTAGCTTCATGATTTTTATACAGCTCTAACTGAATCCCAGGAAATAGTGCTGCCCTCATTTTGTCCTGGTCTTCCCATTTTAATTAACTCAATCAAGAAAATCACAGGCATGTACAGAGGTCAACTAATTTAGAAAATTCCTCACATGTGTGCCCAGAGGCTCATCTCCAGAGTAATTCTAGATTCAGGCAAGTTGACAATCAATACTAACTACCACAATGCCATAAACAACATAAGCAGCTTTGTGTATCTAAAATTTTGTCTGTTAAGATTTTAGGAGTTTTTCATGGAAATGAAAGGTACTCTCTATACTCCCAGAGGATAAAGGTTAACACCAAAATAGAGGCAATCCTTTTCATCTATATTGATGAGCTGCCTGCAAGATACACCTGCACAATAGTGACAGGAAAGTTGAAGGGGTGACCAATCACTAGGTGACTGGAACTAAGACCTACAACATGAGATGGAACCAATGCCCTATACTACCCATCTGACAAAGAAACTGGGACTGGGGAGGCCATAGGCATAGGAGAAAATAAAATATTACTGTTCTGCTAAAGGAATGTAAATGCTAAATAAAATGATTCCTAATGACATTTGACTATACTCATAGATAGGTGCCTTGATCAGCCATAATCAGAGAAGTTTCCTCCTGCAGCAGATAGGAATAAATACAGAGACTTATGGCCAGAGAAATTATGCAGAGAATGAGAGATCTTGAAACACTCAGGCCTAAGTGGATTTCACCATCTGATCTCTCCATTCAGGGTTCAGGCAACTCCTTGGAAATGGAGGCAGAAAGATTTTAAGTGGAGGACATGCAAAAGAACAAGACTGCCACCCAAGTCAACATGAGCAAAGCTCATATGAAGTCACAAAGACTGAGTCAGTATGCTCAGGGCCAGCAAAGGTCTGCATCAGGTAGTCTGCTTACATACTATGGCTTCTAATTTAGTGTTTCTAATGGAATTTCCAAGTGTGTCAATGAGTGGTTCCCTGTTTTATAATGAGAGAAAGAAAAGTTATGGATGTGGGTGGCTAGAGAAAATGGGAGAGTATGAGAGGAATAGGAGTAGGGGAAATTATAATAATTAGAATATGTTGTATGAAAGATAATCTATTTTCAAATAAGATTCTAGATATTTTTCTACTGAAAGGTAGAATATGCCCTGTTCCCTTTAAGTACAGATTGGATCAAGCAGAGATATAGGTGTATACACTGTGGTGTATTAAATTTCACCTGGTATGAATCAAAGACACATAAAGTTCACTGTTGCTTTGAGATCCACCAGCAACATGTTACTAGGGGTACTTGCATTATGGCTAGCTCAAACAGAGATTCTTTAAGTTAAAAAAAATATGCTCATGACAGCCAAAACTTATGTTGGAGTAAAGGGTGTAAATTTGTAAATTACCTGCAAATAATTTTAGATTAATTATATGATAATATATAGCATTCTGTACACATGAGGTTAAATAAAATGTATTGATGAAGTTTTATTTATTTCCCATTACTTTTATGGCACAGATACTAGAAAATTAAAAATTTTGCATGTTGTTTGCATCATATGTCTGTTAAATAGTACAGTTATAAACATGTTTTAAATGACTTCAGGGAAGTCCCAAATATTTCTAAATGATTATTTTATAGCAGTAAGAACAAAAAAAACATTCTAAGCTGAAAAGATGATTTCCAAAAAAGAGTTAGTGTAGATTTTCTGATTGGGATTAGGTAAGAGTTTACTCACATGATAAGTTGTATGGGAGATAGCAGGGGCTGAGACCAGCAGAAAAACGCTGTGCAAAAATAAAGACCATCTATTACAATCTAGCTAATATATTGAGGCTGAGATGACATGACAGCTTAATTTGGGCAGTACAAAAATTGCTTTTGAGTTTTCTCTTTGCTGAGACCTGATAGTTAAGTGAGGATAATATTGAGATAATCTTATGCACTATTAATACTCATGAAATCTCAGGGGTTGCTTGAAAGGGAAAGAGACTGCCCCACCTGGAGCTTCATCCCATACACAGTTACCAAACCCAGACACTATTGTGGATGCCAACAAGAGCTTGCAGACAGGAGCCTGATATAGCTGTCTTCTGAGGGGCTCTGCCAGTGCATGACAAATACAAAAGTGGATACTCACAGCCAACCAATGGACTGAGCTTATGGTCCTCAATGGGGGACCCAAGGAGCTAAAGAGGTTTGTTGCCTCATAGGAGGAACAATAATGTGAACCAACCAGCACTCCCAGAGCTCCCAGGGATTAAACCACCAAAGAGTACACATGGAGGGATCCATGGCTCCAGATGCTTATATAGCAGAGTGTGACCACTAACCCACCTACTCCCCCTTCCCTGACCTAGTATTCCTCTACACTTGGGTAATGAGCCTTCTAAGGTTCAAGGGCCCTTCCTATCATTGATGTCCAACCAGGCCATCCACTGCTACCCATGTGACTGGAGCCCTGGGCCCTTCCATGTGTACTCTTTGGTTGGTAGTTAAGTCTCTGCAAGCTCTGGGGGTACTGGTTGGTTTGTATTGTTGTTCCTCCTATGGGGCTATAAACCCTTTCAGCTCCTTGGGTCCTGTCTGATTTAAACTGGGACAATGTTTAGAAAAGGAAGATGGAAATTTCCCATCCATTGGATCACTAGAGATTTGAAGTAAGTCTATAACTTCCCATATCTGCTTACCGTCCTGAAGAAATACTTTTTGTTTTTCTTTCCCAAACACATGGCTGGGGAAATGCTTGCACTTGCAGCCAAATGGAAGATTTTCTGAGCATTACCATAAGCCCCAAACCAGGCATTCACAAATTCCTTGCTGACCCTTGCTTTTACTATATTTTATACTATGGAATTTTGATCTTCTTTCAATTTATTTTTACTAATAACTTTCATAAAAGTATTAGTTTCCATCTTAAGTATGTTTGGGTTGACTTAGTAACAAATACACACAAACAGATCTGCAATCTTAACCAAGATCTGGAACTTTATGTCATTTCAAAAGTTCCCTGTGATGCTTATTAATTAACAATTTCACTCCACTATGAGCTTTTGACAATCTGATTTGTGACACAAAGGTTTCAGTTTTGACTTTTGAGAAAATGTCATATAAATATGCGTTTTGGTGTCTGGATTCTTTTGCTCAGAATCTTATCTTTGAGATTCATACATGTGGTGATGTAATCAATGTTTCCTATTTATTTACTTTTTGTAAAGTGTTCCAGATAGAACACTTTTGCTTTATTCTTAATCAGCCAGCATTTGGGTGGTTTCCAGTTTGGGGCTATTGGAAGTAAAATTGATATTAACACTCACATGAAGGTTTCTTGCAGACTGATAGTTTTAAATTAATTGAGTAGATATTTAGGTACATGGTTGGAGGGTTGTATGTAAGATCATGTTGAGTTCCATTATGAGTTTTGTATTTTTGTTTGTTTTGGAGACAGAGTCTCACTATGTCACCCTGACTGGCTTAAGGCTCTCTATGTAGATGAGAATGGCCTCAAACTCACAGAGATATGCCACTATGAAGCTATCAAATTATTTCTCAAAGTTTCCATGCCAATTTAAATTCTCAACAGAAGGGGCTGAAAAATTATATTGGTCCACAGACTTATTAGACTTTAGTGTTGCCCGTTTAGTTGTGCTTTAAGCAACTTTAGCTATCTACCTATATGGAGACATCACAAATGATCAGGGGTCTATACATCACATATGCATAGTGAGCTACATATCACATTACTACTCTTTTCTAGAGGTTCTGGGAATGAAACACAATACCCTATTGTTGCCAAGGAAGTATTCTCTACCACTAGTGAGTGAGCTACATCTCTAGTCTACATTGTTTATTAACTTTCAAATATTTTTGAGACAGAGTTTGACTGGTTTAAAATTTGCTGTGCAGGATAGGCTGCCCTTGAACTCACAGAGATCTGCATGCCTTTGTATATTTTGGATTTGGATTGAAGGGCATGTAACCACCACGCTGAATTAAATTGCAGTCTTTAAAGAAAACACTTTGTTGAGACTCTTGATATGATTATCGATGATCTGTGTAAGAGAATTTGATGAGCAAGATTTTCTTTTTTTTCTCCATTTTTTTCTTTTTTTTTTTAATATTTTTATTTTCTATATTCTTTGTTTACATTCCAAATGATTTCCCCTTTCCCGGATCCCCCCTCCCCATATGTCCCATAAACCTTCTTTTCTCCATCCCTTCTCCAATCACCTCCCTCCTTCTTCTCTGTCCTTATATTCCATTCCAATGCTTGATCAATCCTTTCCAGGATCAGGACCCTCTCCATACTTCTTTATGGGAGTCATTTGTTATGCGATTTGTGCCTTGGGTATTCAGGGCTTCTGGGATAAATAATATCCACTTATCAGAGATTGCATTCCATGTGTATTCTTTTGTGATTGGGTTACCTCGCTTAGGATGATATTTTCCAGATCAAATCATTTGCCTAAAAATTTTGTGAATTCATTGTTTCTAATTGCTGAGTAGTATTCTATTGTGTAAATATAACACATTTTCTGTATCCATTCCTTCTTTGAGGGGCATCTGGGTTCTTTCCAGCTTCTGGATATTATAAAAAAGGCTGCTATGAACATAATGGAGCATGTGTCTTTATTGCATGCCAGGGAATCCTTTGGGTATATGCCCAGGAGAGGTATAGCAGGGTCCTCTGTCCAGTCTCATGTCCAGACTGATTTCCACAGTGGTTGTACCATCTTGCAGCCCCACCAGCAGTTTTCTGTTAAAAATTAAAGTGAATCAGTATGCCCAGAATGAACTGAATGAGTGCCCATGCTTTTTGTGTTTAAGGGAGAGGACTATGGAATGACATCTACTCAAAAATGAACTTTCTCCTGTATAAAACCCATGTTTAAACTTAGTGTCTTAAACTTGTGTTTAAGACACAGAGAGTCCTATGCATTTATTTGGAAAGGGAAGGAGGCCAAAATGCTCCAGAGATAAGTGTTTCTGCATCCATTCCTGAAGGATCTAATAATTAAACATACAAAATGTGAGTAATTCTGTCAGTTGGGTAAAGAAGTACTATCCAAAGATAAGGACTATTTTAAGATTCATGGCTTCTCATTATTCTAGGAGGAGAGGAGAAGAGAGGAGAGAAGAGGAGAGGAGAGGGGAGGGGAGGGAAGGGGAGGGAGAGAGGGAGAGGGAGAGAGAGAGGGAGAGGGAGAGAGAGAGAGAGAGAGAGAGAGAGAGAGAGAGAGAGAGAACTTGATATCTCAAAGATACTGAATTTTCAATCCTTTCCACTTTTGCATTCTATTGCCTTCTTGTCATTTGGGCTAGGGTGAACTTTATAGCAGCAACTTATCAAAAACATTGCATTAATCCTCCATCATTTTTATCTTTCCTAGTGACTTATTCCATAAACTCTTAAATCATTTGAAAATATAAATCTTGACATCTTTCTAATATGGTTTCCACCAATGATAAAATAGGAAGGGATTCAGCTAGAATTTAGGGGCTACTGGCATAAGGCCTCCCTGTTGTGGTCAGGTATTGTGATTAAATGCACAGCACCCAGGTAGATCTCCTGGGATTGCTACTGTATGCCAGGCAAAGTGATTTCTCACAACTTCCAAGCATTTATCCCCACAGATCACTGTTGATTTATCAATCCTGAGAAAGTTAAAAAGGATATTACTCAAAACCTGGAATGGAGATGCAGAATTTCAATAAGCTATTATGTCACCAAGTTTATGGCTTTTAAGATGAGAATGATGGTTATTGGAATCTTTCCTCCTGGATTTTTCTCTCGCTGCCTCCCAAACAAGTGCTATAATTATGGGACCTCATTTACCTGCTGGCTCATCTCTCTCATTTCCCACTTTCTGCAAATGAGTTTATAATCAGTTTCCTTGAATACAAAGTTTGCTTAGTCTCTTTCCTTGAACCTGGTCTCCTTTAAAAATGGAAATAGCATGTGTTCTTCTATAAGGTGCCTACTAGTTATTGATGACCAGCTTAACATCACTAAAATATTTGTACTAATCCATTACGGATACACTTTTCATGCCAAGATTGAATGTCACTGGCTAGAGCAGAAAATGGTCATGTTTTTCTATGCTTTTCCTAGACAAGAGTTCCTTGGCGGGGGAGTTGCAGGGACTTGTGGGGCCAGAATTGTTTGTGACACTTATAGGACCTTCCATTGGAAAAACTCATATCATGCTTGTTCTTTAACTGGAAAGTAAATTTACTATGTTACACCATCAGGATCAGGTTCACATCTCTAAACCATGCTTTGATGTTTGTGTACTGTCTCCTATGAAATATTTCCAGTTCTTTCTGGTTTCTGAAATGGCTCCATGAGGTCATTTTCCCTGGTTATAATGCAAATACTAGAAAATATGCTAACAGCTAGCTTCACTTGTGACCTGGGCCTCATGTTAGCCATTAAGATGAAGGAGAAGCAATGTTGTCTCAGAATCTCCATAAATAAGACTTGATGCAGAAGTGGAAAGGCAGAGGGTGCTAGATATTGGAATAGTGATGTCTGTTCCTGAAAGGCTACAGACAAACCTCCAAGAGTTGATTGCTTTCTTTGGCCTCTTATTGCCTTTAAAGAAAAAGTGTTGATTTCCTCTGTGGTTTATTCTTTCCTTTCTAAGGCACAATTTACTAAAGGATATGAGTAACCCAATCAATGACACACCTCTGCAGCCCACAGTAAGGGGAATGCATCACTACCTTGATTCTTTTCTTCTTGTTTTTGTTCTTGTTCTTGTTCTTGTTCTCGTTCTCGTTCTCGTTCTCGTTCTCGTTCTCGTCCTCGTCCTCCTCGTCCTCCTCCTGCTCCTCCTCCTCCTCCTTCTTCTTCTTGTTCTTGTTCTTCTTGTTCTTGTTCTTGTTCTTCTTGTTCTTGTTCTTCTTCTTGTTCTTCTTCTTCTTCTTTTTCTTCTTCTATTTCTTCTTCTTCTTCTTCTTCTTGTTCTTCATCTTCTTCTTCCTCTTCCTCCTCCTCCTCCTTCCTCCTCCTCCTCCTCCTCCTCCTCTTCTTCTTCTTCTTCTTCTTCTTCTTCTTCTTCTTCTTCTTCTTCTTCCTCCCCTCTTCCTCCTCCTCCTCATCAATCATTATTATTAAACAGAACAAAGAACAGGAATTCAAGGCCCATACCTAAACATCGTTAAAGCAATATACAGCAAACAGGTAGCCAACATCAAACTAAATGGAGAGAAACTTGAAGCAATCCCACTAAAATCAGGGACTAGACAAGGCTGTCCTCTCTCTCCATATCTCTTCAATATAGTACTTGAAGTTCTAGCTAGAGGAATTAGACAACATAAGGAGGTCAATGGGATACAAATTGGAAAGGAAGAAGTCAAATTATCTCTATTTGCAGATGACATGATAGTCTACTTAAGTGACCCAAAAACCTCCACCAGAGAACTCCTACAGCTGATAAATAACTTCAGCAAAGTGGCTGGTTATAAAATCAACTCAAGCAAATCAGTTGCCTTCCTATACTCAAAGGATAAGCAGGCTGAGAAAGAAGTTAGGGAAATGACACCCTTCACAATAGCCACAAACAATATAAAGTACCTTGTTGTGACTCTAACCAAACAAGTGAAAGATCTATATGACAAGAACTTTAGGTCTCTGAAGAAGGAAATCGAAGAAGACCTCAGAAAATGGAAAAATCTGCCATGCTTGTGGATTGGCAGGATTAATATAGTTAAAATGGCCACCTTGCCAAAAGTGATCTACAGATTCAATTCAATCCCCACCAAAATCCCAACTCAGTTCTTCACAGAGTTAGAAAAAGCAATTCTCAAATTCATCTGGAATAACAAAAAACCCAGGATAGCTAAAACTATTCTCAACAACAAAAGAAATTCTGTGGGAATCAGTATCCCTGACTTCAAGCAATACTACAGAGCAATAGTGCTAAAAACTGCATGGTATTAGCACAGTGACAGACAAGTGGACCAATGGAATAGAAGTGAAGATCCAGAAATGAATCCACACACCTATGGTCACTTGATCTTTGACAAAAGAGCTGAAAACATCCAGTGGAAAAAAGATAGCCTTTGCAACAAATGGTGCTGGTTCAATTGGAGGTCAGCATGCAGAAGAATGCAAATTGATCCATTCTTATCTCCATGTACTAACTTCACTCCAAGTGGATCAAAGACCTCCATGTAAAACCAGACACACTGAAACTAATAGAAAAGAAACTGTGGAAGACCCTTGAGGACATGGGCACAGGGGAAAAGTTCCTGAACAGAACACCAATAGTTTATGCTCTAAGATCAAGAATTGACAAATGTGACCTCATAAAATTACAAAGTTTCTGTAAGGCAAAGGAAATTGTTAAAAAGACAAAATGGCAACCATCAATTTGGGAAAGGATATTCACTAACCCTACATCTAATAGAGGACTAATATCCAATATATACAAAGAACTCAAGAAGTTAGACCCCAGGGAAGCAAATAACCCTATTAAAAATGGGATACAGATATAAACAAAGAATTTTCACCTGAAGAAATTCGGATGGCCGAAAGGCACCTTAAGAAGTGCTCAACATCATTAGTCATTAGGGAAATGCAAATCAAAACAACCCTGAGATTTCACCTTACACCAGTCAGAATGGCTAAGGTCAAAAACTCAGGAGACAGCAGATGTTGGCGAGGATGTGGAAAAAGAGGAACACTCCTTCACTCCTGGTGGTGTTGTAAGATGGTACAACAACTTTGGAAATCAGTCTGGCGGTTCCTCAGAAAACAGGACATGATACTTCTGGAGGACCCTGCTATACCTCTCTTGGGCATATACCCGAAGGATTCCCCAGCATGCAATAAAGACACATGCTCCATTATGTTCATAGCAGCCTTATTTATAATAGCCAGAAGCTGGAAAGAACCCAGATGTCCCTCAAAGGAGGAATGGATAGAGAAAATGTGGTATATTTACACAATGGAATACTACTCAGCAATTAGAAACATTGAATTCACAAAATTTTTAGGCAAATAGTTTGATCTGGAATATATCATCCTAAGTGAGGTAACCCAATCACAAAAGAATACACATGGAATGCAATCTCTGATAAGTGGATATTAATTAGCCCAGAAGCCCTGAATACTCAAGGCACAAATTGCATAACAAATGACTCCCATGAAAAAGTATGGAGAGGGTCCTGATCCTGGAAAGGATTGATCTAGCATTGGAGAGGAATATAAGGACAGAGAAAAAGGAGGGAGGTGATTGGAGAATGAATGGAGAGAAGAAGGTCTATGGGACATATGGGGAGGGGGGATCTGGGAAAGGAGAAATCATTTGGAATGTAAACAAAGAATATAGAAAATAAAAATATTTAAAAAAATAAAAGATGCCATTACAAAAAAAAAATAAACAGAACAAAGAGGCATCTCTCACAGTGATCCCTTCTGCAAGAGACAGAATTGGATCCTCACAGTAAACACTTCAGAAGCTCAAGCTTGGACTGAGCTAGCTCCCTGTCCTTTTTGCATTCTGCTTATATTTGTTGCTGTTACTGTACTGCAAAGCAGAGGTTAAGGCATTTCTCCATAACTGAGTTCTTGTTTTGGCTTCTCTGATTTATTTCATGCACTTATAGGCTTCCAAACTTCTATTCTGCAGCATTGGGCCTATGAACCATGGTAGGCCCAGTGCTTTCAATTTTTATGTACTTGAGCTGTGAAGAGGTAAGCACACTCATGTGATCTTTTACTTTGGAAAGTCAAGTTTAATCTAGAGGAATATTTTGAATTTACAAATATTTAGGTGAAGATTTTGAACCCCAAAATTCTAAAGACTTTAAAAACTACAGAGTTGGAACCATCCTCTGCCACAGCGCTCCATACCCAAGTGGCACAGGGAGATATCTCACCACCCAGGAGTGCAGAGAGGACAGTTAGCACAGGTGGACTTATCCTGCTGCTCAGAGGATCACATCTGGAACCGTCTGGTAGAAGCCTTCCAGTTTCTGTCTATGGCTTGAGACAATCCTCTGCCACAGTGCACTACGTCTGAGTGGTGCAGGGAGGTAGCTAACCACACAGGAGTGCAGAAAGGACAGTCAGCACAGGTGTGTCCACCCCTGCTGCTCAGAGGAAGCAGCCAGAAACTCTGAGGACACAAGAGCCTAGGAGCACCCTGGGACAGAAGTCTTCCGATTTCTGCCCACACCCAGAACTACATACATACCACAGAGCTACATACTCAAATATAACCACAAGAGAGCAGGTCTTGCAGGAGTACTTACATATCTGTGTACATAGAGAGAATGGGTCTCCCAGGAGCACAGATACAGAGGCTTGCTGGACAGATAAGCCACAGTCAAAGACAGCAACATCAGCTAACACCAGAGATAACCAGGTTGCAAAGGCAAATGCAAGAACATTACTAACAGAAACCAAAGCAACATGGCACCATCTGAACCAAGTTCTCCCAAAACAGCAAGTCCTGAATATCCAAACACACCAGAAATGCAAAATCTGCATTTAAAATCACATCTAATGATGCTGATAGAAGATTTCAAGAAGGACACAAATAACTCCCTTAGAGAAATACAGGGGAACATGAGTCAGCAGGTAGAAGCCCTAAAGGAGGAAACATAAAAATCCCTTAAAGAAATACAGGAGAACATGGCTCAACAGGTAGAAGCCCTTAAAGAGGAAACACAAAAATCCCTTAAAGAGACACAGAAAAACATCAACAAACAAGTGAAGGAACTGAACAAAACCATAAAGGATCTAAAAATGGAAGTAGAAACAATGAAGAAATCACAAAGGGAGACAACTCTGGAGATTGAAAACCTTGGAAAGAAATCAGGAGTCATAGATGCAAGCATCAACAACAGAATACAGGAGATATAAGAAAGAATCTCAGGTGCTGAAGATATCATAGACAGCATTGACTCAACAGTCAAATAAAATGCAAAATGCAAAAAGCATGTAAACCAAAGCAGCCAGGAAATCCAGGACACAATGAGAAGACCAAACCTAAGGATATTAGGTATAGAAGAGAGCGAAGATTTACAACTTAAAAGGCCAGTAATTATCTTTAACAAAATTATAGAAGAAAATTTCACTAACCTAAAGAGAAAGATGCCCATAAACATACAAGAAGCCTACAGAACTCCAAACACACTGGACCAGAACAGAAAATCCTCTCATCACATAATAATCAAAACACCAAATGTACTAAATAAAGAAAGAATATTAAAAGCAGTAATGGAAAATGGCCAAGTATCATATAAAGGAAGACCTATCAGAATTATACCAGACTTCTCACCAGAGACCATGAAAGCCAGAGAAGATCAAGGGCATATCTCTGGGCATCCTAAGAGAAAACAAATGGAAGTCCAGACTACTATACCTAGCAAAACCCTCAATCACTATAGATGGAGAAACCAAGATATGATAAAACCAAATTTACACAATATGTTTCCACAAATCCAGCCCTACAAAGGATAATAGATGGAAAACACCAGTATAAGATTGGCAACTACACCCTAGAAAAAGTAAGATAGTACTCTTCTTTCAACAAACTCAAAGGAAGAGTTTGATCACCAAACATAAAAATAACATAAAAAATAATATAAGCAACAATCACTATTCCTTAATATCTCTTAACAACAATGGACTCAATTCCCCAATAAAAAGACATAGACTAACAGACTGGATATGTAAACAAGACCCAACATTTAGCTGCATACAGGAAATGCTTAGTGTCAATGAAAAACACTACCTCAGAGTATAAGGCTGGACAACAAAATTTCCAATCAAATGATTCCAGCAAATGATCTGGAGTACACATTCTAATATCAGATAAAACTGACAGTCTACAAAAGAAATCATAAAAGACACAGAAGGACACTTCATACACATCAAAGGAAAAAAAATACCAAGAAGAACTCTCGATTCTGAACATCTCTGCTCTAAATTCAAGGGCACCCTCATTTGTAAAAGAAATTTTACTAAAGTTCAAAGCACACATTGCACCTCACACAATAATTGTGGGTGACTTTAATACCCTACTCTCATCAATGGACAGATCAGGGAAGCACAAACTAAACAGAGACACAGTGACACTAATAGAAATTTTGGATCAAATGAATTTAACATACATCTGTAGAACATTTCATCCTAAATCAAAGAATATTTCTTCTTCTCAACACCTCAGGGTACCTTCTCCAAATATAACTATATAATTGGTCACAAAAGAGACCTCAACATATATAAGAAGATTGAACTAATCCCATGCATCCTATCAGATTGCTATGGAGTACGGGTAGTCTTCAATTGCAAGAAAAGCAACAGAAAGTCCACATCCACATGGAAGCTGAGCATTGCTCTACTCAATGATACTTTGGTCAAGGAAGAAATAAGGAAGAGAAATCAAAGACTTTTTAGAATTTAATGAAAATGAAGGCACAACATATCCAAATTGGACACAATACCAGTCAGAATGGCTAAGATTAAAAATTCAGGAGACAGCAGGTGTTGGAGAGGGTGCGGAGAAAGAGGAACACTCCTCCACTGCTGGTGGGGTTGCAAATTGGTACAACCACTCTGGAAATCAGTCTGGCGGTTCCTCCGAAAACTGGGCACCTCACTTCCAGAAGATCCTGCTATACCACTCCTGGGCATATACCCAGAGGATTCCCCACCATGTAATAAGGATACATGCTCTACTATGTTCATAGCAGCCCTATTTATAATTGCCAGATGCTGGAAAGAACCCAGGTATCCCTCAACAGAAGAGTGGATACAAAAAATGTGGTATATCTACACAATGGAGTACTATTCAGCCATTAGAAACAATGAATTCATGAAATTCTTAGGCAAATGGATGGAGCTAGAGACCATCATACTAAGTG
Organism: Apodemus sylvaticus; assembly: GCF_947179515.1. NCBI lineage: Eukaryota > Metazoa > Chordata > Mammalia > Rodentia > Muridae > Apodemus > Apodemus sylvaticus. The sequence goes on along the minus strand of NC_067484.1, from coordinate 11,284,347 downwards.
AGGTAACCCAGACTCAAAAGGTGAATCATGGTATGCACTCACTAATAAGTGGTTATTAACCTAGAAAACTGAAATACCCAAAACATAATCCACACATCAAATGAGATACAAGAAGAAAGCAGGAGTGGTCCCTGGTTCTGGAAAGACTCAGTGAAACAGTATTTGGCAAAACCAGAACGGGGAACTGGGAAGGGGTGGGAGGGAGGACAGGGGAAGAGAAGGGGGCTTACGGGACTTTCGGGGAGTGGGGGGGGGCTAGAAAAGGGGAAATCATTTGAAATGTAAATAAATTATATCGAATAAAAAAAAAAGAAAAAAAAACAAAAAAAAAAAACAAAAAAAAGAAAAAAAAAAAAAAAAAAAAAGAAAGTAGGGCTAAGAGGAAAACTCATAGTTCTGAGTGCCTCCAAAGTGAAGCTGGAGAGAGCATACAATAGCAGCTTAACAGTACACCTGAAAGCTCTAGAGTAGAAAGAATCTAATAAACCCAAGAGGAGTAGACTGCAGGAAATCATCAAACTCAGAACTGAAATTAACCAAGTAGAAACAAATAGAATTATACAAAGAATCAAGAAAAACCAGGAATTGATTTTTTTAATCCACATAATTTTTTATTTGATATATTCTTTATTTACATTTCAAATGATTTCCCCTTTGATGAGCCCCCCTCCCGGCAAGTCCCATGAGCCCTCTTTCCTCCCCCTGTTCCTCCATCCACCCCTTCCCACTTCCCTGTTCTGGTATTCCCCTACACTGCTGCACTGAGTCTTTCCAGAACCAGGGGCCACTCCTTCCTTCTTCTTGGACATCATTTGATATGTGGATTGTGTCTTGGGTATTCCAAGCTTCTAGGCTAATATCTGCTCATCAGTGAGTGCATGCCATGACTGTTCTTTTGAGACTGGGTTACCTCACTTAGGATGATGTTCTCCAGCTCTATCCATTTGTCTAAGAATTTCATTAATTCATTGTTTTTAGTGACTGAATAGTACTCCAATGTGTATATATACCACATTTTTAAAATCCATTCCTCTGTTGATGGACATCTGGGTTCTTTCTAGCTTCTGGCTATTATAAATAGGGCTGGTATGAACATAGGGGAGCATGTATCCTTATTACATGCTCGGGAATCCTCTGGGGATATGCCCAGGGGAGGTATAGCAGAGTCCTCCAGTGACTTGCCCAGTTTTGTGAGGAACTGCCAGAATGATTTCCACAGTGGTTGTACCAGCTTGCAATCCCACCAGCAGTGGAGGAGTGTCTGTCTTTCTCCATATCCTCACCAACACCTGCTGTCTCCTGAGTTTTTAATCTCAGCAATTCTGACTGGTGTGAGTTGAAATCTCAGGGTTGTTTTGATTTGCATTTCCCTAATGAATTATGATGTTGAACATTCTTGTTTTTGTTTTTGTTTTTTGTTTTTTGTTTTTTGTTTTTTGTTTTTTGTTTTTGTTTTGTTTTTTTTTTTTTGAGTCAGGGTTTCTCTGTGTAGCTCTGGCTGTCCTGGAACCCACTCTGTAGACCAGGCTGGCCTCGAACTCAGAAATCTGCCTGCCTTTGCCTCCCAAGTGCTGGGATTACAGGCATGCGCCACCATGCCCAGCGATGTTGAACATTTCTTAAGGTGCTTCTCAGCCATCTGAATTTCTTCAGGTGAAAATTCTTTGTTTAGCTCTGTACCCCATTTTTAATAGGGTTGTTTGGTTTTCTGGAGTCTAACTTTTTGAGTTCTTTGTATATAGTGGATACAGCCCTCTGTCAGATGTAGGGGTGGTGAAGATCTTTTCACAATTTGTTGGTTGCCGATTTGTCCTTTTGATGGTGTCCTTTGCCTTACCGAAACTTTGTAATTTTATGATGTCCCATTTGTCAATTCTTGATCTTAGAACAAAAGCTATTGGTGTTTTGTTCAGAAATTTTCTCCCTGTGTCCATGTCCTTAAGGGTCTTCCCCAGTTTCTTTTCTATTTGTTTCAGTGTGTCTGGTTTTATGTGAGGTCCTTGATTCACTTGGAGTTGAGGTTAGTACAAGGCAATAAGAATGGACCAATTCACATTCTTCTGCATGCTGACCTCCAATTGAACCCGCACACCATTTGTTGAAAAGACTATCTTTTTTTCCCACTGGATGTTTCAGCTCCTTTGTCGAAAATCAAGTGACCATAGATGTGTGGGTTTATTTCTGGGTCTTCAATCCTATTTCATTGATCCACCTGCCTGTCACTGTACCAATACCATGCAGTTTTTAACACTATTACTCTGTAGTGTTGCTTGAGGTCTGGGATACTGATTACCCCAGAAGTTCTTTCACTCTTGGGAATAGTTTTAGCTATCCTGGGTTTTTGTTATTCCAGATGAATTTGAGAATTACTCTTTCTACCTCTATGAAGAACTGAGTTCATATTTTGATGGGATACAGATTGTATTAAATCTGTATATTACTTTTGACAAGATGGCCATTTTAAGTATATTAACCCTGCCAATTCATGAACATGGAAGATTTTTCCATTTTCTGAGGTCTTCTTCAATTTCCTTCTTCAGAGACCTGAAGTTCTTGTCATACTGTTCTTTCACTTGTTTGGTTAGAGTCTCACCAAGATACTTTATATTGTTTGTGGCTATTGTGAAGGGTGTCATTTCCCTAATTTCTTTCTCAGACTGCTTATCCTTTGGGTATAAGAAGGCTACTGATTTGCTTGAGTTGATTTTATAATCATCCACTTTGCTGAAGTTGTTTATCAGCTGTAGAATTTCTCTGGTGGAGTTTTTTTGGTCACTTAAGTATACTATCATATCATCTGCAAAGAGTGATAGTTTGACTTCTTCCTTTCCAATTTGTATCCCTTTGACCTCCTTATGTTGTCTAATTGCTTTAGCTACTATACTATAGCTCAAGTACTATATTGAAAAGATATGGAGAGAGAAGACAGCCTTGTCTAGTCCCTGATTTTAGTGGGATTGCTTCAAGTTTCTCTCCATTTAGTTTGATGTTGGCTACCACTTTGATGTATACTGCTTTTACTATGTTTAGGTATGTGCTTTGAGTTCCTGTTTTTTCTGAGACTTTTAGCATGAAAGGATGATGAATTTTTCAAATGCTTTTTCAGCATCTAATGAAATGAACATCTGTTTTTTTCTTTGAGTTTATTTATGTAGTGGATTGTATCGATGGATTTCTGTATATTGAACCAACCCTGCATCGCTGGGATGAAGCCTACTTGATCATGTTGAATGATGGTTTTGATGTGTTCTTGGATTCGGTTGGCAAGACTTTTTTTTGAGTATTTTTGCATTGATATTCATAGGGGAAATTGGTCTGTAGTTCTCTTTCTTTGTTGGATCTTTGTGTGGTTTTGGTATCGGCATAATTGTGGCTTCGTAGAATGATTTGGGTAGTGTTCCTTCTGTTTCTATTTTGTGGAATCGTTTGAAGAGTATTAGTGTTAGGTCTTCTTTGAAGGTCTGATAGAATTCTGCACTAAAACCATCTGGTGTTGTGCTTTTATTGTTTGGAAGACTTTCTATGGCCCCTTCTGTTTCCTTAGGGCTTATAGGACTGTTTAGAAGATCTATTTGATTCTGATTTAATTTTGGTATTTGGTATCTGTCTAGGAAATTGTCCATTTCCTCCAGTTTCTCCAGTTGTGTTGAGTATAGGCTTTTATAGTAGGATCTGATGATTTTTTTGAATTGCCTCAGTTTCTGTTGTTATATCTCCCTTTTCATTTCTAATTTTGTTAATTCAGATACCGTCTCTGTGCTCTTTGGTTAGTCTGGCTAAGGGTTTATCTATCTTGTTGATTTTCTCCAAGAAGCAGCTCCTGATTTTGTTGATTCTTTGTATGATTCTCTTTGTAACCACTTGATTGATTTTATCCCTGAATTTGATGACTTCCTGTCTTCTACTCCTCCTGGGTGAATTAGCTTCTTTTTGTTCCAGGTATACCATTAAGCTGCTAGTGTATGCTCTCTATAATTTCTCTTTGAAGGCACTCAGGGCTATGAGTTTTCCTCTTAGCACTGCTTTCATTGTGTCCCATAGATTTGGGTATGTTGTTCATTTTCATTAAATTCTAAAAATTCTTTGATTTCTTTATTTCTTCTTTGGCCAAGATATCATTGAGTAGTGTTCAGCCTCCATGTGTATATGGGCTTTCTGTTGTTTTTGTTGCTTTTGAAGACCACTCTTACTCCATAGTGATCTGATAGGAGGCATTGGATTAGTTCAATCTTATATTTGTTGAGGTCTGTCTTATGACAAATTCTATGGTCAGTTTTTGATAAGGTTACATGAGGTGCTGAGAAAAAGGTATATTCTTTTGCTTTAAAATGTTATATATATATATATATATATATATATATATATATATATATATATATATATATATATATAATCCAATTGTTCCAAAGCTTCAATTAATTTCACTGTGTCCTTGTTTAGTTTCTCTTTTCCTGATCAGTCCATTGAGGATATTGGAGTATTGAAGTCACTCACAGTTATTGTGTTAGGTGCAAGGTGTGCTTTGAGCTTTAGTAAGGTTTCTTTTACGAATGAGGCTGCCCTTGCATTTGGAGCATAGATGTTCAGAATTGAGAGTTCTTCTTAGTGGATTTTTCCTCTGATCATCAAGAAGTGTCCTTCTGTGTCTCTTTTGATGTCTTTAGGTTTAAAGTCAATTTTATCTGATATTAGAATGGCTACTCTGGTTTGTTTCCTGAGACAATTTGCTTGTAAAGTTGTCTTCCAGCTTTTTACCCTAAGGTAGTCTTTGTCTTTGACACTGAGGTGTGTTTCCTGTATGCAGCAAAATGTAGGGTCCTTTTTATGTATACAGTCTGTTAGTCTATGTCTTTTTATTGGGGAATTGAGTCCATTGATGTTAAGAGATATTAAGGAATAGTGATCATTACTTCCTGTCATTTTTGATGTTATTTTTATATTTGAGTGGTTATCTTCTTTTGGGTGTGATGAAAGAAGGTTACTATCTTGTTTCTTCCAGGGTGTAGTTTTCCTCCTTGTTTTGTAGTTTTCCACCTATTATCCTTTGTATGGCTGTGTTTGTGGAAAGATATTGTGTATATTTGTTTTTGTCTTGGAATATCTTGGTTTCTCCATCTATGGTGATTGAGAGTTTTGCTGGGTATAGTAGTCTTGACTGACATTTGTGTTCTCTTTGACTGTTGAGTCCATGCTATCTTTGGCATCTGAGATTCTTTCTTCTATCTCTTGCATTCTGTTGTTGGTATTTGCATCTATGGTCCCTGATAGCTTCTCAAGCTTTTCTATCTCCAAAGTTGTCTCCCTTTATGATTTCTTAGTTGTTTCTACTTCTCTTTTTAGATTCTGGGTGGTTTTGCTCACTTCCTTCACTTGTTTGTTTTTTTTTCCTGTAATTTTTTTAAGGGATTTTTGTGTTTCCTCTTTCATGACTTCTGCCTATTGACTCAATTTCTCCTGCATTTCTCTAAGTGAGTTTTGCATTTCCTCTTTATTGGCTTCTATCTGTTTACCCATATTCTACTGAATTTCTTTAACTGATTTTTGTGTCTCCATTGTAAAGGTTTCTAACTTATTTATGTTCCTCTGTATTTCTTTAAGATATTTATTTATGTCTTTTTTGTGTTCCTATAACAGCATCATGACCATTTGATTTTTAGTCCAAATTTTGTTTTTCTGATGTGTTGGTCTATCCAGGACTTGCTGTTGTTGGAGAACTGGGTTCAGATGCTGCCATATTGCCTTGATTTCTGTTAGTAACATTCCTATGTTTGCCTTTTGCCATCTGGTTATCTCTGGTGTTAGTTGGTCTTGTTGTCACTGGCTGGTGTTTGAACCTCCTGTGAGCCTGTAAGGCTATTTTGGCACCACTGGATGACTGGGTTCCTCCTGACACAGATTGCTGATATGTTGCCCTCCTCTTGGGTACCCTTGGAACCCTAGTGTGTCTTGCCCCAAGCAATACTATACTTAGGTTTTCTCTGTGAACCTGGTGCTGTCCATCTGCTCCGACAGGGAGTTAAGATGGCAGATGATGTGTGGACCTTTTCCAAGTGCTGATCACTCTGCAGGGCAAACGACCCCCTGACAGGGTTGGCACACAGCTTGCACTGTCAGCTAGATCTGTCTGGCATCTGGGAGCCACAATAACAGAGTACTCCTCCAAGTGCTGGGCAGTCTGCAAGGCAAACAACCCCCTGGCAGGATTGATGCACAGATGGCCAGCAGAGCTGCTCAGGCCCTGGGTGCAGGCAAAAGCCTGACAGGCTGAGAACCAAGTGGTGTTAGTCTCGGGTCTTGTCTGCCTACCTGGTCCTGTCTTTTAGATCTCTCTGACATCTGGGAGTCAAGATGGTGGAGCCAATTCTTTGAGAAAATCAACAAGATAGATAAACCTTTAGCCAGAATAACCAGAGGGCACACAGACAGTATGCAAATTAACAAAATCAGAGATGAAAAGAGAGATATAACAACAGAAACTGAGGAAACTAAAAAAAAAATCAGATCCTACTATAAAAGCCTATACTCAATACAACTAGAAAATCTGAAGGAAATGGACAATTTTCTAGGCAGATACCAAATATCAAAGTTAAATCAGTATGAGATAGAACATTGAAACAGTCTCATAACCCCAAAAGAAATAAACGCTGTCATTGAAAGTCTCCCAACCAATAAAAGCATAGGACCAGATGGTTTCAGTCCAGAATTTATCAGACCTTCAAGGAAGACCTAACACCAATACTCTTCAAATTATTGCACAAAATAGAAACAGAAGGAACACTACCCAACTTGTTCTATGAAGCCACAATTTCACTGATACCAAAACCACATAAAGATCTAACAAAGAAAGAGAAATTTAGATCAATTTCAATTATGAATATTGAAGCAAAAACACTCAATAAAATTCTGGACAATCAAATCCAAGAACCGATCAAAATGATCATTCGCCATGATTAAGTAGGCTTCATCCCATGGATGTAGGCATTGTTCAATATATCAAAATCTGTCAATATAATCCACTGAATAAACAAACTCAAATTAAAAACCACATAGTCATTTCATTAGATGCTGAAACAGCATTTGACAAAATTTAACATCCTTTCATGTTAAAAAATGTTGGGAGGATCAGGAATTCAAGGCCCATACAGAAAAATAGTAAAAGCAATATACAGAAAATCAGTAGCCAACATCAAAGTAAATGGAGAGAAACTTGAAGCAATCTCACTAAAATCAGGGACTAGACAAGGCTTCCCTCTCTCTCCATATGTATTCAATATAGTACTTGAAATTCTAGCTAGAGCAATTAGACAACAAAAGGAGGTCAAAAGGAAACAAATTGGAAAGAAACAAGTCAATCAATTACTATTTGCTGATGATATGGTAGTATACTTAAGTGACCCAAAAAACTATACCAGAGAACTCCTACAGCTGATAAACGATATCAGCAAAATAGCTGGATATAAAATTAGCTCAAAAAAGTCAATAGCTTTCCTATCCTCAAAGGATAAACAGGCTGAGAAAGAAATTAGGGAAATGACACCCTTCACAATAGTCATAAACAAGATAAAGTATGTTGATGTGACTCTAACCAAACCAGTGAAAGATCTGTATTCCAAGAATTTCAAGTCTCTGAAGAAAGAAATTAAAGTAAACCTCAGAACCCTGAAAGATCTACAATGCTTTTGGATTGGCAGGATTAATATACCATTGTGTAAATATTCCACATTTTCTGTATCCATTCCTCAGATGAGGGACATCTGGGTTCTTTCTAGCTTCTGGCTATTATAAATAGGGCTGCTATGAACATAGTCGAGCCTATATCCTTATTATATGCTGGAGAATTCTCTGGGTATATGCCCAGGAGTGGTATAGCAGGATCCTCCAGTAATATTATGCCCAGTTTTCTGAAGAACCACCAAACTGATTTCCAGAGTGGTTGTACCAGCTTGCAATCCCACCATCAGTGGAGGAGCATTCCTCTTTCTCCACATCCTCTCCAGCATTTGCTGTTCCCTGAGTTTTTGTCCTTGACCCTTCTCACTGGTGTGAGGTTCAATCTCAGTGTTGTTTTGATTGGCATTTCCCTGATGACTAAGGATGTTGAACATTTCTTTAGGTATTTCTCAGCAATTTGATATTCCTCAGCTGAAAATCCTTTTTAAGCTCTGTACTTCATTTTTAATATGGTTATTTGGCTCTCTGGAGTCGAACTTCTTGAGTTCTTTGTATATATATTCTATATTAGCTCTCTGTTGGATATAGGGTTGGTAAGTTCTTTACCCAATTTGTTGGTTGCTGTTTTTTCTTATTGACAGTGTCCTTTGCCTTACAGAAACTTTGTAATTTTATGAGGTCCCATTTGTTAATTCTTGATCTTAGAGCATATGCTATTGGTGTTGTGTTCAGGAAAGGTTCCCCTGTGCCCATATGTTGAAGGCTCTTCCCCAGTTTCTTGTCTATTAGTTTAAGTGTGTCTGGTTTTATGTGGCGGTCCTTGATCCCCTTGGACTACAGCTTTGTACAAGGAGATATGAGTGGATGGATTTGCATTCTTCTGCATGCTAATGGACAGTTGAAACAACACCATTTGTTGAAAAGGCTATCTATTTTCCACTGGATGGTTTTAGCTCCTTTGTCAAAGATCAAGTGAACATAGGTATATGTGTTCATTTCTGGGTCTTCAGTTCTATTCCATTGAGCTACATGCCTATCACTGTACCAATACCATGCAGTTTTTTAATGCTATTGTTCTGAAGTACTGCTTGATGCCCGGGATACTTATTCCACCAGAAGATCTTATATTGTTGAGAATAGTTTTAGTTATCCTGGGTTTTTTGTTATTCCAGATAAATTTGAGAATTGATCTTTCTAACTTTATGAATAATTGAGTTGGAATTTTGATGGGAATTGCATTGAATCTGTATGTTGCTTTTGGCAAGATGGCCATTTTTAAAACAATTAAAAACAATGAATTCATGAAATTCTTAGGCAAATGGGTGGAACTGGAAAACATCATCCTAAGTGGGGTAACCCAATTCCAAAAGAATATACATGGTATGCACTTACTAATAAGTGGATATTAGCCCAGAAGCTTGGAATAAACAAAAACAGTTCATAGATCAAGTGAAGCTTAGGAAGAAGGAAGAACAAAGTATGGTTACTCTGGTCTTTCTTAGAAGGGGAGCACAATACCCATAGAAGGAGATACAGAGACAAAGTATAGAGCACGGTATGAGGGAAAGACCATCCAGAGTCTACCACACCTCGAGATCCATCCCATATACAGCTATCATCCCATATACAGCAAACACTATCATGTATGCCCAGAAGTGCTTGCTGATTGGAGCAGGATATAGCTGTCAATGGGAGGCTTTGCTAGTGTATGTCAAATACAGAGGGGGACACATTCAGCCAGCCATTGAACTCAGCATAGGGTCCCTAATGTAAGAGCTAGAGAAAGGACCCAAGGAGTTGAAGGGGTTTGCAGCCCCATAGAAGAAACACCAATATGAACCACCCAGTACCCCTAGAGCTCCCAGGGACTAAACCATCAACCAAAGAGTACACATGGAGTTACCCATGTCTCCAGATGCATAGGTAGTAGAGGATGGCCTTGTTAGACATCAAAGGGAGGAGAGGCCCTTGGTTCTGGGAAGACTCAATGCCTCAGTGTAGAGGAATACCAGAACAGGGAAGCAGGAGAGCATTGATTGGGAATAGGGGGAGAGGAAATTGGTTATGGGACTTTCAGGGGTAGGAACCAGGGAAGGGGACAACATTTGAAATATAAATAAAGAATATATCTAATAAAAATATTACAGATTTGTGGTAAAGATTTAGAACAGTAGAGCATATATATTGATATGAGGGATGATGAGGCCTTAAAGAGATATCTAAGATATATTTATATTCTGAATTATTAAGTGAAATAAGCTCAACACTATAAATATAGTGTTTCCTTCAGCAACTGGTGCATGAAAGAAATTTGCTAGATGCCTGTCAAGTACAGATTCTCATTTTTCTTCTTCTCACTCCACCCACTTTGCCTTGGGGTATACACAGGGATATTGATGATTCTCTTTGGATGCTTAGGTTTATTGTACTATGGTCTCACCGTCTTCTCCTCAACAAGGAAGGAACCCCTCAGTTGAACCCTTGCATTGCTGGATCTCATTTTTGGCATCACACTCACAAATTGTGGTTGTTTCTCAGTTTCTCCCACTAGTGTTGAACTTCTGTGTGTGGGTACCATCCCTGCCCCTCTTGCTGCTGTTCTGGTATCACTTCCATGGCAATGATCCTCACCCATGCTGACCTTTGAAGTAAGCTTCATTCTCCATTACAGCATTGCCACATATAAGGTGAGCATTTCATCCCCCAATTCCTGTGTCTGTTCTTTAATTGCCCCAGAAAAAAATTCAAATTTCAAAAAGGAATTTGGGAGACTTTTATGTGCTGCACAAAAAGGAATTTACTGGAGCAATTGCATGTTGTGGCTGGGACTACCTAGAAGAACCTGTGCAGTTGAGTGCTTGCCACTTGTGAAGGCACAGGTGTGTAGCCTTATTCTGAGATGTAAGCTTACTCTATTCATATTTGAAGCCAGTTTGTTTATTTTGGTAATAAAATCACTGTGACTCTGGTTCCAAGTTTGCTTCTGTTTTGACCATCTCTAATTTAGACAGGTCATCTTAAGAGCTCGTTGAGTGTATCCAAATCTGCACTTCACTGCTCTAATGGAATAGCTGAGGTTAGGTAAGAGGGAACACAGTTTTATTTGTGACAGCTCTAGAGGCTGGGAAGACTCCAACACTGAGAGGTACACATGTAAGGAGGAACTTTATGTTGCATCAGCCTATAGCAGAAGGCAAAAGGGCAGGGCATGTCAGGAGAGCAAAAGATAACTGGAAATTTTATTTTTCAGGAGCTCATATCTATTTGCTATTGATAGCCTCAAAATTAAGAGGGAAGAACCTCTTGACTTTTTCCCTTCTGATACTTCCTACCTATCAACATCACTGAATTGGGAACTTGGCTTCCAACACAAGAACTTTGTGGGACACTTTTAAATCATAGAATTCTAGATTACTCTGAAGACTTGAGTCATCAGGCTGATGATACCATGAAAGATTGTGTTGGAAAAAGTTTTAGGAAACTTCCCAGGGGGGTGAGTGTTTTAAAGTCCACTTAAATGTTTCCATCAGTATTCTCTCTCTCTCTTTCCAGAGACATGTCACCTTTGCCAGGAACAGAATTAGTTAATTTTTTGTTACTGTGACAAAAATATTTGATAGAATAATTGAAGGGAAAATAGATGTGTCTTCTCACAGTGAAAGGCCCAGTGTAGTTGGGAACGCATGGCAGAGTTCATGGCAATGGATAATGAAGATACATCTCAATGGCAGATCTGGAAGCTGAGATATTGAGATAGAAGCTGCAGTGGATTTAACTCCCCTTTTGAGTTCTCCCCAGTGACCTGCTTCTATGAGCTTAACCAAAGTTTTCAAGGCTTCTTGGTCTCCCAAAGGAGCTCTACTATAGATCAATGATTAAAAACTATGAGCCTGTATAGGATACTTCATTTCTAATCCATAGCAAGTACTTCTTGTGAACACACACACACACACACACACACACTATATACATACATACATACATACATACATACATGCATGCACATATATTAACACTCCAGTCAGACTTGGTCAGAAGACTGACAATTCTCCAGGACCTGAATACCTCTGATCTAGATATCAAATAATGGAGTTGAGTCTGCAAATATTTACCTAAAAACTCAGGACTGTATCTTTGCTGCTTTGGTAAACACTGTTTCTTTCTGTACCTGAACTCCCAGCAGACTTCTTCATCTCTATCATGGATGGCTACACATGAATAGTGTGGCAGAATATTCCCAGAAACTAGTGAGTCTCTCATAAGTAACTAACAGTTGTGGAGGCGCTGGTTCCCCTCCCAATGAGGAGAGAAAGCTTCGAATTTGACATATACTATGTCATGGGACAAAAATCAACATAATCTTCAGAAGGAATTTGTTGTCACACACTGATTGGATCACTTCTCTGGTCCAGTTCATTTTCCCTCTTGTTTTGGAAACAAGCATGTCCCCAGGTATGAAAATTATCTGTCTGTCATAAAGTTATATGAAACCACAGAAAAAGTCAGATACAGGATTCTGGGAAATGCAACTTCTTAGGAACTTTTGCACAGAGACATACAATTTGGGCAGCAGAAAGGTTGGAGGAGCCCTAGACTCACTGGCAAAAGAAAAGGCTCATATGTTAAGCCAAACAAAGGTGAGTCAGGGCACAACATAATCTATATGGCCTTTCTAAAAAACTATTGACATACCCCACCTAGAAAACCATCAGCGATCCAGTTGTCAACACAACATACTTGGTTGCTGGAGGACTTTATCCTTTCACTTTAAGATATCTGCTATTATCACTTGATGGCCAAAATGGTGGTTATGATCAAAATGGCGGCAGGCATGCTAATGTGAATCTCAGCCAGAGGACATACTCTAAATTTCAATGGATCAATACTATAAACATCATAATCTTAGGTTCTAATCTGGAGAAATCAGATCCAGTGTAATCATCAGTACTCTTATTTTCATTATAATACCATATGCCATATATGCAACACAGATGATGCCTATAGTTTTTTGGATGCCTAAATATCCCCATTTGGATTTGTCAAACAAAACCCAGATCATTCTTCTAACTGATCTTGACTTTTTTATACTGTTAATTAGATCATAAAACAGTGTTAAAGCTTATGATGTCACAGAGAGATTGGCCAGGATAATACAATTCTGTGATGCTAGGAATAGTTAAGAATTTATACAGTAAGACTAAGCATTTATTAGTAATTATTAGCAATAATAATGCTGAAAGTCATGCACATGGTTGTGGGAAATGTTTATAATTTCATAGAATATCTTTTTATTTTAGTTCACATGGTATTAAATATAGAAGATTAAAAAAAATTGTTCACACTTGAGGAGAAAATCATTACAAAATAAAGCCAGCTTGAGAATGTTATAAACCAAACATTTGTGTGATTATAGTTTGTGGATTTAGTTTAATATCTTTAAGCTCACTAATATTTTTGCTAAGGTCAAAGTATTGCATAATAAGTGAACATCTGTAGATAGACTAGGCCACAGAATACTGATTTTGCTTATTTTAATTGTTTCCATTCCATTCAATTTATTATTTATCTTTACTACTGCATCAAAATCCCCATGCTGCCTTTCTATCTATATATTTTCTCCTGTTATGTGTGTCCATCTGCATCATGGAACATTTGTGTCTTTGAATCCTGTTCTCCAATGCTATGTAACCTTAGCCATACATTTTCCATATCCTAACCTATGTTTTTAACATTTGGATTTTGGCCCTTCTGTAAAAAGAATCTAGAGGGGGTATTTTGGAAAGTATAGAGTCCTGTGCTTTAACACTGCATATACCCTCCAGTTTATTCATTTCTTTCTGGTGTTTTCTATTTTAGGCTTAACAATTTACTTGAACTTTGCCCTCTTACTTGTTTGCAGGTACACACACAAATGCACATACACACACATGTCTATACACATATATCTACACACATATCTATATCTATACACACACACATATCCCCCCACATATCTATACACAGAAATTTACACACACACCCAATCTATATAAACACATATCTACATAAACACACAAATTATCAACATATACATTTCTATATCTACACACATACATATATATATCCCCTACATAATCTACGTATCTATACATGCACATGAACACATGCATTATCTGTACACACAATTACATATACATACATACATACATATCTATACTCACATACACACACACACAAACACCCATACCCTCACACACATACTGAAGATACAAAGAGCCAAAAAAAAAAAAAAAACCTGTGTACTAAATAATTTGTGGAGACGGTGATATTTGGGTACCTATTTTGTGATTTAGCTGATCTTGCTAGTGCGGCAAGTCAGAACTTTTCCTGCCTAGAAAAGAATGGTCATTTTTTCAGATCCCTCCAACTTTCTCTAGTGATAATTAAAAGTGGAATTCAAAGAAAGTAAGAACCACATACTGGGAAAATAACCTTGGAAGATATTTTAGGATATAGGTCAAAACACACATTTGGATTTCTCATTTTGAAACATCTCACCATGCTATGCCTCTTTGACATAACTATTATTGCCTTATCTCGTGTATCATTTTACATCTTAATCTATTGATAGATATATTGAAGAGGCAATAATAGTAATGAAATTACTCATAGAATGCAGCTTATTGCTTTTATATCATTTCAGTTACAACCTCTATTTTTAATAACAAAAGATCTCAAGGATAATTACAGAGCTGAAAAAAATTAATTTATATGGAAACAACCCCAAACTGTCAAATTATTATTAGTACTCTCAGAGTTGTTTAGGATTGCATACATTGCTAGCTAAAAGAGAAACCTAGAAAATGTCATGCTACTTGTAAAATCCTAAAATATGAATTATTTTGTCAAGATATTTGAGACAAAGCTCAGACATCCCCATGGAGCTGATGTGGTAAATTTGACTCCTAACACCAGTTTTCCACAGAATGGACTGTGAAACAATGCAACGTGAATTTAAGCAACAGGGGAGCTTTAGGATTTAAAGAACAGATCCTTTCTAAGAAAGGTGGATTGTAATCCGAAGTCTAAACCTGATTATCGCAGAGGATTCAAATAAAAGGCATGATTAAAAACTATTTTTCTTAGTCTTAAGTCTCACCAAGCCTGAGTTGTCAGTTTTAGATGTTGTCAGCCATCAGCCTTCAGGCACCAGCTTTCAGTGTTATTCCACCCTAAATCAGGAAGACTTGTCCTGTGTGCAGCAGACATCATACTCTTCAGACAGTGAATTTAAAGGGCAATGGGACCAACATGACAGAAGTGAAAGATGGACTGTTGTTAAAGAGATGGGCTGTTTAAAAATAGTCAGTGACACTAATAAATAGATATTAACCTAGAAAACTGGAATGCCCAAAACATAATCCACACATCAAATGAGGTACAAGAAGAAAGGGGGAGTGGCCCCTGGTTCTGGAAAGACTCAGTGAAGCAGTATTCGGCAAAACCAGAACAGGGAAGTGGGAAGAGGTGGGTGGGAGGACAGGGGAAGAGAAGGGGGCTTACGGGACTTTTGGGGAGTGGGGGGCTAGAAAAGGGGAAATCATTTGAAATGTAAATAAAAAATTATATCGAATAAAAAAATAAAAAAAAATAGTCAGTGAAGGTACTGAGAGAGATTCTCAGTAGCTACTGCATCTACTGCACTTTCAGAGGAACAGAGTTTGGAGCCCATCATCTATCTCAGTTGACCCTAAACCACCTGTATCCAGCTCCTGAGTATCTGATGCTTATTCTAGTCTTCTTCTTTTTACATTATTTTTCTTGAAAAAGAAAGTTGAAGATTTATGTGGAAAATATTTCTGATAAAATTGTAGAAAAAATATAGAATAACATGTTAAAATTGAAGATTATCATTGAAAATTACACAGATAAAATGGTGGGCATAAAAACATTTCTAAGTTGATTGAAAGTGGAATTATAAACATTTTCTGATAAAATTGAAGATCCACAAGGAAAATATTTCTGATAAAATTCAAGAAATATGTAGAAAAACATGTTAAAAATGGAAGATTATCATGGAAAATAATATAGATAGACTGGTAGACATAAAACATTACTAAATTAATAGGAAGAAGAATTATAAACATTTTTTGATAAAATTGAAGATATACATGAAAAATACTTCTGTTAGTCTGTGCCTTTCTATTGGGGAATTGAGTCCATTGATTATAAGAGATATTGTGATTGTTGCTTCCTGATATTTTTGGTGTTATTTTATGTTTGTGTGGCTACTTTCTTTTGGGTTTCTTGGAATAAGACTACTTTCTTGCTTTTTCTAGGGTGTAGTTATCCTCCTTGCGTTGATGTTTTCCATTTATTATTCTTTGTAGGGCTGGATTTGTGAAAATATATTGTGTAAATTTGGTTTTATCATGGAATATCTTGGTTTCTCTACCTATGGTGATTGAGAGTTTTGCTGGGTATAGTAGCCTGGGCTGGCATTTGTGTTCTCTTAGGGACTGTATTAGATCTACCAGGATCTTCTAGTTTTCATGGTCTCTGGTGGGAAATCTGGTATAATTCTGATAGGTCTGCCTTTATAACTTACTTGAGCTTTTTTCCCTTACTGCTTCTAATATTTTTTCTTTGTTTAGTGCATTTGGTGTTTTGATTATTATGTGATGGGAGGACCTTTTGTTCTGGTCCAGTCTGTTTGGAGTTCTGTAGGCCTCTTGTATGTTCTTGAGCATTTCTTTCTTTAGATTATGGAAGTTTTCTTCTATAATTTTGTTGAAGATATTTACTGGCCCTTTATGTTGTAAATCTTTGCTCTCTTCTATACCTATAATCCTTAGATTTGGTCTTCTCATTGTGTCTTGGATCTCCTGGATGTTTTGGGTTACATGTCTTTTGCATTTTCTTTGGCTGTATAGTCAATGCTGTTTATGTTATCTTTAGCACCTGAGATTCTTTCTGTTTCTTTTCTTTCCTTTTTTAAATTATCTTCTTCTTCTATATTACCAATATTCTGTTGTTGATGCTTGCATCTATGATTCCTGATTTCTTTCCAAGGTTTTCTGTCTCCAGAGTTGTCTCCCTTTGTGATTTCCTCATTGTTTCTACTTCCATTTTCAGATCCTAGATGGTTTTGTTTAGTTCCTTCACTTGTTTGTTTTTGTTTTCCTGTAATTCTTTATGGGATTTTAGTGTTTTGTCTTTAAGTGCTTCTACCTGTTGACCCATGTTCTCCTGCACTTCTTTAAGGGATTTTTTTGTGTTTCATTTTAAAGGTATTTTACATGTTGACCCATATTATCCTGTATTTCTTTAAGTGGACAAGGATGAGCCTAATCTTGTAGAGAATTGATGTCCAAAGGAGAAGGATGCCAGGGGTGGGAGGGGGGTACCCTCTCATAGCATAACATTTTTACAGGGTCAAAGATGAGTAATTTTGATAAAGAAATGATCTAATAAATCTCCAACAGAACAGATAAAGGGCTCATCTTGTACTGTCATGATTTCAGGCTAATGACAAGGAAACATGCAGAAAAATTTCCAGATAGGAAATTAACCTCTCTGGTCAAGAAATCCCCAAAGAAAGACATGAGACTAGGCAGCAGTATCACCACAACCCCCTCACCTTACACCTCCAAGCTTAGACAGGCTTATCCTGCTTTGAAAGCAGAGAAAAGAAACAGTGAGTTCTGCAGTGTTGGGTATTTTCTTCCTTGTGTCCCCTTGGAATCTGCAGGGAGATACATTTCGAAGAATATGGAGAGGAAAAGCCAACAGGGTGGATGCTGCTCTGGAGCATCAAGAATAGACAGGTATGAGGTAGAGACATGGACTTGCTACCATGAATGCATGCAGCAAGGTCCAAGCAAGCAGCTTAGCAATGCATAGAGCCTGTGATCCTGTAGAAGGATAGCAAGGTGACCTCACCAAATGTTACAGAGTCATAGAAAATATTTAAAGAGAATGAAATAATGATGCAATGATGTATCAACTTCAGGTAAAATAAAATTTGGCACAAAAATGGAAATAGAATTGCATACATTTTGACAGGAGAAATATTTTGTGTGTATATCCATAAATACTGAATTCAATCTTATTCAAATACACAAGAGAGTACATTAAAATCTTCTAGTTCAGAAATTCTTATTGGTATTATATACTAAAATTGAAATGTAAAAAAAAAAAAAGGCATTTACCTTTATGTATGTAATATTTGGAGACCTCAGAGGAGTAATAGACGAACTGCATAGGGATTTCCTGGGAAAGTGAATGGGGAAAGAGTGCTTTTGTTTACTTGCTTGTTCTAATCTTTTCAGAATAGTTTAATTAATATGAAAAGCTATCTGTGAGAGCTGAGTATGCACTTAAAAGGCAGAACATGTTCGTAGCAAGCGGGAGGTCCTGGATAACACACAAAACACTATTTGCAGGTGATAGTCCAGATGAAAAATATGTAAACAAAAAACATCCTTCAACATACCTTAATAGTGCTGGCTTCCTAAACAAGTACCTGACAAAACATTGAAATTATCTCCCACTATCGTGTTTGAAGTTAATACCTGTAACTTCTTTGTCTTGGACTATGATAAACATGAAAGTTCAATGGGAAATGCAAAGAAATACTTCTTTTTTTTTGGTATATTTTTGGTTCGATATAATTTATTTACATTTCAAATGACTTCCCCTTTTCTAGCCCCCCCCACTCCCCGAAAGTCCCGCAAGCCCCCTTCTCTTCCCCTGTCCTCCCACCCACCCCTTCCCACTTCCCCGTTCTGATTTTGCTGAGTACTGTTTCACTGAGTCTTTCCAGAACTAGGGGCCACTCCTCCTTTCTTCTTGTACCTCATTTGATGTGTGGATTATGTTTTGGGTATTCCAGTTTTCTGGGTTAATATCCACTTAATAGTGAATGCATACCATGATTCACCTTTTGAGTCTGGGTTACCTCACTTAGTATGATATTCTCTAGCTCCATCCATTTGCCTAAGAATTTCATGAATTCATTGTTTCTAATGGCTGAATAGTACTCCATTGTGTAGATATACCACATTTTTTGCATCCACTCTTCTGTTGAGGGATACCTGGGTTCTTTCCAGCATCTGGCAATTATAAATAGGGCTGCTATGAACATAGTAGAACATGTATCCTTATTACATGGTGGGGAGTCTTCTGGGTATATGCCCAGGAGTGGTATAGCAGGATCTTCTGGAAGTGAGGTGCCCAGTTTTCGGAGGAACCGCCAGACTGATTTCCAGAGTGGTTGTACCAATTTGCAACCCCACCAGCAGTGGAGGAGTGTTCCTCTTTCTCCACACCCTCTCCAACACCTGCTGTCTCCTGAATTTTTAATCTTAGGGTTGTTTTGATTTGCATTTCCCTAATGACTAATGAAGTTGAGCATTTTTTAAGATGCTTCTCTGCCATCAGTGGCCTTCCTATACTCAAAGGATAAGCAGGCTGAGAAAGAAATTAGGGAAATGACCCCCTTCACAATAGCCACAAACAGTATAAAGTATCTTGGGGTGACTCTTACCAAACATGCGAAAGATCTGTATGACAAGAACTTCAAGACTCTGAAGAAGGAAATGGAAGAAGACCTCAAAAAATGGGAAAACCTCCCATGCTCATGGATCGGTAGAATCAATATAGTTAAAATGGCCATTTTGCCTAAAGCACTATACAGATTCAATGCAATACCCATCAAAATCCCAACTCAATTCTTCACAGAGTTAGAAAGAGCAATTATCAAATTCATCTGGAACAACAAAAAACCCAGGATAGCTAAAACTATTCTCAGCAACAAAAGAAAATCTGGGGGAATCAGTATCCCTGACCTCAAGCAATACTACAGAGCAATAGTGTTAAAAACTGCATGGTATTGGTACAGTGACAGGCAGGAGGATCAATGGAACAGGATTGAAGATCCAGAAATGAACCCACACACCTATGGCCACTTGATCCTCGACAAAGAGGCTGAAAACATCCAATGGAAAAAAGATAGCCTTTTCAACAAATGGTGCTGGTTCAACTGGAGGTCAGCATGCAGAAGAATGCGAATTGATCCATCCTTGTCTCCTTGTACTAAGCTCAACTCCAAATGGATCAAGGACCTCCACATAAAGCCAGACACTCTGAAGCTAATAGAAAAGAAACTGGGGAAGACCCTTGAGGACATCGGTACAGGGAGAAAGTTTCTGAACAGAACACCAATAGCGTATGCTCTAAGATCAAGAATTGACAAATGGGACCTCATAAAATTACAAAGTTTCTGTAAGGCAAAGGACACCATCAAGAGGACAAATCGGCAACCAACAAATTGGGAAAAGCTCTTCACCAATCCTACATCAGATAGAGGGCTAATATCCAATATATATAAAGAACTCAAGAAGTTAGACTCCAGAAAACCAAACAACCCTATTAAAAAATGGGGTACAGAGTTAAACAAAGAATTCTCACCTGAAGAACTTCGGATGGCGGAGAAGCATCTTAAAAAATGCTCAACTTCATTAGTCATTAGGGAAATGCAAATCAAAAGAAATACTTCTTAAAGATGATTGCACACCACCACAAGTCCACTCCATGAGACCTGATTATGGATTATTGGTGCTTAACAGTTTGGATTTAACATCAGACAGGCCAGAAGGAGAAGTAGATTTTGCTGTGAGACAATGCAGATGTTAGCTGGGGAATTTCAGGATTAATTTTCCAGATAGTGGGAATGTTCTGTCTTAGGTTTTCAAAATTCATAGAGATACATGATAGTCAATGATGACTGGGGGTTAGGCCACTTTCTTCAGTGTTGTAGACACTGATAAGTTACCTATGCCCCAGTAAGTAACCCCTTCTTACATGCATATGAAGAACCATGACACACAAAGAAGATGTGAAGGGGATACCTATTAGAAAGAAGGGTTTCAGTGACAAGGGAGAGGGTAATGAGGCTTGAAAAAGACTAAAACTTATTACATACATATTAGAAAGTATCAAAGATTAATAAATAAACACACATTTAAATTTTTTAGAAGGCAAGGAATGAAAAGCATGAAGGAGAATAACAGAAAGACTCCTAGACAGAGAGGTGGCAGTGGGCAGCACAACAGCAGCAGCAGCAGCAGCAGCAGCAGCAGCAGCAGCAGCAGCTGGTCCAGCGGAAGGGCCATCAGCAGTGGAACCAAGGTGACAGGGTACAGGCAGGCCTTGCTCCCGCTACCACTGATCTTCACTGCAAGCTGTGGCAGATTTACAGCACCTTTCGCCCCACAGAAGCTACATCAGAACTCTGCCTCCCGCCAGTCAGTTACGAGAATCTCTCCACCATCTTGGATCTCGGTCGCCAGAGAAATCAGACAGACTGAGGTACTCAAATATAACCCAAGGCCAACATCTCAGGGCTCTAAGCCCGAAGGGTGTTGGCCTGCACCCAGGCCCAGGGCTGTTTGGGGGGCCATCTGTGTGCAAACCCCGCCAGGAGGTTGGCCAGGTGCATGGGCTGCCATTTTGACTACTGGATGCCAGAGAGTTCTAGCAGGCAAAACTGGCAAACAATCATAGCCTGGGGCTAACATAGCTGGGGTCTAAGACAGACAGGCATTGGACTGACCCCAGGCCCTGGGTTGCTCGTTGGGCCATCTGTGTGCCAACCCGGCCAGGAAGTTGTTAGCCTAGCAGACTCTCCCAGCACTTTCAGGGAGCCCCAGCACTTTCAGGGAGCACGCGCACACTCCGCCATCCTGGCCACCTGACAGAACCAATTAAGAGTCATAGCCCAAGGGGAACTTTGCTAGGGCCTTAGCCTGCCAGGCTTTTGCCTAGACTCAGGGCCTCAGCAGCTAGGCTAGCCTTGTGTGCATCAACCCAGTTGGGAGATCGCCTGCTCAGCAGAGTGACCAGCACTCGGAAAAGGTCCTGCAGCATAAACCATCAGCACTCACTGAAGGAGTAAACGGGCACTGCCTGGTTCACACAGACAACGTGGGGCAAGGCACACTAGGGCTCTAAGGGCACCCATGATGAGGACAGCACATCAGCAATCTGGAACAGGGGAAACCCAGCCATCCAGTGTTGCAGAAATAGCCCTACAGCCTCACAGGAGGCACAAACACCAGTCAGAGACAAGACCAAATAATGCCAAAAATAACAAGATGGCAAAGGGCAAACGCAGGAACACTACTAACAGAAATCTAGGCAATATGGCAGCCTCTGAACCAAACTCTCCAACATCAGCAAGTCTTGGTTACACAAACACACCAGAAAAACAATATTTGGATTTAAAATCACTGTTCATGATTCTGCTAAAAGAACACAAAAAGGACATGAATGAATCTATTAAAGAAATACAGGGGAACATGAATAAGCTAGAAACCTGTATAATGGAAACACAAAAATCACTTAAAGAAATGCAGGAGAATAAGGCCCAAGAGATAGAAGCCAATAAAGAAGAAAGGCAAAAAAAAAAAAAAAAAAAAAAAAAAAAAAAAAAAAACTTAAAGAAATGCAGGAGAACTTGAGTCAACAGGCAGAAGTCATGAAAGAGGAAACACAAAAATCTCTTAAAGAATTGCAGGAAAACACAAACAACCAAATGATGGAACTGAGCAAAACCATCCTGGATCTAAAAACAGAAGTAGAAACAATTAAGAAATCACAAAGGGAGACAACTTTGGAGATAGAAAACCTTGAGAAGAAATCAGGGGCCATAGATGCAAATATAAACAACAGAATACAAGAGATGGAAGAAAGAATCTCTGATGCTGAAGATACCATAGAAACCATTGACTCAACTGTCAAAGAAAATGCAAGATGCAAAAAGCTTATATCCCAGAACATCCAGGAAATCCAGGATACAATGAGAAAACCAAACCTAAGGATTATAGGTATAGATGAGAGTGAAGATTTACAACAGAAAGGGCCAGCAATATCTTCAACAAAATTGTGGAAGAAAACTTTCCTAACTTAAAGAGAGAGATGCCTATGAATATACAAGAAGACTACAGAACTCCAAACAGACTGGACCTGAGCAGAAATACCTCCCGTCACATAATAATCAAAACCCCAAATGCACTAAACAAAGAAAGACTATTAAAGGCAGTAAGAGAAAAAGGCCAAGTAACATATAAAGGAAGACCTATCAGAATCACACCAGACTTCTCACCAGAGATCATGAAAGCTAGAAGATCCTGGGCAGATCTCATGCAGACTCTAAGAAAACACAAATGTCAGCCAAGACTACTATACCCCGCAAAACTCTCAATCACAATAGATGGAGAAACCAAGATATTCCATGACAAAACCAAATTTACACAATATCTTTCTACAAACCCAGAATTATTCTTTATACAAAGAATAATAGGAGGAAAACACCAATAGAAGGAGGCAAATTACACCCTGGAAAAAGCAAGATAGATACCTTCTTTCATCAAACTCAAAAGAAGATAACAACTCAAATATAAAAATAACGTCAAAAATGACAGGAAGTAATAATCACTATTTCTTAATATCTTTTAACATCAATGGACTCACCTCCCCAATAAAAAGACATAGACTAAAGACTGGATAAGGAAACAGGACCCTACATTTTGCTGCATACAGGAAACACACCTCATTGTCAAAGACAAAAACTACCTTGGAGTAAA
Organism: Apodemus sylvaticus; assembly: GCF_947179515.1. NCBI lineage: Eukaryota > Metazoa > Chordata > Mammalia > Rodentia > Muridae > Apodemus > Apodemus sylvaticus. The sequence goes on along the minus strand of NC_067484.1, from coordinate 11,261,050 downwards.
AGGCTGAAAGACAATTTTACAAGCCAATGGTCTCAGGAAACAAGCCGGAGTAGCCATTCTAATATCAGATAAAATTGACTTTCAACCTAAAGTCATCAAAAGAGATACAGAAGGACACTTCTTGCTGGTCATAGGAAAAATCCACCAAGAAGAAATTTCAGTTCTGAACATCTATGCACCAAATGCAAGGGCACCCTCATTCTTAAAAAAAAAAAAAAAAAAAAAAAAACTTTACTAAAGCTCAAAGCACACATTGCACTTAAAACAATAATTGTGGGGGACTTCAACACTCCACTCTCCTCTATGGACAGATCAGGAAGAGAGAAACTAAACAGGGACACAATAAAACTAATTGAAGATTTGGACCAATTGGACTTGACTGATATTTATAGAACATTTCACCCTAAAACAAAAGAATATACCTTTTTCTCAGCACCTCATGGTACCTTCTCCAAAATCAACCATGTAATTGGTCACAAGACAGACCTCAACAAATATAAAAAGATCAAACTAATCCCATGCATCCTATCGGATCACTATGGAATAAGAGTGGCCTTCAATGGCAACAAAAACAACAGAAAACCCACATAAACATAGAGGATGAACAATACTCTACTCAATGACACCTTGGCCAAAGAAGAAATAAAGAAAGAAATCAGAGACTTTTTAGAATTTAATGAAAATGAAGGCACAACATATCCAAATCTTTGGGACACAATGAAAGCAGTGATAAGAGGAAAACTCATAGCCCTGAGTGCCTCCAAAAAGAAGATGGAGAGTGTATACACTAGCAGCTTAATGACACACCTGAAAGCCCTGGACCAAAAAGAAGCCAATTCACCCAGGAGGAGTAGAAGACAGGAAATCATCAAACTCAGGGCTGAAATCAGTCAAGTGGAAACAAAGAGAACCATACTAAGAATCAACGAATCCAGGAGAAAATCAACAAGATAGATAAACCCTTCGCCAGATTGGCCAAAGGGCATAGAGAAAGTATCCAAATTAACAAAATTAGAATTGAAAAGAGGGATATAACAACAGAAACTGAGGAAATTCAAAAAATCATCAGATCCTACTACAAAAGCCTATACTCAACACAACTGGAGAATCTGGAGGAAATGGACAATTTCCTAGACAGATACTAAATACCAGAATTAAATCAGGACCAAATAGATAGGACCATCTAAACAGGACCATGTAAACAGTCCCATAACCCCTAAAGAAATAGAAGGGGTCATAGAAAGCCTTCCAACCCAAAAAAGCACAGGACCAGATGGTTTCAGTGCAGAATTCTATCAGACCTTCAAAGAATATCTAACACCAATACTCTTCAAACTATTCCACAAAATAGAAACAGAATGAACACTACCCACTTCCTTCTATGAAGTCACAATTACACTGATACCAAAACCACACAAAGATCCAACAAAGAAAGAGAACTTCAGACCAATTTCCCTTATGAACATCAATGCAAAAATACTCAATAAAATTCTTGCCAACTGAATCTAAGAACACATCAAAACAATCATCCACCATGATCAAGTAGGCTTCATCCCAGGGATGCAGGGTTGGTTCAATATACAGAAATCCATCAATGCAATCCACTACACAAACAAACTCAAAGAAAAAAAAATGACATGGTCATTTCATTGGATGCTGAAAAAGCATTTGACAAAATTCAGCATCCTTTTATGCTTAAAGTCTTGGAAAGAACAGGAATTCAAGGCCCATACCTAAACATAGTAAAAGCAATATACAGCAAACCAGTAGCCAGCATCAAACTAAATGGAGAGAAACTTGAAGCAATCACAATAAATCAGGGACTAGACAGGGCTGCCTCCTTTCTCCTTATCTTTTCAATATTGTACTTGAGGTACTGGCTCAGTCAATTAGACAACATAAGGAGGTCAAAGGGATACAAATTGAAAGGAAGAAGTCAAATTATCATTATTTGCAGATGATATGATAGCCTACCTAAGTGACCCAAAAAACTCCACTAAAGAACTCCTACAGCTGATAAACAACTTCAACAAAGTGGCTGGTTATAAAATCAATTCAAGGAAATCAGTAGCCTTCCTATACTCAAAGGATAGGCATGGTGAGAAATAAATTAGGGAAATGACATCCTTCACAATAGCCACAAACAGTATAAAGTATCTTGGGGTGACTCTTACCAAACATGTGAAAGATCTGTATGATAAGAACTTCAAGACTCTGAAGAAGGAAATAGAAAAATCTCAAAAAATGGAAAAACCTCCCATGCTCATGGATCGGCAGGATTAATACAGTTAAAATGGCCATTTTGCCAAAAGCAATATACAGATTCAACACAATACCCATCAAAATCCCAACTCAATTCTTCATAGAGTTGGAAAGAGCAATTCTCAAATTCATTTGGAATAACAAAAATCCCAGGATAGCTAAAACTATTCTCAACAACAAAAGAAATTCTGGGGGAATCAGTATCTCTGACCTCAAGCAATACTACAGATCAATAGTGTTAAAAAATGCATGGTATTGGTACAGTGACAGACAAGTGGACCAATGGAATAGAATTGAAGACCCAGAAATAAATCCACACACCTATGGCCACTTGATCCTCGACAAAGGGGCTAAAAACATCCAATGGATAAAAGATAGCCTTTTCAACAAATGGTTCTGGTTGGACTGGAGGTCAGCATGCAGAAGAATGTGAATTGATCCATCCTTGTCTCCTTGTACTAAGCTCAACTCCAAATGGATCAAGGACCTCCACATAAAGCCAGACACTCTGAAGCTAATAGAAAAGCAACTGGGAAGACCCTTGAGGACATAGGTACAGGGGGAAAGTTCCTGAACAGAACACCAATAGCATACACTCTAAGATCAAGAATTGAGAAATGGGACCTCATAAAATTACAAAGTTTCTGTAAAGCAAAGGACACCATCAAAAAGACAAATTCGCAACCAACAAATTGGGAAAAGATCTTTACCAATCCTACATCAGATAGAGGGCTAATATCCAATATATACAAAGAACTCCAGAAAGTAGACCCCAGAAAACCAAATAACTCTATTAAAAATGGGGTACAGAGTTAAACAAAGAATTCTCACCTGAAGAACTTTGGATGGCGGAGAAACATCTTAAAAAATACTCAACGTTATTAGTCATCAGGGAAATGCAAATCAAATCAACCCTGAGATTTCACCTTACACCAGTCAGAATGGTTAAGATTAAAAACTCAGGAGACAGCAGGTGTTGGAGAGGATGTGGAGAAAGAGGAACACTCCTCCACTGCTGGTGGGGTTGCAAATTGGTACAACCACTCTGGAAATCAGTCTGGCGATTCCTCAGAAAACTGGGCACTTCACTCCCGAAAGATCCTGCTATACCACTCCTGGGCATATACCCAGAGGATTCCCCAGCATGTAATAAGGATATATGCTCCACTATGTTCATAGCAGTCCTATTTATAATAGCCAGAAGCTGGAAAGAACCCAGGTATTCCTCAACAGAAGAATGGTTGCAAAAAATGTGGTAAATATACACAATGCAGTACTATTCAGCCATTAGAAACAATGAATTCATGAAATTCTTAGGCAAATAGATGGAGCTGGAGAGCATCATACTAAGTGAGGTAACCCATTCTCAAAAGATCAATCATGGTATGCACTCACTAATAAGTGGATATTAGCCTGGAAAACTGGAATACCCAAAACATAATCCACACATCAAATGAGGTACAAGAAGAACGGAGGAGTGGCCCCTTGTTCTGGAAAGACTCAGTGTAGCAGTATTCGGCAAAACCAGAACAGGGAAGTGGGAATGGGCGGGTGGGAGAACAGGGGGAGGGAAGGGGGCTTATGTGACTTTCGGGAAGTGGGGGACCAGAAAAGGGGAAATGATTTGAAATGTAAATAAGAAATATATCGAATAAAATAAAAATACATCGAAAAAAAAAAAGCTGTGAACTGCCCCCCCCCAAAAAAACAAACCCAAAAACCCAAAAAACAAAAAAAGAAAGACTCCTAGATTGAGACTTTAAATGATCACTGAAATGTACAAAATATAGTTAGAAAATTCCATTTTTTTAATTAGAGAATCACCTGAATAGCCCCTTTTGTTGCACGGCTTTCTTTGCTTGTTACATTGATATATATATGTATGTATGTATATTTGGTTCTGCCATAATATACTTCTTCCCCCTTGTTGAATTCAGACTTTTCAGAAAATGTTAGATCTCCATTGCTTCAAATTAGATTCTTAATTTCACCTATAAAACCTATAAAAGAATAAATATGAGTATCTTTCACTTTACTTGTCCCATTTTGCTAGGAGGTAAATGTTCTAAGCAGGAGATCAATACTGTAGCTATATTTATCTCCTCTACATAGTGAGCCAGAGCTCTGGTGACATGAATATCTTCTAAGTAACAGCAGTGCAAGCAAAGGCTCCACCTGGTTATGATCTGATTTGTGGGTCACCAGTTAACAGATGGTGAATTTGGACCAACATGATTCTCTATTTTGGGATTTACTGAGAACAAGGGAGTTCTCCCTCTTTTTTCCATTTATCTGTCTTTTTCTAACTCTTTTCTATCTTTCTTCTCCGGTTGGCAAAATAATTTTGATTGTATATACATACTGCTGCTACGTATGTCTCTCTGTGTGTGTGTGTGTGTGTGTGTGTTAGAGCTTTAAGCAGGTGTTTGAATGTAGGGGAGGGAAAGGCATTAACACTCAGAACTCTAGCTGTAGTTACACATTTATGATCATTTTTGGAAAGTATAGATCATGAGCATGTCTTTGTGACTCTGTACTGCTCTGGGCATGAGCTGGCCATTCTGCCAAAGAATCAAGTTAATTAGGACCCCTTTCCCAACTTTTTTTTTTATATCAAAGTTTTTATCTTTACCAGCTGGTGTACACAATCATAAGAGATTGATTTAAAGAGATAGAACTCTATGTCTTGCTGTGAAGGATCTTGCTCTTTATTTGTCTCTGAACATTGTTAGACTTCTAGCAATGTTCACAAGATAAGTGCTCTAAGCCACTGAGTGATTTCTGATGAAGAATCACCCCATTTTAATATGAAGTTTCATCATCAAGCAAAAGTCACTTCTGATTATGAATTTTGTACACAATTTTGTGTACAACATGCACAGATTTTTAGGTATAAATTCTGAGCAAACTGCAAAGTGACAGCCTGAGAAGTTTTAATCCCTGGTACTCAGGCACTGCTATTGAAGACAACACAATGACAGTGGCAGCTTTATGAGATAAGTGTTGGTAGTTCTCAGGGCACATACACAGATTAATTCATGATTGTCATTGGTTTGCAACTAACCTCTTCCTCTATTCCAGTTCAGTGGGTGCCATCTTTTTGGAAAGATTGTTTACTGGCTTCAGAAGTCCTCTCCAGCTATGGTATTTATGATGAGAGAAGAACACTCTCCTTTGCAAAATTGCATTTAATCCAGGAACATCCTACTACTCCACAACTATTCCCTTCCTTACCCTAGACATCATCAGTAGACTATTAAAACGAGTTTGGTGGGCCAGCCTCAGATTGCTGCACAAACAATAAATACTCTTAGGTTTTGACGCAGCAAATTATATGTTGTGTGTTCTATAATAACACTTTGATCCATTTTGGAGCAGGTGATGGCATCTGCAAGGATGGGCAAGATGTATGTCCAGCAAGGTTGTCTGTCTATACCAGTGAAACCTCTTTGAGCATCTTTGCACATATGTCAGAACCCAGAATCCTCCTCCCATGGGTAGAGTTTTCTCAGGACATAGTGGTGGGCTGGACATTAGGTAGCAAAGCCTGTGTGCCCTCTGGTCCTTTATTAATCTGACAGCAATCGATTGTTCCATACAAAGAAATAATTTTCTAGGTCCTTGCCTGCATTTACAGACATTTCTACTTTCTTTGAATAATCAACAGGAAACACATTTGATGTGTGCATTTTACTCTCCCTTATCTGAAACAACATCGAACCTACAAAGAAATGTGAATATTCCCAACAAAACATACAGCAATTATATTTACATAAGCATGACAATATTTTATATTGGAGAGATATAATGTTCTTTATAGTCTTATACATTTTATCAGCTCTAAATATTTCATGATTTAAAACCATTAAAAATCATGTAAGAGAAATATGACTTATGTACCAAAGCATGCAATTCAGTTGTTCAAAGCAGGATGAACTTTAACCACATGACCGACCGTGGCTGTACAATCACCTCTAGCATTCAGTGCATGCCTCATGTCTTCGGTCCCCTCTCTCAAAGGCAACCTCTGCGATCTCTTCCCAGATTTTCAGAATGTTCATATTTTTCTGAGTCCTATCATCTACATATGGTTTATTGGCCAGATCAATCTGTAACACTAGATATGTACTTTTTCCTAAAAGACAAATTCACAAAGAAGGCACAACTTATAAAAATAGCTTGGGCATGTGACTGCCAAGGGTAGCAGTCTGAGCCAAGTCAGCTGTGGCTGAGACCTGGATAGGACTAAATACCCACGCAAGAAGCCTTCCACACAGGCAGCACCACAGGCTCAGGGTGCTGCCAGGAACAAGCAGAGCGACCTGAAGGCTGTGAATGGAGTGGCACAGGATGCAGATGCAGACAGCCAAACCCAGGGGTGATGATGGCACCAGTCCCTCGCCCCTGCCCCTTGCCGCTCAGTCATGCCAATTAGAGCCAGTGCACCTTTTCTCTCTCCAAAGTGGAAAAAGGAAAAACTTTTCAACTGGAATCTTCCAATGTCTTATTTTAAAAATATATTCCTGCCTCATTTCCAATGTAGTGTTTCTTCACTTCAGGTGTAAAGGAGATGTGGGTGATTTAAGCACAGAAAATAATCTCTGGATAAGGTGGAAGGATTAGATTTGAACCAGTATTCCTGTTCTGATTTAGTAGCTCTTCTTTCCATTTGACTTGCATTTATTTTTCTTATTTATTTATTTATTTATTTATTTATTTATTTATTTATTTATTGTCTATCTGACCTAAAGTATAGTATTGTAGTATTGAATTAGAGGGAAAATCTTGAATTGTAATTGTTCATGTTCTTCCATGTAGCCCCATTTACCCCTCATGCTGTGTTGAGACTGATTCCTAAAGGGATTGCTATGCTGAACAACTATATAATTTCTTTCACATTCTGTGACTGAACTGCTTTGTAGAGACAGCTTCAGGGAAGAAAGGTTCATCTTGGCTCACTATTTCAGAGGGATTATAACACATCCTGGTGAGGAAGGTACAGAAAGGAGGGTCTCCATCTCTAGGTCACAACATGTATACTGGTTAGACTTTCTTGTTAACTGGACACAACCAAGAGTTACTGGGAAAGGTTGCAATGGAAGGATGGCCCAGATCAAATTGGCTGTTCATGCCTGAGGGGAACTATCTTGATTGTTGATGCTTCTGAGAATAGAGCCAGGATGCTTTGGATGGTGCCACTATTGTGCAGGTGGTTTTGAGTTTCAAAACATATTCTTTTATATTTGTAAATTAAAATTTTATTAAATTATTAAATTAAATATAGTAATTAAGGTATTTAAATTATTAAATTAAATTAAAAATAAATTATTTAATTTTATTATGATACATAATTACATCAATCATTTATTATACACATTAATAATTTTTAATATGTTTATTGTTTGTTAATCAATAGGCTATTAAATTAATCTATTGACTTAAATTAAATATTTTTAAATTAGTATAAAATTGCAGCACCTCTTTTTCGTTCCTCCAGATCTTCCCATATTCTGTCCCTTCAACTTTTCTCATTTTACCCCCTACCCAGCTCTCAAAATGATAGACATATATGGAACTAGAGAAACCTTGTGGATAAAAATAAGAATCTTCTTATATTAAATTTTTGATTCATGAAAAGAATGTTTGCTGAGCCAAGGGGAGGTATCTAATAATAAGCAGCACTCCTCTGTGGTTTCTGCTTCAGTTTCCTGCCTTGACTTCTCTCAGTGATGGATTGTAATCTGGAAGTATAAGGTGGAATAAACCATTACCTTCCCAACTTGCTTTTGCACATAGTGTTTATTCACAGCAACAGAAAGAATATTAGAACACATGGCAGCAGGCCAGACCACAGGTCTTTTATCAACCTAACCCCAATGACCTTCTGCTTTTCAGACTTCTTCTGGGGGATCTATAGTTTTCAAAGTGGCACAGAAGGATGGGGCTGGGAGGTGAGCATGGGCATGGGACGTGGAATATGAACACGTAAAGCATGAGCCTATGGGAGACATTTCAGTTCCAAACTATAAAGTTAATATAAGCAAGAAATTCTAGCTTGTATGCCCAATTCCAGTCATTATTGCCACACCTCTATAGTTAGGGAAGATGTGTTCTTTACTCATGTCCTCAAATAAGCCATATACCTTTCAAGGCTGAGACCTGGGATGCTGCTCAGAACACTGACATGTTCTTTTGAATATTGTTAGACACAGTAAAGATTCCTCATCGGGGAATGAATCTGAGGTCTGAAATCTTGAGGCTGACAATGAAACAACTGCGCTGAAAAATGTGAGCACTCATTGTGATGGGATTGCATGGAATGAGTGGAGCTGTGCAGAAGCAGGGGATGGGATCACGTGTCTTTAGCATGCATGCACTTTTGTGTATGGTTCCAGAAAGTCAGTCTCCTACTTTGTAAACATGTTTAGAGCAATAGTTTCCTCACTGGAGCAACTACATTTTCTGGAGTAACTATTCCAGTAACAGTTCACCAAGGAAAGTGCTTGCCTGTGTGGGCACAGACTTGAAACAAGGCTGTCGCTATGAGGAGGCCTGTACTAAGCCATGCACAGCACTGTTTTGCAGGTATTTTCTTCTCTGCCTCAGTTTACACTCAGACTTTACTATAACTCCACAAAATACCCCAACCAGCAACATTAGTCTTGGTTTGGGCCATTGAATGCCTTTTTATTTATATTGAATACAATGAATAAGGTCATGTATAAAACATATAATTAAAACAAGTCATTGTCTACATAGTATGGTTTAACATATGCATAAGAATCAAGATAACTACTTACATTATATCAGACCAAAACAGAATGAATCTAGACCATTCACTGACCAAGAACAAGTCAATACTTAATCTTATGCTCTGGTAGGAGCTCTATTCTTTGCTATAAAGTAACTTTGAGGCCAGCCTAGGATAGGTGAGACCTGGTTTCACCAAACAAATTGAAAGAAAGCAAAACAACCTAACATCTCTTTCTAAAGCCCTTCAGACTATCTTCTGTACAATCAAGAGGTGCATTAAGACCCAATCCACACAACCAAACTCAGATAAAAGGTTATCCACCAAGAGATCTCAGATGCTGAGGGCAGTGCAGCTAACTAAGGTGCTATATGTTTTATGTCATGGGGTAAGACATTAGGATACTTCATGGTCTCCAGTATGCCTGAGTTATAACCCTCAGTAAATAAATCTTGACTAGATTGATTTAAATTCAATCCCTGTAACCCACAAGGTTTTAAGAGACTAAACATAAATTTATAGATAAATATAAAAAAGATTAAGCATGTATTTATGGATAGCGTTTGCTCAGTGGATTCTCTTTCTAGATTAAAATAAATCAAGAACAGTGTACTTTCAGGAAAACTGAAAGTTCATATTGTGTCATGATTAAATGCAGATAAAGCAATTTATTTCTCCTTTATTGTTTAGAATACAATTTGTTGTAAAAGATAATCTCACAATTTATAATCTGTACATTTTTATTAAGCATTAGATTTTACTAGGCCTGTTTTCAAATGGATTGGATGTTTAGTAATTATCTTTTCTCCATTTAAGCTTCTTAAAGCTTCATAATCCCTGCTCCAGAGTGACCTTTGCCAGGAGGTTGGCTGGCTGCCAAAGAGTGGACATTAGCATCAGAATATGTGTATCCTGAAGGCTCCCACAGATGGAGGCTCCTAAAAGTGTATTTCCCAGTTGCTTTAAGGGTTCTAATTAAAACTTTATGCTTTGAGCAGATGGGCTGTCAATTGTCAGAGCAATTCTGTGTTTTTTTATTTTTAAACATTTATTTATTAAGTATGCATGAGCGCATGTGTCAGTACACACACATGTGTGCTAAGCATTTGTGTGGAAGGTAGAGAAACGATTTGTGGGAGTCACCTTTCTCCTCCACCTGTGGGTTACAGAGATTGAACTCAAGTCCTTAAGTTTGTCAGCCAGCACCTTTATTTGCTGCGTCCTCCTGCTGGCCCCTGAAAACTCTTCTGCTGCTCTGGTAACTGGCACTGGGGCAACTGGCAACTCTTCACTGGAGAAATTTTGACTGATGTTGAGATAAGTACTATACACATTATGTACAGAGATATCTTTCTGAGTCAAATTAAAAGATTATCCTGGTGTGTCTCACTCCATCAACACTTGAAAAGTATGAGCCATAAATAAAATGCATGCCCACTAAGGCATTAACACAGATGAGTTAGTATATAAACTATTAATTCAAGTCAACCTCTTTTGAAGTTTTCAAGGACGAAAACAGAAGTTAGGAATGAAATAGTCTTACATACTTTGTTAGGTAACATACCATGTGTATGTTTGTATGTGTGCGTGTTCTACAAAGTGTGTACTATATTTGAGAAGAAGTTATTAGTTCTTAAAAGATATCCTCCTTTTTGTCATGTTAAATATAGCATATTGTAAATGGTGAATTAGCCCACTTAGATGTCCATACCTAAATTCAGGATACAAGGTACAAATCACTCAGACAAGAACCATTTCGTAGAGGAATAAGGGAAATTCTTCCACTAAATCATAATTTATTGAAGACTCGGGGAAGGGCAGAGAGAGGAGTCCTGACTACAGGTGGAGAGTCACACTGTCATTCTTTCTAGGTCAGTAGGGCACACAGGCTTCCCTTTCCAAGAGAGACAGCAACAGACACATTTTCTTAATTACAGCAACTTTCACTTTCATACAACTTTATAGTATTGGTCTTACATTTGTTTTCTCACACAAAATAGTCATTTAATGATCTCATTACACCAGATAGTGGGGATACAAGATTAGACATGGGGACTTGGACTCCTGCATGTTCATGGGTTAGGGTTACGTTAGGGTTAGGGTTAGGGTTAGGGTTAGGGTTAGGGTTAGGAGCTTGTGTCCTAGTGTGTTGGATTCCAAGCAGCTGTGATATGTGTGACATATATTCTCTAAAGAGAAGCACTCTGGTCAGTGATCTAAACTAGTCCCATCTTTATGCAGAAAGACATGGGACGAAGTTGCCAGGAAGTTAGCAAGTTGGGATCTGAAAGACAGGTAAGCTCAGCATAAAATATGAGTAAAATGTTTTCAAGAAATGGCAAAAAAAGCAGAGCCAGAAGCTTGAAAGCAGGAGTGATTAGGACTTTTATAAATTTATTTTTATTTTTTAATTTATGTTTAGGTGTGTGTTTGTATGTGCACGTGTGTGAAAGAGTATGTATGTGTGTGTGTTAGAGTGAATGTATGTGTATGAATGTATATTTGTATGTGTGAGTGTGTTATGAGAATTTGAGTGTGTGAGTGTGTCTTAGTGTGAGTGTGTGTATGTATGTGTGTGTAAGTATGTTGTGAGAATTTGAGTGTGTGTCCTAGTGTGAGTGTGTGAGTGTGTGTATGAGTATGTGTGTTGTGAGAATTTGAGTGTGTTTGTCTTAGTGTGAGTGTGTGTGTATGAGTAGTGTGTGTATGTGTGTGTTGTGAGAATTTGAGTGTATGTGAGTGTGTCTTAGTGTGTGAGTGTGTGTGTGTGTGTGTGTGTGTGTGTGAGACAGGCAAGCAAGTGTCCACGGAGAACAGCTCAGATCCTCTGGAGCTAGAATTACTGGAAGTTCTGAGCTCTAAATATCACAGGCTTGTTGTCTTTAGTTCTTGGAATTATGTTCCAGGAATCTGAAGACTTCCACTATGGCTGGAGGTGGAGGTATATTAGGGTGGTGGTAGAAGAATTTTTAAAATGTGCTTGAAGAAAGGAAAACAGTCTTAGAAAAGAGGCTTCAGAGCTGCTGCGGGGCTCACTTTCTCCAGGGAAAATGGAGAGTCAGGTTAAGAGTTGAAGGCACAGCCCAGCTCCCCCAGAGTCTAGACACCAACAGGGAGTGTGCCTGGAGGGACCCATGGTTCCAGATACATGCAGCAGAGGATGGCCTTGCCTGAGAGCACTGGGAGGAGAGGCCCTTGGTCCCAGGGCGGTCTGATGTCCCAGTGTAGGGGGATGCTGGAGTGGTGTTTTTGGAGAGTGTGGGTGGCTGGGAAGCACCCTCATACAGGCAAAGGGGAGGGGGGAGAGCAGATGTAGGATGGGTGGTGGTGGAGGGGTAACCAGCAAGTAGGATCTCATTTGAGATGTAAACAAATGGAATGATTAATTTAAAAAAAAAGAGTGGAGGGTAACATTTGGGGGATTAGAAGACAGACTGACACAGAAGTCTATCCAGAAAGCTTTTCTTTTGTTTTCCATATGCAGCCCTTCTAAAGTTGAAGATATTTGACACATTCAGTTTTTCACCTTTTCCTGGACAAATCATATTTGCTTATTATTGAAGTTTCCCTGTGTTGCTGTTATAAAATACTTTGATCAGGTACAGAAACTGACTAACTAGGCTAGGAGAGGGAAAAGTGTATTGTCTTAAACTACCAGGTAACTGTCCATCTTCGAGGGCTGTCAGGGAAGAGACTTAAGCAGCATCTTCACCATGGAGGAACATGGGGCAGAAATCACGGAAGAACACAATGTGCCACTTTGCTCTCTGGCTCATTTCTTCACTTTAGTCCAGATACCGTTCCTGTTCAGGCAGGACCACCTGTCTAGGGATAGTGCTGCCCCAAACCGGCTGGATTCTCCTGAATCAATCAATACTTAAGCCAGTCCTCCATAGTCATGTCCTCAGGACACTCTGATCTAGGAATTTCCTCAATTACAGCTTCTCCTCTCAGGGGGCGCTTGCCTGTTTCAGGTTTACAACTAAGGCTAACTAGGCTACTAATATTGTTCAGTAGAAAGGGAAACCAAAGTGGAATGGAATAACCCAGATGTAAATACAGATAGCATGGGTTATTGCAGAATCTTCTTGCCTTTAAGTTTTGCTGGGTATCATTTTTAATTATAGAATCACAGAATTCTGGCTTATCATTTCTTCATCTTGAGCTTATTAAGAGAGACAGACATATTCTTCTAAGTAAAATCGAAATGCAGCTGATTCTTTCCCGTTATGGGTAAATAAGACTTCTCATGCTCCTGTTCAGTGTCATGTTTGTCTTGCAGCACATTGTTTCTGTCCCTCAAACTTGTTTTGCATATCACTTGTCATTTTAGACACTTGCTGCCTATCTCTGCTCACGTCACTTGAAAATTTAATAAGACTGATTCCTTTATCTCCATCCAGCCAGATACTTTTTCCTGGAACCGCTGAATTGGTTGATAAGAATACATTTTTTTTCTAACTTAATTTATTCAGTCAGACACAAATCTGCTCAAGTGTTTTCCAAGCTATACTTTGTGCATAAATGATAAAATATCATAAAGAACATAGACAAATGCAATGCAGGACTCAATTCAAATGATATATTTGGTAGTGTTTATAATATCTAGTGTAAATCCCTTTAGAATGGCATCTTGAAATCCTCTCCTTTGATTCTTCAAGTGTGTTTTAACCTTTTAACACTGTTTCTTGCTGTTAAGACTTCTCCCTATCATTCAGCAAAGGGATAGGCTTATTCACCTATTGATAACCAAAGAGAAAAAATGCAAAAAACAAACAAAACAACCCCTCCCCGCAAAAAACAAAACAAAACAGAAACAAAACAAACAAACAAACAAACAAAAAACAGATACCATAATGGGTTACCTTCTACAATGTTTTAACAAGATACTTGAAAACTACAGGAATTTTCATAGTTCCCAATGGTAGTACTTAGAGTTACCATGTGATGAGACACCATGACCAAAAAAGAAAAAAAAAAAAAAGCACCCTGGGGGAGAAAATGGTTGAACCTACTTATACTTCCAGATGACAGACCATCACTGAGGAAGGTCCAGGAAGGAATTCAAACAGGGCAGAAACCAGGAGGCAGGAGCTGATGCAGAGGTCATGGAAGGGGACTGCTTACTGGCTTGCTCATCATATTTTCTGATAGAACCAAGAACCACCAGTCAAAGGTAATACCTTTGACTATAATATAATACTATGGACTGGGCTCTCCCCTGTCAACTACTAATTAAGAAAATGTCCTACAGGCTTGCCTTAGGACCTCATCTTACGGAGGCATTTTCTCAATTAAAGTTCCCTCTTCTCTGATGACCTTAGCTTGTGTCAAGTTGACATTTGTTTCGAGGAACTAGGAGTGACAATTCTGAAGAATTTGTCATGAGCCAGGCTACCATGGCCTCTAGAGTTCTTTCTTAGGTATCCTGACATACTATAGTTACTGAATGTTAAAAACCCTGGTGTGTGTTCATCTTACCTTAAAAATAAAAGAGTAGTGGATATTTATTTAGTTTCCTAAACCAGGTTTCTAATCAGTTCTTGGGGTTGAAGTAATTCTCTTGTCTTGCTTCTTGCTTGTTCCCTGTGTTGTTGTTGGGACTGGGAGACAGGGATGTTTTGCTTTGAAGTGGCTCTATTGGGGTTCCAGTAGAAGATGTTCAGAGGGGCCAATTAGTAGCAGTCAAGCCATTGAGATGTGATCTCAGTTTTCCTGGAGATTTTCCATTTGCTAGTTGCTGCCTGTTGTGGAAGACATTGCTGGGGTACAGAATGCTTTCTGCCAGATAAATTAATTTTCCTCTAGAAGTTAGCAATCTGGATTATAGTGACACACAAGAAATAGAAAGTAGATGGTGAAGATACAGATGTGTAGGTGTGGGTTCGTGTAAAGAAACCACCACAAAACTATTAAATTGAAGTAACTAGCCTTCAAGGTCCATTCATGGTGAATGGAGAACATAAACTCCGTTTATCTCCATTTAAGGACCAGGACTGATTTCTAAAAGAAGGCCACAGGCACACGTTCTAGTAACAGACCCTAAAATATAGAAACAAGGTCATAAAACGCCTGCCCAAAGAACAGTCCTGGATAACCTGGATAGTCCTGGATAAATGGGGAAATACCTTATCTCTGATTGGGTCATCTGTGTTGGTCAACCCTATCTCATCCTATGGTTAAATGGTCATGATATAGGAATGCAGACCAAGGGCCATCTGTGACATCCTAGTACCCACCAACCAAATTTTAGATTACCTTATCTTTCTAGAGAGTTATTCCCTATAAAAAGGCCTGCGTGCCATTGTCTGACGTCACCATTTTAAAGAATGGTTGATTCTCATATGCTGGATGTTTTTATAGAGTAAACAATGTTTTTTGGTAGAATAAACACTCTTTGATTTTGCATACTATCTTAGTCTGGGTTCTTCCTTCAGTGATTTTTGGAGCCTTACAATGGGACTGCTCAGTGAAGTGAAAGGAGCATCAGAAGGAGACGTGGAAGACAGCATCTCAGAGGAGATGCAGCAAGTGTGGCATACAACTGACAAGTATAACTCACCTCCACCTTATCTCATCCTTGCCAACTAAGTTCTGTCACAGCTTGAAGTTCTTTCTCCAACAACATAAATGTAATGTAAGCAATAATAATTAGAACAAAAAAAGAATATCTTGATATCCCAGTTAAAGGATGAGCAAAGAGATTTTAAATTCCACTTGAATCAATACAGTGGCATTGTGTATTCGCACAAGAAAAACAATGGCACACCTAAAGATGTTCACAGCCTCCTTCCTGGAACCTGAAAACATTTTACAGGGAAGGAAAGAATTAGTGTTGTGGACAAGATTTAGTGTGAAGAAAAAGTTGGTGAAATTAATGTGAGAAAATACCTCCAACACAATTGCGAGATTCCCAGCAGCCCCAGAAACAGAACAGGAAGCAGAAGAGCCAAGGAGATACTATGTTAGTGAGGGACCTGCCATAACTGTCCTATCCTTGAAGTCAGAGAGATGACACTCACCAACAATGCATGTGGCCTCCAGGAGCGGCATCAGGTGAGGAGTGGGCTCTCTCAAAGCTTCCAAGATGCTTTGCTTTTAGTCCTGTGAGACTTAGAATCATGCAGTAATAGGGCAAGGTGGTGGGTTTGTGCTTTTACATCCAATGAGCTTGTGTTAACTTTTACAGCAAGTGCTTATTACCTCAAAGTCTTATCAACGCTGTGATCATATCATTCCCATAGAAATTCTCTGTTTGCAACACTCACCACTATCCTTCCTCTTTGAACTCTCTGCTTCAAGGAGAGTTTTCTGACCACTCCAGCTAGAACCCAGGCTTTCTTCAATTGAATAGGAGGTCATGGCCCTCTAGCATGGGAGAAAGGGAATGAAATTATAACATCATTTTCTTGAGGTTTTGTTTTTGTTTGTTTGTTTTGCTTGCTGCATTCAGCAATAAGTAACAACTTTCCAGTTCTGTTTTCCTACCTACAATGGTAAGTTTCTCTTTCTCTGAGATGCAGCCCCTTTCCCATGACAAAAAGCAGGACTCTCTGTATTTGTCAGAATACAAATAACAGGGACATTGGGGCACCTGCTCTTACCACAGCCAGTTAACAATTAAAGACAAAACTCCAATCCCAGTTACAGGAGGAACATGAAGATACTCTTATATTACTGGAAAGAGAAAACCATGGATTACACCAAGTAGGAAACCATAAAGCCAAATATAAACTCCCCAGAATCTCTAGTTTCTCGAGCTATGGGAGTTTTTTCTCTACAACCCCAGAGATTTGTAAGGCTTCCTGATAACCACTTGGACTTTGCATAGGGCTGTTTTCTCCTCTTTGAATTCTTCAGCTGGTGGAGGAAAACTACACACCTATGCATTCCTTTACAGCATGCATTAAGTTTAAACATGACACATTTTTAAAATTTTTGCCTGGTTCCATACTTGGCCACCAATTCTCTTGTTTCCAGATGTGTATCTGCAGCTTAACCAAATTGATCTCATAGCTTTGTTTGCTAATCAAAATGAGATCAGCATATATTTACATTAATTCTTCTGAGCTACTGATTTAATAGCATATACGTATTACTGACTTTGTGTTTAATTATTTCAGTAACAATAGTTGGCACAAGGCCAAGAGCATTTTTTAATTTTAATTTAGAAATTATGTTTTGTTATTCTTACAGGAATGAACATCAAATCTATGACCACTTGGTTATATTCTTCATAATTGATACTGAGATTTCAAATGGAATAAAAATTGATGTGTAAATAATTTAGGAAGAATTTTTATCCATTTTCTAGGCTGTCTTCCTATTAAATATCACATTGTACTTGTTATAATGAAATATCTTTTACTCTCTTGGTAATATTTCGTATATTTAAAAATGCCTCCTGATGTAAGGTACCTTTAAAATGGTACTTTGCTAAGTTGCATTGAAAATTATTTTTATTAGATATATTCTTTATTTACATTTCAAATGTTGTTCCCTTTTGTGTCCTCCCCCCCCCCAGGAAAATTCCATAACCCATCTCCCCTCTCCCTGTTCCCCAATCAACCCACTCCTGCTTCCTTGTCTTGGTATTCCCCTACACTGTACACTGCAGCACCAAGCCTTCCCAGGACCAAGAGACTCTCCTCCCTTTGAAGTCCAACAAGACCATTCTCTGCTGCCTATGTATCTGGAACTATGGGTAAGTCCATGTTTACTCTTTGGATGATGGTTTTGTCCCTGGAAGTTCTGGTGGCACTGAGTGGCTCTTATTGTTGTTCCTCCTATGTCACAGCAAATCCATTCAGCTCCTTGGGTCCTTTCTCTAGCTCCTCCATTGGGGACCCTGTGATCATTTAAAAGCTCTCTGAGAATGTATTCCAAGCTTTTGGGCTAATATCCACTTATCAGTGAGTGCGTACCACATGTGTTATTTTGTGATTGGGTTATCTCACTCAGCATGATATTTTCCAGATCCACCCATTTGCCTAAGAATTTCATGAATTCATTGTGTTTACTAGCTGAGTAGTGTTCCATTGTGTAAATATACAACATTTTCTGTATCCATTCCTCCATTGAGGGACATCTGGGTACTTTCCAGCTTCTGGCTATTATAAATAAGGATGCTATGACATAGTGGAGCATGTGCCCTTATTACATCCTAGAGAATCCTCTGGCTATATGCCTAGGAGTGGTACAGCAGGGTCGTCCAGTAGTATTATGCCCAATTTCGTGAGAGCTTGCAATCACACCAGCAGTGGAGGAGTGTTCCTCTTTCACCACATTCTTGCCAGCACCTGTTGTCTCCTGAGTTTTTGATATTAGACATTCTGACTGGTGTGAGGTGACATCTCAAGGTTGTTTAGATTTGCATTTCACTGATGACTAAGGATGTTGAACATTTCTTTAGGTACTTCTCAGCCATTTGGTATTCCTCCATTGAAAATTCTTTGTTTAGCTTTGTACCCCATTTTTTAATAGGGTTATTTGGTTCTCTAGAGTATAACTTCTTGACTTCTTTGTATATATTGGATATTAGCCCTCTGTTGGATGTAGGGTTGGTAAAGATCTTTTCCAAATTTGTTTCTTGCCATTTAGTCCTATTGACAGTGTCATTTGCCTTACAGAAACTTTGTAATTTTATGAGGTCCCATTTGTGGATTCTGTGTTATTTTCAGGAAAATTTCCCCTGTTCCCATATGTTCAAGGATTTTACCAACTTTCTCTTCTAATAATTCAGTGTATCTGGATTTATGTGGTGGTCCTTAATCCATTTGGACTTGAACTTTGTACAGAGAGATAAGAATGGGTCAATTTTCATTCTTCTATATCTTGACCTCCAGTTGAACCAGCACGATTTGTTGAAATGCTGTTATTTTTCCACTAGAGGGTTTTAGCTCCTTTGTCAAAGATTAATTGACCATAGGTCTGTGGGTTCATTTCTGGATCTTCAATTCTATTCCATTGATCTACCTGTCTGTCACTGTACCAATACCATGCAGTTTTTATCACTATTACTCTGTAGTATAGCTTGAGGTCAGGGATAGTGATTCTACCAGAAGTTCTCTTACTGTTGAGAATAATTTTAGCTATCCTGGGTTTTTTGTCATTCCAGATAAATTTTACAATTGTTTTTTCTAACTAATTGAAGAATTGAATTGGAATTTTGATGAGGATTGCATTGAATCTGCAGATTGCTTTTGACAAGATGGTCATTTTTATTATATTAGTCCTGCCAACCCATGAGCATGGGAGATCTTTCCATCTTCTGAGGTCTTCTTTGATTTCTTTCTTCACAGACTTGAAGTTCTTGGCAAAGAGATCTTTCACTTGTTTTGTTAGAGTCACACTAAGATACTTTATATTGTTTGTGATTATTGTGAAGGGTGTTGCTTCACTAATTTCTTTCTCAGTCTGTTTGTACTTTTAGTATAGGAAGGCTACTGATTTGTTTGAGATAATTTTATATCCAGCCACTTTGCTGAAGTTGCTTATCAGCTGTAGGAGTTCTCTGGTGGAGTTTTTTGGGTTTTAAACTCTGGTGAGTTTAAAGTATACTTAAGCGTAAGTATACTATTATATCATCTGCAAATAGTGATAACATGACTTCCTCCTTTCTAATTTGTATCCTTTTGACTTCCTTTTGTCATCTAATTGCTCTAGCTAGAACTTCAAGTACTATTAAATAAATATGGAGAGAGAGGACATTTTTGTCTAGTCCCTAATTTTAGTGGGATTGCTTCAAGTTTCTCTCCATTTAGCTCCATGTTGGCTACTGGTTTGCTGTATAGTGCTCTTACTGTGTTTAGGTATGGGCCTTGAGTTCCTGATCTTTTCAAGACTTTTAATATGAAAGGATGTTGAATTTTGTCAAATGCTTTTTCAGCATCTAATGAAATGACCATGTGTTTTTTCTTTGAGCTTATTTATGCAGTGGATTACATTGATGGGATTCCATATATTGAACCATCCCTGTATCTCTGGGATGACACCTACTTGATCACAATGGATGATTGTTTTGCTGTATTCTTGGATTTGGTTGGCAAGAATATTATTGAGAATTTTTGCATCAATATTCATAAGGGAAAATGGTCTGAAGTTCTCTATCTTTCTTGGATCCTTGTGTGGTTTTGGTATCAGTGTAATTGTGGCTTCATAGAGAGTTAGGTAGTGTTCCCTCTGTTTCTATTTTGTGGAATAGTTTGAAGAGTATTGGTGTTAGATCTTCTTTGAAGGTCTGATAGAATTCTTCACTAGAACCATCTGGTCCTGTGCCTTTTTTGGTTGGGAGACTTTTAATGACTGCTTCTATTTCTTTAGGAGTTATGGGACTGTTTAGATGGTCTATCTGATCCTGGTTAACTTTGGTATTTGGTATCTAGAAAATTGTCCATTTCATCCAGATTTTCCAATTTTGTTGAGTATAGGCTTTTGTAGTAGGATCTGATGATTTTTGAATTTCCTCACTTTCTTTTGTTATATCTCCCTTTTCATTTCTGACATTGTTAATTTGGATACTGTCCCTGTGCTCTCTGCTTAGTTTGGCTAAGGGTTTATCTATCTTGTTGATTTTCTCAAAGAACCAGCTCCTGGTTTTCTTGATTCTTTGTGTAGTTCTTTTTGTTTCTACTTGGTTGATCTCAGCCTGGAGTTTGATGATTTCCTGCCATCTACTCCTCTTGGGTGTATTAGCTTCTTTCTCTCCTAGAGTTTTTCAGGTGTGCTGTTAAGCTTCTAGAGTATGCTCTCTCCCGTTACTTTTTGGAGGAACTCAGATCTATGGGTTTTCCTCTTAGCACTGCTTTCACTGAGTCCCATAAGTTTGGGTATGTTGTACCTTCATTTTCATTAAATTCTAAAGGATTTCTTTGACTAAGGTATCATTGAGTAGAGCATTATTCAGCTTCCATGTGTATGTTGCCTTTCTGTTGTTTTTGTTGCTATTGAAGATCACCTTTACTCCATAGTGATCTGATAGGAGGCATGGGATTAGTTCCATCTTCTTATATCTGTTGAGGTCTGTTTTGTGACCAATTATATGGTCAGTTTTGCAGAAGTTACCATGAGGTTCTGAGAAGAAGGTATATTCTTTTGATTTAGGATGAAATGTTCTGTAGATATCTGTTAAATCCATTTGGTCCAAAATTTCTGTTAGTGTCACTGTGTCTCTGTTTAGTTTGTATTTCCCTGATCTGTCCATTGATGAGAGTGGGTGTTGAAGTGACCCACAATTACTGTGTGAGGTGCAATGTGTGCTTTGAGCTTTAGTAAAGTTTCTTTTACAAATGAGAATGCCCTTGCATTTGGAGCATAGATGTTCAGAATTGAGAGTTCTTCTCGGTAGATTTTTCCTTTCATGAGTATGAAGTGCCCTTCTGTGACTTTTTTGATGATTTTTGTTCGAAAGTTAATTTTATCCGATATTAAAACTGCTATTCCAGCTTCTTTTCTGGGACCATTTGCTTGGAAAATTATTTTCCAGCCTTTTACTCTGAGGTAGTGTTGTCTTAGACAATGGGGTGTGTTTTCTGTATATAGCAAGATGCTGGGTCCTATTTACATATCCAGTCTGTTAGTCTATTTATTTTTATTGGGGAATTGAGTCAATTGATATTAAGAGATATTAAGGAATAGTGATTGTTTCTTCCTGTTATTTTTGATGTTATTTTTATGTTTGTGTGTTCATCTTCTTTTGGGTTTGTTGAAAGAAGATTACTATTTTGCTTTTTCTACGGTGTAGTTGCCTGCTTGTATTGGCATTTTCCATCTATTATCATGTGTAGGGATGGATTTGTGGAAATGTATAGTGTAAATTTGATTTTATCAAAGAATATCTTGGTTTCTCCATCTATGGTGATTGATAGTTTTTCTAGTAGTCTGGGCTGGCATTTTTCTTTTCTTAGTGTCTGTATGAGATATGCTCTGGATCTTCTGGCTTTCATGGCCTCTAATGAGAAGTCTGGTGTGATTCTGATAGGTCTTTCTTTATATGTTACTTGGCCTTTTTCCCTTACTGCTTTTAATATTCTTTCTTTGTTTAGTGCATTTAGTGTTTTGATTATTATGTGATAGGAGAACTTTCTTTTCTGGTCCAGTCTATTTTGAGTTCTGTAGACTTCTTTTATGTTCATGGGCATTTCTGTCTTTAGGTTAGGGGAGTTTTATTCTATAATTTTGTTGAAGACATTTACTGGCCCTTTAAGTTGTAAATCTTTACTCTCTTCTATACCTATAATGCTTAGGTTTGTCTTCTCATTGTGTCCTCAATTTCCTGGATGTTTTAGATTACAAGTCTTTTGCATTTTTCATTTTCTTTGACTCTATAGTCAATGCTTTCTATGGTATCTTCAGCACCTGGGATTCTGTTGTTTATGTTTACATCTATGACTCCTGATTTCTTTCCAAGGTTTTCTTTTTTTTTTCTTTTTTTTTTATTTGATATATTTTTTATTTACATTTCAAATGAGTTCCCCTTTTCTGGCCCCCCCACTCCCTGAAAGTCACATAAACCCCCTATCTCCAGAGTTGTCTCCCTTTGTTGTTTCTACTTCTGTTTTTTGATCCTGCATTGTTTTGTTCAGTTCCTTCACTTGTTTGTTTGTGTTTTCCTGTAATTCTCTGAGGGATTTTTGTGTTTCCTCTTTATGGGCTTTTATCTGTTGACCCATCTTCTCCTGTACTTCTTTAAGGGAGTTATTTATGTCCTTCTTGAAATCTTCTATCAGCATCATGAGATGTGATTTTAAATCCAGACCTTGCTTTTCCAGTGTGTTGGGGTATTCAGGACTTGCTGTTTTTGGAGAACTTGGTTCAGATGGTGCCATGTTGCTTTGGTTTCTGTTGTTAATGTTCTTGTGTTTGCCTTTTGCCATCTGGTTATCTCTGGTGTTAGCGGGTGTTGCTGTCTCTGACTATGGCTTCTCTGTCCTGCAAGCTTCTCTATCTGTGCTCATAGGAGACCTATTCTCTCTTTGTACACAGGTATGTAGGTACTACTGTGTGACTTGCTCTCTTCTGGTTTTATTTGGCTCTATAGCTCTGTGGCCCTGATCAGCTCTGCATGTGAGTGGAAATTGGAGACTCCTGTCCCAGGCTGCTCCTAGGATCTTGTGTCCTCAGGTTTTCAGGCTGTTTCCTCTGAACAGCAGCCGTGGTCTTATCTGTGCCATCTGGCCTTTCTGTACTCCTAGGTGATTAGCACCCTCCTTGCACCACTTGGATATGGTGTGCTGTGGCTGAGGATGGTACTGAGCTGGAAGCAGAAACAAGAAGGCTCCTGTTTGAGGGTTCTGGCTGTGATCCTCTGAGTGGCAGAGCGGGGGTCTTACCTTTGCTGACTGGCATCTCCACACTCCTGGGTGGTCATGTATCTCCCTGAACCATCTGGATATGTTGCTCTGTGGTAGAGGATGGTCCCAAGCTGGAGATAGAAACTGGAAGGCTTCTGCCAGAGGGTTCTGGATGTGATCTTCTGAGAGGCAGGAGTTGTTCTATTGTGCTGTCAGGTCTCTTTGCACTCCTGGGTGGTTAGCTACCTCCCTGTGCCACTTGGGTATGCAGCGCTATGGCAGAGGAAGGTCCCAAGCTGGAGACATAAATGGGAAGTGAAAATTAATTTTTTATTCTTATTGATGTGTTTATAAAAAGATAAAGAGAGATAGAATGTGTTATATGGGGGTGTGGTGAGGTGTGGGGAAGGGGGTGCCTCAGCAGGCCCATGCTGAGGCGTCCCTTCCCCCTGTGGGACCAGTCACAGGACAGTAGTATAGTATAGTAGAGAGTTTATTCAGAGCCTGCATAAGGAAAGTTGAGAGAGTAGTGGAGGCAGAGAAAGGCAGGGGAGGGGGGAGGGGGGAGGGGGGAGTAGAGAAGGAGAGGCCTGCCATTGCTGTGAGCGCATGGAGAGAAGGGGAAAAGAATAGGGAAGGGGGGAGGGAAAAGCCCAAGAGAGCAAGAGGGAAGCAAGAGTAAGCAAGAGTCTAGAGAGGGAGGAGGGGGCAAGTAGCCCTTTTTATGGTAGGTCAGGTCTACCTGGCTGTTGCCAGGTAACTGTGCGGTGGAGTTTAGACAGAATGCTAACATTCATATCTCCAGAGAATTTTTTTTTGTTGACATATGACAGAAGTTTTGACCATTTTGGGGGGCTATAGTTGCATAATTAAACATTATATGCTTTGGAGTTTTATTTTCAATATATGCTATAGAACTTTTAGAAGGATTAAATGATATATATGAAATAGCATGGCCTATTTTACACATTGTAAATGGTTATAATTTACTTTCTGTCTTTCCCTTTGACTCCCTTTTTTCCTGATTAATTCTTATACAATTGACTCCATGAACAATTAGCATTTTACCTCACTCTTGGTTATAAGTATAGATCTTGTTCTGTTTCAGCTATTTCTACTTTGTCTAGACAATCATAAAGTTATTTATTTATTTTTGATGCTTTGATTATGAGCCTAGCTTTTAACAGCTGAACCATTCTTTCTAGCTCATATTTATTGAGTTTATTTATTTATTTTGGTAGTGCGAGTTCATCCATAGTGTTGTTCACATGAGTTTAGGGCTGATGACTTGGGATCAGCCCCATAGAGATAACCTATAAAGGATCATCCCTGGAGAAAATTTATTTTCTTTCTTTTCCTCTTCCTCTCTCCCTCCCCCTCTCTTTCTCTCTCCCTTAATTAATTACCTGTAGCTCTTTATCTGGGGGGAAGGACTTGTGAGATTTTTCCCATTTGCACTGGCAATGTCAGTTGTAGTTGTCATATTCCAGATCGTTTTTAGGCAACCATTTTGTTGAGATTTCACAGCTTCCCTGTCATATGTTTTATCCATGGCAGATATTCTAATCCTCTGGAGAGATTAGATTAATCCTCTTTCACCACCTCTTCTGAGATGTTCCTTGAACCTTAGGTGTAGGATTGTGTAGTTGAGGTATTATTTGGAGTTGGGTGTCTTAGTCAATTGTTCTCTGCATTTTGAAGAGTTGTGAATTTATGCGATGATCTCTGTCTTTTGATGAAAGAAGCATCTTTGATGAGACACAAGAGCTGCAACCTATTTTAGATATGAGGATGGGTATTAATTAGACTTGGTTGGGGAAGTAGTAGTAGTTGGTTCTCTTCTAGGGTATGTGGCCTCACCAGCTACTGGAGTGGGACTGGATTTACAGTTCTTGGCATGAGTCCCTACTATGGAGTAGGACTTAAGTTTAATTTGAGGGCTATTGGTTAGCAGGATATAAGTGGGTTTATTGCCCCTTTGGGGATCTCTTACTATACCGGTCATTGTTACTCATGGCCATTGCATCTTGATTGGACTACTGGTGTTTGTCTTTTCTTCAATAGCATCTTGCATAGCTTCTTTTGGTACCATGAAAGCTTGTTCCAGGCAGCAGCATATTTTTAATTTTGGGCTAACTTAGGTTTACAAGTATTTTATGTAGTTTTGAGTATGCCATAGGAATAAAAGGGAGATACAGTGGAGTTATAGTTTCTGACAATTTTATCTGTTCTAGCAATGTTGACAACATAAAATAAATTGAAAATATTTTTTATCATTTTCAGAATTCTATGGTCTTCCTTCTGCCCTTTGTGTATTTCAGAAATGTACACAAATTCACATTTATTTCCATGAGAATAGCAAAGGGATATTCTTCTTTCATTGACTCTAATGCTCATTTTTCCTTCTAACTTTGTTATTATTTATAGACAAGAAAAAAAGAGAAATTCCTTCTAAAATATGAATAAAAGTATTCCTGTTCAAGACTTTCACTTTCATATATTAAAACCTGTTTAGAAATACTAAGATACAGTTCTGTTTATTATTATTTGCTTAGGCATTTTGAGACAGGCTGGCCTTATATTCATGTGACCACTAACAAAATTAAATTCCTGATCCTTCTGCATTCTCCTTCCCGATGATGAGGTGATAGGTGTGTTCCACCGTGCCGATACTCTGCAGTGCTTGCAGTCAAACTCAAAGCTTTGCCATGCTAAGTTAGAACTAGCTCTAGTTCTAGTTCTATTTATATCTTCTGTTTAAGAAGTGGTTTAGAAGTGCCACTGTGGTGGCAGTTCTAGTTCTATTTATATCTTCTAGTTAACTATTTATATCTTCTGTTTATCTGTCTGCTTATCTCTAGTCCATTTTCACAGTTGTTATTCATAAATTATTTCCATGCATAAAATAAATATGATTTTCCTAAACTTTCCTTACACTCAGAACTCTATTCTTCTGAAACTCCTTCAGACTCCAAATCATTTTCGTATACCTGCCATCTCCCAGCAAAGACTTTGATGAGGTCGGTCAGTGGAAGCTCCATTGTGGTGAGGATTTGATTTCTCAAGTGCTCAAAGAATTCTGTAAGTTATGCTCTATGCACAGCATGCCAACAATTGTAACAACCTAGGCTGTGAGTTTAGGTACCAGAGACAGAGGTACCAAAGCAGGGGGAGTTCAGGGGTCAGTGTGGACAAAACAGGGTTCATTTTACTGCACTACAGGCAGTGTACTACACTATAGCTAACTATAGGCAAATGGCATTAATTACATCTAAAACTATTTATATTTTCTGTTTATCTGTCTGCTTATCTCTGGTCCATTTTCACAGCCACTTTTTGCCCAAAGTCATTTGGCATTTTCACAGGAATGACCACCTGACTCTCAGAGCATCATCTCCATTATCCCCTTTTGTCCCTTAGGATTTTTTTTTACATGTTTTCTCAAATTCCACATTTTGACCTTGAGCCACTGTATAATGTGCTCCCTTCCAGGTACCATCAATGTGTGCCAACTATCTCCAAATCTCAAGCATGCTCTTTCCTTGAATCTCTGACACATCAACAGCACATTTTCATCCTGGGGTGTCAGCATAAATGTCATTGCTTCATAGACAACTTTGCAATCTCTCTCCTAACTTGTTCGCTGCTCTTGTTATTTTCTTGCTCCAAGTATATTCACTCCAAGAATAGATTGTGGTGGCATTTCTCATCTTGTGATTCCCCTAAGCCAACTTCCTTTTTTCTTATATCAGGAATATCAATTGGACATTGTCCTCTTCTCTTTCAGCTCTCTCCAGCCTCACCGTCTTTGACAGAGTCTGCTTAGTGTAGTTTGTTCCAACACAGTTGCCTGGTACTAAAATTTTCAAACTAACAGAACACCCAAATTTTCCTAACTGCAGCATATAGCTTTGTTTCCTTGCCCTTGATTAATATCCTTGGTGTTAAAGAAATTGTAATTTATGTTAGGTGCCTTCTGAACAAAGTTTCTTTCCTCCCTTTCACTGGGAGGTGAGGCACTGCAGGTGTCCATGGCTCCCAAGTGTTTGAGAAAGATAATCCAAGTTTGTAAAACTGGCAAATGAGTTGAAAGCATATTTACATCTCAAAGAATAATAAAATGACAATTTTTAAAATACCTCCATGAGGTAATTTAAATACCAACAGAGGTCTTAGACTTAGGAAGAATCCTGTGTTTGTTTTAGCCCAGCTAAAGGTAACATTATTTTGCCTTGGTCAGAGGGAGTCATTAGTGTGTGCTCTGAGTCTCTTTATTTTCCTTTTGAACTATGAATACCACTATGTTTAGATCTACAGGATGTGAGGGAGGAACACATGGTAACAGGCAAAGCTCCATACTGACTGTCACTTTTACCAGGTTACATTATCCTTGGGATGTTCTCACTAATATGTCAGGGACCCACATTCCAACATCCAAGTATCTTTTTGGGCTAGTGAGCTGAGAGCTGGAACATGATTGAGATGTTACAGAGCACAACAAATCTTGTCTTCAATCAGCTGTGACCTGAGGGGAGCTCTTTAGAGTTGAGTGATGAGCTGGCCCAGGAATATTGAAGACTGTTAAGTGTGGGACTTAGGTGATGTGGGAGGCTTTGCAATGCACAAATGCCTGTTACCTGCTCTGTGAGAATCTGAGTCACCTCCAGGGCATCTTAAAGCAGCCAGGTTTTAGATAGCATAGAATAGAATAATCTATTAGCATAACTTCAAGGAATGAAAGGGTGTTGGATAGCAATTTTCCTTTGAACTGATACATTCTGCTTTGTAGGGAGGCTCTATATGACTTGGCAAGTAAACAAAACTTGGAAGGCTCAGGAAGTAAATAACTCACAATTTCCTGATATATGCAAACCCCAAAAGGCTCTGGGAAGGTTATATAAATAGTATCACCCTGAATAGGAAATTCTCTGACCTGTCAATCTATCTGTAAATTCTTCTGGGTGTTCAAGGGGTGCAGATCTTCAGACTCATCACCCACGCTGGGCACTTGGCTTCATTGCTGTGATACATCATTGCCCAAAGCAGCCAGGAAATGCTTAATTGGCTTATGGTAACATGTCACAGTTATCCATGAAGAGATGTCAGGGTAGGAACTCAGAGTTAAGGATGAATGCAGAGGTCATGGAGGAGTGCGGCTTACTAGCTTGCTTTCCATGACCTGATCTGACTGCTCTCTTGTATAACATGCTAATGGTCATATAAGTGCGCTCAACCCTCCCACACCAAACATTAATCTACTAAACACCCCATGAAGTTGTCTATTGGTCAATTGGATGAGGAAATTTTTTAATCAGTGTTCCTTCTTACATTTCTCTGACTTGTGTCAAGGTGACAAATTACTAGCTAGTACATGCAGCTAAGATTTTAGTGAAGAAGCTGCCTTTGGGTGGTCTATCGTCATTCAGTAACCCCAATAAACTCACCAGCTCACTAAGTTACACTTCAGTGGAATGGTTTCTTTGGTCTGTCATTGGTAATCTATCTGTGGTGAATAGATGTTTGTTCCAATCTCCCTAGGGAAAGTCACATAACCTTGGCCGAAGTTGTTAGAAAAAGGACACCTGGAAATCATGACAGAAAATCCATGAAACTGAGTAGGCCAGTCATAATTTATAAGGACTTTCTCCCTTATGTCTATTTCTCAGAGTATTTCAAACATTCCTCTGAACATATATAGGTCTGTGTATAATGAAATCTGACAGGTGGTTAATGCATAGTATGTGATATGTTGCTGTTGGCAAGTCTCCTTATCTGAAAGGCTTTGCACAATGCTGATGTTCCTGTAGAAAGCAGTTGCTGTATAGTCTAGAGAGCAGGAAAGCTGCTGGGTCTTTCCTGTAGACTGTACATGGTAGCTTGGCTCAGGATCAAGGAGCACTAAATTTATACTTGAGGAATCATTTACACTGCCTTGAGCTGGTCTCCTTCTTCCTTAGGAAGTTGGCTGGTGACTGAGACTGTCATGTCCAGACATTAATATTTCTCTGGTATGTCACAGATGAGTCACTGTGGGGGCAGATGCACCTGGGAAGCAGGGCTTGCTAATAGACAAGAGGGAAGACTGATGCTGGAATAACAGACCATGGGAGTTTAACCATCAGCATGAGAAATTAGGCTCTCATGGGAGTCTAATAACTAATAACTAATTGGTTATTCTAATTGCCTCATATTGTCTTCTGTATTTTCCTGGCCCCACCCTTGTATATATTTATGCAAGTGGCATCATGCACCTCATGTTCCCTGGGATTTCATCCCTTTCTGATGTTTCTGTTAAAACTTTTCATAAAAAAAAAAAAATCAGTTTAATCCTTCTCTAGGACCTAGCCTGGTGAGTCTGCTTGTAAGGATCCTATCCTCTCTCCATGTACTCTTCTTACACCCACAGATCTAGCCTGGGGTCTCATATGCCCCCAAATTAAGGCCAATGATTAACAGGTGGGATGTCATAAAGGTAAAATACTTTTTCACAGCTAAAGGAATAATCAACTTGGTGAAGAGGAGTCCCACAGAATAGCAGAGAATCAATGTCCACTGTACATGGGAGAGGGGATTAACATACAAAACAGTGACTAATTAAAAAAATGGTCCTGAACAGAGTCCTCAAAAGAAGAAGGAAAAGTGGCTGAGAAGTATCTCAAAAATATTCATTTTTTTTCTAAAAAATTAGGGAAGTGAAAGATCAAGATTCTATTTTACTGTAGCCTTAATAAGGGCAAAGATCAACCAAACAAGCAATAGCAAATCCTGGAAGGGGTGTGAGGAAATTCCACTGCCACCCTGGAAGTCAGTGTTGAAGATTCCCAGATGACTCAGGCACACCACCCCTTGATATATGGCCAAAGTAACCCTGTTCCCCAGATTCTTAGTCAGTTCTGTAATCCTAGCACTCTGGGAGGGAGAGGCAAGCAGAACTCTGAGTTTGAGGCCAGCCTGGTCTACAGAGTGAGTTCCAGGACAGCCAGGGCTATATAGAGAAACTCTGTCTTCAGAAAAAAAAACAAATCCAAAACAAACAAACAAGCAAACAAACAAAAGAAGCAAAAGAGCATTGTCTGGGTGGTTTGGGGGTAGTTAGCAATAGAGCAGGGAATAGAAGGGTAACAATGATCTGATGTGGGTATGGGAAAACCCGGGGTGTCAGTTAGGCAGGGGAAACAGAGAGACAGAAGGGTGGCTAGTTAAATAACAGTAAGAATGTCTGAACAAATCTTAAGGATTTATAGGTTAGTTGATGTTCTCCTATTCACAATAGCCAGGAAATGGAAACACATTGGAAGGTCTTCAGCTTTCATCAGATAATGAACATGTGGTATGTATACACTACAGAATGCTATTCAGCTGTGAAGAAGAGAGCCATGAAATTTGTAATTCATGGAAGTATCACATGTTGTTTCTCCACTGAGGTTCTAACCCCAAATCTTTAGATGTGAGTAAATATCCTGAGGTAAGAAGCAAAAAGGGGCCAGGCAGTGGTGGTGCACGCCTGTAATCCTAGCACTCTGGGAGGCAGAGGCAAGCAGAACTCTGAGTTTGAGGCCAGCCTGGTCTACAGAGTGAGTTCCAGGACAGCCAGGGCTATACAGAGAAACTCTGTCTTCAGAAAAAAAAACAAATCCAAAACAAACAAACAAACAAACAAACAAAAGAAGCAAAAGAGCATTGTCTGGGTGGTTTGGGGGTAGTTAGCAATAGAGCAGGGAATAGAAGGGTAACAATGATCTGATGTGGGTATGGGAAAACCCGGGGTGTCAGTTAGGCAGGGGAAACAGAGAGACAGAAGGGTGGCTAGTTAAATAACAGTAAGAATGTCTGAACAAATCTTAAGGATTTATACTGTTAGATACTCACCTAAAAATACCTGCAATGTGTGTGTGTGTGTGTGTGTGTGTGTGTATGTTTTAAATAAAAATTTCACATCTGAGGTCTTAGTACTTTCTCCAAGAGCCATTGATCATCTAATAAATCCCTAACACCTGGCATGAGAATTCCTCTCTTGAGATGTTGCCCAGGGTTGTCTAAGAAACTCCCAAAATATTATAAACTATTGTTGTGCTGAGTTGCTCTCACAGCAGTCACCGGTTAAGTCCCTGTTGCAGAAGACATCATGCACTTTTAGACATGGGCTCAGAGGCTTCTTCTGTGGAGTTGACCTGGAAGGCTCATGCATGAGGATTAGCTCTATGGTACCAGAAGGCTTCATTCCAGCATCCAAAGGAGGCAAGCAGGCAATAGTCCTATTCATCAATGATACCTGTGAACCACATGAATGGCCAGCATGGCATGATTACCCCAAGGATACAATAGTAACATACAGACCTTAGGAGTAATCATCAGCTTTCTTATTGGACTTAAGGTCTGCTCAGTGAGAGGGATACCATGCCTGGTACTGGACGTGCAGGCAGCCACCAAGGGCTGGTGAAGTAATGCAACATTACCTTCTTCAACCAGCATAATCTCTAACTAATTTCTAAATATGTGTCTTTACCCCCAGTAGTGTAGTCCTCACCCCTAATCCAGGAAACTTCTCTTTGCAATAGGTAGATGTCATTACAGAAAACCACAACCAACCAAAATGCAGAATTGTGGATCCCAGTTCCTACAACACAACTCTGCAACTCAGGACCAGAAATCATTATGGAGAACGGGGCAGAGAGATGGTAAAAGCAGAGGATTAGAACATTTGCTGTGAAACTGTCTCCTATGAATGTCAGAAATTATATCCATAAAGTTTCTCTAACATGACTGTTTAAACATGAGTGTAACAAGGAAAATGGCAACAACAAACATGCTAATGTGAGTGAAGGAAAGTCCAAGAGACCTCAACCCTGTGCAAAAAATATGGGAAACTGATGAATCCTTGGAGAGTAAGAAACAGTTTCTCCCAGGGAATAGTGCATCAATGGGATATGTAATAGCAAATAATAAGTTCTAAAACCATATTCATACAAGGGACATCTATAAATGGAACAGGTTTTACTTATGTATCTAGGAACACAATATATGTGTGTATATATATATATATGTATATATATATATACACAAATATGCATATAACAATGATTAAAGAAAAAAGAGGCCTTGGATGTGAAGGACTTGGTAGATGGAATGGTTTGGAAAGAGGAAAATGACAAAGTGATGGAAAAGCAAAATAAATAATTTAAAGAGAAAATCACCTAGTGCTATAAGCAAAAATAGAAAATATTTAATTAGTGATTGAGGGAATACAAATAAAGATGACAGTGGAGTCAGGCATTTGCAGAGCTATTGTATAGACCTATTGTTATTGGATAGACCTATTGTGATTGTTTAATGATGTAACTAAGAAGCCCAACTTTTATTTTTCTAACGTGTTTTCCTTTACGTTGAGTTTTCTGAGTCTGTTAGTTGCCTCACCTTGTTAATTATATGTGGCTGTGAACAGTTTGTGACCTGCATTTTCACTTTGCAGTATTTGTTGATGAAAAGGCATTCTGGGTTAATGTGGGTGACCTATCACTTCTTTTTTTAGGTAAATGACTGCAACGATCCTCTTTCCTGTTTGCTCTGACATTTTTACTATTTTTTCAATCTTTAATGATGTCTTTTATCATCTGGTTTTGAATGTTATGTCTGATATGAAGTAAGGGATCAGTTTTACGTTGTTTCCAACATGGCTTAGTGTGTTTGCACATCGTGCGCGCGCGCGCGCGCGTGTGTGTGTGTGTGTGTGTGTGTGTGTGAATGTGTGTGTTTGTGTGTCTATGCATATGTATGTGTATGTATTTGTATATGTGTGCATGGATGCATGTATATGTGTGTTTGTATGTGTGTGTTTGTGTGTATATAAGTGTGTATATGTGTACATATGTGTGTATACATTTATGTGTGTGTATATATGTGTTATATGTATGTATATATGTGTTTGCATGTATATGTGTCTATATGTATGTATATGTACATACATATAGACCCATGCATGCGCGTGTGTGCACGCGTGCCTCTGTGTGTGTGTGTGTGTGTGTGTGTGTAAATTAGTGGAGGCATTCAGCCCAGGTTTTCAGGTTTAGTGGAAAATAGCTGTACCTTCTGAGCCATCTTGCTGTCCTGTAATTAGCTGTTTCATGACAGTTTGTAAGCTGTGATCTCTACCCAGTCTCACTTCTTGATGGAATATTGAAATGTTTGATTTATACTGTTGTAGCAACCACAGCATGCTTTCTATTAAATATATGAGTTTGTTTCTTCTCCCAAATCTTGAGTTATAGAGTTAGAGAACTATGTCTTCTGTTTTATTTATATCATTTTAAAACAGTGTGTGCTTATTAAGTAAACAATGAATTAAGTTCAGCTGAATCTATAACATCCATGGTACTAAAGGTAGCAATAATGCTGAAATGAGTTTTCACAGGACCCCCTTTAGAGATAATGTTTCTACATTGTCTGTTGTTCTGATATGGAATGTCTTTTGCTATTTATCTCGAGTCATGCAGTGTTGTTCAGGAAGTTGGCAGAGCTAAGATGTGATAAAGTACCCAAGTATATGTTCTTGTTTACTTTAGTCACAAATTAATTCTGCAGTAGATAATATTAAAAAGATGCAAATATAGAGAGGCAGGTTATACCCAGTGTCTTGATCTAGGGGAGTGTGGGAGGGAGCCATATAAAGGTTGGTGGAAGAAATACCAGGTTGTTTTGTTTCTTGGTTGGCTGGGGGCAAGAATGAGGGAGGAAGAGAGCTCTCCTTCATGAAGTTGAAGAAACAGAGAAGCCACTTACTAAGTCATGAAACCTTGGAAGAGAAAACATGGGGAAATGTTTGGGTTTGAAATTTGCTTTAAAGGTAACTAGGGCACCTGAGTGAAAGTTTCTGTAGTATTGATAGGACAGGACTCCAGTCCAGATAGCACTGGACTCCAGTCCTGCCCTGAACTCTGGTCCTATCCTTCCATTCTCAAGACCCACTCTTCAGCATCACACACGGGCTTTCTGGTTCGCCCCACACTGAACTCAGACTTTCTGTCTATGTGGGAGCCACCAGAGCCTCTTGGACCCTCAAGAAGGCTTTCTCTCCCCCATTCCCTTCCCGTACCTGAAATCCAAACCCTCTGCTCAGCTTAATCACATCACCTGCACTGATTTTCCATGGCTTTGTCAATCTATGAATTACCTTCACTTGAATGCTCACTGCTTGTTCTGAGCCCTCCTTAGTCGTCAAAAGCAGTGCCCTGTGTGCCTGTGGCAGGCTCAGCAACACTTAGCAGAGAGCTTTGCACGCAGCTAGTCATTCCTGAGTCTTTGCTGAGTCAATAAAGAAGCAATAAATGAACAAGCCAGCGTGGTCACAGAGCTGCCCGTGTCTGTCTTGCTGTACTGGTATCACCGTCCTCAGAAAGTCTTTCCACAAGAATCTTTGAGTTTCAGTTTTCTTATGTGTAATGTGGAAACATGCATACATGCATTAAATATTGTACTTTGGGAATAGGGAGCATTTAGTAAATATATTTATAGCAATGCTGGAGACTAAACTTTGAACTTAAAGCCTTGTGCATTGTAGGCAATCATACAACCTGTGAATTACATACCCAGCTCTAAATGTAGTATACTGTTGACTGTCCTATTCCACCATTGTACCAAGCACGGGCATTGGTTATTCTATGCTAGGTAGAAACACGTGTGTAACACTGTGTAAACACACAGTGAGGTCAGTGGAAGCTCATCCTGCTCCAGAACAATTCTTCACTGTGTGCTGAAAAAAAAAAAGATTTCGACTGGATTTCTGTTTTTTCACTATCATGTTCTATATCTCATTTGATGATCCCTTAAATTAAAAAAAATTAAAAAAATAAAAAATTAAAAATAAGAGTCATGACTCAACACTCTATCATTTTTCCAGAGGTGAGGCAACATAAAGATCTGCCACAGATAAACAAAGCAAGAACAAAGCCAGTGCCCCAGATGTGCTTCCTGCTCACAAGAATCTTACAGATAGGAGTGGGAAGAAACATGAAAGAGAAAAATCACCTACCAGAAACTGACAGAGGAAAAGCTGGAGGCAGGTGTTTGAATAAGCATGGTTCTGTCTGCTGGGGAAGATGACTCTGAAGAGGCCACTTTCTGTTGGAGCTGAGGTTTGGGGTTGCCAGGCAATGGGAATGGAAGGCTGGTGAGAGAATGATGGGCCCTGAAAAAGAAGCTAACAGGAGTAAGGACTCAGCAAATGGAAATGACTGAAGGTCTGGGTGGAGGCAGACACCAAGGAAGAGGAGCAGACAAATAAGGCCGGGCTGTTAGTGGTCTGAGGGCTTAAGAATGATCTGATGTCAGATAAAAATATCATAAAAGTACCTACTGGATAGGGAATTATCTCTATCATAATCTTCCCTGCATCCATAGCAAAAGAGGTTGCTCTAGATTTCCCCTAAAGACCTGTTTTTTTCTGGTGCTGTAGGCACCAGCAGCTCTGAACGCAGTATAAGGCTGTTTTTTTTTTTTTTTTGAGAGGGATAGAGAATGTGAGACGCTCAGATGCTTTCTCTTCAGGCTTGCCTCCCTACAGACTTCCAGGCAGAATTCCATGCCTCCATATTCTTAATTCAGTCCCTTGGTCAAATGAAAGCAGTGTTGTAATTCTTGTTGGAATAAATATCTGGGAAGAGAACAATCTTCTCTTGTCTTGGAGTCTTTGCACTACAGCACAGGGTTTCTTTATTTAAAACTTAAACCCAGCCTTTATTAAGAGCAGATAGCAACTTAGATGCCATTGTCTTCTCTCTAGAATAACAGTGTTCCAGCATGTATATTAGCATCAGACTGCTCACTCTGCAACCTGCAGACAGGGTTTAAATCCATATACAGCACCTGTATAGCACTTAAAGTAGCTGAGTTCTCACAGAATGAGGGGAGAAGTTCTGTGCTTCCTTTCTAAGCCTGGCAGATCTGTTTTCACTGCAGAGATGCATTGAAAATGATTTGATCAAATATAGTTCGTATTCCCTCTACTTCAATTCCTACCCACATTCCCCAACTACTTTTCTCTTCCATTTTTCATGCACTCAGTCTTTTTAAAAACCTAGGCAGTCCACTAACTACATATGGGCATTGAAGCCTGTGAGGATACATATTCTTGAAGAAAACCGACTAACCCATGTCTAGCCATCAATGATCAACAGCCCTTCTGGAATGAACTTCATGAATCCACACCTGTGTTACGATTTTGTCCGGTTTGATCTGGTGAGGATCCCATGCATGAACACACAGCCACTGTCTATGGGTGTAGAGATGGGTATAGAGAACCTTAGGAGCAGTTTATGCATATGGCTACTTATCAGGATAAAGTTTTCCTCTAGGCTCTTTTAGTCAGCCACAGGCTTTTCATCTAGTTACTGCTATCAGGCATGAGTTCTGTCTCTTTGGAAGTGATTGGCAAATCACATAATAAGCATACCATTATTTATATCAGTGGCCTCTTCTTTTCATGCCAGTTATTGGCACCATATGAACCATAGACACTGATAAATGGGAGCTAAAACCATGGAACTTACATACAATGGAATACTTCACACTTATAAAGAAAAAAAGAGATTCTCCTATGTGTATGATAGCTTTGAATCTTTACATATTTAGTTTCAATTAGACTATTTATAAAACTCAGGATGCTAACAAGAGCTATGCAATGGGCTTCAGGGACAGTGGAATAGAATACAGCTGGTATGGAAGGTAGAATGGCAAATAATTGAACAGGAAGGGCTGTGAATGGAGATGGATGAGAGAGGGACAAGTACCGGGGAAGGGGGTAACTAGTGCCAGAGAGCTTTGAAAATATATTCCTGAAATATATTTTGTACATATGTATAAGTTATATACACATACAAAATATGTTTGATTAGAGTTCCCTATGATGGGGGATGCCACTCTTATATGCCTCAAGCTGTTACCTAAACAATCCAATGACAATTGTGACACACTCCTTCCCAGGTGTTGTTTAGTGAACCCTCCACCTGCACGAGTATTATAGACTACTGCCATTTATTGCCATTGCTTTCCAGAACTCAGTGGTAATATCCCATTGCTGAAAACACCACATTCTTGAGTCAGGAAATGAAAAACTCAAGTTATACTCCTCTGGAAACTTCCCCTCTGAAATTATTTGTATTGTTTTACTTGCCTTTGTTTTATAGTGTTGTGGTGTATGAATATGTTGTGTGTGTGTGTGTGTGTGTGTGTGTGCATGTGCTACAGGTACATAAGCATATGTGCAGGCCAGGGATTAGCATTAAGCATCCTAGCCTGTAGCTCACTTGCCTCCTTAGTTTTGGAAATGAGGCCTCTCACTTAACCCAGTTGGAGACATTCCGTGTGCCAGCATGTATAAGCAGCATATCATTTGTCATTTCCATCTGTCCTGATTGGCCAGATGGGCTGGTCTGCGAGCTCCTGGAACCTGCAACAGAGCTGGATTTATAGGAGCATGTGACAACTCCTGGCACTCAGCTCCCAAGCTCTTTACCCACAGAGCCATTGCCCTAGCTTCCGGTTGTTATGCTTTCTGCAGTGAGTTTACACTTGTTACTATGAACTCAGATTTACACAGCTCATTTACAAGGAAATTGAAATAAGTTCTTTCTCATCATGAGTATGTTTTCCTTTTGGTGTTTTGCACACCCTAGAGATAAGAAAGAATCAGTCCTGTTGACATAGTACCAAACCATTTCATAGCGAGGAACACTGTAAGAAGTCCCCACTGAAGGCTAGTGTGCCAAGCAAATGCCTGCTCTATTTTTAAAGGAGAACAGATAGAATGACTAAGTGGATGCTGCCTAGACCAAGACATATTGTACAGCAAAAGGCTCCAAATGTTTCATTATTTCTGAATTCGGTTTCTGCATTCCTTAATATCAGACACATTCTATGCATTTTTACTAGCAAATTAAAGGTCAACAACACAGACATATTTGGGGGGGGGGTAGAAGTGAGGATTATATGTTGTCATCCTAGGGAATATAAAAAAGCAAGGGTCAGTTTCAAGATAAATATTTGCATTTCAGTATGTGTGGTTGTGCTTAGGAATTGGTCATGCCTGTAGCCATGATCAACTTTAGGCATATCTGTCTACTTTCATTGCTAATGCCATGTTGCTGAGTAGGGCACAGTACTACTTTCTTTGGTGGAAATAGGCAAGAAGCAATGGACTAGGGATCGTTATGGGATTCCTGGGACTTGGTGTGCATGTCAAATGGAAGAGAAACATCTTTTTATTTATTTATTTATTGGAGGAAATTGGCATAATTTTCTATG
Organism: Apodemus sylvaticus; assembly: GCF_947179515.1. Classification (NCBI taxonomy): domain Eukaryota; kingdom Metazoa; phylum Chordata; class Mammalia; order Rodentia; family Muridae; genus Apodemus; species Apodemus sylvaticus. The sequence continues at coordinate 11,222,452 of NC_067484.1, read as the reverse complement.
ATTTTCATATGAATGCATAGAATGTGCATTCATATATGTCAGGAAAATCACTTAAGATAAAGAAAGTGGCCTAAACACGGGTTTGGCATGATTCTCCAAACATACCATTCTTGGATATAGGAGAGGGAGGGGCTCATTAGGCTGAGGAAGTAAACAAACTTCAGGGAATGTGGGAATTTACAAGATCCACATGCTCCTGTCCCCCCCCCCCCCCCACACACACACTGTTTATAAACTAGTAATCCATATCTGAGGAGGAGAGACTCTTCTGAATGTTTTCAGAGTTGTTGGAGGGACCTTCAGGAATAGAACTGTTGTGAGCTGTCACCCCAACTGAGGTAAGTACTTCAGTGTTGCTCTGGGTTAGAGTCACCCACACACTTGTAACACGGCATCCATAATCTTATAAGTAACCACAGGAAACTCACAGATTCACCAAAATAGACTTGAGCAGAATCATTTCTTTGGTTTGTGGTGAATTATCTTTCTGGGGTGAATAGAATTTTGTTCACGCAGTTCCAGGAAAAGTCACAATAACACATATGATAAACAGGTATAGAAATAGAAACTGGTATTTCTTTGGAAGGTATGATGTGTATATAATATGGCTACTGGAATTCAGCCTAGGGTCTGACTTCAGAGAAACCCTCCAGATATAGGCCATGGGTTCCAATTCTGCAGCAAGACACTTCGGTCCTATGAAGGAAGTGGATGAGGTAGAGGGTCCTCATGTCAACTAGGGTAATTACAACCACAGTAAAACAGTATCTCAACTGTTTTGGAAAAAGTATCCACCCAATATGACACTCAAAGACAGGATTCCTTTATTGATAAAAGCCACTGCTTTAAGGCAGTATTTTGTAGACTTACAGAAATGAATTTTAAAAAGTACTTTGTCTGTGATGAGGTTATCTTTACCTCCTAATGCCTAAGAAGAAAGGAACCGATTAACTACAGTCATATACTGACACTTGTAGTGAAAGTTTTATTACTATAAGTTCAGAACAGTTGTTCCAATTTTCCATGGTTATTACAATCTCATAAAGTACCATCCACCTATGGTTGGTCCTCAGAAACATTTTAGATTTTTAGTAGAAGTACATTAATTTCTTAGCACCTTGTGCTAGCTTACCTAACCAATGATCAATGTGTATATCTCTCAGCAGATGTGGGAAACTGGGCTTAACTGTTCAAACACAAGACATGTTGCTGCTGATAATTGGCTCTGTTTCTTAGTTACACAGAGGAAGGCATACACAGTCTGGAGCAGCAGAATATAGACTCTTGATAAAGGGGATCAATTCACAAACATGACCGAAAAACCTATTCTGCTGTGTACTAATGTAATAGCAGGCAATCTGTGGTGGAGATCACATGCATAGTAGGTTCTGATGCCTGATATCTTTCTCAATAGGATATCCTAATGCCACACTGACCCCAGTAGAATCTGTGTGACAAGTTCTACAGACTGAGGCATCAGATTTCAAAAGAAGGAGGTCTCCTAAAACTGGTTGTGGAACTCTTGGCCAGAGAAAACATATTGAGTTGTAGTTCTCATGGACATTTTTCTGTTTTGATCTCTTTCATTCCTTTTCTTAGTTACAGGTTCCTGGTAGCCTAGACAATGATCTTAAGCATGAATAATGGGTACAAAACCACCCCTTGAGACCATCACTAACATGACCTTATCTCTAGGGAAACCAATGCTTTACTTTTCAAATAATTTACAAAATTGCTATGATAGATAAAAACTTTCCCAGCAATGAAATTTCATATGGCTGTACATGTGTCATCAGAGGTGGGTTTTGGTATATGGTAAAGAAAGCCTTAATTAGAAAGAATTAAAATAGTTTAAATTTATGCTTTGAAGATTTATAAAAAAACCAGGCACTAGATGTTAAGCAATAATTAACTGTAGGGGCTGGAAAGTTAGCTCAGTGGTTAAGAGCACTGACCATAAAGATTTATTAACCTGTTTTTGGAAATATGGCACTAGTCTTGGATGACTGCCCTATTGAATATATTCTTTTAGAATTGTTATGTTAGAATTGTTATATTTTGACAGTAACATTACCTGTTCTGTTTGTGATTCACTGAACATGTAGTTTCAGAGTCATAATGCTTAGATGATTTTTTTGTATTTTACTGCACCAAATGATTCTTGTTGGTATTCGTGATTGTTTGGCTGGATATGGTTTCTAAGAGTTGTGTCATGTTTGGTTTAATGTATATAATCCCCTGGCTTGAGAGCTGCAAAATACACTCATATCAAACTGCCTCTGTGTTTGTTTCTGTTTGTCACTGCTGAATCCTTACCCACCTGGACTTTGAGAACCCTCATTCTAGGGACCCCCATACTTGGCTGGGGTGGTCTGTGACATCCTACACCTGTGAGCTTACAGAACCATGCTTTGATTTCTGGCTTACTGTAAATCTCTTTCAATGACCATGCATGATGAGCTGTGACTCAGGAGCCTACGCAAAATGAGCAGAAGTGTGATTATGCATTTCTGAATAAATAGTAAGTATAAGATATAAAGAGTAAGATGGTGTAGAACATATTAGCTATCTGTCACTGTAACAAAATACCTTGGAATGGTTACTGAAGAAACAGAGTTTATTTAGGATATAGTTATAAAAATTCAGAGACATGACAGTTGCATTAACCTAGTTCTGGTGATGGTCTCATATGAGCAGTCACAGCTTCATCCAGGAGCAGATCAGAAGGGCCAGCCTTTATTCTTTTACCAGTCACTTCATGAAATGCTCAAGGCACACTCTAATGTCCCTAATGAACTATAGTCCTCCTTTCATGGTTGTCCTCACAAAGGTCCCAGCACTCCACAACACATCTTCCTTTAAAAACAGAGAACTTTTCATAGACAGAAACCTTATGCCAACTGTAGCACCCCTTAGAACCACACTATGTGTGGCTGCTTTTTCAATAGATCCACCTGTATACAGATGGAACAGAATTCCCTGTTTCCATGATTGGCTGGCTGTGAGACTCACCTTGGAATGTGAATAGATGTGACAAATAATACATTTGGTAGTGAATTGGATTGTTCTTGTGGGGTTTGATTGAGTCTTTGTGCTTCTGTGCATGAAAAGAGTTTGTTCAAGTTACCCACCCCTCCATAGTACTGGAGCTCAGATTGTGGCATCTGTAGAATTTATCTTAATCCATCTTATTCCTTGACTGTGACCACAAGTCAACATTCAAGATTATAAAGTTTTGTGAATTGTCATCCATGATGGGGTGGATTTCTGGTACACAATTACTTTGAGTCACTTGTTTCCTGTGAAGAACCCCTCACCCAAATTCCTATAAGTAACCAAAATAAAACTCACAGGCTTACCAATCTGAGCTTTGATGATATCCCTAATTTGATGTCTTATGTTCCCTATCTAGGGTAAGAAGATGTTTTGTTCACATTTCCCTAGAAACAATGTCATAAAACAGTCTTCCATAAAGATGCTTCAAAATGAATTAATAGAATTCTGAAAAAGTGTATTAAAATTGTATTAAAGCTACTAGTTAATTTGGTGCTGTGTCCTAGCATGTGGATAAAGTGAAGACAATAAAAAGAACATCTCCACTTAATTACCTACCTCTTGAGCATCGTCCCCTGCATGGAATCACCCAAAGCATTCTCCTATAGAAGGTACTTTCTTTGTTTTGTAGATGGAAAAGTCTTACCTTAGTAATATGTTTCAAGATGGAATGCAAATTGGAATGAAAATTTGCATTCAGAATGAAAAATTCCAAATTTCATTTGGAATGAAAATTCTCAAAGCTCAGAAAAATCATCTAGTTTTCTCCTTATTAAGAATTTTTCTTTTGATCAGCAATGTTAATTTTTAATATGGACAAGTTGGTAGGATTTTAAAATGAGATTATGGAATGCATTATTGGTAGGCATCCATGTAAAAGGTGTATATTCTCTTAGAAGCTGGATGAATCATGTCCCACTCAAAATAAAATGGGATACAGGAAGGCAGAAACACTCAACATTCCTGACATGTGGCTTGTTAAAAGTGACCATCAAGCAATCTGTGCCCAAATGCCACTAATTCTACAACTCAAAATTTGACTAATGAATAGCAGCTAACATATTTCTGTTTGATCTCCCTTAGCCGTTGAGAATGAAAAGAATTAATATGAATTCTGAACAATGAAAACTCACCCATTGATCTTTGTGCCCAGCCAGACGAGACAGGCAACCTCAGGTACTTAGCTATCCTGAGTGTAAGACCTTTGGGGATGCAGACAACCAAGCTGTGGGCTGCTGCCTGCACCTAGGACCTGGGAAAGCAGCGGTTCCTCCGTGGGCCAGCCAGGTGTGGGTACTCTGCCCTGCTGAGAAGGCCGAGTCGCCTTCTTTTTCCCCAGCCAGACAAGACAGGCAACCCCAGTTACTGAGCTATCCCAATTGTAAGACCTCTGGGGGCACAGACAACCAAGCTGCAGGCTACTGCCTGCACCTAGGATCTGGGAGAACAGCAGTTCCTCTGTGGGCCAGACAGGCATGGGGCCGGTGCCCTGCAGGATCCCCGCTGCCATCTTCGCCATCTTTGCTCTCTGACAGAGCAGACGAGCAGTACCAGGTTCAGTCCACAGAGACAACCCAAGCATAACATTGCTTGGGGCAGGACACACCAGGGCTCCAACAGCTCTCAGGAGGAGGGCAGCATATCAGCAGTCTGCCAGGGGAAACCCAGCCATCCAGTGTTGTGGAAATAGACTAATAGGCTCAAAGGATGTTGATGTGCAGGCCAGTGACTAGACCAACTAACACCAGTGAGAACTAGATGGCAAAAGGCAAACGTAGGAACATTACTAACAGAAATCAAGGCAATATGGCAACATCTGAACTCAATTATCCATTAACAGCAAGTCCTGAATACCCCAACACACCAGAAAAACAAGATGTGGAATTAAAAGCACTGGTCATGATGTTGTTACAGCAACACATGAAGAACATAAATAAATCTCTTAGAGAAATTTAGGAGGAAGTGGATCAAAAGATAGAAGCCCTTACAAGGTAAACATAAAAATCATTAAAAGAAATTCAGGAGAATATGGGTCAAAAGATAGAAGCCAATAAGAAGGAAATGCAAAAAATCATTTAAAGAAATACAAGAGAAATTTGGTCAACATGCTGAGATCATGAAAGAGGAAACACAAAAATCTCTTAAAGAATTACAGGAAAACATAAACTAGCAAGTGAAGGAGCTGAGCAAAACCATCCAGGATCTAAAAACAGAAGTATAAACAACTAAGAAATCACAAAGGGAGACAACTTTGGAGATAGAAAACCTTGGGAAGAAATCAGGGAGCATAGATGCAAATATCAACAACAGAATACAAGAGATAGAAGAAAGAATCTCAGATGCTGAAGATACCATAGAAACCATAGATTCAACAGTCAAAGAAAATGCAAAATTCAAAAAGCTTGTAACCCAAAACATCCAGGAAATCTAGGACACAAAGGGAAGGCCAAACCTAAGGATCATAGGCATAGATGAGAGTGAAGATTTACAACTTAAAGGGCCAGCAAATATCTTCAATAAAATTATGGAAGAAAACTTCCCAAACCTAAAGAGAGAGATGCCCATTGAATATACAAGAAGCCTACAGAACTCCAAACAGACTGGTCCAGAACAGAAATACCTCCTGTCACATAATAATCAAAACCCAAAATATACTAAACAAAGAAAGAAACTGGAATACCCAAAACATAATCCACACGTCAAATGAGGTACAAGAAGAAAGGAGGAGTGGCCCCTTGTTCTGGAAAGACTCAGTGAAGCAGTATTCGGCAAAGCCAGAATGGGGAAGTGGGAAGGGGTGGGTGGGAGGACAGGGGGGGAGAAGGGGGCTTACGGAACTTTCGGAGAGTGGGGGGCTAGAAAAGGGGAAATCATTTGAAATGTAAATTAAAAAAATAAAAAGAAAGAATATTAAAGGCAGTAAGAGAAAAAGGCCAAATAACACATAAAGGAAGACCTATCAGAATCACACCATACTTCTCACCAGAGACTATGAAAGCTAGAAGATCCTGGGCAGATCTCATGCAGACTCTAAGAGAACACAAATGCCAGCCAAAACTATTATACCCAGCAAAACTCTCAATCACCATAGATGGAGAAACCAAGATATTCCATGACAAAACTAAGTTTAACAAATATCTTTCCATAAACCCAGCCCTACAAAGGATAGTAGGAGGAAAAGACCAATACAAGGAGGGAAACTTCATCCTGGAAAAAGCAAGAGTGTAACATTTTTTCATCAAACCCAAAAGAAGATAACCAATCAAATATAAAAAACAACATAAAAAATGACAGGAAGTAACAATCACTATTCCTTAATATCTCTTAACATCAATGGACTCAATTCCCCAATAAAAAGACGTAGACTAACAGACTGGATATTTAAACATTTTGCTGCATACAGGAAACACACCTCAGTGTCAAAGACAATAACTACCTTAGAGTAAAAGGCTGGAAGACAATTTTACAAGCAAATGGTCTCAGGAAACAAGCTGGAGTAGCCACTCTAATATCAGATAAAATTGACCTTCAACCTAAGGTCATCAAAAGAGACTCTGAGGGACACTTCTTGCTGGTCAAAGGAAAAATACACCAAGAAGAACTCTCAATCCTGAACAACTTTGCTCCAAATGCAAAAGCACCCTCATTCATAAAAGAAACTTTACTAAAGCTCAAAGCACACATTAAACTTAAAACAATAATTACGGGTGACTTCAACACTCCACTCTCTTCAATGGACCGATCAAGAAAACAGAAACTAAACAGGGACACAGTGAAACTAAACAGGGACACAGTGAAACTAATTGAAGCTTTGGACCAATTAGAGTTAACAGTTATATATATATATATATATATATATATATATATATATATATATATATATATATATATATGTATATGTATATATATATAATATATATATATATATATATATATATATATAAAAACATTTCATCCTGAAACAAAAGAGTATATCTTTTTCTCAGCACCTCATGGTACCTTCTCCAAATCGATCATATAATTGGTCACAAGACAGACCTCAACAAATATAAGAAGATCAAAATAATCCCATGCCTCCTATCAGATCACTATGGAGTAAAAGTGGTCTTCAATAGCAACAAAATCAACAAAAAGCACACATACACATGGAAACTGAACAATACTCTACTCAATGATATCTTGGTGAAGGAAGAAATACGGAAAGAAATCAAAGACTTTTTAGAATTTAAAGAAAATGGAGACACAACATACCCAAATCTATGGGACACAATGAAAGCAGTGCTAAAAGGAAAACTCATAGCCCTGAGTGCCTCCATAAAGAAAATGGAGAGAGCATAAACTCGCAGCTTAACGACACACCTGAAAACCCTGGAACAAAAAGAAGCTAATTCACCCAGGAGAAGTAGAAGACAGGAAATCATCAAACTCAGGGTTGAAATCAATCAAGGAGAAACAAAGAGAACCATACAAAGAATCAACAAAACCAGGAGCTGGTTCTTTGAAAAAATCAACAAGATAGATAAACCCTTAGCCCTACAAACCAAGGGGCACAGAGACAGTATCCAGGTTAACAAAATTAGAAATGAAAACGGAGATATAACACCATAAACGGAGGAAATTAAAAAAATCATCAGATCCTACTACAAAAGCCTATACTGAACACAACTGGAGAATCTGGAGGAAATGGATAGTTTCCTGGACAAATATCAAACACCAAAATTAAATCAGCATCAAATAGATCATCTAAACAGTCCCATAACCCCTAAAGAAATAGAAGGGGTCATAGAAAGTCTCCCAACCAAAAAAAAAGCACAGGACCAGATGGTTTTAGTGCAGAATTCTATCAGACCTTCAAAGAAGAGCTAACACCAATACTCTGCAAACTATTCCACAAAATAGAAACAGAAGGAACCCTACCCACCTCTTTCTATGAAGCCACAATTGCACTGATACCAAAACCACACAAAGATCCAACAAAGAAAGAGAACTACAGGCCAATTTCATGAATATTGATGCAAAAATGCTAAATAAAATTCTTGCTAACTGAATCCAAGAACACATAAAAATGATCATCCACCATGATCAATCAGGCTTCATCCCAGGGATGCAGGGATGGTTCAATATAAGGAAATCCATCATTGCAATCCACTACATAAACAAACTCAAAGAAAAAAAAAAAACACATGATCATTTCATTAGATGCTGAAAAAGCATTTAACCAAATTCAGCATCCTTTCATGCTGAAAGTCTTGGAACGAACAGGAATTCAAGGCCCATATCTAAATATAGTTAAAGCAATATACAGCAAACCTGTAGCCAACATCAAACTAAATGGAGAGAAACTTGAAGCAATCCCACTAAAATCAGGGACTAGACAAGGCTGCCCTCTCTCCCCATATCTTTTCAATATAGTACTTGAAGTTCTCGCTAGAACAATTAAACAACATAAGGAGGTCAAAGGGATACAAATTGGAAAGGAAGAAATCAAATTATCACTATTTGCAGATGATATGATAGTATACTTATGTGACCCACAAAACTCCACTAGAGAACTTCTAGGGCTCTACCATCACCTTCCTAGGAAAGTTTCTTCTAGTTCCATAAGCTTTGTGTTCACTATTTTTCTATCTTCACCAAATGGGAGACAGGAGTATCAAGTGAAGCCAATCAGAGATGTAATGTCATCACATACCTGAAGGTGTAAGAAGGAATCTAGGTACCTGTATAACCTATGACATGCTTGGGAAACTTTCGAACCACTGTTCAAGTGGATCAAGTTGGATATATCAGCATACTGGACTGTATGACCTTTTGAGTTGACTTAAAATCTTTAACTTGGCAGAACAGAACAATTTTTGCTTGCTTGCATGAATATTAAAGGTCTTATGCTTTTCCATGTAAAATTCAGTCCCTGAGCTTTCCTCTCAAGGCAAATCTCATCTCAGACTTAGCCTCTAATAGCTAAACAATAAATCTTTTAATTATAACTAGATTAAGGTTATGGTCTTTTTTTAGAGGTTACAACTTTCATAACAATATGTTCTCTTTGAAACCTAGTGTTACATTGAGTTATTATTTATCACTATAATGGCTATAATGGAAAGCTGACTAATGCATAAAGCTTGATAGAGTTACATCAATTATGAAAACTGGAGATGGGAGACACTGCCAACATGGCCAGGTTTCAACTTGAGATTCAGTGTTATTCTGTTTAGGAATACCCCTGGAAGACTCATTTTAAGTTGTACTACTGTCACAGAATACTTCTCTAAATAATTCATTCAAAATATATTTTATCTGATAGTGCAAAATGAATTTAATTCAATCTCCAATCATATGGGCCTTTTGATGTTTTTATTTTTAATTTTTTATTGTTCTTTTTCTGTGAACATGGTTTGGCAGTGATTAAGATACCTCCTAAGTTCTTAAAACTAAGCAGTTACTCTGCATTTTAGTCTTGCTGCAGATATCTGAGGTGTGACCCAGCCTCAGTCTTTTGTGCAGTCCATCATTAGTGTTTGTGTTTAGTTCTGACAACTTAGGTGTCACAGAGAACTGTCACTGTTCCTTTGGGCTACCTTCCAATTAGGCTATGCATTGATTAGGAGGTGGCCAGGTTTGTCTCTTTCTCACTGAAGTGTCCTCTGCTTGTCATCATAAGTGGATAAAAATTACAGACAGAGTATTCTGTGGTCCTGTTTTAGTGATAATTTTCCAAACAATTTTTATTTTTCTTGATTCAGTAGTCTCAATTTGCCTTATATAGTCTGACTACTAACTTTATTACTGGTATGTCTCTAGCCATTGGATTGGTGGCCCATCTGCATGCCTCCTGATGCTGGTGACATTTGTTTCTCTTTTGGGTATTTTTACTTGCCTGAAAGTAGACTACTATAGAGGTGCTATTATAAACAAAAGAACACATTGTTCCCTTGTGAAGTTAAGAGGAAAGACAACCTCCCATTCTTCACTGTTTTTGCTTCAGAAAACCCATGTAATTGTAAAATATTTCTCATACTCTGAAATACATGTACATTTTTTAAAATATTTTTATTTTCTTTATTCTTTGTTTACATTCCAAATGATTTCCCCTTTCCCAGATTCCCCCTCCCCATATGTCCCATAAACCTTCTTCTCTCCATCCATTCTCCAATAGCCTCCCTCCTTTTTTTCTCTGTCCTTATACTCCCCTCCAATGCTAGATCAATCCTTTCCAGGATCAGGACCTTCTCCATACTTCTGCATGGGAGTCATTTGTTATGTGATTTGTGCCTTGGGTATTCAGGGCTTCTGGGCTAATTAATATCCACTTATCAGAGATTGCATTCCATGTGTATTCTTTTGTGACTGGGTTACCTCACTTAGGATGATATTTTCCAGATCAAACCATTTGCCTAAAAATTTTGTGAATTCATTGTTTCTAATTGCTGAGTAGTATTCCATTGTGTAAATATACCACATTTTCTGTATCCATTCCTCCTTTGAGGGGCATCTGGGTTCTTTCCAGCTTCTGGCTATTATAAATAAGGCTGCTATGAACATAATGGAGCATTTGTCTTTATTGCATGCCGGGGAATCCTTTGGGTATATGTCCAGGAGAGGTATAGCAGGATCCTCTGGAAGTGTCATGTCAAGTTTTCTGAGGAACCACCAGACTGATTTCCAAAGTGGTTAATTAAGGTTAAATAAGCTTTAATAAAGAGGTTCCTCCCAATCAAAGCATTGGGAGCTGCTTTTTGAAGGTTGACCATTAAAAGAACAAGGATCCCAGCACATATTCTTTGCAAAGCTAAGGCAACTGATTTCTCATGCCAGAACAAGCTCTACCCATAAAAAGAGAATGCTATTTTTCCAGATGTAAAACAATACTTGCATGTGCTTACTCTAGCTACCAGCTGAATGGTGAATTCTTCTATTAGCACTAGTTTGCAAGGCTTTGGTCAAGCTCTTTCCTTATAGATCCTTCTTGAGTATTTTCAACTGATGCTCTGAGTGAGTGATTTTTATTGGCTATTTTCTTTATTTACATTTTAAATGTTAACCTCTTTCCTGGTTCCCCACCCCAGAAACCCCTTATCTCACGCCCCTCCCCTGCTTCTATGAGGGTGAGTCTTGAGAGAAGATAACTGTATGCTTCTGCAGTCGAGGTTCTGAGTCCAGTGAGGATGCACACTGGGCTGCTGACATGAGTTGGCATGGCTTTCCCCAGAATTGTTTCTATGAAGTTGGCACTGGAGCAGTCAACTGGAAATAGCATCACAAATTCATCATGACTTCGTTCTCTCATTGGAGGATGACCTGGGACAATGGAAAAATGAATATGGCAAAGAGCCACAAGGAAGGCACTGCAGTTGTGGAGAGGGTATGGCAATACAGATAAAGGGACAAGAAGGGAGATTGGCATATACTTTGGTACAACTTACCTTATTTTCAGTTTTATTTTCTCTGTAGAACAGTAATAGGAAGGGACTAATGAAGGCACACAGGTGAATGAGGTCATGATACTGGAGACTGAGTCAGGAGGAGAATTACCCAATACAAAAATGAAGAACACAGCAAGCAAACAACAGCTGCAAATAATTGACCTGGGAGATGGTCTGGGTAGAGTGGGATGGACAAAGGGAAGATGCTGCAGAACTAACTGGCCATAAATTCCAAGAATGTACAGAAGCCTCTCTATTATTTATAGTTAGCCAGAAACCAAATTCATTAGTACCAAGACCTCAGAGTAAAAGCACATTTTGAGTGAGGCTTGAAGTCAGATTCCAGGAGGCCCTTAAGAACTACCTGTGCTATGGAACTTTTGAACCCCTGAAAAAGCCTTCTTGATGGACAAAGGATAAATTGGTTGTGGCTTGCAGTGCAAAAGATGATTTGCTTGTGATCCATGCTACAGAAGATGAATTGGAGGTGATGTATGGCACAGCAAAGCAGGAGTGACCCCTGGCCACAAATGCTGACTCCATGCCTCAGTTCACAATGAAGATGGTGATTCAGTGTTAAATTACTTGAATTCAGGGTGGTAAGCCTATTTTATTTTGAGATGTGTCCCCTGTTCTGCCTCTTTTTGTGGATTGTGTGCAGGAAAAGGTTAAAATAGATTGAGAGTTGGTATTTATTTTGTCATACAATATTTATTTTTACAACTCAAAGATAATAAAATATATGATGGGCTCTATAGGCCCCAGCATGGCAAACATGGCTCTGACAAGTTTTGTCCCTTTCCCAGTTTCCCTTTCCATTAGATCACATTCCTAAAACTAGCCCCTAAGCAATATTCCCTCATTTGGGCACTGACTCATTCCTGAGACAAAACACCATGGTTCAGCAGTCAAAATGCATTATTTGGCTAATATGTACAATCAGGATTTTCCAGTTTACCCTAACCCAACTTCCTCTTTCTCCCCTAAAAACACACTCCTGCAAAAATGCCTGCTTGTCATTGCTTCCGCCTGCCTTTGCTGTCTCTCCCATTGCTTGCCTCTTTGAGATAATAAATCTTTGTTGTGCTGAGAATTTGGTATCTGGATGTGTCTTATATTGACTCTGAAGGGCTTGTCCTTCTCTTACAAATTCAATATGTTTCTTAGGTATATAAATAGACTAAAACTTCAAACAACCATATCAAACATAATTTTGAAAATAGTGTTCCAGTGTTTATTCTAGATTTTGAACCCTATATAAAATAATTATTTTGGTTTTGTTTTTGACAGAAAATAAAATAGCTGAAGTATTTCACAATCAAATGAAAATTTTGCATATAATACTCGTACTGAATTCCTGCTACCATTCCTTCCCATTTTACTGTGCCTACTTAGTCTTCTTTCTATGAGAGGACTACAGCATTCCTGGAGTTCCTCATGTTTAAGAAACTCCACTAATTATTATTTGTGGTCATGGGTTAATATTTTTGCCTCTCCCAAATCCTTTGATTATTGCTGCTTTAAGATTCCAGAGACAAGCTTGTAAAGTCAAAATCCCCAGTGGAATATAGAATAGAATAGGACATTCAAGTGTTGAAAGAACTAAAGCATAGTGTTTGCAGCTTTGGATTGATGAAAATGTAGCCCCAGTAGCTGACATGAGATTACTTCCTCATATGTGAATCCCTAATATAAAACAGACTGTGTATGCACAGAAAGAGTTTAGGTAATTTGCATAAGGAGAAAGAACAAATAATAGGTTCCCTTGATGATAATTGCTCAAGATGCTATGGAGATTGCTAATGTTCCATGGGCACAGAGTGAAGATTTCATGTCAACCATTAGAGTGGGAAGGAGAGATTCAGAATAAGCTTTGCTTTTACTCTTCTGCAGGTTTGTCTGGCTTTTTAACTACTTTATATCATTCTTAAAAGTCTACTCAGGCAGGGAGATTTTTAATCCCATACATGGATGATTTATGGATGTCCTGGGATGTGTTACTTAGGAGAGAAGTCAAGTTTCTTCACAGAATTATCTGGTTTAGATATTATTTTTTTCTTCCTGGTGTTAGCTCCACAAATTGTTTACTGATTGCTTACAAGACTGTGTTGACAAAAAGTAGAAGTTTTTCTTGAAATTAATTCTAACTTGTAATGTATTTTGTATGTGTATCTATATGTGTAATTTGGTAGAGATTTTGGAATGGTTCATTATTTGGGTATTAATTTAGTTTCATAAGTGGATATATATGATGGTCCTACTATGAATACCCTAAAGGCAGATACCATCTCTTGCTTTTGTTTTTGTGACTACTAGGAAATTCCTTACTTGGCCAATTTCTCTCTAATTACAGACCCTTTGAAAAGCTCCAAGGGAACAAATTACCCTTCTATCAGTTTGGCTTCCCGAAAGTACTCAGGATGTACATGATTATATGAATCCAGAAAGATAATTCCTCTTTCTCTTATCTCTTTAAAAATTGATAAAGAAGTCTTTATTAAGCCCTGTAGCCAGCTGTTACAATAAATAGTGTCTAAATTCCAGAAGGTTAACACAGAAATAGCATGGAGCATGGCTGTGTATTTATGCAGAAACTGGTATTCTATATTACAAGGGACATAGGTACCTATCACCCATGGTTCTTTAACTCCCAGACCATCTGCTGAATCTTCTAGAGTGACAATATTTAAGATAAAAAAACAGAGTTGATGGTCATTGTGAGAGGATATTTTGGGTCAAAAGTAAGAGACAGAATCATTGCATTATTTTGCTCTTTCTTCTAACAGATCCATTGCTACACTTGCAAAAAAAGACTGACATATGTAGATGAGATAGGAGAAGGAAGATGGCTTTGTGTATGCATACAAGTATCTGCTGTGATCTACATATTTAGGCACCAAATACAAACTTCTGACTTATAACCTCCACAGAATACACTCATACTTCCCAAAGTACTCTATACCAAATTTCAAACAGTCACAGAAATATTGTTACAAGTTGCTTGGGTCTAAGCCATGTGCTTCTAGGTGCTTAATATTTTAGTCAATGATTAAATAAAGATGAAAACAGAAATTGAAATCATAGTTACAAATTAGGAAGGAATACACACTATTAAAAATGGGGTACAGAGCTAAATAGGGAATTCTCATCTGAGGAAACGTGAATGGCTCTAAAGCATCTAAAGAAATGTCCAGCATCCTTAGTTATCAGTGAAATGTAAATCAAAACAGCACTAAGATTCCACCTCACACCAGTCAGAATGCATAAGATGAAAAACTCAGGGGATAGCAGATGCTGGAGAGGATGTGGGGAAAAAGAACACTTCTCCATTTTTAGTGGGATTGCAAACTGGTAAAAACTACTCTGGAAATCAGTTTGGTGATTCCTCAGAAAATTAGACATAGTACTACCTGAGAAACCAGCTATACCAATCCTGGGCATATACCCAGAAGATGCTCCTACATTTAATAAGGACACATGCTCCACTATGTTCATAGCAGCCTTATTTATAATAGCCACAAGCTGGAAAGAACCCAAATGTCCTTCAAGAGAGGAATGGATACAGAAACTGTGGTATATATACACAATGGAGTACTATTCAGCTATTAAAAATAATAAATTCCTGAAATTCCTAGGCAAATGGATGGAACTAGAAAGTGTCATCCTGAGGGAGGTAACCCAATCATAAAGGAGTGCACATGGTATGCACTCACTAATAAGCAGATATTAACCCAAAAGCTCAAAATAAGCAAGTTACAATTAACCCAGCACAGTAAGCTCAGGAAGGAAGACTTAAGTGAGGGTGCTTTGGTTCCTCCAAGAAAGGGAACAAATACTCACAGGAGCAATAAGGAAGACAATGTGTGGAGCAGAGACTGAAGTAAAGGCCATCCAAAGACTACCCTACCTTGGGATTCATCCTATAAACAGTCACCAAACCCCAACACTATGGTCAACAAGAAGTGTATACCAAAAGGAGCATGTCATGGCTGTCTCTGGAGGGGCCCTGCCAGAGTCTTATAGATATAGAGGCAGATGCTAACCACAAACCATTGGACTGGGCATGGGGTCCCCAATGGAGGACCTGGATGGTGGTCCAGAGGAGATGAAGGGGTTTACAGCCCCATGGGAAGAACAATGATTTTGGACACCCAGATGCCCCAGGCCTTCCAGGGACTAAACCATCAACCAAGAGGTACACATGGTTCTAGCCAAAAATGTGCCAGAGGAATGCTTTGCTGGGCATCAGTAGGAGGAGTGGTCTTTAGTCAGGTAAAGGCTCAATAGATGCTCCCAACAAAGGGAAATTAAGGGGGGGAGGTGGGAATGGTTTGGGTGGAGGGGAATATACTTGGAGGCAGGGGGTGGGAAGAAGGGCTGGGGGTTTTGGGGGAGGGGGAAATCTGTAAAGGCTTTACCATTGGCAATGTAAATAAAGACAATATTCAAAAAAATAAAAGAAAGAAATGGCAGTGGATCTTATGAGTGAAAGTTCTCAGGGGCTCCTACTATTGGTTGGGATGTGCTTTTATGGAATTCAAGATAAGGAATTTTGCTATTAAGAGGCATAGTCTATGTGGTTTTCTATTTTGATTGAATATTATTGTATAATTTTTTATCTAATGTGCATTTTCCATCCTGTAAAATGAATACTTTATCTGATCTTAATCATATTCCTGCCTAGTTATGTGTAGGTATAATACAGCAATCATTTCATCCTAAAAGTTCAATTGGGGACAACATCTTCAGCGATGAGAACATGACTGTTTAGGCCAGGTCCTCACCACATATCCTGTACCTGAACTAAATATTACTGAATATGAATTAAATTGGATGGTTATTAGTGGTTGGACAAGCTTGTTCTATTTTTCAGAGTGGGGTGTGCCTATAAATTCATGTACGTGGAGGTACTGGATTGATAATAGGTTACTTAGTGCATTGTTCAAGAGGGGCATATGTGTGTATTGTATGTGCAGGTAAGGATCTCAGGTTGCCAAATGTACTATTTCAAGAGGAACATGTGCATAACCCAAGTCAAGCAGAGTCTCAGGTTTTTCAGATACTCCTTATGCTGCCTGCCCCCTTAAAACCAAAGACAGAAGTACCAAAGCCAACATCTTTAGATGATGCAAATTATTTTTCATATATATTCCACAGTGAGAGGTAATGAACGGTATAATTGAGACAAAAAATCTTATTCAGAAGAGCAAAATGGAAATGGAGAATACTTTTCAGTTGATAACATATTCAAACTCTTCTGCTTTCTATGTCGAAGGAGGCTACCTTAGGCTCTTCATTTCCATACTTTGTGTGCTTCTCCCCCTAGCCACAATCCTCCCTTAAGATCATACACAGTCTGTAGTCAGCTTCCTTTTCAAGAGGGTTTGGAGGCACTGAACATTGTTAAATATAAAATACCCAGAAGCAAAGACTTAGAATGTTTACATTGAGGAGATTTGCTTATCTGAAAAGCTTCACCCGATCCTTGTGGCTTAAGATCAAAATAAACAAATAAATGTTTCAGGGAATGGATATTTTTATGATAACTGAAACATTACACAGCAGACACACACACACACATAATATCACACAGTGTTTATGAATATGTAGAACTTTTAATGGACCTCAAAACCAACCATAAAGTCATGAATCTGGGAAATGAAGTGGTAGAGTGGAGGATGAATTGTATGGGCAAGCAATGGGAGACATAGAATAATTATTATGGATTATAGATGTGTAAAATTGCCAAAGGGGAAAAATTGATGAAAATATAACTGTAATGACAATACAGAGTAAAATTGTGCTTACTCTTCCTTTGTCAACAGTATTTCCTCAAAATTGAGTATTTTTCTCACTTTGTTTCTTACTAGGGCCACAGGAGTCCAGCCCTGCAGAGAGTTTACTTACAAACATCATCATAGATTTTGACTGATGTGGTACATTCCTTGGTGACATGACTCTTCATCCTCTGGAATTGTGTCCCTATGCATATCATTTGAATTATGCTTGTATATTTTAAAGAAAATTTTAAAATTTGGATGCCAAGGAACTCTCTGCTGAGCGTATATTGAAAGAATAGAAAATAATACAGCCTAACTCTAATGACCCCAAGAAGTCAGAGGTTTAAAATGCTCTCTCAATCTCTGGTGGTGCAAACTGCCAGGGGTCTGCCTGCGCCAAAGAAAGGAGCACATAGGAGGTTTGTCTGCCAGCCCACTGGGCGTGGGGCTTGTGTCCTGCCCAGAGAGCACCAGAAAGAGAGAAGCACCGCAGCCATATTGGCTCCCTGCCAGGACAGAAAAGGGTCACTAGGTACTGTATCACCCTGAGCTTTAGATCTCTGGTGGTGCAAACTGCCAGGGGTCTGCCTGTGCCAAAGAACTGAGCACATAGGTGCTTTGTCTGCCAGCCCGCCAGGTGTGGGGCCTGTGTCCTGCCCAGAGAGCAGCAGAAGGAGAGAAGCCCCACAGCCATAGTTGCTCCCTGCCGGGACAGAAAAGGGTCACAAGGTACTGTATCACCCTGAGCTTTAGATCTCTGGTGGTGTAAACCGCCAGGGGTCTGCCTGCACCAAAAAACTGAGCACATAGGTGGTGTGTCCGCCACCCTGCTCGGTGTGTGACCTATGTCCTGCCTGGAGAGGAGCAGATGAAGAGATTCCCCGCGGCCGTATTCCCTCCCTGCCAGGACAGAAGCTTCACTAGGTATGGATCACCCTGAGCTTTAGATCTCTGGAGGTGCAAATCTCCAGGGGTCTGCCTGCACTCAGGAACTGAGCACATAGGCGGTTCATCTGCAAGCCAGTTTGTTGTCGGACCTGTGTCCTATGTGAGAATCAGCAGAGGGAGTGATCCCACCCCCCCCCACACACACACACACCATCTTCGCTCCATAATAGAGCAGAGAACACCTGATTGACCTTGACAACCTATGTATAACATTGCTTGAGGCAAGACTGAGCAGGGCTCCAAAGGCACAAAAGAGGAAGGCTGTATATCAGTAATCTGTGCCAGAGGAAACCCAGTCATCCAGTGTTGCAGAAATAACCTTAAAGATCCACAGTAGGTTGAAGCATCAGCCAGTGACAATAAGACCATCTAACACCAGGGAGAACTAGATGGCTAAAGGCAAACGTAGGAAAGTTACTAACTGAAACCAAGGCATTATGGCACCATCTGAACCCAATTCTCCAACAATAGCAAGTCCTGAACACCCCAACACACCAGAAAAACAAGATTTGGATTTAAAATCACTGGTCATGATGCTGGTACAGGAACACATGAAGGACATACTTAAAGAAATTCAGGAGAAAATGGATCAAAAATTAGAAGCTCTTACAGGGGAAACACAAAAATCATTGAAAGAAATTCAAGAGAATACAAAAGCCAATAAGGAGGAAACGCAAAAATCACTTAAAGAAATACAGGAGAACATTGATCAACAAGCAGAAATCATGAAAGAGGAAACACAAAAATCTCTTAAAGAATTAGAGGAAAACACAAACAAGCAAGTGACAGAACTGAGCAAAAGCTTCCAGAATCTAAAAACAGAAGTAGAAACAACTAAGAAAGCACAAAGGGAGACAACTTTGGAGATAGAAAACCATGGGAAGAAATCAGGGACCATAGACGCAAATATAAACAACAGAATATAAGAGATAGAAGAAAGAATCTCAGATGCCGAAGATGCCATAGAAACCATGGACTCAACAGTTAAAGAAAATGCAAAATTCAAAAAGCTTGTAACCCAAAACATCCAGGAAATCCAGGACACAATGAGAAAGCCAAATCTAAGGATTATAGGCATTGATGAGAGTGAAGATTTACAACTTAAAGGGCCAGCAAATATCTTCAACAAAATTATGGAAGAAAACTTCCCTAACTTAAAGAGAGAGATGCCCATGAATATACAAGAAGCCTACAGAACTCCAAACAGACTGGACCAGAACAGAAATACCTCCTGTCACATAATAATCAAAACCCCAAATGTACTAAACAAAGAAAGAATAATTAGGGCAATAAGAGAAAAAGGGCAAGTAACATATAAAGGAAGACCTATCTGAATTACAACAGACTTCTCACCAGAGAAGATGAAAGCTAGAAGATCCTGGGTGGAGCGCATGCAGACTCTAAGAGAACACAAATGCCAGTCAAGATTACTATACCCAGCGAAACTCTCAATCACTATAGATGGAGAAATCAAGATATTCCACGATAAAACCAAATTTATACAATATCTTTCCACAAACCCAGCCCTACAAAGGATAATAGGGGGGAAACACCATTACAATGAGGGAAACTATACCCTGGAAAAAGCAGGTTATTAAGCCTCTTTCATCAAACCCAAAAGAAGATAACCACACACGTATAAAATTAAAATAAAGAATGATAGGAAGGAATAACCACTACCCCTTAATATCTCTTAACATCAATGGACTCAATTCCCCAATAAAAGGACATAGACTAACAGACTGGTTACATAAACAGGACTCTACATTTTGTTGCATTCAGGAAACACACCTCAGTGTCAAAGACAAAAACTACCTTAGAGTAAAAGGCTGGAAGACAATTCTACAAGCAAATGGTCCCAGGAAACAAGCCGGAGTTGCCATTCTAATATCAGATAAAATTGACTTTCAACCTAATGTCATCAAAAGAGACATGGAAGGTCATTTCTTGCTGGTCAAAGGAAAAATCCAACAAGAAGAACTCACAATTCTGAACATCTATGCGCCAAATGCAAGGGCACCCTCATTTGTAAAAGAAATTTTACTAAAACTCAAAGCACACATTGCACCTAATACAATAATTGTGGGTGACTTCAACACTCCACTCTCCTCAATGGACCGATCAGGAAAACTGAAACCAAACAGGGACACAATAAAACTAATTGAAACTTTGGACCAATTGGATTTAACAGATATATATATAGAACTTTTCATCCCAAAGCAAAAGAATATACCTTTTTCTCAGCACCTCATGGTACCTTCTCCAAAATCGATCATATAGTAGGTCACAAGGCAGACTTCAACAAATATAAGAAGATTGAAATAATCCTATGTCTCCTATCAGATCACTATGGAGTAAAAGTGGTCTTTAATAACAGTAAAAAAACCAGAAAGTCCACATACACATGGAAACTGAACAATACTCTACTCAATGATACCTTGGTCAAGGAAGAAATAAAGAAAGAAATCAAAGATTTTTTAGAATTTAATGAAAATGAAGGCACAACATACACAATTCTATGGGACACAATGAAAGCAGTGCTAAGAGGAAAACTCATAGCCCTGAGTGCCTCCAAAAAGAAATTCGAGAGAGCTTACACTAGAAGATTAATGGAACAACTGAAAGCCCTGGAACAAGAAGAAGCTAATTCACCCAGGAGGAGAAGAAGACAGGAAATCATCAAACTCAGGGCAGAAATCAATCAAGTAGAAACCAAGGGAACCATACAAAGAATCAACAAAACCAAAAACTGGTTCTTTGAGAAAATCAACATGATATATAAACCCTTAGCCAGACTGACTAAAGGGCACAGAGAAAGTATCCAAATTAACAAAATTAGAAATGAAAAGGGAGATATTACAACAGAAACTGAGGAAATTCAAAAAATCATCAGATCCTACTACAAAAGCCTGTACTCAACACAACTGGAGAATCTGGAGAAAATGGACAGTTTCTTAGACAGATACCAATTACCAAAATTAAACCATGATCAAATAGACCATGCAAACAGACCCATAACATCTAAAGAAATAGAAGGGGTCATAGATAGCATTCCAACCAAAAAAAGCACAGGACCAGATGGTTTCAGTGCAGAATTCTATCAGACCTTCAAAGAAGACTTAACACCAATACTCTTCAAACTATTCCACTAAATATAAACAGAGGGAACACTACCCAACTCCTTCTACGAAGCCACTATTATGCTGATACCAAAACCACACAAAGATCCAACTAAGAAAGAGAATTTCAGGCCAATTTCCCTTTTGAATATCGATGCAAAAATACTCAATAAAATTTTTGCCCACCAAATCCAAGAACACAACAAAACAATCATCCACCATGATCAAGTAGGCTTCATCCCAGAGATGCAGGGATGGTTCAATATAAAGAAATCCATAAATGCTATCCACTACATAAACAAACTCAAAGAAAAAAACCACATGATCATTTCATTAGATGCTGAAATAGCATTTGACAGAATTCAGCACCCTTTCATGCTAAAAGTCCTGGAAAGGACAGGAATTAAAGGCTCATATCTAATCATAGTAAAAGCAATATACAGCAAACCAGTAGCCAACATCAAACTAAATGGAGAGAAACATGAAGCAATCCCACTAAAATCAGTGACTAGACAAGGCTGCCCCCTCTCTCCATATCTTTTCAATATAGATCTTGAAGTCCTAGCTAGAGAAATTAGACAACATAAGGAGGTCAAAGGGATACAAATGGGAAAGGAAGAAGTCAAAGTATCACTATTTGCAGATGATATGATAGTATACTTAAGTGACCCCAAAAACTCTATTAGAGAACTCCTACAGCTGATAAACAACTTCAGCAAAGTGGCTGGCTACAAAATCAACACAAGCAAATCAGTAGCCTTTATATACTCAAAGGATAAGCAGACTGAGAAAGAAATTAGGGAAATGACACCCTTCACAATAGCCACAAGCAGCATAAAGTATCTTGGGGTGACTCTAACCAAACAAGTGAAAGACCTATATGACAAGAACTTCAGATCTCTGAAGAAGGAAATCGAAGAAGATCTCAGAAAATGGAAAAATCTTCCATGCTCGTGGATTGGCAGGATTAATATAGTTAAAATGGCCATCTTGCCAAAGGCAATCTACAGATTCAATGCTAGCCCCTTAAAAATCCCAACCCAGTTCTTCATAGAGCTAGAAAGAGCAATTCTCAAATTCATCTGGAATAACAAAAAACCCAGGATAGCTAAAACTATTCTGAACAGTAAAAGAACTTCAGGGGGATTCAATATCCCAGACTTTAAACTATACTACAGAGCAATAGTCATAAAAACTGCATGGTGTTGGTACAATGTCAGGCAAGCAGATCCATGGCATAGGATTGAAGACCCAGAAATGAACCAACACACCTATGGTCACTTTATCTTCGACAAAGGAGCTGAAAGCATCCAGTGGAAAAAAGATAGTCTTTTCAACAAATGGTGCTGGTTCAATTGGAGGTCAGTATGCAGAAGAATGCGCATCGATCCATTCTTATCTCCTTGTACCAAGCTCAACTCCAAATGGATCAAGGATCTCCACATAAAACCTGACACACTGAAACTAATAGAAAAGAAACTGGGGAAGACCCTTGAGGACATGGGCACAGGGAAAAAGTTCCTGAATAGAACACTAATAGCTTACGCTCTAAGATCAAGAATTGACAAATGGGACCTTATAAAGCTACAAAGTTTCTGTAAGGCAAAGGACACTGTCAAAAGGACAAAAGGTCAACCAACAGATTGGGATAGGATCTTCACCAACCCTAAATCTGACAGAGGGCTAATATCTAATATATACAAAGAACTCAAGAAGGTAGAACCCAGAGAACCAAATAACCCCATTAAAAATTGGGGTAAGGAGCTAAACAAAGAATTTTCACATGAAGACCTTCGGAGGGCTGAGAAACACCTTAAGAAATGTTCAACATCATTAATCATTAGGGAAATGCAAATCAAAACAACCCTGAGATTTCCCCTCACACCCATCAGAATGGCTAAAGTCAAAAACTCAGGAGACAGCAGGTGTTGGCGAGGATCTGGAGAAAGTGGAACACTCCTCCACTGCTGGTGGGATTGCAAGATGGTGCAACCACTTTGGAAATCAGTCTGGTGGTTCCTCAGAAAACTGTGCATGACATTACCTGAGGACCCTGCTATACCACTCCTGGGCATATACCCAGAGGATTCCTTAGCATGCAATAAGGACACATGCTCCACTATGTTCATAGCAGCCCTATTTGTAGTAGCCAGAAGCTGGAACGAACCCAGGTGTCCCTCAACAGACGAATGGATACAAAAAAATGTGGTATATTTACACAATAGAGTATTATTCAGTCATTAGAAACAATGAATTCATGAAATTCTTAGACAAATGGATGGAGCTGGAGAACATCATACTAAGTGAGGTAACCCATTCTCAAAAGATCAATCATGGTATGCACTCACTGATAAGTGGATATTAGCCTAGAAACTTTGAATACCCAAGACATAATCCACATATTAAATGAGGTCCAAAAAGAATGGAGAAGTGGCCCCTGGTTCTAGAAAGACTCAGTGCAACAGTATAGGAGAATACCAGAACAGGGAAGTGGGAAGGGGTAGATGGAGGAACAGGGGGAAGGAAGAGGGCTTATGGGACTTGCAGGAAGTTGGGACCCAGAAAAGGGGAAATAATTTGAAATGTAAATAAAAAAATATATCAATAAAGGAAAAAAAATTAAAAAAAAAAAAACTTTAAAAAATGCTATCTCACTTTGTTAGAAACTAGGTAAAAGTTTACATTCCAGAGGGTGGAGAAGTTCAGAGTGAAGGTTAAGTTCATTGTTCCTCCAGATCTACAAATTCCTGAATTAAGCAGGTGACCTGCCCAGATGCCTGAGCAGTGGTGCCCAGCTAACAGCCAGATCACTTCCCTGGAAATTCACCCATGGAGGCTGGGAGGGGGGGGCTTGCCGAAACTGTTAAACGGTCTGACCGCCATTAAAGTTGGGGCCTTCATTGGTAAACTCATTCTTTTTGCCCCTACCCATCCATCCCTCAGCTTCTTTTCCAGAAACCAGTAGTATCTGCAGGCAGCTACTGAATACAACACTCTGGCAGGTTGAGTTTGTTTAAAATGAGAGTTTTTGGTGAAACTCTTTGTTTGACATTTGCTACAAGTTAAGACTGTTTATCTGGAAAACTTTATCTGATGTTGCATCTCCATTGTGCAGAGCTTGGGGGTGGGGGGCTCCTTCTTTGATCCCTAATGGAAAGTTTTGCTTGTGTTTCTTTCACTATGGAGTGTCCAGCTGACTTCAATAGACACTGGTCATCTCAGCCCTACTCTCATACACACTGCTTCAGGTCTCCTAATTCTGCAGGACTAGATTCATACCATTAGAGCAAGTGGACCCAGGGAACTCATCAAGTATCTTCTTAAAAGCAGCAGCACTCAGGAACTTCCTGTATTGTGGTTGCACCATCCCCAAGGACCTTGCAATTTCTGCTCTGGCTCTATCCTTAGAATGAAGGGCACTGAAAGGAGGTTTGTATAAACAAGGTAGAGAAATGGTCTTTATGCGACTGAAGACCAATGGTGGCATTTAACTATAATAACATTCAGGAAAAAAATTCTATCTACATGATCAGATGAGGAGAAATCAGACCTGAACACACAGTTATCTTCGTCATGGTAGCAAAAAAAATGTTCAGAATTGGTAATACATTCTCTTATTCCTATTCATAGTTTGTCTATATGAAGGAAAAGGGAATACAAGTCTAATTATTGTGGAGGATTCAGAAGCAGGAGGTAAACAGTTACTAGGCAGATTCCTTGGAGACTTTCTTAAAAACTACACAAAACAAGAGAAAGTTGCTTCCCTCTGCTGATGACCCCATGCAGAGCTTTTCATGAGTCTCAGAAAAGGAGGCAGGGGAGTCTTAACAAGGAGTCTCAGAGCAGGTAGGCTGGTCTTTCTCAAAAGTTGACTCTGCCAACCATGCATTAATACTACACAAGTTTGTTCCTCTCCTGCAGGGCCATGGGCAAGTCATCCTGCTTCATCTTGTTCATTATTCTTTAAAAATAGCAAGGAATGGTAGGAACTCACTTCCAGTGTAATTGCAATCTCCTGGCATCCTGAGGATGATGTGGGTGGATGGAGAGTCTGGTGGGCATCTGTTCTTTTTTTACCTGTGTAAAATATGTCTTTTCTTTCTTTTTTTATTTTTATAGGATATATTGTTTATTTACATTTCAAATATTATTACCTTTTCCAGTTTCCCTTCCTCCCAGGTAGCCCCTATCCCATCCTCCCTCCCTATACTTCTATGAGGGTGTTCCTACAACACCCCATACCAACTTCCCTGTCCTCAATTCCCCTACAATGAGGCATCTATCAAGCCTTCATAGGACCAAGAACCTCTTTTCCCCTTGATGCCTGACAAGGCCATCCTCTGCTACATATTCAGCTAGAGTCATGAGTACTCCTTCATTGATGGCTTAGTCCCCAGGAGCTTTGGGAGATCTGGCTGGTTGAGATTGTTGTTCTTCCTATGAGGTTGCAAACCCCTTCTTCTCTTTTAGTCTGCCCTCCAACTCCTCCAATCACACCCTCAGTCCAATGGTTGGCTGTGAGCATCTGCCTCTGTATTTGTAAGGCACTGGCAGAACATCTCAGGAGACAACCATGCTCCTTTTAGCAAGCATTTCTTGGTATCCACAATAGTCTTGGAGTTTGGTGACTGTATATGGGATGAATCCCCAGGTGGTACAGTCTCTGGATGGCCTTTCCTTCAGTCTCTTCTATACACTTTATATATATATATATATATATATATTTGCTCCTGTGAGTATTTTGTTCCCTTTCTCAGAAAACCAAATCACCCACACATTGGTCTTCATTCTTCTTGAGCTTCATATGGTGTATGGATTACATCTTGGGTATTCAGAGATTTTGGACTAATAGCCACTTATCAGTGAGTGCATACCATGTATGTTCTTTTGTGATTGGGTTACCTCACTCAGGATGATATTTTCTAGTTCCATCCATTTGCCTAAGAATTTCATGAGTTTATCATTCTTAATAGTTGTGTAGTACTCCATTGTGCAAATATGCCACATTTCTGTATTAATTCCTCTGCTAAAGGACATCTGGGTTCTTTCTAGCTTCTGGCTATTACCAATAAGGCTGCTATGAACACAGTGGAGCATGTGTCTTTATCACATTTTGAAGAATCTTCTGGGTATATGTCCAGGAGTGGCACAGCTGGGTCCTTAAGTAGTACTATGTCCAATTTTCTGAGGAACCACCAAACTGATTTCTAGAGTAATCCCACCAGCTTGTACCAGCTTGTAATCCCACCAGCACTGGAGGAGAGTTCCTTGCCAGCATCTGCTGTCACCTGAGTTTTTGATTTTAGCCATTCTGACTGGTGTGAGGTAGAATCTCAGGGTTGTTTTGATTTGCATTCCCCTAATAACTAAGGATATTGAGCATTTCTTTAGGTGCTTCTCAGCCATTCCATATTCTTAAATTGAAAATTATTTGTTTAGCTCTGTAGCCCATTTTTTTATAGTGTTATTTGATTCTCTGGAGTCCAGCTTCTTGGGTTCTTCGTATATATTGGATGTTAGCCCTCTACCAGATGTATGACTGGTAAAGATCTTTTCCCAATCTGTTGGTTGCTGTTTTGTCCTATTGACAGTATTCTTTGCCTTAAAGAATCTTCGCAATTTTATGAGGACATATTTGTCATTTCTTGATCTTAGAGCATATAGCTATTGTTGTTCTGTTCAGGAAAGTTTCCCCTGTGCCCATGTGTTTGAGGCTCTTCCCCGCTTTCTGCTCTATAAGTTTCAGTGTATCTGGTTTTATGTGGAGGTTCTTGAGCTACTTGGACTTGAGCTTTGTACAAGGAGATAAGAATGGGTTGATTTGCATTTTTCTACATGCTGATCTTCAGTTGAACCAGCACCATTTTTTTTTTTAACCACTGGATGTTTTTAGCTCCTTTGTCAAATATCAAGTGACCATAGGTGTGCGGACTCATTTCTGGGTCTTCAATTCTATTCCTTTGAACTTGTTGCCTGTCTCTGTACCAATACCATACAGTTTTTTATCACTATTGCTCTGTAATACAACTTGAGGTCAGGGATGGTGATTCCCCCTGAAATTCTTTTATTGTTGACAATAGTTTTTTGCTATCCTGGGTGTCTAAGTCAGGGTTTCTATTCCTGCACAAACATCATGACCAAGAAGCAAGTTGGGGAGGAAAGGGTTTGTTGAGGTTACACTTCCACATTGCAGTTCATCACTAAAGGAACTCAGGACTGGAACTCAAGCAGGTCAGGAAGCAGGAGCTGATGCAGAGGCCATGGAGGGATGTTTTTTACTGGCTCGCTCAGCCTGCTCTTTTATAGAACCCAAGAGCACTAGCCCAAAAGTGGAACCACCCACAAGGGGCCCTCACCACTTGATCACTAATTGAGAAAATGCCCCACAGCTGGATCTCATGGAGGCACTTCCCCAACTGAAGCTCCTTTCTCTGTGATAACTCCAGCCTGTGTCAAGTTGACACACAAAACTAGCCAGTACAATTGACCCCTTGTCAACTTGACACACAAACACATCACTATTAAGCCTCAACCCTTACTTTCTTATTCATCCCCAAGATCTAAACTACTTTAAAAGTCCCACAGTCTTTACATATTAAAAGTTCAATCACCTTAAAATATCCAATATCTTTAAAATTTAAAGTATTTTAAAAGTTCAAAGTCTTTTAACTGTGGGCTCCACTAAAATACTTTCTTCCTTCAAGAGGGAAACATATCAGGGCACAGTTACAACCAAAAGCAAAACTCAAACTCCAAATGTCGAATGTCTGGGATCCAACTCACGATCTTCTGGGCTCCTCCAAGGGCTTGGGTCACTCCTTCAGTCCTGCCCTTTGTAGCACACAGCTTGTCTTCTAGGCTCCAGCTGCCTGTACTCCACTGCTGCTGCTGTTCTTGGTGGTCATCACATGGTACTGGCATCTCCAAAACACTGCTGACTTCTACTGTAATTAGGCTTCACCAATAGCCTCCCATAGGCTCTCTTCAGGGTGACAAGCCTCTGCTCCTATGCATGACCCCTTCAAGTCCTGGGCCGTCAATTGCAACTGAGGCTGCACCTTCACCAATGACCTTCTGTGACCTCTCACTGTGCCAAGAGCCTCAGCTGCTCTTCATGACCCCTTCATGCCTTCAAAACCAGTACCATCTGGGTGGCTCTTACACAGTACCAAGTCCATCCACAGCACAAAATACAACTGTGGCTATCTCTGGAACACACTCTCTGTGCTCTCAGAAAACACTTCCAAGAAGATTTCATCTCAATGATGCTGGTCTCTTCTTAATCACCTCTAATTTCTTAGCTCCAGCTAACCAGCATCAATAGTCCCAGTAACACAAAGGGTTGCTTTAGTGGTTCTGGTATCTTGTTAATCACAGCTGATTCTTCAGCCCAAGCTAACCAAAACCACAGAATCTTCACAATCAAAACATGGCCACTGTAAGAGTCTTTAATCTTCCCTCTGAAATTTCACAAGCCAGTCCTCCATCTTTTGCACTGTTCTTAATGAATTAGCAAATTCTAACTCTGTGAAACATTGAATTGGAATTTTGATGGGGATTGCATTGAATCTGTAGATTGCTTTAGGCAAGATGGCCATTTTTACTATATTAATCCTGCCAATCCATGAGTATGGGAGATCTTTCCATCTTCTGAGGTCTTCCACGATTTCTTTATTCAGAGATTTAAGTTCTTGTCATACAGATCTTTCACTTGCTTGGTTAGAGTCACACCAAGGTATGTAATATTATTTGTGACTTTTATGGAGGGTGTCCTTTCCTTAATTTCTTTCTCAGCCCATTTATTCTTTGAGTATAGGATTTGTTGGAGTTAATTTTATATCCAGTCACTTTGCTGAAGCTGTTTATACATTTTAGGAGTTCTCTGGTGGAATTTTTGGGTCACTTAAGTACATGATCATATTGTCTGCAAAAAATGATATTTTGATTTCTTCTTTTACAATTTGTATCCCTTTGACCTCCTTTTGTTGTCTAACTGCTCTAGCTAGAACTTCTAGTACTATATTGAATAGATAGGGAGAGAGTGGGCAGCCTTGTCTAGTCTCTGATTTTAATGGGATTGCTTCAAGTTTCTCTCCATTTAGTTTGATGTTGGGTATTGGTTTGCTGTATATTGCTTTTACTATGTTTATGTGCGGGCCATAAATTCCTGAGATCTTCCAAGACGTTTAACATGAAGGGATGATGAATATTGTCAAATGCTTTTTCAGAATCTAATGAGATCATCATATAGTTTTTTTCTTTGAGTTTGTTTATGTAGTGGATTACATTGATGGATTTCCATATATTGAGCCATCCTTGCATCTCTGGGATGAACCCTGCTTGATCATGGTGAATGATCATTTTGATGTGTTCTTGGATTCAGTGGGGAAGAATTTTATTGAGTATTATTGCATCAATGCTCATAAGGAAAATTGGTCTGAAGTTCTCTTTCCTGGTTTGGTCTTTGGTTTAGGCATAAGTTTAATTGTGGCTTCATAGAATGAATTGGGTAGTGTTCCTTTTGTTTCTATTTGTGGAATAGTTTGAAGAGTACTGGTCTTTTTTGAAGGTCTGATAGAATTCTCCACTAAACCTATTTGGTCCTGGACTTTTTTTGATTGGCAGACTATTAATGATTGCTTCTATTTCTTCAGAGGTTATGAGACTGTTTAGATGGTTTATCTGATCCTGTTTTAACTTTGGCACCTGGTATGTGTCTAGAAAATTATCCATTTCATTCAGATTTTACAATTTTGTTGATTATAAGCTTTTTCAGTAGGCTCTGATGAGTTTTTGAATTTCCAGTTTCTGTTATGTCTCCCTTTTTATCTCTGATTTTATTAATTTTGGTACTGTCTCTGTGCCCTCTGGTTAGTCTGGCTAAGTGTTTATCTATCTTGTTGATTTTCTCAAAGAGCCAGTTCCTGGTTTGGCTGATTCTTGGTATAGCTCTTTTTGTTTCTATTTGGTTGATTTCAGCCCTGAGTTTGATTATTTCCAGCATCTACTCATCTTAGTGAATTTCCTTCTTTTTGTTCTAGAGATTTCAGGCGTACTGTCAAGATGCTAGTGTAAGCTCTCTCCAGTTTCTTTTTGGAGGCACTTTGAGCTATGAGATTTCTTCTCAGTACTGCTTTCATTGTATCACATAAGCTTTGGTATGGGATGTCTTAATTTTCATTAAATTCTAAAAAGTCTTTAATTTCTTTAATTATTTCTTCTTTGACCAAGTTTTTATTGAGTAGAGAGTTGTTTAGCTTCCATGTGTATATGTATTTCCCATTGTTTCTGCTGGAATTTAAGACGAGCCTTAGACTGTGGTGATTTGATAGGGTCCATGGGACTATTTCAATCTTCTTATATCTGTTGAGGCCTGTTTTGTGACCAATTATATAATCAATTTTGGAGAAGGTACCATGGGGTGCTGAGAAAAAGGTACATTCTTTTGCTTTAGGATGAAATGTTCTGTAGATATTTATTAGATCCATTTGGTGCATTACTTCTCTTAGTTTCACCGTGTCTCTGTTTAGTTTCTGTTTCCGTGATCTGTCCATTGATGAGAGTGGGGTGTTGAAGTCTTCCACTAATATTTTGTGGGGTATGATGTATGCTTTAAGCTTTAGTAATGTTTCCTTTATGAATGAAGGTGTCCTTGCATTTGGAGCATAGATGTTCAGAATTGAGAGATCATCTTGGTAGATTTTTCCTTTTACCAGTATTGACAACTTTTGATTGAAAGTTTATTTTATTTAATTTAGAATGGGTACTCCAACTTGTTTCTTGGGACCATTTGCTTGGAAAATTGTTTTCCAACCTTTTACATTGAGTTAGTGTCTGTCTTTGTCACTGAGGTACATTTCCTGTATTCAATAAAATCTTGTTTCCATATCCAGTCTGTTAGTCTATGTCTTTCTATTGGGGAATTAAGTCTGTTGATGTTAAGAGATATTAAAGAAGAGTGATTGTTACTTCCTATTATTTTTGTTGTTAGAGGTAGAATTATATTTATATGGCTATTTACTTTTAGATGTGTTGAAAGATTACCTTCTTGCTTTTTCTAGGGTGTAGTTTCCCTTTTGTTGGTATTTTCCATCTA
This sequence comes from Apodemus sylvaticus, assembly GCF_947179515.1. Classification (NCBI taxonomy): domain Eukaryota; kingdom Metazoa; phylum Chordata; class Mammalia; order Rodentia; family Muridae; genus Apodemus; species Apodemus sylvaticus. Next base: position 11,191,032 of record NC_067484.1, on the reverse strand, counting down.
TTATCCTTTGTAAAGCTGGATTTATAATAAGATATTGTGTAATTTTTGTTTTGTCATGGAACATCTTATTTCCTCTGTCTATGGTAATTGAGAATTTTGCTGGGAATAGTAGCCTGGGCTGGCATTTATGTTCTCTTAGGGTCTGTATGACATCTGCCCAGGATCTTCTAGCTTTCATAGTTTCTGGGGAGAATTCTGGTGTAATTCTGATAGGCCTGCCTTTATATGTTACTTGCCCATTTTCCCTTACTGCTTTTAATATTCTTTCTTTTGTTTGTTTAGTTCATTTGGTGTTTTGATTATTATGTGACAGGAGGGATTTCTGTTCTGTTCCAGTCTATTTGGATTTCTGTAGGCTTTTCTTGTATGTTCATGGGCATCTCTTTTTTTAGGTTGGGGAAGTTTCCTCCTATAATTTTGTTGAAGATATTTATAGTCCCTTTAACCTGGGAATCTTTGTTCTCTTCTACACCTATTATCCTTAGTTTTGGTCTTCTCATTGTGTCCTGGATTTCCTGGATGTTTCAGTTAGGAGCTTTTTGCCTTTTGCATTTTCTTTGACTGTTGTGTCAATGTTTTCTATGGTATCTTCTACACCTGAGATTCTCTCTTCTATCTCTTGTATCCTGCATGTATAGATCCTGGTCATTTTCCTAGGTTTTCTAACTCCAGGGTTGTCTCTCTTTTTGGTTTCTTTACAGTTTCTATTTCCATTTTTAAATCTTGGGCTGTTCTGTTCATTTCCTTTGGCTGTTTGATTGTGCTTTCCTGTAATTCTTTAAGGGTTTTTTGTGTTTCCTCTTAAAGGACTTCTATATGTTTATCTGTGTTTTCCTGTATTTCTTTAAGGTAGTTATTTATGTCCTTCTTAAAGTCCTCCTCATCATCATGAAAAGTGATTTTAGATCTGAATCTTGCTTTTCCAGTGTGATGGTGTATCCAGGTCTTGCTATGGTGGGAGAATTGGGTTCTGATGATGCTATATTTCCTTGGTTTGTGTTGCGTATGTTCTTATGCTTGCCTCACACCCCCTGGTTATCTCTAATGCTACCTGCCCTCGCTATATGTGACTGTAGTCTGTCATTCCTGTGATCCTGGTTGTGTCTGAAGTCCTCAGAGTCCAACTGTCTCTGTGGTCCTGTGATTCTGGGATTCTATAATCCTTAGATCCAGGGTGTATCAGAGCTCCTGGGAGTCAAGCTACCTCTGGGGCACTAAGATTTTGGTGTGACCAAGCTCTGGGGATCCTGGGATTCAGGGATCCTGGGATCCTGGGATCCTGTGAGCAGAGGGGTCCTCTGGGTGTTACAGTGTTGGCTGGGAAGTTGGCTCCCAAGGTAAACCAGCCCAGACTAGAGGGAACCTATGCTACGGTTTGGGTGGAGTTCCTGTGTCCCTGGGTCCTTCTGGTCACAGTTATTCCCAGTGGTAATGGGACAAATGGTAAGTTCTCCTCACCTCTGCTCCTATGATCCTGGGTGTGTTAGAGCACCTGGGAGTGGTTGTTCGTCTGTGTGTTGCAGGGCTGGCTGGGGAGTTCGCTCCCAAGATAAACCAACCCAGACTGTGCTTTTTTTCTTTAATAGTGCTTCATCTCTTTTTTCCCTCAATTTTTCAATTTCAATTTTTGTTAAGTTTTATTTTATAACAATTTATATATGAACATTGCATCTCTCTCAGTCCCACCCTACTTTCCCACATTCCTGCATTGTCCTCTCAAATTCATGACATTTTTGATAATTATTATTGTTAGGTGTATATATGTATCCCACATGTATATACAACATATTGATTCCATTTCCCATATGTACTTTAACATATCTCAGTATCAGTTTGTGTGCATCACTAAATTAACAAAGAAAAATACATATATACTTGGATGCACACACATAGGTGTACACTATTTATTACTTTGACATGATTTATTTTGCATGTATGTATATGTGGGAATATGTGGCACAGATTGTGGCGTGTGTCAGAGAACAAATTGTTTGACAATTTCTCCTCCTATACTGTGGGTTTCTAAATTCAAACTAAGTTCTAAGTTGTCAAGCTTGGTGGCACGTGGTTTCTTCCAGTCATGTCTGTGCCCTCATATTTTAATTTCTTTAGTAGGTACATTAATAGTAAACTTAATTTCAGCATCTCAGCTCAATATATCAAATGGTACATTAAAATAGCATTTTCTCATAATATGGAAATATAAATTTTCACAAGTATTTAGACAAATTATGGTTTACTTTTATTGTATTACTTATGTGTAACATAAGTGAAAAATAAACTTGGACAAACTTGAAATCAATTATGCAGAAGTAGAAAAGCCAATTTCGAGAGGATATGCACCTTACAGTTTCAGACATTTAACAGTTATGGGACATTACATTCATAGGGACAGAGGATAAAGTAATAACTGCAGGAAATTAAAGAAAGCAGGAGAAGAGAACAAAGTAGCTTTAATATCTAAGGGAATGCCATGTTGTGTAGACAAACAGGGCCTTCTCAATTGAGGAAGTGGTCACACAAAACATATGTGTGCACATACAGCCATGTATGAAGATAGAAATTGATCCACCTGAAGGTTCAGCCTCACCACTCTTGGGAATATGCGAAAGTCACTTCTTCCCACCAGAGATACTTGCTCAACCATGTTGAGCTATATTCATAATAACCAGGAATTGGCAGCAACCAAGATGTTCTTCAATAGAAGAATGGATTAAAAATGTGGCAGATTCTCACAATGGGATTTTGCCATGTAAAAATTGAAATTTGCAGGTAATTACATAGGCCTAGAAAAGCAATCATTCTGAGTGAGGTAACTGAGGCCCAGTAACACAAATATGGTATGTATTTACTTATATGTAGATATCAGCTCTTAAGTCAAGGATAATCAAGGAACAATCCATAGAACATCAAAGATTAGGTATATAGTGAGGGACTATGGATAGACAAATAGATCTCCCTAGGAAATGGAAATAGGATATATATTTATAGATGGACTGGGAGGACTGGAAATCGAAGATCAAGTGGAGAGAGAATAGGCACAGGAGGGAAGGAATATGGTCAGAGACATAAAATTGAGGGCCACTTGAGAAGTAGTATAGAAACCTAATATAGTATAGGCTTCCTAAAATATATATGTATGTAATGATAATCTAAATAGAATTGCCAAATAATGCAGGACACAGATCCCCAGCAGACCACCTCTGCCACCAAATAAAGCTTACAATATAGGGAATAGGTTATTTCTTATTGAGTTATAGGCCAAAGGGGACCAATGAGAATTTCCTAAGTTGTTCAGTCTGTTGCTTAGCAAATAGGTTGCTTTCCACAAACTGATGGCAAGGCTCCATTGCTCAAGACAGCACCTACACAATTCAATGAACTTTGAGATGTTGGTTCAGTGTCTACAGAGAGCCTCCACCCCTATGTTCCAGTGTCTTTGATACAAGAAAGTACTTTGCAGACTAGCAAAGGAGAAATGCAAAACTCAAGCTGACCACAAAGAAACTTTGGTGTACAATGATGTCCTGCATACAAGATGTGCCCTGCATAAAAGGTGTGCTGCTGCAATGGTGGTACAAAGCTTGTGGGAGTATACAGCCCATATTCAGTTTCACTTAAGGCTCACTCCATGAGATGGAACCTATACCCAGCACTGCTTTGGTGACAAAGACCCCGAGCCTAGATAGCCCAGGGACCTAGAATAAAACAAAATATTACTGGTGTAAAAATAATGTAGCAATAGAATGACTCCTAATAATTCTGCCATACTCACAGATCAGTTATCATTAGTGAAATTTCCTCTTGCAACAGATGGAAACAATGCAGAGACCTACAGTCAGACACTGCACAGAGCTTGAGAGGCCTTAGAATACACAGCCCTAAATGGGATGTCTCCATCAAATCTCCACTGTCAGAGAACTATGCAGAAGAGGAAGAAAGTGTAAGAAAGCAGGAAGAGCCAGAGAGGATTAAGGACCTTAGAAAACAAAGCCCTCTAAATCAACATGATTGATGCCCACAGGAACTCACAGAGATTGGGCCTGTATGGGTCTGCACTGAATGGGGTCCTAGAGCTACAAAGAGAAGTGGATGCATGCCCCCATCCCTTACCCAGAAGCACTCTCCAATTGATTAACCACTTGCAAATAAAAATTTAGTTTGCTCCAAGAGAGTCTCACTGGGGAAACAAACTACTCTCATGGGTAGGCTGCATGTCCAGCAGTAAGTGACCAACAGAAAATGACAACACTTTTTTTAAATTTCATTTTTCTGTTTTATTTACATATTTTTCTCTTTTTATGTTACAGGTCCCTTTGGGTTCTTATTTAGTGTCTTTTTTCTACTATAAAATGAAGTTTATTTAGAGGCATAGAAGGTGTGTTAAGAGGGAGTAGATACAGAAAAGAGAGGAGAGAGAAGGAGAGATAGAGAGAGGGAGAGTGGAGAGGAGGAGGAGGAGGAGGAGGAGGAGGAGGAGGAGGAGGAGGAGGAGGAGGAGGAGGAGGAAGATAGAAAAAAGGGAAAAGAAAGAAGAGAAAAGGCCAGCCAGGAACATGTGGGTGGGCAGAGAGGGAAGGAGGGGGCAAAGAGAGAGGGGGTCTTATTTAGTGTTTTTATGGGCTTCCTGAATGTGTAAATGAGTGAAGCTGTCTATAGCCTTTTCTGGTATCCTTTCTTGTACTCTTTTTCTTTGTTAGTTTTGTTTATTCTGAGGTTTTGGTTTTGATTTTATCATTTTATATCATACTTTGTTATATTTATTATTATATTATATTAATCCCTTAGAAGCCTGTTTGCTTTAAAAGACAGAAAGAGGGTGGATTGGAGTGGAAGTGAAGATGAATGGGGAGGACTAGACTGAGGGGAAATTGTAATCAGTATATATTTATGTGAGAAAAAAGTCTCTTTTCAATAAAATGGAAAATAAAAGAAAACAAAATAAGCCTTAAATAATGGCTTCTGTGATCTTTGTGTACTTTAAAATGATATAGGCAAATGACGAACATTTTATAAGCAAGTAAAACGAAGATCTGTAAATGTTTCCCCATTTTACTCAGCATTTATAGCCACCCTGGAATCATTAAAGACTTAGACTAAAAGCTGTACACATGCATATTACATAGACCTTCTCTCATATTCTAGTCTATATTTCAAATTCCATTCTTATTCTTTTTAGTCCCAAAAATTGGAATATGAAATAAATGATAAATTTTTAATTGCTGTTTAACAACATCAATTTCCCATAGGAAATATCATGCTTTCTGTAGGGGAGAGGCTGCTCTTATTTTTGCAGTGGTGTCTGACTTTCAGTGAGCTCTGAGTATGTGAACTCTGCATGGATTTTTCTCTTCCTGGACCTCTTTACAGCTGCTCTAAGAGGCCCTTGTAATGATAGAAACGTTCAGTCATGGGAGCTGTGGGGCTGAGAGCTTTAAAATGTTCTCCGTACCTTGGTCTTCCTTTATCTTGAGCTTCATATGGTCTTGAGTTGTATCTTGGGTATTCTGAGCTTTTGGGCTAATATCCACTTAAGTGTGGATACTTTGATCCTTATTGGAAAGTGAATCAAAACACCCATGACTCACAGCCAACCAATAGAATGAGCACAGGGTTCCCAATGAAGCAGCTAGAGAGAGAACCCGAGGAGCTGAAGAGGTTTGCAGCTCCGCAGAAGGAACAATAATATGTACCCCCAGAGCTCCCAAGGACTAAACCACCAACCAAAGAGTATACATGGAGGGACCCATGGCTTCAGCCACATATGTAGCAGAAGGTGACCATTTCAGACATCAATGAGAGGAGAGGCCATTGGTCCTGTGAAGGCCAGAATAGGGGAATACAAGTCAGAAAATTGGGGGAGGGGGCGAGCAGAGGAGGGGAGATGGTATAGGGGGGTTTGGTGGGGTAACATGGAAAGGGAGTTAACATTTGAAATGTAAATAAGTAAAGCAAATGTAAATTAAAAAACTCACAGTACATGTGAACTCTAGAAAAAAAACCAAAACCAAATAAATAAATAAAATAAAATAAAATGTACTCAATGCACAAAAACACTTAGATAGCTTTCATAGAAGAAGCTTTCTCGTCTTTGAAGTGGCCTCCACCATTGAATCATCGCACCTCCCATTTCTCCATTCATTAGGTTGCTGACAGAGCATCTCAGAGTCTACATGTCTAGACAGGATTTATAGTTTGCTCTCCACCAATTTTTCTCCACTTTCTTTTGTGTCAAAAAAATGCCACTACTATTAATGCAGTTTTCACAACTCAAATCTTAAGATTTCAGTTTCTTTCAGAAAACAAATTCAAGTTCCAATAAATTCTGTTAGAATTATCTTCAAGACATTTCCTGTAACCCCCCCCCCCCACTATCTCCACAGCAAGTTGACGTCATGATTATCTATCAGAAAAATGTACAGATTTCCTGCTGTAACTGGAGTGTGTCTTCTGCTCCAATGACCTACATGGACATGTTAAAGTTTCAATATCCAGTGCCTCGGAAGGAGGTGGCATTTAAAGGCTGACATGTTAAAGAGGGGGCAGAATGAAAAAGGAAAGGAAAGGAAAAGAAAGGAAAGAAAGGAAGGAAAGGAAAGGAAAGGAAAGGAAAGGAAAGGAAAGGAAAGGAAAGGAAAGGAAAGGAAAGGAAAGGAAAGGAAAGGAAAGGAAAGGAAAAAGGGCTGCTCCTAGTTGTGGTGGTGGAGAAAGTTTACTATAGATGTGTGGGAGAGCATAGTCAGAAGCAGGGACATCTGAGAGGTTCCACAATGGACATGAAAAAACTTCACTGTGTCATATGAGGAGAAGGAGGAGGGGAAAGGAGAACAGGAGACTAGGTACAGCTTTCAGCAGGTCCAGAGGTACAAAGAGAGAAGAAAGCCAAATTGGTTGGATTATCAGCCTCCAGGGATGAAGAAGTTTCCGGTGAGTATGGGGTGTACCAGCCAAGAGGACCCTATAGCAGGTAGGGACTGAGGGATGTTGGGAGAAGCTGGAGGGCAGGACTTCTTTGATATGTTAAATAGGAACCTCAATCATTTGTCCCAGGTTTAAAACCTAACAGGGACTAATTTGACATGTGATCAAGTGGGCACTAATCCAATATAACTGGTATCTTAAAAGAAGAGGAAGTTAGTATGAAGACTACTGAAGATTACAGTCAATCTAAGGACAATGATATCAGAGGAAACATCTTGATCTCAGACACCCAGCATATAGAACTGACAATAAGTTCATGTGTCTTAGAACACCCAGTCTATATTACTGTGCTGAAGCATCTCTAGAAAACAGCTATAAGCAACCACCCATGTACCACTCTGGTGGGAAGTAAAAGGTGAGCTTTCTAGACCTCCTAGATTGTTGCTTGTTTGTAGATTGTCAAGTTGCATTTCCATCCTCTCATTCTTCAGTCAGACCTGCTAACCAAGGAGTTAGTTTCCAAACACACATGATGCTCTCCCAGAAGCTCCCTTTTCTCCCTCTTGTCCTCTACACTTTAGAAGACCAATCTATATGAACATTTTGCCAGTTCTAAATATGCACTTATATATGAACCTCTACTACCTTTTATTACACCTGGAAAAAATCCTAATTAATTGTTGGGGATTGGTTCCAATGCTTTGAATTAATCTAGCTGCCACAAATTAGGAATCTATGTGTCTAAATGCTGAAGGTCCTTGTCCTTGATTGGTTTTTGATAGACCAATAAAGAGCCAATGGCCACTGCCTGGGTAGGCTGACTGAGGGAGGACCTTTAGATTTCTGTACACTAAGAATTGGAAGTAAGGAAGAGAGAGAATCACTGTGACTGGGGGAGAAGGATGGTACATAAGAGCAGCAGGAGAGAAAGACAACCAGCCTTGTAAGAATTTGGGTAAGTGGCCAATTAGGCCTGGGGGAGCAGGGCAGGTTTTAGAAGTCCCAGGAGTACCAGAGGGGAGTGTTTGCTTGCAGGGGAAGGATTAGGAATGCCCAGTCTTTGAGCTAGTCACAGCATGTCAAAAATTAAATATCTCTTTGTCTCTGACTCTGTCTCTGTCTCTCTGTCTATCTGTCTCTCTCTCTGTCTGTCTCTCTGTCTCTGTCTGTCTCTCTGTCTCTCTGTCTCTCTGTCTCTCTGTCTCTCTCTCTCTCTCTCTCTCTCTCTCTCTCTCTCTCTCTCTCTGTGTGTGTGTGTGTGTGTGTGTGTCTTTTATTACGAAACCAGATTGCTCCTGGTTAGGTGTGCACATGTGGAATCTGCAGGGAGCCAAAGCAGTGTAGCCAACTACTGCTATAATTACTTTCTTTGGGTTGCAAGCACCTGAGAAGACTCACTCTGGAATGGGCCTGTTACCCCAAAGAACTGTTCACTCCTCCACTTGGCCTGTTAAGCTCCAGGCTCTGCAATGTTCCCAGAGCTCTAACCTGCTCTGTGTGTGAAGGATGTCTGTCCTGGGAAGGACTTCTGAATCTCATATTTGTTCTCCCCACCCCCCTTCAGGATCAAATATACATATTTCTGAGCAGCACAAAAATTTGTTGACCTATTTCTGAGTTTTGGGAAGGTGGGTGAGACTGTCCAGGTCAAGAACAAGTATCTACTGGATCATGAATTGGATGTTGGCCAGGGCTGAGTAACACAAATGTGACAAAGCAAATCCTTGGTATTTTCAGGTTTATGTGCTCACATTTTGGTTCAACTTTGTTTTTTTCAAATTAGAGGACACATTTTTACAGAAAGACAAATGATGAAAGGTGCCTACGAGCCTTGCTCATTTGTTTGTTTGTTTACTTTTAAAGATATAAACATCATTTCACAACACATGAAACACTATATCTTTCTTAGGGCTGACTATGGAAACAGTTCTCTAGAATGGAGGGGAAACTTCAGGAAATATGATGAACCACAAAACTGGTATTACATAATCCTCCAAGACTTCCCTCTGCCAGAGTTCTGAAATAGCAGTGCTCATGGGTGGGTGGTGAAGCTGTCTAATAGCTATAGAGAAGATTGATTCACATTCCTTTCTGTTTTATCAAATTATCTTGGAAGAGGTGTTTTAGTTGACAGCATCACAGCTTAATTTTATTCCCAATTTTATTCTAAACTTAAAGGTCCTTCCTGTAGCTCTACAGCTTTTATGGCATGCCTGTGGTGAGAACACACAAGTCTCCAGTGGATCTTTCTTCTGCATGCCTTGACTGCTTTGTCATGACTGTAGTCTTTGCAGTCATATCTCTTCCATTTGGCTTCATTGTTTTAATCATTTCATGGATATGTGTAGTGTCATGCCTTGATGACTTGTTTATTGATACTTCATATCTATAAACCTGGGATGCTTGTGAACAAGAAAGATATTGCCAGGAAAGATAAGCTCACCATAAGTAAGACCATGGACTCTGAACACAAGAAATACATGTGTATCTGTGTATTTACACTAGACTTTACAGATAGACATCTGTGGCATCTGTGCAAGACACCTATGTTCCTGTAATACGGGAACACACACATAAATGTATGTTCACACCAGAACTTACAGCACAGTGACTATCCATCCTAAACATCTGTATACTGTAGCCCATAATGGACCCCCTAGGCCCTTCATGTCTCCTATTTTATTTTTATGTTATGTGTAAGTATATGAATGTGTGTGTGTATGTGTGTGTGTGTGTGTGTGTTGTAGGCTATGTGTGTGGGAGTATCTACAAAGGTAGAGAGGGCATTGCTTTAATCCCTAGAAATAAAGTTACAGGCAGCTGTATGCTCTCTTGAATGCTGAAACTAAATGAAGATGCTCTGAAAACATATTGAGCACTCTTACCCACTGAACCATCTCTCCAGCTACTATGATACTATGAAGACTTCTCTTAATAGTAAAGGAGAATATCAAGAAAATATCCCTAAAAATCTTTTCTTAGACAAATGGATGGAACTGGAGAACATCATTCTATGTGAGGTAACCCAGTCTCAAAAGAACAGTCATGGTATGCACTCACTGATAAATGGATATTAACCTAGAAGCTTGGAATACCCAAGACAAATGCGCATATCAAATGATGCCCAAGAATAAGGAAGGAGTGGCCCCTGGTCCTGGAAAGGCTCAGTGCAGCAGTGTCTGGGGAATACCAGGATAGGGAAGTGTGAAGGGATGGATTGGGTAGCAGGTGGAGGGAAGAAGGCTTGTGGGACTTTTGGGGAGGTAGATCCAAGAAAGGGAAACTTATTTGAAATGCAAATAAAGAATATATTGAATAAAAAATTTTAATTTATGACATGCTACAGTTAACTACACTAGCAAACTTTCTAACTGAAGAAACTGTGAGAAGGGAGAAATTGCAGGCCTCAAAACATCATTTTTTAATGACTTTGTTTGCAAAAGAAGTGATACCTCAAGAAAGCACTGGAGTCCTGAACATTCACAAAAGCTTTGAGTTCTTCCAGTGATTTGTCTACAAACTCAAGTTTGTACTTACAAGGTTAGAAGACACTCACTGAGCTCTTAATTTACTTCGTATATGTCTCCTTTCCATGATTCGTTTCCTTTGTACAAGGTTGAAACTCTGGCTACTGTTTTTTTTTTTTTTTTTTTTTTTTTTTTTTTTTTAACCTTGAATTGTTTCCTGCTGTTTCTTATATAGATTTTAGGCGAATTTTGCTCCCTGTCTTCTTTGTAATAACTGAATATTTTCTTTTATACAGAAATGAAAATGTCAAGTGCATGGCTCTAATACTTTTCTTTCTCAGTGGATATCCTTATACAGGAATTCCTTTGTTCTGAAGTACCAGTCAATATGGTTTGCAATTTGCTTTGATTCTTTAGATCTCTTTCTTTTTTAGGGATTATTTTAAAAATATATACTATTTTAATTAAGTCTTTGACAATTTTATACAATGTACTTTTATCATCTATACACCAATTCTTTTTCCTAACCATTCCCAAATCTACCCTCTGTCTCCACCCCTACCCAATTTCATATCCTTAATTTCCTTATATAAACAAAAGTATCCAATTAATGCTTCTAATATGTTTATGGGTATAGGGCCATCCACCCAGGTGTGGACCATCTGCTTTAGACTGAATTTATCAAGAGTCCCCTAGGATTAGAAGGTAGAATTTATTCAAATCAATAGGAGGCACTTACAAAGGTTTAGGAATAGAGTTTGAAAAGGAATTCAATTAGCAAACATTTCGGGGTGAATAATCCTTATGATTTCTGTAGTTCCCAGGCTATCATTTTACATCCTCGGTACGTTTCTTACTTCAGTTGCCTCTGCATTCATGGGCCTGCTTCAGGGAGCAGTATGGACTTTACCTTTACTCTACCCTAATCTTCCCAATTTGCCATCATGCTTAGTCTCTGGAGTGTATTGGGCCATTAAGGGCCGTGGGACAGAAGAGACATGAGGTGGGTCGAAGGCAATGAGAAGTTATATAATCATTGACAGGGTTGTCATTCTGACACCTGAACAGAGCCGAAGAAAATCACCAAAGGATTGCAGCTAACTGGGAAGGATTAGGAGAATAATTGCCTTTTCCATGAGTCTTTTGTTGCTTTTGTGCTTCTGGTGTTGCTAGAGGACATTTTTACGTGCAATTTTCAGAAATGATTAGGTATAGGACAATGACTGGAAACTCAGCTGATAATTGTCCTTTGATAAAAGCAGCTCTTTTGCTCCTTGAGCTGGAAGAATGTACAAGTTTTATAAAGAGCAAAATTTCTGTTATGTCCTAATATTCCTTTTCAACTTCTGGAGAAAGTTTAAAGTTGTACTAGTAACTACTTAAATGAAATAAAAGAACCACCAACTGTAATCATTGGAGTCATAGAAACTTTAGTGTTAATTTAAAATTCAGCTTCCAAATTCAGTTTCTATAATCTGATTCAGGGTAGAGAATCTCTAAAGACACAAATGGGTATTCTCATATTTGGTTTTAAAATTTAGATTCTAATGTTCATTCACTAATCATCCTTTTATTGCGCATCTATATCATTTCAGGCATGGGTCTGAGAAGCAGTGGCACAATGGAGAGGAAATAAAGCCTGGCTCCCACTTGGTGTTACATAGCGTTGAAGTGGACCACGGGACCTCTGGAGCCATGTATCTAGATGGGAAACACTATTAAAAACCAGTCACCAGCCAGGGACAAGAAGGGCATAGATTATTGGAGAGTGTAGCTATAATGTTCTTGAATATGTGTGAAGTTTACCCTTGTGTTCTTTAAATGCTGATTTCTCTGTCCTCATATCTTGTTTAAATCCAGACATGGCTTTGTTATATTTATTCTTAGAAGCTCCTGTCTCAAGTCTGTATAAACGCTGCTCCTCATCCATTCTCTGCCTTGCCAATAAAAACCAATGAGCTGACACGGAGCTGTAGAGGGAGTAGGTGGAGCTTCGATCTTGGGAAGCATGGAGAAACAGACAGGACATGAGGGAGGGAGCTGTGAAGTAGGACAAGAAATATCAGGAGAAGAGAGCAGAATCAAGCAAGGATGAGAAACTTCAAGTAATATTGGAATATTGCCTGGGAGAAAGCCTGACTAGCCTGGAGGCTTGGAACAGAGTAATGGTAGCTTAGTATTTGGCTCAAGGCAGTTTAAGGAAATCTCAGTCTTTCTGTATGGTTATTGGGGGAATTAGCTGGTTAAGGAATAACTACCACTGAATTTCACGAGCCCTTATGAACCTCAAGGACCGGGCAGTAGCAAGAGGTTAGCAAAACAAAGCAGGGGGGTCTGGCAAGATGGCTCAGCATGCAAAGGTACTTGTGGCCAAGGCTGATGACCTGGAGTTTGACCACTAGGATCAACATGGTGAAAGGAAACAGCCAACTCCTGCATTGTCCTCTGTTCTCCACAAGCACACTATAATGTCTGCCCAAATACATAAATGCAGATATATAAGCTTGCATACATACAATAATAAAAATATTACAAAAGTAATCCCAGAGAAGGCAATTTTACCTGATGATGTACACAAGGGTAGGGAGCTGGAAGATCACAGGTTCCTACTAGTATGTTAGAATTATGGAAAATGGATATGTGGTGGGCAGACAACATGAGTGTAGGCATACTGAACCAAAGCTGGTGCTGGCTTTATAGACAACAAATGGCTGCATCAGTGTGAAGCAGGGAGAATTGAGTTAGAAATCAAAAGTCAGTAGCCACCATCAATGATAGCTGTTCAGGTAACTATAATGACACTTTACAGGGCAAATCGCAATTTTCCTACTATAATATTCTCTCTTTGTCTGATTTAAAAGACATAAGTTCTTTACAGAATAATCAGTATTATAGGAAAACAAAAGTAAAATTAAACATTGAGAAATACAAATGCATATAAACCCACTTTATCACTGAGCTTAGTATTGCTCATATACACAAAATTTCCTCCCCAGCTACTACCAGGTTTGAAGTTATTTTAGTTATGAGAGATTTAATCAAAGGCCAACAACCGGGGAAGTCAGATACAAGAGAATAAGTTCTAAATCCCCAGAGGACCCCACTATACCACTCCTGGGCATATACCCAGAGGATTCCCCAGCACATGTAAGAAGAATACGTGCTCCACTATCTTCACAGCAGCCCTACTTATAATAGCCAGAAGCTGGATAGAACCCAGTTGTCCCTCAACAGAGGAATGGATACAGAAAATGTGGTATATATATACACAATGGAGTACTATTCAACCATTAGAAACAATGAATTCATGAAATTCTTAGACAAATGGATGCAACTGGAGAACATCATTCTAAGTGTGGTAACCCAGTATTAGAAGAACACTCATGGTATGCACTCACTGATAAACAGATATTGGCCTAGAAGCTTGGAATACCCAAGACACAATGCACATATCAAATGATGCCCAAGAAGAAGGAAGGAGTGGCCCCTGGTCCTGGAAAGGCTCAGTGCAGCAGTGTCAGGGAATACCAGGACAGAGAAGTGGGAAGGGATGGATGGGGAAACAAGGGGAGGGAAGAGGGCTTATGTGACTTTTGGGGAGGGAGGATTCAGGAAAGGGAAAATCACTTGAAATGTAAATAAAGAGTATATTGTATTAAAAAAAAAAGAAAAAGTATCTTGTATGTTTTAGAAATAGCAATATATTTTCTCAATAAAGTTCTCTGCTACATGGAAAAAAATCTAAGTCCCCTTTCTCTGAGTGGCTATTTACTACCAGGGTCTGTGGGTTTGTGATTTATTATGGCAACCTGTGGCTCAACAGCTTGTCAATGATATTTACAAGACACTCTGGAAGACACCTAGCTTTTGTCGGAGTCATCTGTGAATAACAGTGAGTTAGTACCCTCAGTTCCATTTCCTAGACTAAAAGCCAGCTCATGCAGGAAGATTTCCATGTCCTCTGGGCTTGGTCGGTTCACACACTAGCTGATAGCAGACTTCTGCTGTCCATTCCAGATGAAGCTCATAGTCTTTTTTCCTGAGCCATACTGTGTTTGTTTAGTAAAAATTTCCTGAACAGCCTGAGTGTTGGTAGGGTGCCTATGACTTTTGCTCATGCTTGCTTTCTTGTAAGACACTATTTAAAGAGTCATAGAATCTCATATATGGATGTTTGCTATGCAATGAATGTCTGTATCATTCCTAAACCTATATGTTGACATCTTAATCCAAAATGCCATTATACCAAGAGCTGGGGCTCACTTAAGATTGGATGTGGTCAAAATTGAACCTACTTAATGCAACTGTTTTTCTTATAAATCAAGAGATTCCAAGCTTGCTTCTGTCCTCCTGTGTGAAGACAGCCAGGAGAAAGGTCCTCTCTAGAACCAACCTTGTCAGTACCATGCTCTCAAGTTTGGAAACCAAGAGAAACAGGTGTCAATTAAAAACACAAACAAACTTGAAGCATTTCCAATTAATTTCTAGCTCCTATGTCTTCCCTTTTAAAAGTATGTTTTTATTCTCTTAGAATTACATACAGTGAATTTTGATAAAACCCACCCTTCTTTATTTTTCTCAAATTGCTCCACCACAACTGCGACAACTTTTCCTCCCAAATTCACACACACTGTTTATTTTTTATCTTTTGATTTTTTTTGAAAAATCTTTGAGTTCACTTAGTATTGTGAACTCAATATATACAGTACAGGGCTACATACTAGGGCATGGAGAGTATATTAGTCAGGGTTCTCTAATGGTATAGATGTTAGAATTAGTTTTATATTTAAAGATAATTTATTAGACTGCCCTGCAGGATGTGGTCCAGGGAGTTCAACAGTAACTGTTTTATGGCAAAAGGCTGAGAATGTAAGAGTTGTTCAGGTTACAAGGCTAGATACCTTAGTGGTCCCAATCTAGCACTGGAGTCCTGGGAATTCCCAGACAACTACATTAGAAATATACATTAGTATATTCATCGTACATTAGAAACCTGAAGAAGCTGTATTTAATTCCAGAAGCAACAAGCTAGATAAACTTTCCAGAGAGGATGAAGGCAAGCAGGCAAAAGCTTAATTTCCTCCTTCTGTGTCCTTTTATTTTGGATGCTACTAGAAATTGTGGCCCAGATTTCAGGTGAGTCTTCCTGCTTCAAATAATTTGATGAAGAATATTCTTCACATGACTGCACAGCATCATAGGCTTTAATGATTCCAGATTAGCCACCAAGATTAGCCACCACAGATAGCGTCTCTCAGACCACCTCCAAGAAGAGAGAGGATTTTCTCCTTTCCAGCAGCCATTAGTTGACAAATATTCTGGGCTCAGGTTGCAGCACCATGAACACCTCTCACATACTTACTAGGAGTTTGGCTATCTGGACTTGTGAAAATCTCGTACACACAGTCACAGTCACTGGAAGTTCCCATATATGGCAGTGCTATTGACTGTTCAGCTGTGGGTGTCACTGCTGGCTCTCACGGTCTTTCTGTCTCTTCTTTCTTTATGATTCTTAAGCTTTGTGGAGAGGGACTGTGATGTAACTTTCCCATTTAGAGCTGCACACTACATACTTATTATTCCTCTCTGGGTGGTGAACAGTAGTCAGTCTCTGCATTAATCACCATTTACTGAAAAATTAAGCTTCTTGGATGAGGATAGAGAAAAAAACTGTATATAAAGATAAGAACTTATTCTCTCCCTTAAGGAGAATGTCCCAAAAGACATACGTGTTGTTCCTTCAGTAAAACACAATCTCTCTCTCTCTCTCTCTCTCTCTCTCTCTCTCTCTCTCTCTCTCTCTCTCTCTCTCTCTCTCTCCCCTCTCTCTCTCATTTCATATAGCCATGTAGCTCAGGCTGTCTCAAATTGCTATGTAGCCTAGGATGACCTTAAACTTCTGATTGGTCTACCTTGTGCTGTAGTTGCAGGCATACACCACCACACCGTGTTTAATGGGGTCCTGAAAATTGAACTAAGCATTTTCTGTTGGTTAGCTAAGCACATTACCTATAGAATTACATCTTCAATTAGAAAAACACACTTTCTAAATTCCAGTGCTCTCCTTACCAATGCTCTTGCTGACAGATTAATGTGCTTCTTAGCCAATGCCCAGCACTATACATTTTGAAAGGCAACTGTTCACAAAAGAGCCAAGTGACAGGAGTCCCTTCAATTCACAGTCATATTTTTCCTATTTGATAAAAATTCTCAGAAGCAAAGAAATCCTTGGCTACAAAAAAATATTGATCTGTCTATGCACCACTGCACCATAATGGTTCTCAATCTGCCTTTGTGGCTCATGAAAAATCCCTGTCATGACTTTATGGTGTAATCTATTTGCAGCAGGGAGAGGCCCCACTTAATTCTTCCTTTCTTCAGAAGGCAAATCAGTGTGAGCCAGGTAGAGTAGATTAAAGTAGAAATAATAATGATTTCAATATACGTTCATAAATATCTGAGTTGGCTTTAGGGACAGAGTCTTCCAAGTCTGAGAGGATTAGTGGCAATGATTCTATCTAAGCCCCAGTATACCAGTATACTTGCATTAGGAAGTATCACTTTTCCTTATTCTCTGGGGTAGAGAAACATTTACAGAGCTTTAAAAACTTCTCCATGGCTACATGTAAAAGCTATGGCAAAGAGAGCCCTACTCTGATGAAGCCTCTGCAGACTAGAGTCCTTAACTGAGGGCATCCATATTGGATCCATATTTATATATTGTCCTGATCATAAGCTTTTAATTTTTAATTTTATTTATTTAGTCTGTGTGTGTGTGCATGTGTGTGTGTGTGTGTGTGTGTGTGTGTGTGTGTGAGAGAGAGAGAGAGAGAGAGAGAGAGAGAGAGAGAGAGAGAGAAGACAGATAGAGAAAGAGGAGAGGTACTGGTGGCATGTGCATGGAGGGCAGAGGTCAGCTGTAGAAATCAGTTATCACTTCCTAGCATGTTATTTGTGGGGATGAAGCACAAGCCTCCAGGCTTATGCTAAGTATCTTACCAGCTCTTCTGACTATAGCTTTGAGTGTTTTGCAGATGTCATTTGTGGGTTATCAAACCTTGAAATTATAAATTATACCTGAAAAATTTTATTGAGACCTTGATAAAATGGAGAAATGTGAGACCCAGGAAGTGCTTGTTCCTCATTATTCTTTAAAAGTGATAGAAACAGTTTGCTCTGACCACAAGGAGAGCCCATCATAAGATCCATCTGTATTTGCACCAGGGAGCCAGGCAGCTCCACAGCCTTCTGTGCACAGACCCTGAGAGAAGAGAGTTGGTCTTCCAGGAGTATAGACACAGGCTTACAGGCCCACCGGAGGGACAAGCTCCAGCCAGAGGCAGGAAGACCAACTAACACCAGAGATAACCAGATGGCAAAAGGCAAGTGCAAGAACCCTACCAACAGAAACCAAGGCTACTTGGCAACATCAGAACTCAGTTCTCCCAGCATAGCAAGTCTTGGACACCCAACACACCAGAAATATAAGAGTTGGATGTTAAAACCTCATCTCATGAGGTGGATAGAGGACTTCAAGAAGGACATAAATAACTCCCTTAAAGAAATACAGGACAACATGGGTCAACAGGTAGAAGTCCTTAAAGGGGAAACACAAAAATCCCTTAAAGAATTACAGAAAAATACAAACAAACAAGTGGAGGAACTGAACAAAACTATCCAAAAATGGATCTAAAAATGGAAGTAGAAACAATGAAAAAAATCACAAAGGGAGACATTCCTGGGTTGGTGGTCCTAGGTTCTATTAGAAAACAGACTGAGCAAGCCATGGAAAGCAAGGCAATAAGCTACATGGGCTATGCATCAGGTTCTACCTCCAGGTTCCAGCCCTGCTTGAGTTCTTGTTCTGAGTTCCCCTCGGGATGTACTGTGATCTGGAAGTGTAAGCTAAATAAACCCTTACCTCCCCAACCCTTACCCAGAGTTTTAAAATTCACTTACAAATCATTCGCTTAATACTGATTTTTCTTGTTTTTAGTTCTGTACTATGAAAAGTTTTATAAGCAAAGAGCTGTACACCAAAGCCTCTGAAACAAAGCATGGCATGATTACATTTACTGTGGCATTCCCATTTGATTTTGAATCCAGAGTGAAGGCACTTTTACATCTTCATAGAGAGGGTAATGCTACTTCTAGTATAATTTTTTACTTAGCTTCTGTTGTAAATCGAAGTAACCATTTTCTTTCCTGTTCTATCATGATGTTGTTATTTTTCTAATCTTTAATGTGTTTTCTAACAAGCCATATTTCTAATAACCAGAAGCTGCAAAGAACCCAGATGTCCCTCAACAGAGGAATGGATACAGAAAATGTGGTGTATTTACACAATGGAATACTATTCAGCTATTTAAAACAATGAATTCATGAAATTCTTAGCCAAATGGATAAAACTGGAAAATATCACCCTGAGTGAGGTAACCCAATCACCAAAGAACACTCATGATGTGCACTTACTGATAAGTGGATATTAGCCCAAGACACATTTCACATATCAAACGATGCCTAAGAAGGAGGAAGAACTCTGGATACTCTGGTCCTTCTGAGAATGGGGGAACAAAATACCCACAGAAGGATGTACAGAGACAAAGTGTGGATCAGAGTCTGAGGGAAAGACCATCCAGAGACTACCCCACCTAGGGATCCATCTCATATACAGTTACAAAATTCAGACACTATTATCAATGCCTACAAATGCTTGCTGACCAGAGCCAAATATAGCTGTCACCTGGGAGGCTCTGCTAGTGCATGACAAACACCGAGGAGGACAATCTCAGCCAGCCATTTAACTGAGCACAGGGCCCTCCAATGGGGGAGCTAGAGAAAGGACCCAAGGAGCTGAAGGGGTTTGCAGCGCCATAGGTGGAACAATACTATGAGGCACCCAGCACTCCCAGAGCTCCTAGGGACAAAACCATCAAACAAAGAGTACACATGGTGTTACCTATGGATCTAGACACATAGGGAGCAGAGAATGGCCTTGCTAGACATCAAAAGGAGGAGATGCCCTTGGTCCTGGAAAGGCTTGATGCTTCAGTGTAGAGAAATATCAGGAGAGGGAAGCAGGAAAGAGTTGATTAGGGAACAGGGGGAGAGGTTATGGGATTTTAGATGGTCAGGGATGAGGAAAGGGGACAACATTTGAAATGTAAATAAAGAATATAGGTAATAAAAAGGAAAGAAAAAAAGAAGAGAGTATTAGTATTTATGAGTATCTATGGTAATATGCTTTGTCATTTAGAGACCTCTTTCATTTCATCTATTTTGTTTTTTTCCTTTTAGATCTAGTTACAAAGAAAGTAGCTTCTTTGTTATATCTTAGTTCTTAATTGCTTTATAGCATCGATTTTTAACCCAAGGCAAGGAGTAATGTCATAACCAAGGATATTTTGAAAATGTCTAGAGGTATTTTTTAATAGCCAAAATTGGGAGATGTGAGGGTTGGGAAAATAGCACAATTAGAAATGTGTTTGCCACTGGAAACAGGCAGATCCCTAAAGCTCAATGAATAGGAGAACCACAAGGTAAACCACAACTTAACCACAAGGCCAATAAGAAGCCTTGTCTCAAAAAATGACATACATGGTAAGCAACAACAGCTGAACTTGTCCTATGGTTTGTAGAAACATGTACATGCACACTGGGCTTTAGAGGAAGCTGCTTCAACTTTGGCTCTGACAGTCACAAACCAGATTCCCACAATTTTGATGAGAATGGAATGAATCATAGGTCTTGGAGAGTATACTGAAAGTTGAAAGCAGATGAGTTTCTCAATTCTCATCCCAGAGATGTGTTAGTGACTTCTTACCATCAACCAGATGATCTTCTAGCTTGGATCTTATATTCCTATGAGTGATATTCACAATAAAAAGGGAATGGGTAGTCTGAACCCTGTTATTCAATGAAAGCTAATATCTCTCTGTTGGGCCAAAGCTACTGAGGATTTTCACACTAATAGAGGCATTACTAGGTGTTCAATGGAGAATGCTGTTGGTGTGGTAGTTTGTGATACCTATGGAAATGCTGGTCATGGAATGCCAGTCTATTGATAGACACTTGCATGGTCATTGGCACACAGTCAAAGCCTATACTATGGCTTTTTGCCAGGTCTACTCTTGCTTTTTGTAGAGAGAATCTCTTGTTTACTGTATGGAAGCTTCACTGGTCAATAAAAACTGGTGGTCTATTATCTGATGTGGAAAATAGGATGTGGGAGTTCTGCTAGTAACTCTGGATAGAGTCAGGGCCATAAAGAGATTTGCCCCAAACTCTGAAGAGACACATGAAATGGAAGAGAAGAACCCAGGCTGTAGTACTCATGGAATAGAATAAAGGGTTACGTTAAGAGCCAGCCAGGGAGCAAGCCCAAGCTTATAGCTTAAGCATCTATTCATAAAGAATTAATCTCAGAGGCATTATTTTGGGAACTGAGACATGAGTGGAAAGCCTGCAGATCCACTTCCAGCATAGATGGCTTTCTGAATTTGTGGAAACGTTCCCCAGAATTATGTCCATATTCCTCTAAGAGCCTTCTGATTCCTTTTGTCTCCAACACTCAAGTTTCTTATGTAGACCCAAGGAAAATTCTTTTTCTTCCGGAATTTTTTTTTCTTTTTTCTTCATGTTTTCCTCAATTGGATCTTGAAACCTCATTCTGTAGAACAGCGCATCCATCATAAGCACAGTGCAAACTATAAGTGTATCACCAGAAAATTCTAGTGCATACATCAAGGAAGTTCAGAAGAAATTAAATACATTTAGTAATTTATTTTTTAACTTAAATGTCCCTCAAAGTACCATTTCAACTACTGTTTGAGTTTGGTTCCAGTGAGTTTATATGGGAAGACATTGTTTTAAAATTGAAGCATGAGAATGTATATTAAATGTCGTATATTCCCTACTACCTAGTGGAAGCTATTGATTTTACTACCCGGCATTGGTTCCAAGCTTCTCCTAGATATTTGTACCTTTTATCCCTATGTTAGGCTAGATCTGCCAGCATTTTACCATTTTTTATTGGGGGGGGGGAAGCACATAGATTCTGAAAGTAAATGTACATAAATTAAAAAACTATATCTAGCTTTCTTAAATCTCTAGAATTTATAGAAATTCAAAAATAAGGGTTATACCAGTAATATTTGATTATAATATATAGCATTTCATGCCTAATTTGTAACTAGCATTTCAGAATAAATCTGATTGTTATTCTGCTTTGACTATAATAGTTTTTAACAAAGAAATTAAACTCTTCATAACGAGTCTCTTATATTGAGTGATGTAATTCTCTTTTTTTGGTCTATTGTGGGCATTGGCCTGCAATTTTCACAACCATAAGGTAAAAGAAAGTTATTACAGAGAATGGTCCCATGGTGTTATCTATATGGTGAGGTAAAAATTATGCATGTTTTGGGAACTTCTTTCTGGCTATGTAGAACCTGGCAGGAAATGGCTGATGATGCAGAATTGCTAAGTAACCTTGCTAGTGGTATGGATATTAGCCAAATAGAGTCACGGAGAGAAGGTCTTCCAGGCAGTCTACAGGATGAGTCAATTCTTCCACATAGTGGAAAAGAGTATTGTGTAGTGGAAAATTACCAGCAGTATGTATAGGAATCATTTTAAAGAAAATGATGTTGGTTTTACTGTTTGTATATTTTAATGTATCATTATTAAGAAAATGATGAAATGATAAGACTCTTCATTTTTATTGAAAAAGGAAGTAAAAACATTTTCTGATAAAATTGAAGATTTACATGGAAAATATTTCTGAAAAAATTGAAAAAATATAAAGAAAAACACCTTAAAATAGACAATTTTTGTGGAAAATTAGAGAGTAAGAGGGTAGACATAAAGAACATTGCTAAGTTAATGAAAAAGGAAGTAGAAACATTTTATGATAGAATTGAAGACTTATGTGTAAAAATGTTTCTGATGAAATTGTACAAAATATAGAATGACATCTTAAAATTGAAGATTATCATGGAAATTATACAAATAAAATGGTAGGCATAAAAATATTTCTAAGTTGATTGAAAGCAGAATTGTAAATATTTTCTGATAAAATTGAAGATTTTCATGGAAAATATTTCTGATAAAATTGAAAAATATAGAATAACATGCTAAAATTGAAGATCATGGAAAATTATATACTTTTATAATTATATAATTTATATAAATTATATAAAATGGTAGGCATAAAAATATTTCCAAGTTGATTGACAGTGGAATTATAAGCATTTTCTGATAAAATTGAAGAGTTACATGGAAAATATTTCTGAAAAAATGAAGAAATATATAGAAAACCATGTTAATTGAAGATTATCATGGAAAATTATACAGATAAAATGGCAGATATAAAAACATTACTAAATTAATTGGAAGAAGAATTAAAAACATTGTTTGATAAAATTGAAGATTTACATGAGAAATACTTCTGTTTGTCTGTGCCTTTTTATTGGGGGAATTGAGACCACTGATGTTAAGAGATAATAAGGAGTAATGATTGTTGCTTCCTGTTATTTTTGATGCTATTTTTATGTTTGTGTGGTTACTTTCTTTTGGGTCTGTTGAAAGATTACTTTCTGCTTTTTCTAGGGTATAGTTTCCCTCCTTGTGTTGGCATTTTCTATTGTCCTTTGTAGGGCTGGATTTGTGGAAAGATATTGTGTGAATTTGGTTTTATCATGGAATATCTTGGTTTCTCCATCTATGGTGATTGAGAGTTTGGCTAGATATAGTAGTCTGGGCTGGCATTTGTGTTCTCTTAGGGTCTGTATGTGATCTGCCCTGAATCTTTTAGCTTTCATTGTCTCTGGTGAGAAGTCTGGTGTAATTCTGATAGGTCTGCCCTATTAAGTTACTTGACCTTTTTCCCTTACTGCTTTCAATATTCTTTCTTTGTTTAGTGCATTTGGTGTTTTGATTATTATATGATGGGAGGACTTTCTGTTCTGGTCCAGTCTGTTTGGAGTTCTGTAGGCTTCTTGTATGTTCTTGAGCATTTCTTTCATTAGATTAGGGAAGTTTTCTCCTATAATTTTGTTGAAGATATATTTACTGGCCCTTTAAGTTGGAAATTTTACTCTTTTTTTCTGAGACAGGGTTTCTCTGTATAGCCCTGGCTGTCCTGGAACTCACTCTGTAGACCAGGCTGGTCTCAAACTCAGAAATCTTCCTGCCTCTGCCTCCCAGAGTGCTGGGATTACAGGTGTGTGCCACTACCACCAGGCTCTTTGCTCTCTTCTATACATATAATCCTTAGGTATGGTCTTCTCATTGTGTGATTTCCTGGATGTTTTTGCTTAGAAGCTTTTGGCATTTTGCATTTTCTTTTACTGTATAGTCAATGCTTTCTATGGTATCTTCAGCACCTGTGATTCTTTCTTCTATCTCTTGTATTCTGTTGTTGATGCTTGCATCTATGACTCCTGAATTCTTTCCAAGGTTTTCTATCTCCAGAGTTGTCTCCCATTGTGATTTCTTCATTGTTTCTACTTCCATTTTTAGATCTTGGATGGTTTTGTTCAGTTCCTTCACTTGTTTGTTTGTGTTTTCCTGTATTTCTTTAAGGGATTTTTGTGTTTCCCCTTTAAGGGCTTCTACCTGTTGTCCCATGTTCTCCTATACTTCTTTATGTGATTTTTGTGTTTCCTCTTTAAGGGCTTTTACCTGTTGACCCAAGTTCTCCTGTATTTCTTTAAGGGAGTTATTTATGTCCTTCTTGAAGTCCTCTATCAGCATCATGAGATAAGATTTCAAATCCAGCTCTTACGTTTCCTGGTGTGTTGGGGTATCTGACACTTGCTGTGCTAGGAGAACTGGGTTCTGATGTTGCCAAGTAGCCTTGGTTTCTGTAGGTAGGGTTCTTGCACTTGCTTTTTGCTATCTAGTTATCTCTGGTGTTAGTTGGTCTTCCTTTTTTTGTTGTTGTTGTTGTTTGTTTCATTTGTTTGTTTGTTTGTTTGTTTGAAACAGGGTTTCTCTGTATGGTCCTGGCTGTCCTGGAACTCACTCTGTAGACCAGACTGGCCTCGAACTCAGAAATCCGCCTGCCTCTGCCTCCCAAGTGCTGAGATTACAGGTGTGCACCACCACGCCCAGCTAGGTGGTCTTTCTGTTTATGGCTCGAGCTTATCCCTCCGGTGGGCCTGTAAGCTTGTGTCTGTATTCCTGGGAGACCAGCTCTCTTCTGGCAGGGTCTCTACACAGAAGAATGTGGAGCTGCCTTGCTCCCTGGTACAAATTGGGACCAGAAGACTTCTGTCTCAGCAGCTGCACTGATCGTATGCCTTGGGTGCCCCTAGCTGTTCCCCTCCAGAGATAAGGTGGATATCTCACTTCTGCACTCAGAACTGAAAGTGCTGCTGAGAGATCCCTCTCTCCCAGTGGGCTGTGCACTGAAGGCTATGGAGCTGCCTGGCTCCATGGTGCAAATGGTGGCCAGGATAAGAATCTTTTTTTTTTTTGATATAATTATTTATATTTCAAATGTTGTCCCCTTTCCTGATTTCCCCCCTGAAAGTCCCATAAGCCATCTTCCCTCTCCCTGTTCCCCAATCAACCCTCTCCTGCTTTCCTGTCCTGGTATTCCACTGTACTGTGGCATTGAGCTTTTCCAGGACCAAGGACCTTTCCTCCTTTTGGTGTCTAACAAGGCCATCCTCTGCTGCCTATGTGTCTGGAGCCATGCGTAACTCCATGTGTACTCTTTAGTTGATGGTTTCGTCCTTGGGAGCTCTGGGAATACCAGGTGGCTCATATTGTTGCTCCTCTTCTGTTGCTGCAAACCCCTTCAGCTATTTGGTCTTTAAGATAAAATAATTGACTTTGCTACCTCCATAAACAGTCAATGGACGTGTGTCATAGCTATAATGCCAGGATAGTTTTGTTGTTGCTAAATTTCAATTTTCTAAACTAAACAGCACTTTCCAGAAAAAAAGTGCAATGTAAATGCATTCTTAGAAAAAATCTGCATATGTTAGCACTTTAAGGAAGGTACTTGGAAGCATGTGTGACACCTGCTCACTACTTGATATCCTTGGCCTTGCTGCTAATTGCATTGCCTCAGGTCATCACTATGACAGGAAGTCAGTCAGACAGAAAAGAACATCCAGCACCTCCGTTTAGGACCATTGCTGTGAAACATGATAAGTAAAATTGCCAAAGAAACCATCAACAGGCAGAGGAGACAGTTACTTCTAAAATGCCACTGACTTGGGTTCTAAAATTGTCTCTGGTGGTCCTGTAGAGTTTGCATGAGGTTAGTACAACAGGGACAGAGAAATCACTTGAAGAGCCTTGAGGAGGCCAAGTAGGACATAGCTGAGTAGGAAGAGGGGAAGAGAGACCCAGCCAGAGACCCAGATCCCTGTCCCACTGACCTAGGAAACTGAGAAAATGTCTATAGTATAAATACAGAGGGCATATGAGCAGTCTAGTTGTGGCTGATTCTGAGTACAGCTACCCAGTGATAAATGTGGGAAGGGGAGATGGTAATTAGACATATGCATATAAGTCCATGTATGTCTATTAATTATATGCATATATAAGCACACATGTTATACAAATAACATATTTATACATGTCTTATATATGTACTTTTGCACATATTAAATGTACCAACACATACTATGTATATATGGATACCAATGGCTAAATTTCCAATGTAAATTTAGAGTGCAGCTGGAAGATTGGAGGACATAAAGTCAGCAATCTAAGGCTGAAAACATAGAGTGTCTTCCATTTCATTGGCTGATCGAAAGATGGGTGAAGATTTGGAGGAAGAAGATACCTAAGGGGAACGAAGTGCCTGAGGGACTTCCAGTGGTAGTTTCAGAAGAAATGGCCTAAATAATGACAAACATGTTTCCAGTAAAGGTTCACCAACAATGTTGGACAGAGAAGAGGGTGTGTGGTGTACCTGAGGTAATATCGCACATGGACATGCACAAACCAAGACCTGTGAGGGATACTTTCTGCTCACAAAAATGTCTTTACATAGAACTGATCTCTAGGCAGGCAGGTGCAGAAAATTTTATAGATAGTTCATTGAAGAAATCCTGGTATCAATATATCTATCTGTTTTTACATTTCTATGTACCTACAAATATTTCATCAGAAATAGAAGAAAGTATGAATAATTAAGTTTGCAACTTTAGAGTATAGCATGGTTATACTGTAGTGAGTAATACTTATGAGCTCAAAAACGACTTATTTATATTTTCTTTTGGCATTTTACAATTTTAATCATTATAAGGAATTCATTTTTCTTCAATTTCTACTGTCCTTAGAAATAAAACCTTTCTGGACTAAATGTCAGCAGTTTTATTTATTTGTATAACCAGAAAACTGAGTAAAATCTTCTTCCCTCATATGTGTACTGTACTGAGAAACAATTTTTTTCTGATGGGGCCAGTTGATTTTTCTGCAAGCACATGCTTAGTTTGAAGGGCCTACAGTCAGTTTAGAGAATTCTGCTTGTCCATGTTGTGGCTGTGACTATGTAATGGCTAATATCATGATCGCCGCTTTTCAGAAGGAGCTTTAGATCCTGGGGAATTAAATGGTTTGCCCAGTACCTAGGAAACACAATGCATTGCCAGCAACTTCTTGGGCCCCTATGGAACTTAACTAAGCCTGGAATGAGTTGGATGTGGGTTATGTGTAAGTCAAAGAGACAAGATCACACAAATGCTTTCTTTGCTATCAGGTCTTCCTGCTGTGGAGAAATGCCATGTTCACAAAAATCAGTTTGGGAATTTAATGACAAATGACATTGGCACTAAGACTCCTCATGTATTTGGGTCAATTCATCATGATGAGTATGAGCTAGAATAGAGTTTAAATTCTTCCCTGCAGGGAAATAGATTCAACTTGTAAAACTTGCTAATTTGAAAATCACCGAAGACAGTCTCCTCATGATATACTTGACACTCAGAGTTGGACCTTTCTAATGGTTCTTTCTGGAACAGAACCCAGAAAGTTGCTGAATCATGTTGGCATACAAGTTTTTCCTCAGTCATTTGCCATGTTTAAGAAGAAATTACTATTCTATAAAAGAAGGGTTATGTTTTCAATTTATAGGCAGTATTTAAATTCATAAAGTTTTTGGAAGGTTTTATGGTCTTGATAAAATCATTACTTGCTAGTAAAACCTTACCCTTCAACTTCAAATTCTGAATATTAAGTATAAATGCAAAAACCTTCAAGTTATCATGAAAATCAACAAAAATGGTTCCATCATCTTTACCAATGCTCCAGAGCAAACTGGTCCTTGAATATGAGACCTGGCCACAGGAAGCCATGGACAGGACAGACAAATCCAGGATGACACCGTGCAGAAAACATAGGACCCGCAAGTGACAGAAATGCTACTCTGGTCAGCAACAAAACCAAACAGATCCAATAAATGAAATCAGAATCAGACAAACAGACAGGCAGACAGACAGACACAGATAGACAGTCTCTCTTTCTCTCCTATCTTTCTATCATCTAGTATTTATGTATTTATCTTTGTATCTATCCTCTATCTATCTATCTATCTATCTACCCATCTACCTACCTACCTATCATTTATCTATCTATTACCTATTTATCTATCATCTATCTAATTTCATCCAAAGCTAAAAGAAGGCAGATTTCTAGAATCTGACTTTATAGGTAAGGCTCTTGCACCCTAGGCATTGGGAAATTACTCTGAGCAAACCAGGCAGGGTCCCTATTGATGAGCCTACGCATTCATTATTGTGCTATTTTCCCAGCAGTTCATTCAAACGGAGGCTTACGTAGCCAGATGTACAAAATGAGCCCAAAATGTGAGCTTTTTCTGAGCTCTTAGGATTTTACACTTTAGTCCCACTGTCTTGGATTGACAATTTGGGAAGTTCCCAAATTAAAATTTTACATGTAATGTGTTGCTTATAAGATAATATTTAAAATGTGCTAATATGTCACTTGTACATATATTATTAAAAGGCCGTAGTTGTCACATCAATGATTTAGATATAATACCACAATAAACGTCCACCAACCCTGCTTCACCATGAAGTAAATTTTACTTGTGTAGAATGGACAGTTTACAATGAAAATAAAAACAGACTTTAGTCAGTTGAATTAACTATTGATTAAGCATGTACACTCAGGTGCAACCTATACTAACTGCATTGTCCATAGTAGAACAGGTCTGTTGGGAATGCAAACAGCTAGTGAAATTATAACAGAGATCCCAAGGTAAAATGAGAGCTCAGATCTTGGGTTCAAACTCCATCTTAGAGAACGTAACCTTAGCGCCAGTTTCTAGGTTACTCCCCAACAAACCTGAGTCTTTAGGTTACTCCCCAATAAGCCTGAGTCTAGCACTAGTTTCCAGGTTACTTCCCCAAATCCCTACAGCCCCAGGTTATAAGCCTACCTCTGGCACTTCGCTTCCTAATAAATACCAATCAGGAGGAAAGCAGAAGCTAAGTTTATGGTTTGGTCCCAGTACCAGCCAATTATTTTAAAGGGCAACAAAATTCCATAATAGCCCCCAATCAGATATGCGCCAGGCTAGAAACTGCCTTGCTTGCTTGCCATTTCCTATTCAACCTTGTCCTGCTGAGAGTTCACTCAGAGGTCCCATCCCTTCCTGCTGTATCAGAGGTAGCAGTGTAACCCACGCTCAAACCTGAATAAAGACCTTATTGCGATTACATTGGAAAAGACTCCTTGGTGGTCTTTGGGGGTTCAGGAAATGAGCATAACAAAGGAGAAACCTGTGTGGAGCATTTTGAAGTTGTAAGTTCTGTTGAAGGATTGCTATGCATAGGGTGTCTGCATCCTCTTTGTGCATTGAGCCTGTCTACCTCAGTATGATGGTACTTGGGACTTAGGGTAATTCGGTTTAGATGGAGTCATGAGTTTGTGGGACTCTGGATCAGAGAGAAGCCACAGAATCTCTCCTCTCTGTCTCTCTGTATATCTCTCTGTCTCTCTGTTTCTCTCTGTGTGTCTCTGTTTCTGCCTCTGTGTCATTTTTTGCCATACTTGCTCTCTCTTCCATTTGTCATGCTGTCTCTTGTTTCTACCTTTTTCCTTCTCTCTTTGTCTCCATCTCTCTCCATTTTGTCTCTCCTCTTTTTGACTGTCTCCTCTGTCTCTTTATATTTTCTCTATCATCTTACTTCTCTGTCTACCTCTGACTTCTCTCTCTTCTTAGATTCATAGCAAGAGGCCATGCCAGGCCCCATGAAAGTTATTTCTTTAATCCAAGAGAGGCTGCTTCAGCATCAAACCTTGTTGACACTCAACCTTAGGTTTTCAGCCTCAGAGGCTGCTCACCCTGTGGTCATTTGATATGGCACCACAGGAAGACAATGACAGTCTTCTTAAAACAAGCCAATTTCTAAATCATCCCAGTTTTGAGTTATTTTCCCAAACTAGTTATTAATCCTTAATAGATTCTTTAAAAAATAGGAATCACATTGATATAGCAGTGTAGATGGTCTTGAAGGCAATGCATGCCTTCTAAACAAACAGGATGTTTAAAATAAGAAACTTGATTTAATCTCATCTTATGGGCAATATTAAAGAGGTCTAAAGCACTGAAGCACTTGAAGGCATACAGAGAACAACAGATGCATCAGGGAATTTAAAACTCCAGTTGGCTATAAGGAAATAATGCAATTCCATCTTCCTGCTAAGTGTGATATGTGCTAATGTCCAGTTCCCTGCCAGAGGCCTTAACTACAGAGCAAGTGAATTGAGGGAACTCTCTTATCATTCTCCCCAGTGGAAATCAGAGCATTTGAATAAACAAGGTTATAAAATCAAGGCTTATTACACAGTAATCATCAAGGTCAGCACTTATCCTTGGTCTAAGTATCCCTGCCCAGCAGTGAGGCTAGTGATGACCTGTGGTGCCTAGTAACTGCTCTCACCATCTTTTGAACACAACATGATATTTAGAGCGCATCCTCCTGCCTCTGATTTTGACATCTCATCAATGTTTTGGATCAGGCATGTCCCTTATGACTCAAGAGGCAAAACCACTTTTGTAGCATGGCCCCAAAATGTTGTCCACTGTATCTGGTCTATTAAGCACACAGCATCCCAAAGGCATTAACTCATTGACCTTGTCCAACTGCTAGCCTAGCTTTAAGCTTCAGAGTTCCCCTAAGTGTCTGCTTGCCCTTCATTTAGAAATATTCAAGTTTAGATGAAAGCTCTGCAGATGCGGATATTTACCCTTTGGATTTGTACTCACACTGTTTTCTGGTTCCTAGAATTTTTAAAGTTACATTTGTGTGTGTGTGTGTGTGTGTGTGTGTGTGTATTTATGTATGTGCACCATGTCACCATGTGAGAGTCTGAGTTGGTTGTTTTTCCCATCATGCAGGTCCTGGGGATTGAAAACATTTCAGATGTGGTGGCCCTTTTCCATTGAACTCTGTTCTCAGTTTTAAGATAGTTTATCCTGCTTTGGAGAGAAAGCAAACAAAGAAATTTTCAGGAGGTTTCTGTTGAAGAAAAATTCCCTCCACGCCTACTCTAGAGAGAACTATACACTTTGGAGAAAGACATTCCAAGTGATCCCCCAGGTTTCTCACCCCTCACACCCCACAAAGCTAAACAGTTGCAGATCCAAACATGGAAATGCCTTCTTTTACTTGTTACACATGACTTTCGAGTCTCTCAGCATGTATGTATCCTGTGCTTCAAGCTTCTCTCTACAGTCTATGCCAAGTTCCCTTAGATCAAGTGTTTCTCTGCCTCTCATTAAATTGAAGCTAATAAGTTTGAGGTCATGGTATACAGCAGCTTTTTCATGCATAAACACACAGAGAAAGAGGGCAATGACATTAAATGAGTGTCTCAGAAGAAAAAAGGTGGCATATATTTCTGCTTTAGAACTAATAAGTATCAGAACCATGCTTGAGAGCTCTACCTATTAAGACATTGTAGTCGGAACAATAGATGGATAAGTGTTCAGAGATTTTATGGGGACTCCATCTTAGGCTTCCTGAAAGTACATCTGACATACATGTGTCTAATACTGAACATAGCTATGTTTCCAAGGATGGAAGTTGGGGTCTAACTGGAACAAGTATATCTTTGTGTGCTGGGGTACATTTTTGCCCAGGTCCCTTCCTGTTGTGGTTCTCCTTTGGTACTGTGTGTTGAATGGCTTAGCACTGCCACACCTGTTATGATGACCGAAAGCACCCGAGAACTATGAACTAGAAGTCCTTTGTTAACATTGTCTGTGGGCTTGTGTTTTCTTGGACCAAGACAGTGACTGAGAGCTGCTGACACTTCCTTGAAATAGTCTTATGTTTTGTGTCTAACTTTTATTTCTGTAATATCTTTTTTCTGTTAAATGGTTTGTTGAAATATTTCTATTCTATAGCCATCTCAGGTTCTACAGATGTGTTACTCAAGAGAATGTCCTTAAATTAAGGTCCTGGAGTAAATTGTGTAAGTCAGTAAGTCATTTGTACAAATCTCAAATTGTATTATTCTCAACAGGAAGAAGTCTAGTTAGAAAGACAATAAAGAGTTCTGTTATCATTGTCATGTCTCAGATTCTGAGTGAACTACATCTTTCTACCATAAAGTTTTGTTTTGTTTTGCTTTATTTTTTAATACAATCAGAGAATACACCTGTGACATTTCCTTTTTGCTGGATATCCCTTAGTTTAGAAAGTGCTTCTTCAAGAAAAGTCAATACTGTGAAGTCAGGGATTCTCCTTGTACCATTGTGTTTAGAGTAAGGTGGGAAATGTCCTTGACTTTGAGTAGTTACAGGATCATCTCACAGGCCAGAGAGTAGATGATAAGGATGTGTTTGTGAATATAGATGGAAGGAAGTCAAGCAGAATTCAGGGTTGCATGGATGAAAAAAATCTCTGATTGGACACTTGAGTGAATCCTTTGTAAAATTCAAAGTGGTTATATATTTCAATGATTGTCCAACCCACCTTCATCAAATTTCCTATCTTGAAGTGATGGGTTGAAAACGTAAATTATGGTCTGAGGAAACTAGCTCAGTTGTTGACATCCCCACTGCCCAAGCACCTGCATTTAGATCTCTAGCACCCATATCAAACACTAGTACTGGGTATGTTCATGTATGTGGATACAAGGGAAGTCATGGTTTCATTGGCCACTGAGCCCAGCTGTACAAGGAGCTGTAGGTTAAGCAAGAGAACATGTTGAATATTTGAGGTGATTATCAATTAAGTTAGATCAAGTGTAGACCTATGGTGCCTGTGCACATATGCACACATTTAGGCCCTTATTTGTGAGTATGCACACAAATTAATAAATAAATGTAAAATGTCAGTTTCCCTTAGTTTATCAAGATCTCATTTTATTTTGGTTCTACTTGTTACATTTAAAATTTAAAGACTACAAAAACTATGCTCTGTGATTCATTAAATTTAAAGTTCTAAGAATGGTAGTCTGGGGGAAGGAAAGCTGTTCAATCACAGGGGAATATGGGAGGAGACTTCAGAAGTGCCCTGGGTGACTTTCATTTGCATATGCTGGGTTTCAAGTATCAAAGTGCTACACACATCATCTGGAGTTTAAGACATCTGGATGTTTATTGAAATTTTAGGAAGAAAACTAAATTGGAAGAATAAGGTTTTTAAGTGGTTTTATAAAATAATAAAGTAGATTTCTAGTTAGGAGAAGGAAAACTATTTTTTAATTTAGAATTGTGGTTAATCATGTGATTTTTTTTGTTGAAACACAAATTTTAAAACTTTTGGTTTAGTCACACTTGTACTAAGACATTCTTTCTTTTTAAATTTCACTTTATTTTTTTGAGTAGTCATTTTTATCCTGTTTTTTTCACCACATGGATTTCTTCTGGGCCAGCAAAAGCATGAGCTGCAGTGATACGACAGAAGGTGACGGGTGAAATGCCAGGCCTAATTAGAGCCTGATTGCTCTGTAATGAAAACCTTGCCTTTGATTTGGACAGCTCGGAGTTGTCAGATGGAAGGAATCAACAGAGTCTACTCTCTCATTTCAAAATGTGAGGAATGGGAATGTGCATCATTTATATTATATTTCATGGCAATAATTAATTATGTGTCTGTGGAAATGATGTCCCTGAAGACAGTTGATTTTATGTTCAATCTGTATGTGCATTTGTAAAACTAATTTGTTTTCATTAACAACTTTAAGGGTTCATTTGAGCTAAACTTATAAGTCTTTTTCTTGGTTTGAGACTTACAATATACAAAGCAAATGTCTAATTTTTTTTTTTGTTTGGTTTTTTTTTTTT
This sequence comes from Apodemus sylvaticus, assembly GCF_947179515.1. Taxonomy (NCBI): domain Eukaryota; kingdom Metazoa; phylum Chordata; class Mammalia; order Rodentia; family Muridae; genus Apodemus; species Apodemus sylvaticus. The sequence continues at coordinate 11,157,357 of NC_067484.1, read as the reverse complement.
TTTGCTGGCAAACTACTCAGTGCCTGCAGCATTATACTAGATATTATTATACTGAGTATAGTTATGCTATAAAAGCAAAGAACAGGTCTACTTTCTTCTCAGAAGAGCTTTATAACTTGTTTGGAAAATGGGAGCATAAAAGAGACAAACATGAAGTCTCCAAACATATTAATTATTAAAATAACAGTGTCTATTCCATGTAGCTTTAAACTGTAGAATGCTTACAAATTTTCCTTCTGATCTATAGAAACTTTTAAGATACTTTGTTTGGGTTGTTTACCAGCTGCTTGCTGCTTTTTCCTCCTCCTCCTCCATCATCATCATCATCATCATCACCATCATCATCATCTTCTTCTTCTACTACTACTACTACTACTACTACAATTACTACTTCCTATATACAGTATTTACCAAATGTATAAAGGATCACACTACAAAAGTCATATGCATCCTGTGTTATTGTTTGTCAGGGAAGGAAGTGGATTTCTTTTCCAACAGACAAGAGTTGCAGTAATGAAAATAATTTCTTGCCTCAAGCTCATCATAACTAAATATCTTCATTGTAGTTAGATGTTAACTCTTGTCTTTAAAGTGGCATTTACCCAAACAGGGTATTTATTTTATCATTTTCATGTGATACTAAATTCCTAGGTTCTCTTCATAATACTATACTTCATTGAAATTTCAATGTGTGTTTTCACAGATGTGCAAGTCATATATCTACTATTAAAGCAGTGAGTGTCCTGAGCATATGCACATTTTAAGTAGAATTGCCTTCCACAGGTTGGGAGTTATTTTCTTCCTTTGTAGATTTGCAGTATGATGATGTTGGCAAGAGTAGTCAATTTGTTTTATTTTACCCAATTTCAGAGATCACTACCCTCAGCAAGATGAAGCAATTATTTCTTTCTTTATTTGGTGTTTTTAGAGACCATTAAGCTTATTTTGTCTGTGTTGTAAAACAAAGCAATTTTCTTTTCAAGGTGTTACTGAATCCCAAGAACTGGATTTTCATTAGAATGGATCCCATTTTCAAAGGAGTCATACCTCAGCAAACCCAGCTATACCCAGAAATTGGTCAAGAACCTGGAGAGGAGGGTAGGAGAGGAATTTTGAGGAGTTAAGGAGTATCACAGAGCCTTTGTTCTTTGTCTTAATGATTGTACTAACTTACTTATAGGTTTCTACTTAGAGAAATATAAATGAAGCAGAGAATAGAAAGGAAGATGACATGACAGAAATGTTCTTATTTTATGTTTCCATTAGGAAATGGGCCACAATCAAATTAAAATTAGATTGTCAATAGGGTAGAGTATATAGAGAGGAATGGGGGGTTAGTTGTAGAATACTTGAAAAGTCAACAGCAAAGAGACAAGAACTTTCATCTAATTTTTACAAGAGACCTAAGGATTAGGTATCCCCAGGAAAATAACAAGAAAATAGGAAATAAGGGTACCAAAGAAAGGCAACAACTTTAAATACAATAGAGATGTTCACATCAGCTTTGTGAAATGGACATCAGTGTTGGTTCTTGCCAGTGGTATTAGAGGGGAGACATAAAGGTAACGGATCACTCAGTGCAGCATACCTATAATCCAAACAATTGTGATTTGCAGAAACTGAGGTGAGATGGTTGGGAGTCTGGATTACACAGGAAGTTTCAGGGTAGCTTCACAGTGGCACTGTCTTGAAGAAGAAAGCAGGAGGATGAGAAGGAGGGAGAAGAAGGGAGAAGGGGAGTTGTGGGAAGATGATGACAGTGATACGAGACGCAGGTATTAGAAAGAGCAATTGATAGCAATATAGTATAGTCATTCATGAAAGTTGCTCCAATGATGCTTATATTAGACAGTAGTTGAAAATTGTCAGCATGATTCTTCTTATCTAGGTGTATGTTTCAATGTATGAGGTAATTGGAATTTTGACTCTGGGTTATATTTTTCCATGTTATTTAAATTCATAGTATCATGCTAACCAACAGTGTTTCTCCCCCTTCCCATTATGAGATGTGTGAAAATTCCATAGTTCAGTACTACTGGCCTGTTTATACTTTATCTTATCTATCTCTATTTACTAAATTATGTAGCTTTCTACTTATTTTTATTTCAACTATTTTCAAAGATTTATTTTATTGTTATGTATGTAGGTATTTTGGCAGCATGCAGAATCTAGAAGCAGGTGTCAGATTCCTAACTTACAGACAGTTGGAAACTGCTTTGTGTGCACTGCAACAAGAACCCTGGTCCTCTGGAAGGAAGCCAGTTCTCTTAACCATTGAGCCATCTCTCTATCCCTCAACTATTTTTATATAAGACATTTTTTCTTCATTTGATATTTTCAGGGACCATTATATAAATAACTTATGTTCATAATATAATCCAAATAATACATCTTAATATTTTATAGGAAATATTAGGATATCACTAATTAGAAAAATGTGATAAATGTTTAAATCTTACTTTAAAACTTGGGCTATATTTTCTTATTCTACTACTTTTGAATTCATTACCAGATTAGAAATATTAGAAAGATTGTAACAAAGAAGGGAACTTATCACTTAAACATGAAAGGAAAGCCAAACACAATGCCATCAATCTCTCTTTCTTTGTCTCTCAGAGACTAAGACAGGATAATCAGGATTTCAAGGCCAGAAAACTGATGACTCTATATCAAAATCTAAAAATGAAGACATTTTATAATAATAAAATTCATTTATTATCCATAATTCATAAAAACAGCAAGTGCTTTTTTCTTCTGAGATGTTAAAGTTTTATGGCTAAAACAAAACAAAACAAAAACAAAAAACCCCAACCAATGAAGCAAAAAACCAAACAATAAAAACAACAACCAACAACAAAACAAAAAACAAAAAACCCTCAACCCCCACCTACTCCAAACAGCAAGCACACTGACAAAACTGTTCTTAGATGAGTATTCAACGGGGCATCCTGTTCTACTGCTCTCTCCATGTCACTGGCCTACTTGGCCAAGCTACACTCTGGCTCTGTTCACTTTGCATTAACTCCAGTTTCTCTTCCAGTACCACAAGGATTCCTACTACAAGACTTGGACAACAAGAATGATGAGCAGACATAAGTGTGAGGAACTTTGTCTTGCACAGTAATAGGCTTGAGTAAATATCTACAGCATTAGAAGTACTAGTTACACAAAAGTCTTTCCAATCCTGAGCTCAGTGCTGTCTACCTTGGAAGCTCAAAATCAGACACCTGAGGAGTATTTCTACCATGAATGTTGGCAAGTTCCAGTTATCAGTCTTTGTGGAAAGCTGGTTCGTCAGTCTATCACTACTACTTTATGACCCCCGTTATCTGCCTACTGATCCTCAACTCCTCTTCCTCTACTATGAATTCCAGTATTCTTTTCTCAAAATCTTCATCATAGCTCAGCCAAATGTACTCTCCAAGGCTCTTTCCATAACACCCACTTACCCCAAATTACATTTGATTTTGAGAGAAGTTTTAGGCTTCCTGCAAAAGTGAGTAGTGAGTAATTCTAATTTCAAATGTATGTGACATTCCCAGTAAAAGGAGTGAAAAAATTGTGCTGAAGTAAGTAACTGTGTAAACAAATGGCATTAATAGTCCTTAAGGCAAAAGAAAGTACAGGAATGCTGTAGACCATTGATAACACTGTTTCCCAAAGTATTATGGGATAACCCTTCAGATATCATGGACTTTTTGACAAGAAATGAATAAGTTAGTAAACTAAAGTTGGGCAATGAGAATTGGATTAAACTTGGAAGTACTAATATAAACCTATAGTTAGACCATTACAGGTAGAGTTGATTACATATATATCCAATATTCAGGCACTAAATCCAGTCACTGTTGCTGATGCCAAGAAGTGTTTTCTGACAGGAGCCTGATACGGATATCTTCTGAGAGGCTTTTCCAGAACCTTACTAATACAGATATAGATGCTTGCAGACAATCATCAGACCGAGTACGGAGATGCCAATGGAGGAGTTAGGGGAAGAACTGAAGGGGTTTGCAACCCCATAAGAAGAACAACAATATCAGTCAACCAGACCCCCCCAGAGCTCCCAGAGACTAAACTACCAAACAAAAATTACACATGGAGGGACCCATGGCTCCAGAGCTGCATATATAGTAGAGGATGGCCTTATCTGGCATCAGCCAGAGGAGAGGTCCCTGGTCCTGGGAAGGCTAGATACTCCAGTGTAGGGGAATGCCAGGGCAGGGAGGTGGGAGTGGGTGGGTGGGTAGGAGAACACCCTTATAGGAGCCGGTGGAGGGGGGATAGGAGAGGGGGTTTCTCGGGGGTAAAAAAGGGGGATACCATTTGAGATATAAATAAATAAACCAAAAAAAGGAAAAAAGAAATGGTATGTGCATGTATTTATGTATGCAAGAAAAACCACATGTATCTTTTTGCTTTCTCAACTCAGAAGATGCAGCATCAATGAACTCAGGTATCCAATTGAATGTAAGTTCTCACATAATTCTTGTGTATAGTAAGAAACTGATTTTAAAAATAATGTGGCATGGGTAGGTCAAAAGGACATATACATCATCTGGGGAAGAGTACAATGATTACAGAAAATTCCAGTGGTGTTAGACCATAACCCAAAGCACAAAATAGATATCCATATGCCTATGATGTTATAAATGATTGAATAAGGAGGACAAACACTCTCCCCTGCAGTAGATCTATAAATAATTTATGCAGAAAAAAATGCTGTCAAGGAGATAGAGGAAAAGTCTTCAGTCTCTAACTTGGAGATTGCACAAGGATATCTTTCTGGAAAGTACAGAATAGGAAGGACAAGGGTAGTCAATATCTATTCCATGAACAAACCACTGCCTAAGAGACACAGTGAATGTCAGAATATCATGTAGACACACTGTACATTTTAAAATATGTTAGAAATGTCAGTAGTAAGAAAAGAAGAGGCAGGGTCCAGATGGTAAAGTGCTAGTTGGAATCCAGCTAGTTGCTAAATCCATTACTGTAACTTAGCACCCAGCATTTGGGATACAGAAGCAGAGGAACAATGGGGCTCACCTGAAAGACAATCTTTCAGTGAGAGACCCTGTGTCACCTACCTATGATAAAGAGTTATTGAGAACTAAACTGTCATTAACACCTGCTCTTCACATGCATATACATACATATGCATCCATACCTCTTTCACATGCACATGACCACACACAGGTCATGTTGAGTAGACACAAGTCTTGTGATCATATGGAATGATGCAGAATAAGTAACAAGTAAGATTTGATAAAATCTAATGCTCATGTTTCATAATGATCCTCAACCATTTAGAAAATGAGAATTATTTCAGTTTCATAAAGAACATTTATATAAAAAACCCTACATCTAAAATTATACTTAATAATGAAAACCAGAAAGAAAAACAACTAAAATGAAAAAAGGACAAGGTGACTGAAGGAAATTAATCTCTATTTATATAGAACACTCCAAGGAATTACAGAAAATAAAACTCTACAGGAATAAAGGAATTCAGAAAGACTGAAGGACACAAGGTCAAGAAACAAACATCAATCACACTTCTGTGTCCCAGGAATGAATCCATGAACAACAAAAGCAAATGCACAATAGCACTTGGCAACCACCAAAGAAAGTGAAGGATTTTCTAGCAATATGTGTAAGTATGTATGACAGACACTATAGAAAATGTGCTCAAAGAAATTAAGCTGTGTTGTAGTAAGTTGAAATATACATTGTTTTCACATATTAGGTGACTCAACAGATTTGTGCATTTTTCTTCAATGTGATCAAATAGTAAATTGTTGATTGCTCTAAAATGACCAATAGTTTCAAAGTACTTCCTGTCAAAAATCTCTTCATCTTGTTTTATAGACATAGACAAGGTTAGCAATAATAAATCTAATGTAATCATTACAAAATGAAAATATTGAGAGAAGATACTCTTTATCAGGACCCATCATAGCAATCCACATTCTGTGCCCATGCATGAGAGTTAAGCAAACTGATGTGACAGCTTAGGGTTCAGAAAAATTCTCCCATAAATGTGGTCCAGTAAGCTGTGTCAAAGTAAAACATACCAGTCTGTAGGCAGATAGAACAGTTCTAGCCCCTTTCCTTTACATGAAGATATCTAGCTTTCTCACCACCATTTTTAAAGATGTTGTGTTTTGTAAACTATCTTTGGAATTCAAAGTAATTTTGATCAGAGATCATTAACTTGGAGTTTGTAAGTTTGCCATGGTACCAAAAAACAATCTAGAACTTCTCTGTCTGTCTATCAATTCCAAATGGATCAAAACTGTTAATGATAGACCTTTAACTCTGAAACTGAACCGTTGCTAGTAGGCTACATGGTAAAATACCATGACCTGACAGGCCATTTACTGGTGCCATAGAGGTGAGACTATTTATGGGGTAACCAATTGCCTTCCTGGTTAAGATTTTCAGATTGCCCCACAAGAAGGAATTTATGTGAGCCTCGTACTGAAATCATGGATTAGGGGAGATTATGGAAGCAGTAACAGCAATGTTGGAATTGAAGAATGGTGAGGAGTGCTGTGAAATTCCGACCTCTGGATATGACATGGACATTGTACATAGGAACTCATAGGCAGTGAGATTATGCTCCCAAGACCAATAGAGGATCAAGACAGAGTATAGATAATGGTAGGTTCTATATTCCCTATTATGTAGCCCCACATTAATGTGTAATGGGTAACACCAGTTTGCCTTAGTGGGTAAAATATAGACACATAAATACATTATGAAAGAAGGACTATGAAAGTGTGATATAGTGGAAGATTCTGGAGGAAGATGAAGAGGAGAGTTTGGGGTGGGATATTTTCAAGGTACATTAACAGATGTGCGAAATTTTCATAGAACAAATAAAAGAAAACTATTAAAAAGTTTCTTTCTCTCTATTTGGAATATATAAGGAGAGGCTATCCTGATTTTTGTTCTTTGCCCTATGGTATTGCTCATTTTGTATTGTCAGGATACAGAAAAGGGTCTTGCCACCCACCAGCAGCTACTATAGAGTTCTAATTCTTCTCCTGCAAAATCCAATTATTTTGAATTATTAATAATTTCTTAAATGGACTTTTTGAGGATACAAATCTGCACAATATCACTGTTCTCCCTGGTGCTAATATTTGAAGTAATCACCCATCTAAGTCATGGTCACAGCCATTGTACAAACAGCTGAACTGGGCTTGGCAGAGGAGGATGTGACCATCATTATTTTTTCAGCACAATGCTGAGTGTGCTTTCTCTCCTGTGGGATAACTTGGCAGTTGGTACTTGGAGATTTCTCCAGACTTTGTAAGACTTTCATAATTCTCACATATTGTGACTGAAAAATCCTGAAAACTTTTTGTTTTGTTGTCATTGTGGTCAAAATTTTTTGATCATTGTGTGGCTTAGAAGTAAATAGAAATAAAGACTTTCAATGCTTTTATTCCATTCTATCTTGGTTCCTATATTATATTGATAGTACTTTGCATTTCCAACACACACACACACACACACACACACACACACACACACAATTTTACAGAAATCTCAGGAAAATATGTCACTTATTCTTAGTAAACTTGTCAGGTAGAAACTTTTGTTCTTCATTTATAAGTATGGAAGTGGACATTCTGAGTAATTACTATGTTAGTGAGAAAGAGTGTGACTTGAAGTCTAGGTATTCTGATGCCAAATGGAATGCCCTTCCCATGACATTTGCAGTTGCCTGGGAAAACAGAGCCTTCTTCAGTGACGAGGTTAGTAGAGTCCTTAGGGCTTCCATTCATTTGGGTGCAAGCCCTCAGAGCTTTCATTGAGGTCCATGCAAACTCTCAGGGTTGCCATTCATAGCCCCTGTTTCCACTCAAGTAGTTCAAACAGCATGCTCCTTGGAGCTTAAGTGCTTCGCTTATAGAGTCCAGCATTTCCTTAAACCTTACTTCTCTTTTGGCCTAGGGACTTGGAATGCATTATTTTAATCTGTTGTTTAAGATCGTGAAATTGGGGTAAGTACTTTAAAAGATAGAATGAATGAATCGGTTCCAAGCATGTATGAACTCTGCACAGGCCCACTTAGTAGAAGGACAAGTGGATGGAGCCATGAGGCTGGTAACCTTGAGTAGAGAATGTGTATTCATTTTAAAACATGCACACTGGTACTCTCTGGCTTACTAGCTGGACAAATTTCTCAGAATTTCTACTTCCATACTTGTAAATGATGGATAAAAATATCTAGCTAATTTACTAAGAATATGTGACATTTGATGGAAAAATACAAAGTAAGCTGCTCTCAATACTGTGTGAGACATGGTGATACTTTTCTTCATCTATTTATTTGTTCAAATATTGATACATTTATATTCATTCCTGGGTATCAGATACTTATCTGCTCATGATGACATTCTCAAAAGGAAAGGGCAATCATTCATCTTTGTGTAGGATTTATGTATATCACATGTGCATATTTGAAATAACTGAGATGCTAGTTTATACTTATCTAAAAACCAGTGTGTGGTGTGGATTTCATTTAAGTGAGAAGAATCCAGAGAGTCTGAGGAAGTACAATAATAGTTTATGCTATCAGTTTCCTAAACAAGGGAATTGTATACCTTGTGCTTTTATTCCCTAAGGAGTTTTCTTTCCTACCATACTGCTAAGTGTCAAGGAATAAATATATGAGAATAGACAGATTACAGAGAAAAGGATATAACACCTTTAGTATGCCTTTACAGAACATGAGAGAGGTCATAAATAAATGGAAATCTAAAGAAAGAGAGATCTCTGTGGCGTTCTGCTTGATGAAGTTGTGATTGGATGTGGAGTAGGTATATGAAAGAAGTCTGTGATTGGTGGAGTAGAAAAGATAAGACTCTACCATGAAGCCTGCCCCCCCAAACAGAACAAGCATAACTCAGTTCTGTCTATACAACTCAACAATGCACACCAGCATGGTATGTTTAATCAAATTTGGTCATCTGCAGCTTAATGTGAAAGAAATGCGTCATTTGCATGGCAGAAATATCATGATGGAACATCATGCTTAAAGTAGATATATTAGTCAGGGTTCTCTAGTGGGATAGAACTGGTGGGATGAATATTTATTTCAAAAAGGACTCATTACTCTAAACAAAATATATGCTGGAGATTACAATGGTTATCTTTACACAAGAGAGGCTGAGAAACAGTGCTCAGCCCACAAGACAATGGTCCCAGTTTGTGACTAAAAGCCACTGGTAAACATCTCTTTCATCCATGTTGGAAGGCTAACATGGCATCAGTTGGCATCAGTGAGGGACTGCAGCATAGGCAGCAGCAGTGTGAATCCACTGGCCAGCAAGAACTGAAGGCAAGCAGGTCCAAGAGTGCTGTTTTGCTTTGCATCTGTTTCCTATGTGAGTTTACTGGAAAGGATCTACAGTAATATGTCTTTTATTACATTTCCCTAACATCTTCAGGTTTATATATTTAGATCATGACTTTTAACCTAATCTATAACTTCATACATTAGTTTTAATGTTGGACATATTACAATGTATTTTCTTTTACTTAAAAAGTTTTTCCTGATGTGGCAGTGTTCATAAATTTTTTCCTTAAATTCTTTCCTGCTGTATTGCCTTCTTTACATCTTTTGGAGTCTTGCTTCATTAAATCTCTTGAGGTTTTTTTGTTCATGGTTGCATTGGAGGCTCCGAACTTGACTGTAGCAAGATTGGCTGTGTCTGCAGCATATGCTTATATTGGCTGTGTTTATACTATTTCATATTTTATTCATGTAAATGTTTTGTGGAACATGCATTTGAACCTTCACTGTTCTATAAAACTCTGTAAAGTAACTGGAGAAGATGTTTTTCTAGAGAAAGAGCTTGCTTGCATCTCAGTTTTCTTTCACTCTCAACAGTAACATTTGTTAAGTTCTTAATATTTCCAGACTTATAGCTCTAATTCCTATTTCCTCAATTACTGATATGCTGTCTTGACCTGTTAACCTTCATATCATTGAATTTTTATGATACATTTGAATTCATAATATTAATAATAAAATATTAAACTTTTCTTCCTGACAGGCACCTTGGTAGATTCTAAGCATTTATAAAGAAGCCTATAATAAAGAATGGGATAAAATTTCAAGTAATGGTGGCTAATCAATAACAATTGTTAAGCCCAAGAAAGTAGACTGTAAAGTAGGGCAGGGACTTTCACATGCATTATTTCATATGTCAGAGAAGAATGTAAAGAAAAGGCTTGAAGTAGGATTTTAAATATATTCTATTACTCTGGTCATAGTACCATATTTCTGTCAATCAGATTTAATCCTGCTATTTCAAAAGATTTCATTATTGTTATGCTACCATAGGACTTTAAATACATATTCATGCATGATTTCATTTCTTATGAGGTCTGTTTAATGGTTCTAATATGATATGAAACAGCTTTAGGTATGTGGACACTGAAAATGCACCTACATGGAATTTGATTTTGGCTCATCTAATGTGGTTAGTAGCCGACATGAAGAAGGCAGTCATGGTGGAGAGCAAGTGGGTAGTCTGAAAGCAGGGACCTAGGCTTTCTCTTTCACTGAGCCTTGAGTTTACTATCTTGAGTAGAGAAAAACCGATTATCTCCTTACAGTTTTGATTAGAGCAAAAATAATACAAATGGCCAACACAATAATTTTAAATTTGGTATTGATCCTTTCCACTCTGTTGCTTTAAGCTCTCAGTATGTAGCCATTTGAGTTTAAATGAATTTATTACATTTATAAATAAGGGAAACTAACTCTTCTACTCGCTTTATACACAGACTTTTCTCAGTCCCTTTCTACATGAACACCCTTTCTGTCTTCCATTATTACATGGTACCCGACTAATCCATTGCCCATAACAGCTCCAGCCATAATGAAATCCTCTGGGCCTCACCCAACATGCTGGCTCTGTATCCAGTCTTCACAAGCTATATTGTGAAGCTCTGAACAGGCTTCCTTAAAGACCACAAATTGAAACCCCTGTTATTGAGTTGTAGCATTTCCTTATTGAGGCACTTTCTTATTTGAGGTTTCCTCTCTCTCTAATGACTCTAAGTTGTATCAAGTTAACCCAAAACAGCCATCAAACAGGTATGTTCTTTTTTGGCTCCTATTGTGTACACTCCTGGAAATTGAAAGTTCAGATCTTCTGTCCTGGGAGCTGTGCCACGTCTCCCATAACCACTTGGTTGGTGTTTCCTGCAGTGACAAAGCATACAAATCTCACACAGCTAGAAACTATTTGTCTATAATTATGTGTTGAAAATGGCAAGTATCTGTTCACACCCATGGAGGTTTTACTATATTTTTGTGTATGTGTTACTGTGTATGAGTGCACATGCACTGTGCTTTGGCATCAGTTGTCATTCTTTGGTTATGTTTTCTGCTTATATTTTGAGATGGGGTCTCTTACTGAACCTGGAGATTGTTCTATCTGGCTAGACTGGTTGTCAGTAATGCCTGTCTGTTCTTTCCTTTGGCTGGGACTACAGGTATATCCTGTCTGCTATACATACATTTGACATAGATGTCTGGAATCTAACTCAGGTCCTCATGCTTAGGAAGCAAGTCCTTTATTGAGTGAGTCATCTCTCATCCCTAGATTATATGTTTAGTTTTTATCATAGCCTAAGACTCTCAAGAAATACAACATCATCATTTAGATTCAAAGTTGGATGTTTCAAGTGACAAAGACCAAGCAATATTGTCTTTTTTTTCCCTGACAACTCCATTGACAGCTTGCTCGCCTGTGAGGACACAACATGGAAAATCAGCACTAAGCTTTAACAGAACAGTATTTCCAGTTACTGATTTTAGCATATTTTTTAAAATAAAGATATCTAAACCTTCTCTGGCTTGATGGTTACCTTAGAATTCTGAATTCAGAATGTGTCATAAAAACTGGTAGTAAGAAAATATCTGAGTGACAGCAGACATACACATTTCAACTATCTGAAGCATGTGATAAGTAAGTGACATCTTATAAGTAAGATGACCTTATAAGTAAGATGACCTGTTTTTGTAAACATTTCTGTAGTAGATTCTGTAATAATGCATTGAATTGTGGAGAATATTCATGAACGTACAAAAGCCCATTTAGAATTTCTCAATGCATCTCATATATAGTTATATCCCTTCTTCTGTCTAAGTCACTTATTAAGGATCATGATGACATTTCTTTAGGTGCTTCTTAGCCATTCAAAGTTCTTCAGGTGAAAATTCTTTGTTTAGCACTGTACTCCATTTTTAATAGGGTTATTTGGCTCTCTGGAGTCTAACTTCTTGAGTCCTTTGTATATATTAGATATTAGCCCTCTGTCAGATGTAGGGTTGGTGAAGATCTTTTCCCAATTTGTTAGCTGTCCTTTTGGTAGTGTCCTTTGCCTTACAGAAACTTTATAATTGTATGAGGTCCCATTTGTGAATTCTTAATCTTATAGCATAAGCTATCGGTGTTCTGTTCAGGAACTTTTCCTCTGTGCAATGTCCTCAAGGGTCTTCCTTAGTTTGTTTTCTATTAGCTTCAGTGTATCTGCTTTTATGTGGAGGTCCTTGATCCACTTGTGGTTGAGCTTAGTGCAAGGAGATAAGAATGGATCAATTTGCATTCTTCTGCATGCTGACCTCCAATTGAACCAGCACCATTTGTTGAAAAGGCTATCTTTTTTCCACTGGATGGTTTCACCTCCTTTGTTAAAGATCAAGTGACCATAGATGTGTGGGTTTATTTCTGGGAAATCAAAACAACCCTGAGATTTCACCTCACACCAGTCAGAATGGTTAAGATTAAAAACTCAGGAGAAAGCAGGTGTTGGTGAGGATGTGGAGAAAGAGGAATACTCCTCCACTGCTGGTGGGAATGCAAGTTGGTACAACCATTCTGGAAATCAGTCTGGTGGTTCCTCAGAAAACTGGGCATGACATTTCTGGAGGACCATGCTATACACCCAGAGCATATACCCAGATGATTCCCCAGCATGCAAGAAGGACACATGCTCCACTATGGTCATAGCAGCCTTATTTATAATAGCCAGAAGTTGGAAAGAACCCAAATGTCCCTCAATGGAGGAATGGATACAGAAAATGTCGTATGTTTACACAATGGAATACTACTCAACAATTAAAAACAATGAATTCATGAAAGTCTCAGGCAAATGGTTGGAACTGGAAATATCATCCTAAGTGAGGTAACCCAATCACAAAAGAACACTCATGGAATGCAATCACTGATAAGTGGATATTAGCCCAGAAGCATGGAATACCCAAGACACAATTAACATATCAAATCATTCCCAAGAAGAAGGAAGGAGAGGGCCCTGGTCCTGGAAAGGCTTGATGCAGCAGTGTAGAGGATTACCGGGACAGAGAAGTGGGAGGGTATTGAATGGGGAATGGGTGGAGGGGGGAACCGGGAAAGTGGAAATCATTTAGAATGTAAACAAAGAATATAGAACAAAAAGATCAAGGTGACAGATAGCTAGGTAATGTTGGATCATTTACACAACCCCAAAAGTTAATGTCTTATGTTATTTCATCAGTATAGTCAAGACTGTGACATAATTTTGGTACAAATATTTCTGGTTTCTTAACATCTAAATAGCATGAAAGTATGTAGAGAGTTTAGAAGAATCAGATGTGTTCAACAAAAGATCATCCTCACTGTATTGTAGAAATATCCATCTCCTCCATGAATCTTGCAAAGTTTCAGCCCTCGGGGACATATTTTGTCCTGCCTGCTGATGAAAAATCTAAAATCTGGGTATAGATTACAGATTTGCTTCTAAGATATTTTTCAGTGCTCTATCACCTTTTGCTAAAAATGATCAAAAATTATCATTAGTAATATTATTTTGTACATTAAAGTTTTATTTTAAGACACCATATTAACATCACCTTACTTGGTTACCTTGTCATCCGTAAGTGAACATTTCCTTGGAGGAGGGAAAATATAGCAGATAGTGAATGAAGGAGAAGTATCTGCTGTGCAGAGAATGTAAATCAGACTTCCTGACGGCCCTGGCACCACAAACACAGTTTTACAAGTGTTTCCTTCATATTCTATATCTCTCTAATTTGCATGTTCTCAGACTTTCTGGTGGCAACAAAGTTTCCATTGACCTGTAAAGCAAGTTAATTATTCATCTCCAAGTTTTTGGCATGTCTAGTTTCTTCCTAACTCTTCAAGACAAGAAGTGGTAAGAAAAGTGGTAGGTCAAAAGTTTCAACATAACAAGAAAGCAGAAAGGCCACTGCAGACTGGAGCACGCGGGGTGAGAGAATAGAAAGAAGACAGGCGAGAGAGAAAGGAGTGTGAAGGAGGAGAGAAGTCACGGCAAGATAGCAAGGATGGGAAAAAACACGAAGAGAAATAACTAAAAGAAATTTTGTTTGAAAGATACAATGAAACATGATTCTTTGTGTTCTAATCATATTTTTAATTTTTTAAGAATATAGAGCATTGCTTTTTATTTAATTCCTTGACAATTTAGCATATGTGCATAGTATATGCTGAAAACTTCTCTCACTTTCTCTTGTCTCTCTTCCATTATCATCTTTCCTCCTGCCTCCTCCCACATCCTTTTTCCAGGTTCATGACTTCAGGTTTTCTTTTCTGACAAAGAATTTATGCTTGAAAAGTATTTTAGATATCATTCATGTAACTTTTCTTACAGGGTATAAAACATCTATATTAAACTTGTTGCATGGATTTTTAAAGCACTTTATACATGTGTCCAGAAATACATTATTTATGTCATTGGGATTTCTGGAGTAGTCTTTTTAGTGAACAAACATATAGTGATCTTATGTTGTTACAGCTTTGAGAAGAGGTAACACAGGACTTAATCACATGTGCTGTAGGACCATGATCGAACCTGCATATAACTGGCTGTGTTGTTGATCAAGTTATGGAACCCTCTATTTGTCTCAGCTTTCAGATCTATAAGTGGATATAAAGTCACAACAATAACTTAAATGCTAGACACATTAACAAACATGATGGACTTCAAATATCAACTGTATACAAAATAATCAATGTTTTTATGTATACATCTTGAACATTTTTATAAAATTTAGCATATTTACCTCAAAACCTAACCCAAAGCCGTAATATAACTTATGCAAATAACACAAAATTTAAAAGTAAAGCTATAGTATAAGCTTTGACATACACCCTGAGTTTCTTTCATTCACCCTTGCCTTAAGCAGTCCACTTTCCACAGTTCAATGATAAATCAGCTGTTGCCTTTAGGTTGCAATAAATTGTTTGGTTTCACTAGGTATTGATGAAGTATTGGTGCTCAGCAGCTGCCTCAGGTATTGGGAACAGTTCTGATGAATCTTTGCATGGCAGATGGATATTTACACCATGAAAAATGTAGGCTAGGTTGTATTCAGCCTATCTGCTGAGAAGTGTAGCCAAACATCCACTGGATCTTTATTGAGTCCTAAGATGTTCCTTAGATCCTATAGTTAGTCAGTCTTGAAGGGTAGTGTCAATTTGAGGCTTTTGTGGTGGCAAATAGAATACTCCCTTAGTAGTTTAACTGAGCTTGCATTGCATCTCACCTTGTCAATGCTCGGAGGTTGTGGTTTCAGAGGCAGGGCAGCTGTTCAACATTACTCTTTGGCAGTCTTGGTGTTCACTTTCCAGTCCCTGTAACAGCAGTAGGTTTATGTTGCTTTAGTGTTAAAGGAACAAACAGCATGCCAAGAAGAAGGCAGTCTTTGCTTCCTTCTAGGATGGTTTATAAACAAGGTCAAACATTTCTTTCATTCTTCACAAGACCTTCTGGGTGGAATTAGAACAGATGCCCTACCCTTGCTAGAGGCATGGACATGAGGGAAAATGGTGGGATGCTCATCTTGGCTGCAAATATTTTCTGCTGGCTGTTGGGGATCTACCTCAGGATTGTTTACATCGTGCATTCTTCTGGGAATAGATGGATGAACAAATTTTTTTTTTATTTCATTCGATATATTATTTATTTGCTTTTCAAATGATTTCCCCTTTTCTGGTCCCCCACTGCTGAAAGTCACATAAGCCTCCTTTCCTCCCCCTGTTCTCCCACTCAACCCTTCCCATTTCCCTGTTCTGGTTTTGCCTTATACTGCTACAGTGAGTCTTTCCAGAACCAGGGGTCACTCCTTCATTCTTCTTGTACCTTATTTGATGTGTGGATTATGTTTTGGGTATTCCAGTTTTCCAGGCTAATATCCACTTATTAGTGAGTGCATACCATGATTGATCTTTTGAGACTGGATTACCTCAGTTAGTATGATGTTCTCCAGTTCCATCCATTTGCCTAAGAATTTCATGAATTCATTGTTTCTAATGGCTGAATAGTACTCCATTGTGTAGATATACCACATTTTTTGCATCAATTCTTCTGTTGAGGGACACCTGGGTTCTTTCCAGCTTCTGGCTATTATAAATAGGGCTGCTATGAACATAGTGGAACATGTATCCTTATTACATGCTGGGGAATCCTCTGGGTATATGCCCAGGAGTGGTATAGCAGGATCTTTCGGAAGTGACATGCCCAGTTTTCTGAGGAACCACCAGACTGATTTCCAGAGTGGTTGTAGCAATTTGCAACCCCACCAGCAGTGGAGGAGTGTTCCTCTTTCTCCACATCCTCTCCAACACTTGCTGTCTCCTGAGTTTTTAATCTTAGCCATTCTGACTGGTGTAAGGTGAAATCTCAGGGTTGTTTTGATTTGCATTTCCCTGATGACTAATGCAGTTGAGCATTTTTTAAGATGTTTCTCCGCCATCCGAAGTTCTTCAGGTGAGAATTCTTTGTTTAACTCTGTACCCCATTTTTTAATAGGGTTATTTGGTTTTCTGGGGTCTAACTTCTTGAGTTCTTTGTATATATTGGATATTAGCCCTCTATCTGATGTAGGGTTGGTGAAGATCTTTTCCGAATTTGTTGGTTGCCGATTTGTCCTTTTGATGGTGTCCTTTGCTTTACAGAAACTTTGTAATTTTATGAGGTCCCATTTGTCAATTCTTGATCTTAGAGCATACACTATTGGTGTTCTGTTCAGGAACAGAAGGCTATCTTTTTTCCATTGGATGTTTTCAGCCCCTTTGTCGAGGATCAAGTAGCCATAGGTGTGTGGGTTCATTTCTGGATCTTCAATTCTTGAACAATATTTCATTTGTATTTGCTTAATGGAAATGCAAATGTTCTATTTCAGTAAACTTCATACAATTCATATTTCAGGGTAGAAAATTGCCATCTCATTATAAACTCTGTAAACCAAAATTTGGACTATTTTTAAGCCACTTAAAGCCACATAAAGATGCTCTACAAACCTTTGGACTTGGATTACTGTGCAGAGCTCAGCATCCTTCTCAATGATGTCTTACCCTACAGCCTCAGAGTGCAAGATTTCCAGTTGTTTCAAACATCTCTGCACATTTTATTGCTCGTATTCAACTTCCAAACTGCACTTCATTAGAGTATATGGATAATGTTTAGTACTGTCACATCTTATTAAGAACTAATGAAGCTCGTCCAGACTTAATTTTAGGATTTGGTGGCTATCTGCTTTTCTGTGTAGCAGTGTTCTCTTCTGTCATCACCAGCCCTAGCAAGTTCTCTTTTTTTTTTTACCACCCCAAGTTCCCTGCTGACTGTCAACACCAGCCTGGCCCTCTAAGGCCCTCTAAGGTCATACTTCACAAGCCCCTGCTCAGGTCAGCCTACTCAGGTTCAAGTCTCATCCTGCCTTATCAGGAGTGCAGACAGGGCAAAGGGACAGTACTATCAATTATTTAATAATTATCAAATCTATTTCAAAAAGCACTGCTTTGCTCTTGAAAAGAAAACTGTAATGTGACTTTTATATAATAGTGGGGCCATTGGATCATTTGGGGGTGAGGGAGAAATTGGATGGAGGGAGAGTATCTGGGAGCTTCTAGAGAGAGGAATGGGAAGGGTAGGTAATATAATTCTAATTTAAAATTATGAAAATATTCTAAACTAATAAATCCTTCTGTAAACTTCCTTTTCTTCTTACCTTTCTCTACCAAGTTGTGGTGGAAGTCTGCAGTTCATTGTCATATTTTAAAAATGCACATTGGAACAAGAAATCCAGAAATTTGTATGTGCTTTGTGAATGTGAACTGCAAATCACCTACCTAATTTATCCTAAATTACCTAAATTATCTACTTGTGAGCAATGTGATGTGGTGGGAAAAAATCTTGACTTCTAGATAGGGGCAGAGAAGGCCTTGTAGCTTGGACCTGGGTCTTTTAAAATATCTGGAAGACTATGCTGGAATGCATTATTTTGTCTATTGTTAGTGTTCCTATGTAGGTTGAGTAGACATTTGCCCACATCTCTCCAGGGAAAGTCATACAACAGCTCTCTATCCAGTAACTCAGTAAGATCCTGAGGAAGACAATCATTTTAAAGGAGAAATTATTAGTTTATTGCACAAACCAACATGCGGACCTAAATATTAAATGTTCTCCTCACAATGAAAAATTAGTTATTTTATTAAGACTTTATGATTCTAAAGAACAAATTAAATGTGAGAATGCAATTTAAAAATTTCTGTTAGAATTGTGAACATTTATTTTCAGTGACTTGTATTGCAGTGAATAATTTGGGATAGATGATTTAAAGCTCTGCTGATTTCTTATCTACCTTTGGATAATCTTTACTTCGATCAAGTGCCATCCTATGCATTTGCAGAGTTATGGAGACCTCTGAGGTTGCTGTGCACTGAGTCCCTGACACAGAGTTACTCTGTGTTCCTTGTTTTTGTGTTTATACCTTTTCATTTGCAAAATTAGCAACATGTCAGCAAAGCGGAAACTCTTCAAACATGAATCAGCAAAGATGTTCTGAGTCAAGAAAAAGAAGGGTCCAATGGGCTGAAAAGCTAGGTCAGCAGTTAAGAGTACTTTTCCTTTTAAAGGATCAGGGTTCTATTCCTAGCACTGACAATGATGGCTCTCATCAGAAGTTACAACTCCCATCCAGGGATCTGATACCCTCTAGATACGCATAGTATTTTTTAAAAAATCTTCTTTTATTTATTTTTATTGAGAACGGAAGTAAAAACACATGGGAAATATTTCAGATAAACATGTTAAAATTGACAATTTTCATGGAAAATTAAAGAGTAAAGTGGTAGACATGTAAAACATTGCTAAATTAATTGAAATAAGGAATAGAAAAATTTTATGATAGAGTTGAAGATTTATGTGGAATATATTTCTGATGAAATTGTAGAAAAATGGAGAAAAGCATGTTAGAATTAAAGATTATGATTGAAAATTTTATATAGATATAATAATGGTAGGCATAGAAGTATTCCTAAGTTGATTGAAAGTGGAATTAAAACATTTTCTGATAAACTTAAAGATTTACACGGAAAATATTTCTGATAAAATTGAAGAAATATATAGAAAAACATGTTAAAATTAAAGATTATCATGGATATTATATGGATAAAATGATAGGCATAAAGATAATTCTAAGTTGATTGAAGGTAGAATTATAAGTATTTTCAAATAAAATTGAAGGTTTACATAGAAAATAAAATGCAAGAAATATATAGACAAACACATTAAAATTAACTATTTCATGGAAAATTTTACATATAAAATGGTAGACATAAAACTCTTTCTAAATTAATTGAAGGTGGAATTAGAAACATTTGTGATAAAATCAAATATTTACATTGAAAACATTTCTGATAAGATAGAGGAAGTTTATAGAAAGACATTAAAATTGAAGATTATCATGAAAAATAATGCAGATAAAATGGTAGACAAAAACATTACTAAATTAATTAAAAGGGGAATTACAAACATTTTCTGATAAAATTGAAGATTTACATGAGAAATATTTCATTAGTTTATGTCTTTTTATTGGGGAGTTGTGTCCATTGTTGTTAAGTGATATTAGGGAATAGTGAATATTGCTTCCTGTTATTTTTTTATGTTATTTTTTTGTTTGTATGGGTATCTTCTTTTAGGTTTGTTGGAAGAAGATTATTCTTGCTTTTTCTGAGGTGTAGTTTCCCTTCTTAGGTTGGCATTTTCCATCAATTATCCTTTGTAAGGCTGGATTTGTGGAAAGATATTGTGTAAATTTATTTTATCATAGAATATCTTGATTTCCCCATCTATGATGATTGAGAGTTTTGCTGGGTGTAGTAGTTTGGGCTGGCATTTGTGTTCTTTTAGGGTCTGTATGAGATCTTCCCAGGATCTTCTAGCTTTCATCATCTATGGTGAAAAGCCTGATATAATTTTGATAGGTCTGCATTTATAAGTTACTTGCCCTTTCTCCCTTACTGCTTTTTTTTTATTTGATATATTTTTTATCTACATTTCAAATGATTTCCCCTTTTCTGCTTTTAATATTCTTTCTTTGTTTAATCCATTTGGTGTTTTGATTATTATGTGCCAGGAGGACTTTTTGTTCTGGTCCAGTCTGTTTGAAGTTCCGAAGGCTTCTTGTATGTTCATAGGCATCTCTTTCTCTAGGTTAAGAAAGTTTTCTTCTACAATTTTGTTGAAGATATTTACTGGGCCTTTAAGATGTAAATCCTCACTCTCATCTATACCTATAATCCTTAGGTTTGGTCCTCTCATTGTGTCCTAGAGTTCTTGGATATTTTGGGTTACCATCTTTATGCATGTTGCATTTGCTGTGACTGTTAAGCCAATGTTTTCTATGGTATCTTCAGCACCTCAGGTTCTTCCTTCTATCTCTTGTATTCTGTTGTTAATGCTTGCATCTATGACTCCTGAATTCTTTCCAAGGTTTTCTATCTCCAGAGATGTCTCCCTTTGTGATTTCTTTATTGTTTCTACTTTCACTTTTAGATCCTAAATGGTTTTGTTCAGTTCCTTCACTTGGTTTGTGTTTTCCTGTAATTCTTTAAGGCATTTTTGCGTTTCTTCTTTTCGGGCTTCTGCTTGTTGGCCCATGATCTCCTGTATTTCTTTAAGGGATTTTCGTGTTTCTTCTTGAAGGGCTTTTACCAGTTGACCAATGTTCTTCTGTATTTCTTTAAGGGAGTTATTTAAGTATTTCTTGAAGTCCTCTATCAGCATCATGAGATGCAATTTTAAATTCAATTCTTGCTTTTCTGGTGTGTTGGGGTATCTGGGACTTGCTGTGGTGGGAGAACTGGGTTATGATGTTGCCATGTGTACTTGGTTTCTGTTGGCAGTGTTCTTGTGCTTACCTTTCACCATCTGGTGCTAGTTGGTATTCTTGTCTCTGGCTGGAGTTCGTTCCTCCTGTGGGCCTGTAAGTCTGTGTCCTTACTCCTCTGAGCTCAAAAGTGAAAGCACTGCTGGGAGATCTCTCTCTCCTGGCAGGTTATGCACAGAAGACTGTGGAGTCTCCTGGCTCCCTTGTGCATATGGAGGCAGGACGACGATTTCCATCCCAAGCTGCTCCACTGATCTTGTGCCCTGTGTGCTCCTAGCTGGTCCCCTCCAGAGAGATGGTGGACATCTCAGATACACATAGTATACTCATGCAAAAAGAAGGTCTTGGACCATGGGGGAGGAAAGTAAATAAATGAGTTATGATAGCATAAGCAAAAGGCAAATGGTCATGTAGTCATGCAATAAAAATATTTATTTTTGTGTTTAGTTTTAAATTTGATAAATGGTGACAGCCTCAGGAAATACGTATATAATTTTATTGAGTTTTTTCTGGTAAATGCCTCACTGAGCCCAGATGTAAAATTACTCAAAAGTTAGTCAGCAGTGGTCCCAGCAGGCAGGAGAAGTCAGATGTTGCTTCTGATGGATTGTATAAGAGCCCCCTGGGGTTGTTCTCAGTGATGGGCGAAATATTCACCTTACTTTATCCACGTAACCAGAAGATGTTAAGTAAACTTATCACAGGGGTTCTTTGGGTATCTGTGAGCCAGCACATCTTCGAGAACTAGCACTTTTGATCTTTCATCAAGGCACACTTTCAACCAGACAGCTTGAATTAATAAAGAATGATCACAAAATTACAAAGCAAATTTTCTAAAAAGGGTATATTCTTCTGAGAAAAGTACAGTGCAGTGTACTGATGTTGTATTCACAGGAAAACAGTTTTTACAGATTTTACATAAATATTTAACACATTTATTTTTAAATGTTCAGAAGAATAAATGTTTATTTCAGTTCCTTATCGTCAAAGCTCCTTAAGATAAGGAAGGGAGCATCTTTCTTTTTGTATATACATGTTTTATTTTATAACACCACTGGTGACAAGACTGACAATATCTCACAATCACATTGGGGTTTCATATTTTCACACTAAATCTCTATGTAGTTTTTCTATACATAAAATTATGGCATAGACCCCCCCCCCCCCCATGCCAAGATGGATCAATGGACTTTCATGAGGAAACTAGAGGAAATGATTCCTAATTGCTTGCACAGAACACTTATATGGAATTATGAATCCTGTGCCAGGTGACCTAAGTTCCTTCTCTAATGCCACGTAAGAAAATCTCTTTTCTTGTCCCTCCTCTTAGTCCCTTTTCCCCTTGGAGGTTATACATTCCCAGGCTATAAGCTCTAAACACATGTACTTAAAATCAAAAGAAAATGTTCTGAGCAGGTAACATTCACACACTCATACACAAGCACATGGACACAGACACACAGATACAACAGACATATACACACATGCACACATATGCACACACACACACACCAATAATAACTGAAGAAGATATACAATTGAGAGTGCAGGGGGCATGGAAGGTATTGGAGGGAAGGAGAAAGGATGAAAATCTGTAAATGTAATACTCACGTATGAAATTTCTCAAAAGAATTCTAAAGAAGGAAGGGATCTTTTGATTTGACTTGCATTTTTTGCCACACAAAAATGAGAATTTTAGGTGTCCTCATGACAAGAAGTTTTAGTCATTTGAGAACAATTTGGTCTGTTGATACTATGAAGCTGGTCACTTTCCTATAACTAATATTTTCATTGCTAAGCATGAAATTTGAGTTTAGTGGTCCATTATTTAATAGTATGATTTTTCCAAGATATAACAATATGTGTAATATAAAGGCAAATAATTTTAGGACTTTAAAAGGAAATGGAGATTAAATAGTTTCAAAAAATGATTCAAACTCCATGCTGTGTTTTAAACTCATCAAATGCCTTTAAAAGCAGATAAGTACTATTGCTTATCATTTAAGGCTTAAGCTTCCTGAAAGAAAGCTCAATATATTTTACCTTTCAATCTGTCAGTTTAATTAAATAGTAAGTCCTTAATATTTGTTAGGTAATTTCTTAATGCAAGGAAATTAGGCATATTTTCTATTCTATGCCATAATATCATTGACTAGCTATAAATACTGCAATTGTGTATATAACATAAAAGGAAGGGGTCTTGTAGATCCCAAGATTAGAGGGAGCTGCATTGGTGGCATTTGATAACTTTCCCTTAATATCCTGCAAGGTGTCCTCGTGAGTATACTGCTGGAAGAAAATGCCTATTCTTTTGGATGAGTTGTTGTACTGTCATAGTGATGCGCAGGAGGAAAGGGAAGAGCCAAATTTGGTGGAAAAGGTTAGAAAGAATGAATTAAACTGGAAAAATAATTGAAGAATTATTAATTCTTAGCACCTCAGGTTGTCATCTCTAAGTATCCCTTTCCAGTTAAAGGAATTGGATTCTTAGAAAAGTGACTCATTTCCAGTCTAGAGTTTAGAGGAACAAAATGATCCTGGAACAGTGAAGTGAATCATTCCATGTCTCAAGAGGGAAGGAATGAAATGATCCCAGAACAGGCTATTATTCCAGAAAATCTGGTACCTTCCAGAACCTACGGAGCCATGCTAAGGGCTGGTCTGTCCATACTGATGATGACTGCATTGAAGTGCGCACAGAACAGGCTAATATTCCAGAAATCTGCTATGTTCAAAGACCTATGGAGCCATGCTGAGGGCTGGTCTGTCCATGCTGATGATGAGTGCAGAGGTATAAGGGATGCCTCAGGTACTCTTACCTTTATAGTTGTACCCAGACATAACAACAGGGTTAACGAGCAATGGTTTCTTGTGGTATAATTCCATATGACAAATGAAAAAGAAATGGCAAAAGAATAACATCATTTTCTGCAGTCTCTGGGCCTACCCAAAGGATATTAGTGTTAATTTTCGAAAAGCAAAACAATTATCCTGGGTAGCCTTGGTCATCAACCTAACACAGCCAAGGGTTGTTGGACAGAAGAAATCACTCTTGGGTAATTGCCTAGATCATGTTGGTCTGTGGGTTTGTCCGTGGGGGATTATCTTGATTATTAATTGATGTAGGCTCTGTTATTCCCCAGTCAGGTGGTTATAACCTATGTAGAGAAAGCTAAGTAAGTATGAGTCAGTGAGCAAGCCAGAGAGCAGGCTGGTTGGGTTCTATTTTGAGCTCTTACTTAAGTTCCTGCCTTGATTTCCCTCAATGATGAATTGTAACCTGGAAATGTAAGACAAATAAATACTTTCTTTCTGAAGTAGGCTTTGGTCACAATATTCTATAACAGAAACAAAGAAAACAAGAATAACTAAATGTGCTGTGGTCTCAAGTAACATACACGATTTACATAATCTATGAAGCACTTTCCCTAAATCATCAAACCTGAGTGTTCTAACCAAGGTCTCTAAGATTGGAAGAAACAGGACCACCAAAAGCAAGTTGGGGGAGGAAAGGGTTTATTTGTCTCACACTTCCTCAGTATAGTCCATCACAGAAGAAATCAGAACAGTAACTCATATAGGCCGGGGACTTGCATGCAGGAGCTGATACAGAGACAGTGGGAGGGTACTGCTTACTGTTTTGTTCCTCATGGCTTGCTAAGTATATTTTCTGATAAAATTCTGGACTACAAGCCCAGGGGTAGCACCATCTAAAATTACTTGGGCTCTCCCCTATCAATCAATAATTAAGAAAATGCCCTACAACTGTATTTTACTAATGGTTGAAGAGTCAGCTTTATAGTACCAGGTTGGGAGTTGGGAGGTTGCCAACTCCTACAGTCTTCATGTTTAAGGTATCCAGGGTTCAAGTTCCCTTGGCCTTTCCTTCTTAACCCTGGACCAAAACAATCCCACATATACTAATTTGTATACTTAAAGGAAATAAAAATGAGGATATATTAGATAACACAATCCAGGCTGTAGAAATGCTGTAAAACAACAACAAATCTGATTTATTCCACAAACAAATTATAAATAATAACAGAACAAAATAAAACATAATAAAAGAGAAAGGTAAGCCAAACATCTCAAATAATAAATTTTGGTGCTCTATGGGGATGGATTTAGTAGTTAAGAGAAGAGGCTGCTCTTCAAGAGGTCCAGGGTTCTATTCCCTGTACCAGGATGAAGACTAATAATCACCTCTAACTCCAGTTCCAGGGTATCTGATAGCCTTTTCTGAGCTCCATGGGTACCAGGCATGGATTCAATGGACAGATATACATACAAGTAAGAGCATTTGTTCTGCTAACAAAATATACTGGGAAAAAGTGGCCCACAAATTATGGGAGTTGCCAACCAATGACTGGTCCAGTTATAGAGCCATACTTCAGGAGCAAGCCCAGTACTGATACTTTCTGGATAGACAGGAACCAGAGACTGAATAGGCCAGAGACCTAGAATAGAACCAAACACCAAGCACCATTGGCAAAATAAATAAATGAATGAATAAATAGCTATAATTATAGATCACTGTCTAGCCTTGTCAGAGAGATTATCTAGCAACACATGGAAGCAGATGCAGAGAACTATAGTAAAACATTAGGTAGAGCTTGGGGAATCCTGAAGAAGAGAAGATGGAAGGATGTAGAAGCCAGAGGGAACAAGGACATCACAGGAAAATGGCCCACAAAATCAACTCACCAGGGCAATTAGGGGCTAACACAGACAGAAGGAAAAATCACACAGACCTGATTGCATATATGTTGTGATTGTGTAGCTTGGTGTTCTTGTGGGATGCCTAACAGTGGGGGTGGGGGTATCTCTGACTCTTCTGTCTGTTCTTGGGACCCTTTTCCTCCTACTAGGTTGCCATATGAAGCTTTGATATGAGGGTTAGTGCCCAGTCTTACTATCACTTGTTATGCTGTATTTGTTTGATATCCCTGGGAGATCTATTCTTTTCTAAAGTGGACTTGATTAGGAATGGATCTGAGGGGGAGGGGAGGTGAGGAGGGAGCTGGAAGGAGTGAAAAGAATGGGAAGTGTGGTCAGGATATAATGTATAAGAATAAATTAAAAAATTAAAAGTGTGAGTTCATTATTATTTTCCTATAACAACATTGTTTATGTAATCTAAAACTCAGATTATTGGGTACATTAGGTATAGATACATCTGCCTTACCCTATCAGTCTGTCTCTCCATATAAATTACAAGGTGATAGTCTAGGTACATTTTTACCACCCAGGAGTGCCCTCTGGCTGTTTCCCAGACCCCTTCTCCATACTGCTGTCTCCCTGAACTGCACTATTCTCCAGACTGTAGTAGTTACGAATCCCTTAATTTTGTTTATACTTTAATCTCTAGATACGAATGATAACATTCTATTGTTTCAATAAAAGAAAAAAAATAAAATGAACTTTTGTCTTAGTTAGGGTTTTACTGCTGTGAACAGATACCATGACCAAGGCAAGTCTTATAAAGGCCAACATTTAATTGGGGCTGGCTTACAGGTTCAGCGGTTCAGTCCCAGGTGGGACATGGCAGCATCAAGGCAAGCATGGTGTAGGAGAAGCTGAGAGTTCTACATCTTCATCTGAAGGCTGCTAGTGGAAGACTGACTTCCAGGCAGCTAGGGTGAGGCCCTTAAACCCATGCCCACAGCGACACACCTACTCCAATAAGGCCACACCTCATAATAGGGCCACTTCCTGGGCCACACATATAAAAACCATCACTACCCTGTTTTAAAAAAAAATCCATCAACACCAAAAATAACTAATAAAATCAGGTATATCCACCTAATAAAAATCCACCCAGTACCAGAATGAGAATGCACTGTATGATCTCGTTCAATTCTTTCTTGATCCCTTTCTGTTTGATCTTTAATAGTTATACAAGTGATGAAAAGATATGATGAATAAAAATAATCTCAAGGGGATGAACATGGTGGGACCTTGAAGGGAAGAAATTCTATTCACCAACACCATTCTGTACAGTGAGCCAAAACTCTTAAAGACCATAAGTTTCTGAGAAAGCATATGGTTGAAGAAGGGGCTTGTCTATTAATTGTAATGGTCTTTGTATATGTGGTAAAGTCCTTTTTCAGGTGATTTGAATTGTGGTTATTAATATCTATGCATATATTATACAGAATACTATAAAGAATAATATTATACAGAATAATATACAGAAGTACCTTCTTTGTGTTTTGTTAACATATGTGGTGCTGAGGAAGAAACCCTGGACCCTATGAAGTCTGGAGAACTCTACCATTGAGTTGCAAGACCAGCCCCACTCTTTGCTTCTGCTTCTCTTTTCCTGCCACTTCAGCGTTAATATTTATTTTTGTCTGTACATTTTTGCCAATAATTCAAAAAAGATTTAACTTTGTTTTTTTAAATTAGGTATATTCTTTATTTACATTTCAAATGTTGTCATGTTTCCTGGTTCTCCGCTACCCCAAATATCCCACAAGCCATCTCCCCTTTCCCAATCAACCCTCCCCTGCTTCCCTATCCTAGTATTCTTCTACACTACAGCATCAAATCTTTCCAGGACCAAGGGCCTTTCTTCCCTCTGGTGTCTAACAATACCATCCTCTGCTGATGATGTTTCTGCAGCCATGGGCAATTCATGTGTACTCTTTGGTTGATGGTTTTGTCCCTGGGAGCTCTGGGAGTACTGGGTGACTCATACTGTTCTTCCTCCTGTGGTGTGTAAACCCCTTCAGCTCCTTGGGTACTTTCTTTAGCTCTCCCATTGGGAACTCTGTACTCACTTCAATGGCTGGCTGAGAGTGTCCCCCTCTGTATTTGTCATGCACTAGGAGAGCCTCACAGGTGACAGCTATATCCGGCTCTGTGGGCATCTACACTTGTGGGCATCTACAATAGTGTCTGGGTTTTGTAACTGTATATAGGATGCATCCCTGGGTGGGGTAGTCTCTGGATGGTCTTTCCCTCAGACTCTACTCAACCTTTTGTATTTGTATCTCCTTCTATGGGTAATTTTCCCCTTTCTACAAAAGACCCAATGATCCATACTTTGTTCTTCTTATTTCTACGGCATCATTTGATATGTGAATTGTGTCTTGGGTATTCCAAGCTTCAAGGCTAATATCCACTTATCAGTGAGTGCATCCCATGAGTGTTCTTTTGTTATTGGATTACCTCACTTAGGATGATAGTCTCCAGTTCCATCTATTTGTCTAAGAATTTCATGAATTCATTGTTTTTAATGGCTAAATAGTACTCTTTCAATTGTCATATGTTTGCTTTGCTTTTTTTTTTTAAATTCAGTTGGACAAGTTTATCTGAATCCAAAAACCCTTCTTGGACAGGCGGTCATGAACTCATGCTGACATCTCTATTCCTTAGTAATCACTGTCCTTCTCTGAGAGAACATTGGTTTTATATTTGAACTGCTTTGAAAATTGATACCTCCATAATTCACACTTAATAAACAGTGCTGATTCCCTCAGAATTGCCTGGCTTTCCTTTTGTTTTTTTCTGGTTGGCTTCCTCCATTCCTCTGTGAAATAATCATTTTAACTACTGTACTGTTGGGAACATTATTCCAAACTCCAATTCTTCCTGTTCTGCCCTGAGTCTTAGCCAGTGATGGTGCTTGCTACTTGATGAAAACAGAAACTAGTACATATGCACTCCATTATCTTTTGCATCTACATCTTAAAGTATTCAGCCTGCTCACACCGTTCCCCTCATGTCTCTCCATATGTTTATGTTCCCCATAAACTAATGCTTCCAAGGACAGCCCTCTTCATGCCATATTTACTGCAGTGGTTTTCTTCTATCATTTATTTTCTCTCTATGCTTAGTCTTCCCATGCATATTGAAATGTGTTTCACTCTTTCCTAGTTAAAAAACAGACGAAAACAAGAATAATTTCCTGAGCATTATTAAACCATGCTGTCTATCTTCATTTCATAGAAACTACAATTTTTATAAAGGCTAGCTGTGTGTCCTGGCTCATTATTTTTTTAATGCATCCCTCAGAGTCAATTGACATGGCAACAGCCACTCTAAATGTAGACAATACCATTCCGTGTCTGATAAGGTCAAGCTGAAAGCACACATTGTTCTCCTACTCTGACTGCTGATACAATGTTACCAGAGCATGGATTGCTCTCCTCTCTGTGGATACAATGTGACCTTGAAACTGTGAGCCAACTTTAACCTTCTTTTGTATATTTTGTCAAGGCAGTTAATAATACTAATAAAAATGAGTGCTGAACATCTTCTGTGAAGATTCCTGTCTGGAGCTCAGAGGGTGGTGTCATACATGGCATGTAACCCCAGGAAGCATCTGATGGGTTTTCTATCTCAGTGTTCTGAGAGTGCAGCTATATCTTTCCCCAGAAGCTTAAGTGCATGCAAATATTTCTCTATTCACTTTTCTAACTTCCATTCTTGTTGTTGCACCATATTAATTAGTATAAAATAACTTGCTTTAGATTCAATACTTAATTACAGTGAATGAAAAAAATGCCTATAGCAGTGGAAATTGGAAACTTCTGTTAAAACTGAAATACCTCACTTTCTATTTACTTCATGGAGAAGCTGGCAGAGAGGCTTAATTTTAGTTCATGCAAAATTTTTACCTCATGCAGGATGGCAATTATAAGCAGAAATTATTGTCAGAAAAGACCCCATTCTTAGCATCTATTAAGATGACAAATACTTCCTTAGTTGACTCCTTCTGTTATCTACCTATAACTGTTCGTAGCTACATTAGCTTTACCTTCACTAGTAGTAAAATGGTAGGGAAAAGTCCAGTGTGGGACATTTACATAGATATCTTGAGAAATTACTAAAAGTAAAATATGCATCTTGGCTTTGAGAGAATAGCTAGGATGCAAAAGCCAAACGTGTTAAGTGGTCTGAAACCAGAAGCATCCAAATAAACATTTGACGTAATAATCTTCCAAAATACAAATGGATGGAAGAAAAGATGGGAAGGAAAACGCACAGCATAAAACTTTCTTCTTTCCAGCGACTGAGCTGATGGTTACAGCCAGGGGCACAGGGAACACTGGAGTGCCAAAACAGCTGGGACAGGGTCCCCAGGGCCCTACCTGCACCCAGGAGCTGGGAAGCGCCACACGTGACTGTGCACCTATCCTGTAAGGGAAGAACTACTCTGCAGAGGGTGATTTGACTCCTGCATTTAGAAGTGAGGTTGCCATCTTCTCTACTGAGACTGAGCAGGCAGGTACAGCCAGGAGCACAGGGAACACCATAGTTACAGAACAGCTGGGACATGGTTCATCAGGGCCCCACCAGCAACCAGGAGCTAGGCAGTGCCACAACACTCTGTGCCAGGGGAGAGTGGTCACCCAGGGGTGTTGAGACAGGCTTGCAATCCCACAGGAGGGACAAGCACCAGCCAGAGTTAGCAGGACCAACTAACACCAGAGATAACCAAATGGTAAAAGACAAATGTAGGAATACTACCAACAGAAATCAAGGCAACATGGCACCATCTGAACCCAATTCTTCTACAACAGCAAGTCCTGGATACCCCAACATACCAGAAAAGCAAGATTTGGATTTACAATAATAGCTCATGATGGTGATAGAGGGCTTCAAGAAGGACATAAATAACTCCCTTAAAGAAATACAGGGTAACACAAGTAAACAGGGAGAAGCCCTTAAAGAACAGGAAAGCACAAACAAACAGGTGAAGGAATTGAACAAAACCATCCAAGATCTAAACACGGAGGTAGAAACAATGAAGAAATCACAAAGGGAAACAACTCTGGACATAGAAAACCTAGGAAAGAAGTCAGGAATCATGGATGCAAGCATCAACAACAGAATAAAAGATTTAGAAGAGATAATCTTAGATGCAGAAGATACCAGAAAAAGCATTGACACAACAGTCAAAGAAAATGCAAAATTCAAAAAGCTCCTGACCTAAAACATCCAGAAAATACAGGACAAAATGAAAAGACAAAACTTAAGGGATATAGGTGTAGAAGAGAGTGAAGATTTCCCAACTTAAAGGGCCAGTAAATGTCTTCAACAAAATTATAGAAGAAAACTTCCTTAACCTAAAGAAAAAGATGCCCATGAACATACAAGAAGCCTACAGAACTCCAAATAGATTTGACCAGAAAAGAAATTCCTCCTGTCACATAATAATTAAAACACCAAATTCACTAAACAAAGAAAGAATATTAAAAGCAATAAGGGAAAGTGGTCAAGTAACATAAAAAGGTAGACCTATCAGAATTACACCAGACTTCTCACTAGAGACTATGAAAGCCAGAAGATCTTGGGCAGATGTCATACAGACCCTAAGGAAACACAAATGCCAACCCAAGCTACTATATCCAGCAAATCTCTCAGTTACCTTAGACAGAGAACCAAGATATTTCACGACAAAAAGAAATTTACACAATATCTTTCCACAAATCCAGCCCTTCAAAGGATAAGGAATAGAAAACACCAACAAAAGGAGAGAAACCACACACTAAAAAAGCAAGAAATTAATTGTCCTTTAAAAAAACAAAAAGACTCAAAAGGTGAATCATGGTATGCACTCACTAATAAGTGGATATTAACCTAGAAAACTGGAATACCCAAAACATAATCCACACATCAAATGAGGTACAAGAAGAAAGGAGGAGTGGCCCCTGGTTCTGGAAAGACTCAGTGAAACAGTATTCGGCAAAACCAGAACGGGGAAGTGGGAAGGGGTGGGTGGGAGGACAGGGGAAGAGAAGGGGGCTTACGGGACTCTCGGGGAGTGGGGGGGCTAGAAAAGGGAAATCATTTGAAATGTAAATAAATTACATCGAATAAAAAAAAGAAGCTATCTCACAAGAAAAATAAATACATCAAGAATAAAAAAAAAAAAGAGAGAGACACACAAGCATAACTCCACCTCTAATAACAAAAGTAACAGGGAGCAACAATCACTTCTTACTAAACAGAGAAACAGTAAAACACACAGAAGTTATGAACCAAATGGATATAACAGATATCTATGCAACATTTTATCCTAAAACAAAAGAATATAACTTGTTTTCAAAATTGACCATTTACTTGGCCACAAAACAGACTTCAGTAGACATAATTAGATTGAAATAATTCCATGCAACCTATCATATAACTACGGACTAAGGCTGGTCTTCAATAACAACAAAAACAACAAAAAGCCCACATACACATGAAAACTGAACAATATTCTACTCAAAGATAAGTTGGTCAAGGAAGGAACATAGATGTTAAAGACTTTTTTAGAATTTAATGAAAATGAAGGCACAACATACCCAAACTTATGGAAAACAATAAAAGCAGTGCTAAGAGGAAAACTCATAGCTCTGAGTGCCTCCAAAAAGAAACTGGAAAGACCATCTACTAGTAGCTTAACAGCACAGCTGAATGCTCTAGAACAAAAAGAAGCAAATACACCCAAGAGGAATAGACAGCAGGAAATCATCAAACTCAGGGCTGAAATAAACCAAGTAGAAACAAAAAGAACTGTACAAAGAACCAACCAAACCAGGAGCTGGTTCTTTGAAAAAAGACCAACAAGATAGATAAACCATTAGCCAAACTAATGAGAGGGCAAAGAGACACCGTATCCAAATCAGCAAAATCAGAAATGAAAAGGGAGACATAAGAGTAGATACTGAGGAAATCAAAAAAAAAAAAAAATCATCAAATCCTACTACAAAAGCCTATACAAAAACTCACAGTGGAAAATCTAGATGAAATGGACATTATTCTAGACAGATACCAGGTAACAAAGTTAAATCAGGATAAGATAAATGATCTAAACAATTCCATAACCTCCAAAGAAACAGAAGCAGTCATTAATAGCCTTCCAACCAAAAAAAGTTCAGGACCAGATGGGTTAAAGGCAGAGTTCTACCATACCTGCAAAGAAGACTTAACACTAATACTCTTCAAATTATATTTACAAAATAAAAACAGAAGGAACACTACCCAACTTGTTTTATGAGGCACAATTATTCTGTTACCTAAACAACACAAAAACACAACAAAGAAAGAGAACTTTAGACAAATTTCCCTTATAAATATTGATGCAAAAATACTCAGTAAAATTCTTGCCAACTGAATCCAATAACATATCAAAATGATCATGAATCATTATCAAGTAGGCTTCATTCTAGGCATGCAGAGATGGTTCAATATATGGAAATCTATCAATGTAATCAACTATATAAATACACTCAAAGATAAAAACCACATGGTCATTTCATTAGCTGCTGAAAAAAGCATTTGACAAAAAAAATCTAACACCTCTTCACAATAAAAGTCTTGGAAAGATTAGGAATTCAAGGCCCATATCTAAACACATTAAAAGCAATATACAGAAAACCAGTAGCCAACATCAAACTAAATGGAGAGAAACTTGAAGCAATCCCACTGACATCAGGGACTAGACAAGGCTGTCCACTTTCTCCCTACCTCTTCAATATAGTACTCAAAGTCCTATCCAGAGCAATGAGACAACAAAAGGAGGTCAAAGGTATTAAATTGTAAAGGGAGAAGTCAAATTATTATTATTTGCAGATGATATGTAAGTATACTTAAGCCACTCCAAAAACTTCACCAGAGAACTCCTGCAGCTGAAAAACAACTTCAGCAAGTAGCCAGATACAAAATTAACTTAAACAAATTAGTAGCCTTCCTATACTCAAAGGATAAAGAGGCTGAGATTGAAATTAGGGAAAAGACACCCTTCACAATTTTCACAAATAATATAACATACCTTGGTGTGACTCTAACCAAGCAAGTGAAAGATCTATATGACAAGAACTTCAAGTCTCTGAAGAAAGTAACTGAAGAAGAACTCAGAAGATGGAAAGATCTCCCATGCTCATTGCTTGGCAGGGTTAATATAGTAAAAATGGCCATCTTGCCTAAAGTAATGTACATATTCAATGCAATCCCCATCAAAATTCCAACTCAGAAAAAAAAATTCCAACTCAGTTCTTCATAGAGTTAGAAAGAGCAATTTCCAAATTTATCTGGAATAACAAAAATCCCAGGACAGTTAAAACTATTCTCAACAATAAAAGAACTTTTGGTAGAACCACCATCACTTATCTCAAGCTCTACTACAGAGCCATAGTGATAAAAACTGTATGGTATTGGTACAGAGACAGGCAGGTAGATCAATGGAACAGAATTGAAGACCCAGAAATGAACCCTCACACCTATGGTCACTTGATCTTTCACAAAAGAGTTAAAACTATCCAGTGGAAAAAAAAAAAGACAGCATTTTCAACAAATTGTGCTGGGTCACTTGGCAGTCACACATTGATCAATTCTTATCTCCCTGTACAAAGTTCAAGTCCATGTGGATCAAGGACGTCCACATAAAACAGATACACTGAATCTAATAGAAGAAAAAGTGAGGAAGAACCTGGAGCACATGGGTACAGGGGAACATTTCCTGAATAGAACACCAATGGCTTATGCACTAAGATCAAGAATTGACAAATGGGACCTCATAAAATTGCAAAGCTTCTGTAAGGCAAAGTATTCAATAGGACAAATTGGCAATCAAGAGATTGGGAAAGATATTTACCATTCCTACATCCGATAGAGGGCTAATATCCAATATATAAAAAGAACTCAAGAAGCTAGCCATCTGGTATTCATCAGTTGAGAATTCTTTGTTTAGCTCTGTACCCCATTTTTAATAGGGTTATTTGGTTCTCTGGAGTCTGAGAAATACCTAAGCAAATATTCAACATCCTTAATAATCAGGGAAATGTAAATCAAAACAACCCTGAGATTCCACCTCACACCAGTCAGAATGGCTAAAATCAACAACTTAGGTGATAGCAGAGGCTGGAGAGGACGTGAAGAGGGAGAAACACTCCTCCATTGCTGGTGGGATTGCAAGCTTGTAAAACCACTCTGGAAAACAGTTTGACAATTCCTCAGAAAATTGGACATAGCACTACCTGAGGACTCAGCTATACCACTTCTCGGCATATATCCAGAAGATGCTCCAACATGTAATAAAGTCACATGCTCCACTATGTTCATAACAGATTTATTTATATTAGCCAGATGCTGAAAAGAACCCACATGTCTGTCAACAGAGAAACGGTACAGAAATTGTGGTACATTTACACAATGGAGTACTACTCAGGTATTAAAAACAATGAATTTATGAAATTCCTAGGCAAATTGATGGAGCTAGGAAATATTACCCTAAGTGAGGAAACCCAATAACAAAAGAACACACACAATATGCACTCACTGATAAGTGGATATTATCGCAAAATCTAGGAACACTCAAGATACAACTCACAGACCACATGAAGCTCAAAAAGAAGGAAGACCAAAATGTGGATATTTTGATCCTTATTGGAAAGTGCATCAAAATACCCATTGCTCACATCCAACCTATAAAATGAACATGGGCTCCCAAATGGAGCAGATAGAGAAAGGACGCAAGAAGCTGAAGAGGTTTGCAGTCCTGCAGGAGCAACAATATGTACCAACCAGTACCCCCAGAGATCCCAGGGGCAAAAACACCAACTGAAGAGTACACATGGAGGGACCCATGGCTCCAGTTACATATGTAGCAGAAGATGACTATTTCAGATATCAATGATAAGAGAGGCCATGGGTGCTGTGAAGGCTCAATTCCCCAGAATAGGGGAATGCAAGTCAGGAAATTGAGGGGGGGGGATAATCAGGGGGAGGGAGGATAGGATAGGGGATTTTCAGAAGGGTAACTCAGAAATGGGATACCATTTGAAATTTAAATAAAGTAAATATCTAATAAAATATAATAAAAAAACCCTTTATTACACAATTCAACTTGAATGTAAACTTACCCAGATGTGATGAAAGTAAAATGGCTTTAGATGAACTGACATATGTATTTGGGCCTTATCAGCAATATGCCCATGCATCTGATAGCTGTGCCTCAGTTTCTCTAAATTAAAGAGAATGTTTGTCTGGCACCAGCTGAAACTCATGCTTGGGAAGAGGTACTGTAGCTACAATACTATGAACTTGTACTCTTTTGTTTTTCTTAAAAGTCTGCAAAATTTTCAACCAAATAGTGAGATTTACGTGCCCGGGAATTGGATGGTTTTACATGTGTATTCTTTCCCTGTATGAGCAACTTTGCCACTGCATGCTCTGGGTAAGTTTAAGGACAGTGAGTTCTTCTGTAGGCTCCATGCTGATGATGATTGCAGCTTAGGAACGCATAGCCAATGGCAAGGCAGAGGATTGGTGATACAGCCTAAGGACTTCTGTAGCTGTCGGTCCTCTGAGTTGTCGCTTGTGACTAGCATGTCGGCCATTCTGTTCTGGATTCTCCCTGCCACAGTATAGCTTGCATTACATTTTTAGCTCATTCTACAATTCTGCAAATCCTCAATCGATTATTGACTCAGAAAGATGATATTTAGAATGCTCAATGTCTATAGTAGATGCAGGGAGATCAAGAGACTGAAATGGTCCAATCTTGTAGGTTATCTTTTTGATGGGTCTGTGTTCATAGGTTAATATTTTACAAATTTCAGATTATAGATCTATTTAGTAAGAAAAAGTTATATTTTTGCTGATTGACTCTTCTTAGGAATCATTACATGTGCATAAGGTTCACCCATGATTTTCTTGATAAAGGAATGGCTAGCATCAATTAGTTACCTAACTCTGAGTCTTTGGTGGATACTGAGTTTGAAGTATTTTGTGGGCATTTTGCCTGTTAAAGGACTGTCACCTAAATGTACGTGCCAGTATACTTTTAAAGAGAAATGCTTTTAGAATTTTCCAAGCTCCATTTTCAAAATGAAAGTTAAGTGTACAGAATTTTTTGGCAACAAAATTGTACATACCAAACACAGCAGTAGCAGTCATACCAAAAAGGATACGAAGAGCTGGAAAACCTTGACACATTTAGTAGGTATGTGAGTTCCTGCAAACTTTCTGAGAGTAATTTATCAGAAGCCTCTGTCCTTGACTCAGCTTTTCCACATTTTGGGGCTTTTATGGGACATCGCTGAAGATGTTCATGCAATAAAGGAGGCACGGTAATGCAGCAGGGTTTCTTTTGAAGGGGAAAGTCAGACATGATCTAAGTGTTCACAGTTGTGAAGCTATGGCACCTATGTTCAGCAAGCTTGTCTTAACAGAGTAGAATGCATTCCCTGATTTGGTGAGATGTTCAAAATGTCTTGCAGGGAAGCTCTTCCTCTGCACAGTCCTCTTCAGGCTCTGCCAGCAGAACCGTGTGCAAAGGCTGAGTGGACGAAGGACACTGTGTCCTTGCCTTGCTCTGCCTGTATTTCCTTTTGTACATCTGTATGTGTAATGTTTCCTGTAAGTGTGTGCTGTCTGTTGAACATTCTCTTGCACACATCTCTTGTTTCCTGCCACTCCTCTTTGCTCCTTTGTCCCTTTTATAGTTATATTTCTACTTGTTTCTTGTCTACATTTGCACAATGTTGTGTATTAAATCTAGGAATCACAAATGAGAAAGAACATGTGATGATGTTTATGTTTCTGAAAATGATTTAATTCACTCGATACTATTACCTCCAATTGTATCAATTTTTGTAGAAATGACACAATTTCATTCTTTATAGTTGAAAAAGACCCACACTTAAGACCTGATGGTTTTGTAGGAAAATGTTAGCTAAAGAAATATTTTAAAGTAAGAACATCCTGTGTAAGATGCAAATCTTGTCTATTTCTCTTAGCTCTTACCAATTGCCCTCTTTGGAACTGGCACTCTGCCAGCCAGTCTGGGCAATGCAAGCCTTCTCCGTAGCCTACTTCCTCCCTGCCTGAGAGAGGGAGAGAGCAGCATCTTACAGGAAAGCAGCTCGTTGGTCACTTCATTCCGTGGACATCTGCAGAGGCTGATGAGAAGAAGGCAGTGAGAAGAGACTGATACCAAAGGAAACAAACTTGAGACCACATGGATGTTTCTTTGTGTTTGTTAGTAACAGACTGAATACTAAATTAAATACTCTCTGCAGCTCATTAGGGACAAGGAGGACAGGAACAAGGGGCCAACATTGCTAAAATGTCAGGACAACACTCACCTCAGAAAGGTTATGGCTGATACAGGCTTCTTTCCTCATCCAGTGGCTCCAAATGTTGCAAGAGCTATTTGAGAAACAAACACTTTCACTGTGTTTAAATTTCATTAAATTATCGAAAATAAATTATGGTCCTGGCATTAAACTTGCTGACTCATGTTTTGGCTTATTTTGAACAGTGTGTGAGATTTTTCTTTAACCAGCCTGTCTCGCTAACGTTGGAAAGTGATTTCTTTCAGGTAATTTGCTTTAACATTTTACTCAGGTTTCCTAGTCCCAAACAACTGAAGTACAAAAATACACTCATTTTCACTGATTCTTATTCCTGAGGCCAGAAGAAGCCTATTCCATGCTTCAGTCTTTGAGATATTTCTAGAATATTGACTAGACTATACTCTTAAATGTCCATGACATTCTCTGAATTAATTTCCAACAGTAGTTGAACAATTCTTGAAATGACTTCAGAACACTTCAGCAAAGTTAAGCTTTCTATATTTAGGGAAACTATTTGCACAGTTAATTGCAGATAGAGTGTGACTGCTGCATTTGCAAAACAAAAACTAGATTCAGCATGTCCTCTCCCGGGCATGCACTTAAGAGTGTCAGAGAACTGATAGAGAGATCACTGCGGATGAAATATCATTTACTCTTTATTGCCGCAGCAGCAAGTGCAACCCAAAATCCTAGGAAAACCAATGAGCATGATGTCTCCAGAGAACACTTACTTCTGTGCCTTCCACTTCCAGCTGTCTCTTTCCCCCACAGTGTGGCTTTAATCTTTAGATTCAGAGTTCTCTAGCTGAGCATAAATTCTTATTCACCTTAACTAAAATAACTTACCTGTTTAGAAAGCTGTTCAGAAATCTGCCCACCTGGGCCCTAAATTGCTGTTTGAGTTTGGCAGAAATTTTACCTGAAAGACTTAAATGGAGTCTCAGTCATGCTGACAGTTGGCCAATCTGCAAACCTGGGTGAAGAACCCAGTCACAAACCATCCATGAAATATTCTTAAGTAAGCATGCATTTTATTTTGCTTGGATAATTTAAATTGTCATAAGATAATGTAGGGTTTGTGAAGTCTCATTTCCACTCTGCCACAGGGCTCCAGCCACTTGGGGAGGTGGCATGAGGGAGTTTTGATTGCACTTATCCCACCAGCGCTGGGTGGGTGTCTGACTATGAGAAGCCATGGGACACCGCTCCAAAGGTGGAGAGTGCAGTCTCAGGTCCCAGGGACATCTGGAGCTGGCTGGGGGTCCACAGGCCTGCAGTGAGTCAGGGGCCATCTTGTTCTCAAGCTCTTTGGACACCCAGGTGTTGCTGGATGCTGTGGAAGAGCTGAGAACTGAGTGGAGGCCCTTGGGCTGGATCTAGCCCAGGTCCAAAGGGGAAAGGGAAGGGGGTACTCTGGCTGGATAGAGTCCTTGGCTTGTCTAGTATCAAGCTTGCCTTGGTGTGGAGCTGTGGCTAGGAGTGTTGAGAGGCCTTCCTCAGGAGATTAGACAGCTGGCTTTTTAGGGGAAGGCCTGTTCCATTGCTCCTCATGGCAGATACTGATGAAATGAAGCAGTCCACGGTTTTAAGGCATTTATTGTCATGGTAGAGCATGGCAATGAGTAAAACTGTACCCCCCTTTCTCGGGGCTGGCCAGAGGTTAAATACCTTTTGCAGGTAGGAGTGTCTGGGAAGCAGTGTTTGTTGGCTAAGCCTCCAGGCCTTTAGGTACCTCATTAAAATGGAGATCTATCTTGAGGCTACTTGATTTATGGTCATGTTCTCTACCTGTGGAGGGGCTTGGAGTGTTGCCCTTACATGACTGATGGCAACAAAATTATGGAGGACTGCAGCCTTGTGTCAGGAACCTAGTGTCTGGGAGCTCAGCAAAAACACCTACAGTTCCTGCAGGGTCATTGGGGTTTCAAGTCTGTGCTTGACCAGAAACCAGGCTGCCTTTCACCATCCTATAAAAGTTATACTTTTGTACTAATTATTCTAGTTATATCTTAATAAAAAGAAGTAAAAAAAAAAAACCAACAAAAAACAAGATCTTATTAGACGGGCTTTTGGGAAAGGGTAGACTCAAAGACTCCAGTGTTCCAAAAGAGCAATAAGCAAGTAAATGACTCAGAGGCCCATAGCCTTGCAGTAAGACTCAACCACTTATATGTTCCTATAATATGATTCTGCACTGTGATTATAATGGCAGCTTAATGAGCTCTGCTCATCATTTATTTATTTGTTCTCTCTCTTGACAGAATATTAGCTGATCAACTGCAAACTATTTCATAAGTTATGGCTTCGCATGCCTATGACATCTCTTTCTTTCCTCTCTTTCAGACGAGATCTTATGCATTTAAATATTGTGTTATTAGCTATCTACTTGGTTCTTTATGGCAAACTGTTTAGCCTTGTGAAAGTGGGTCTGATCTTATTGAAAGAAGTCATTGTATATTTTCATCATTCGTATAAAAATGTGACATTGAGGTCCCTGAGAGTCTTCCTTAAGTGGAAAGGGAAAAAGAAACCAGGAAAAAGTGATTGTATTTCAAATAAACCCAGCAGCACATTATTTGACATGACATGTTTGTGATTTAGTTATTTTTCCAAGAGCATAGACACAAACCAGTGAATGATCAGAAATAGCAAAAGCTACAGGGCACAGGTTCTAGCTAGGAGGAAGGCTCTGAGCTCCCTTTCCTTTGCTCCTTAGAGACTTTCCAAAGTCTTTAAAGCTCAAGAAAATAAAATGTGATGTGCCAAAGGCATCTATTGCTCCTGCATATTCTCAAGGAGGGAATCTCAGTAGTATGAATAAAGCACTCAAAGGTTCCAATGAAAAGATTAATCTTAATTTTCTGTGTAGTGAATCCAGTTGGGCCCCAGAGGTGTCTGCTCTTTAACTGTGCTAGGATTAATCCCAAACGTTTTCATGCTAATGAAATAATATAAAAAACTTGGACAAATAAACCTCTGAAAGTGTAGAAATATATACCAATATATCAAAGCACAGATCCCAGTAGTTTGCTGGTAAAGTAGAATCCACAGGATGTTCTTTTCTGACTTTTTGGATTAAAAAAACAATACTACTAAGGACATCTTCTCAATATAACCATATCTTGAAATAACCAATTTCATAGCATCTCCAAGAATCAGTATTAAGACAGCCTGCAAGGGAAGGAGAAGGAGACATAGCAATCCCCCATAGAATTTCTTTCCAACTTCCTGGTGTGAAGTGTTCAAAGTAGAGAGGAGAGATCACTGATCTTGGCAGAGACTTCAATAGAAATAGTGTGTTCACTACAAAGAGTAAACACAAAAGAGCTAATCAAAACTTGTTGGCACCAAGGTTCTGTAAGTCAGCATGGACAGCCTCAGTGCAGATGAGACAGATAGCTTGCAGGGATTGCTCAGGAACATGAGACATCCATTTGAGAAAGCTGCACAGAACCCTCTCCTCACACAAAGCAACTGGTCACTCTTTCCAACCACTTGGTAACATCTTCACAATTTCTAGTCACTTGCCCTTCACAGAAAGAAGCACCTGGCAGTAAGCAGGCACTCATGACCAAAATCTGTTAGAATCTGCTGCTCGCATACAGTGTATTATTTTTAGGCTTTCAGTTTGTCTTTGAATACAGTCCTTCATTACTTTGTTATTTTTGCATGCACTTCAATTGTCGGAAAAGATGACAAGACCCCAGAAATGCCCTTTCTAGAAAGAGACCATCAGTAGCATAGGCAGCATAGTGTACAAGTCTCATGGTACAAGATTCTGGAAAATCAGTTCAAGCCATGAAGTGAAAATAGAACCAACATCAGTGTCATAAATTTCAAACACCTAAATGCATTTCTTCTCTACAGTGTTTCTTGTATATATCTTTTTTATGGCCCATAATTTCCTGAGTTGAAGTACCTGAGAACAGAGTCTTATAGACACCTGTACATGTTAGAGACTCAATTCAGTGGAGCTCAAGGGTGTTCATTTTACCATTAAGTGATGCCTGGCAGTTCATAAAGGAAAGAAGCAATCCAAGCATTCTCTAACAGCTGACTGATCCTCTCTTCACTTCTATAGGCCATGTTTGTGATTTCTTTCTCATATTTGTCCCATCCCACCATCCGGCTCTGAATTCCAGTGATCAGAGCCAACTTGATATTTGCATTTCAACAGAGATGAGGCTTCAGATGACTGCCATGCATGTTACTATCTCTTTTCCTGTGTTTAAAATTAAAAGTATGTGTGTGTGTGAGTGTGTGTGTGTGTGTGTGTGTGTGAGTGTGTGTGTGTGTGTGTGTGTATGTGATAGAGGATAGAGGTGTATGCTGGTATGTGTGTGTGGTAAAAGTGTATGCTGCTGTGTGTATGTATAAGATGAAAATGTATGCTGCTGTGTGTATGTACATGCATACATATGTGTAAGACAAATGTATGTTGGTGTGTGTGTGCACATGTGTGTGTGTGTGATAGAGGTGTATGATGCTATATGTATGTGTGTGGTAAAAGTGTATGCTGCTGTATGTATGTGTAAAATAGAAATGTATGCTGCTCTGTGTATGCACATGTGTATGTATGTATAAGACAAATGTATGTTGGTGTGTGTGCATATGTGTGTATGATAGAGGGGTATGCTATTATATATGTGTATGCTGCTGTGTGTATGTGTAAGACAGAAATGTATGCTGGTATATGTGTGTGCATGTGTGTATGTCTGTGTGTGTGTGTGTGTGTGTGTGTGTGCATGCGCATGAATGGTATATACATATAGATGCCAAGTCATACTTGTGGAGGTCAGAAAACAACTTGAATGTTAATCATCACCTTCTGTGTTATCTGAAACAAGGTCTCTTGTTGTTTTACTTCATAAACCAGGCTCACTGTCCTCAGCACTTCCAGAGATTCTCCTGTCTCTGTCCTTCATCTCACCACTGGGATACTTAGATCACAGACATTTATTGTATCTGTATCTGGCTTCTCTTTTTCTTTTTTTCTTCCCACTTTTCATCCCTATCTCTGTCCCTCATTTCCCCCTTTCCTCCCAATCACACTCTTAAGACTCACTTCTCTTTTGGGCACCACCCCACTTTGGGACATCTACTCACAGTAGGCAGGCCTAAGTGCATCCTTTCCCATCGAGGCCCAACTAGATAATCTAGTTATGGGAAGGGGACGGAATGACAAGCAACCCAGTCAGAGACAGCCTCCACTCCAATTGTTAGGAGACACACATGAAGACCAAGCTGCACATCTGTTACACATGTGTAGGGGCCTAGGTCCAGTCACTGTGTGCTCCTTGGTTGGTGGTTCAGGTTTTGTGAGCCCCCATGGGCTCAAGTTAGTTGACTCTGCAGGTTTTCTAGTGGTGTCTTTTATTCCTCCCTGACATTAAATCTGACTCTTTCACAAGATAGCGGAAGCTCTGCCTGATGTTTGGCTGTGGGTCTTAGCATCTGTTTCCGTCCATTCCTAGATGAAGCCTTTCAGGAGCTCCCTGTCTGCAAATAAAGCAGGACATCATTAGTAACATAAGAGATTGGCTATATCACGTGGGACGTGGTTGGCCATTCCCTTAATCTCAGCTTACTCGTCATTCCTGCTCATCTAGTGGGCGGGACACATTTGGGGTTGAACATTTTGTGGGTGGGTTGATGTCTCCCTCCATGCGCCGGAAGTCCTGCTTGGTTACAGAAGCTGGTCACTTCAGTTTCCATGTCCCCTGCTGTTAGGAGTCTCAGCTAGGGTCACCCCATAGACTCCCTGAAATGTCTACAGTGCCATGTCTCCAGCTACTCCCAGAGATGCCCCCCACTAACTGCCATTCTCATTCCCAGCCCTCTCTCACACCTCCTCTCCCCATAACTGATCCCTGTCCCAGTTTCCCTCCTTACTTTCTCCCCTACCCCGATTCCCTCACTCCATCTATTTCTCACAACCATGGCTTTAGAACAGAATTCTGTACCTGGCTTTATATGAGTTTTGACAAAAAGGGCAAGTCTGTTAACCTGAGTTTAAAAAGATCACCTGAGTGATCTCTCC
Source organism: Apodemus sylvaticus (assembly GCF_947179515.1). Lineage (NCBI taxonomy): Eukaryota > Metazoa > Chordata > Mammalia > Rodentia > Muridae > Apodemus > Apodemus sylvaticus. The sequence continues at coordinate 11,113,019 of NC_067484.1, read as the reverse complement.
AGATGTAAACTATTTTCCTCTTGCATAGGGAATTCTGTATTTTCTTGATAGAAATCCCCTGCCTTAAATGTACTTCTCCTAGCATAGCATTCTTAGCTGAGTTTACATGGAACTACCCAATAGGAGATTATAGATAAGAGTTCAGTAGAAGGTATAAGTGTAATTATTGTGCTGGGACATGGGCTGAAAGTTTTTGTAGTTCTGAAAATGAGGACAAATAGAAGAATAAATGGCTACCAGAAAGGAATGAAAATAGCTTCTAAATATGTTTGTAAAATATCATATAAATTCCCATAAAAACAGGAGTGATTTCCTATTAACAGATGGGCAAGATTAAAAGGATTGATTCAATCTACTAGTTAGTGAGATGATGAGGAAATAAAAAGAGACTCACTGAGGCTGCAGACCTCAGTGAAATTGTCTGAATGGCAGTTACAAATACCCAAATAAACAGGTGTAGTGACAAAGAAGAACCAATCAAACGAAAGTGCACAGAGGCGATTTATTAAGATCTTGCCAAGGCAAGGTTGTCAAGGTATCAATACTTAGTAATGTCCAGATACTAAAGCAAGGCTATGTGGAACAAAGGCAAGACTCCAGGTTACTTGGGTTAAAGGCTGTTGGCCTGGGGAAGGTGGGGATGAGTTAACTAGATGTATAGAATCTTTTGCTATTGTATTGCTAAAGTTGCATATAGGACTTTTTCTCATGAAATTTCTCTACATTGAGAGCAGGAACCTGTCACTAATTAGTCAAACCCTGGTCATTTTGGCTAAGATTATTTTGGGAGAAGTTGCTTATGTAATGTGACTTACACAAGGGAGCCTGGCTTCCTGGATGAAGAGTTGTATTTCTGATGGAGATGCTATAGATAATGGGGTCAATTTTATTTGTATTAATATATAATCTGGATATTGTCTATATGTTTATATATATATATATGTATATATATATATAAATTATATTAATATGTAATCTGTCCATTGTTTATAATCATTGTAAAGACCTTCTCAAGGGGACATTAAGGTGTTTCTTACATCAGAATATAAGAAAGAATAAAATATGACTTTTTAATCCATTGTGCATAATCCTGCAAGTTGGTAGCAAACGTATGAGGCAAAAGGCCACAGATGTGCTTCTTAAAGCCTTGTGACAGGGAGAGGCCTTCCCATGAGCCGAACACAAAGATGCTGCTCATGCAAGCTGTTGCCTTGTGTGAGATTTCAGAACCCATCCTAACAATCCCCAGGGTGTTTCATCACCAGGAGAGCACATTTGGGATAAAGATATTAGGTGTTCTAGCAGGGAAGCATGTAGTTCCACTCTAAGACACCATCATGTCTTGGGAAAAGAGCACCTAAAATAAACTAATTCTGTTTACCTTTGGAAACAATGGCTGGAATAAACTTTCTGATGCATGGCTAGCACAGGACAAGTGTACAAAAAAAGATTCTATCCCCTGTGTGCCCCTTTCAACAGTGTGGGTATAGGTTAAGAGGAGCTGGGGACTAACATCTCACAAAAGAGACAATGGAGAATATAGCTAACAGGGACCAGAAACAGCTTTCTACAGATCCAAACACTTGTGTTTACTTTAAGATTTAATAACTTTCCTCAGTACGAGATTTCCAAAGACCCTCAATTTTTGTGGCATGATTGAGATTGTCACTTTAGTAAGCACTTTTTGTCTTTGAAGGTGAGTTTAACCACAGTTTGGAGTTAAAAAAATATGTTCACAACACACACACACACACACACACACACACACACACACATACACACACATCTTCATTGCATGTAAAAAAGTTAATTGATGTGTTTTCTTTCCATTATATTTCTATACTTTTCCTTTATTATCTCATTTTGTATTAAGAGAAGAAAATGAAAAAAGAAACTTGCATTTCTATGAATAGATTCAAATTAGTGCTCACTCTTTAGAAACATAACATTGTCATGAAATAAAAGCATTAAGTCAATTTACTGGGGATTCATCATGGAAAATGAGTTTGCTTTAATGGTGTGAGGGATGCTCAAAAAGTAAAATATGCCTCATTCAGCAGTGGTAGAATACAGGGGACTGGCTGGGAAGGAGCTGCAGCAACCCAGGCTGAGGATGGCTAATTCTGGGATCAAGCCTTTTCTTGAAAGAGGAGATAAATGAATATCCTTGCTGCTTAATAGGGAAAAATAAAACCCTCCATTTTTCACATTAAGAAAATCCCAATCACCTTCAAAATGACACTTTCCATATCATGGTCAATTCTACTTTAATTCTAAAATTGAAATAAAATTTCATATAAAGTGTGTTGTTGATGAGTTATTTGATCTGCAATAACCTGGCTCTCACCTCCATTTATTAGAGATTACAGCTTTTTGGTTAATGGCTACTTCACTCATCATCTATGCAATTTAAACATTTCCAGGGATGGTAAGTGCTAAGTGCTGATAGCAGATTAAAGCGTTTGTACATTAGTAGTCAGCAGAAATGAAATGTCTTGGAGTAAGGGACAAGGCCTGAAAGGAAGCAGGAAATACCAGAGACACTTGCTTAAAGCCATTTCATAGGTACAGAGCCATGCAGGTCATAGACATCTAGGAGAGGGCCAATTTCTCCCACGAGCTATGAGCTCTGACAGAAACAAAGAGCATTTCTATATGGGGAGAAATGCAATGTGTGATTTCATGACACTCTAGAGCTGTATGTTTCTTAACATTGAATAATCTTCTTATTTCCGAGATACATCCTAGTTGCCTTAATTCCTTATTTTATTGAGTTAATTTGGCAATATTTAATTAGAGTTAATTTGTGAATATAAATAAGTATGCTTATATATGAGTTCCAAATTGCCTTCCTGAGTAAGTTTATTATTTTTATGTGTCTATATTTTCTCATTATGAATAATGGAAGTTTTTTCTATAAAAGATCAAGAATATTAATTTGTTTCTTCTTTCAAGAAAAGACTAGATCCCAAAATTGCCCATAGGGTCCAGTGTTTGTATTTCTTTCAGAGTCATGTGTTAAAGTCATAACCCCCAGAGTGTCCAATGTAAGGGAGAGGTCATGAAATGGGACCATAGGGGTAGTGTTCATAAAGATAAGAGACTAAACAATGACAACAAGCTAGAAATGTTAAAGTGGGTGGGTGGGGCAGAATGCTTCAACTTTATGCAAAGATCTATAGGCAACTAAGGAATGCTGAGACTGAAGAAATAGTTGGTCCCAAGGTAGAATTGTAGAAATACAATTCTAAATGGTTATCCCTGAAAACATAAAGTAACACTTTATGTATAAAGTAACATGCAAGAACAATTAAGGAAAAAATAAGCAATTAATTTGAAAGAGAGAAAGAAGGGGATTATGGGAGGGTTTGAAGAGAGGAAACCAAATGAGGAGATATATAAAAATATAGTATAATATGTCATATAGTATGATAAATATAGTGTAAAAGTTATTTTAAAAAATAAAAATGTAATTAAAAACTAAAGATGATAAGACACTAGAATCTCTTCCTTCTCCTTGTTTCTTCCCTCCTATCTCAACTAATTCATCTCTCTTCTTTTTCTCTCTCATTATTTCTCCCTCTTTTTCTCTCCTCCCTTTCCATCTCTTCCTCTTTATCCTTTCTCTCCCCATATTTTTCTGTCTTCCCATTCTCTCTTTCCTCCCCTGCTTCTCCTCCTTCTCTCTCTTCTACTTGACATCTGTCTTCTCTTTCTTCACTCATTTTTATTAGATATATTGTTTATTAATATTTCAAATGTTGTCCCCTTTCCTGGTTCCCTCCCCCTGACAATCTGATAACCCATCTCCCTTCTCCCTGTTCCCCAATCAACCCACTCCAGGTCCCCGGTCCTGGTATTCCCCCACACTGAGGCATTGATTCTTCCCAGGACCAAAGGCCTCTCCTCCCTTTGATGTCCAACATAGGCTCTACTGCCTATGTGTCTGTAGGCATGGGTCTCTCCATGCGAACTCTTTGGTTGATGGTTTTGTCCCTGGGATCTCTGGGAGTACTGGGTGGCTCATATTGCCGTTCCTCCTATGGCGCTGTAAACCCCTTCAGCGTCTTGGGTCCTTTCTCTAGCTTCCCCATTGGGGACCCGGTGCTCAGTTCAATGATTGACTGAGAGTGTCCACCTTGGTATTTGTCATGTACTAGCAGAGGCTCCCAGGTGACAGCTATATCCTGCTCCGGTCAGCAAGCACTTGTGGGCATCCACGATAGTGTCTGGGTTTTGTAACTGTATATGGGATGGATCCCTAGGTGGGGTAGTCTCTGGATGGTCTTTCCCTCAGACTGTGCTGTACACTTTGTCTCAGTATCTCTTTCTGTGCATATTTAGTTTCCCCTTCTAAGAAGGACCAGAGTATCCATACTTTGTTCTCCCTTCTTCTTGAGCTTCATTTGATCTATGAATTGTGTCTTCCATATTCCAAGTTTCTGGGCTAATATCCACTTATCCGTGAGTGCACACCATGTGTGTTATTTTGTGATTGGGTTATCTCACTCAGCATGATATTTTCCAGATCCACCCATTTGCCTAAGAATTTCATGAATTCATTGTTTTTAATAGCTGAGTAGTATTCCAATGCGTAAATATACTAAATTTTCTGAATCCATTCCTCTACTGAGGGACATCTGGGTTCTTTCCAGCTTCAGGCTATTATAAATATGACTGTAGTGAACATAGCGAAGTATGTGTTCTTATAACATGCTGATGAATACTCTGTGTATATACCCAGGAGTGTTATAGCAGGGTCCTCTGGTAGTATTATGCCCAATTTTCTGAGGAACAGCCAAACTGATTTCCAAAGTCGTTGTAACATCTTTCAATCCCACAAGCAGTGGAGGAGTGTTCCTCTTTCTCCACATCCTTGGCAGCACCTGCTGTCTCCTGAGTTTTTGATACTAGCCATTCTGACTGGTGTGAGGTGAAATCTCAGGATTTTTTGATTTGTATTTCCCTGATCACTAAGGATGTTGAACATTTCTTTAGGTGATTCTCAGCCATTTGACATTCCTCAGGTGAAAATTCTTTGTTTAGCTCTGTACCCCATTTTTAATAGGGTTATTTGGTTCTCTGGAGTCTAACTTCTTGAGTTCTTTGTATATCTTGGATACTAGCCCTCTGTTGGATGTAGGGTTCATAAAGATCCTTTCCCAATTTGTTGGTTGCTGTTTTGTCCTATTGACAGTGTCCTTTGCCATACAGAAACTTTGTAACTTCACGAGGTCTCATTTGTCAATTCTTGATCTTAGAGGAAAAGCTATTAATGTTCTGTTCAGGAACTTTTCCCCTGCGCCCATGTCCTCAAGGGTCTTCCCCAGTTTCTTTTCTATTAGTTTCAGTGTGTCTGGTTTTATGTGAAGGTCCTTGATCCACTTAGACTTGAGCTTTGTACAAGGAGATAAGAATAGATTGATTTGCATTTTTCTGCATGTTTGCCTCCAGTTGAGCCAACACTATTTGTTGAAAAGGACGTCTTTTTTTCCATTGTATGGTTTTAGCTCCTTTGTCTAAAATCAATTAACCATAGGTGTTTGGGTTCATTTCTGGGCCTTCAGTTCTATTCCATTGACCTACCTGTCTGTCACTGTACCAATACCATGCAGTTTTTAACACTATTGCTCTGTTATACTGCTTGAGTTCTGGGATACTGATTCCCCCAGAAGTTATTTTAGTATTTTGAATAGTTTTAGCTATCCTGGGATTTTTGTTATACCAAATGAATTTGAGAATTCTTTCTAACTCTATGAATAATTGTGTTGGAATTTTGATGGGGATTGCATTGAATCTGGAGATTGCTTTTGGCAAGATAGCCATCTTTACTATATTAATCCTGTGAATCCATGATCATGGAAGATCTTTCCCTTTTCTGAAGTCTTCTTTGATTTCTTTCTTTAGAGACTTGAAGTTCTTGGCACAGATATCTTTCACTTGTTTGGTTAGGGTCATACCAAGATACTTTATATGTTTGTGATCATTGTGAAGGGTGTCATTTACCTAATTTCTTTCTCAGCATGTTTATTCTTTGAGTATAGGAAGGCTACTGATTTGTTTGAGTTAATTTTATATCTGGCCACTTGCTGAAGTTGTTTTTCAGCTGTAGGAGTTCTCTGGTGGAGTTTTTGGAGTAGCTTAAGTATACTTATATATCATCTGCAAGTAGTGATAATTTGACTTCTTCCTTTCCAATTTGTGTCCCTTTGATCTCCTTTTATTATCTACTTTCTCTAGCAAGATACTCAAATACTCTATTGAATAGGTATCAAGAGAAAGGGCATCTTCATCTAGACCCTGATTTTAGTGGTATTGCTTCAATTTTCTATCAATTTTTTTGGTGTTGGCTACAGGTTTGCTGTATATTGCTTTTGCTATATTTAGGTATGGACCTTGAATTCCTGATCTTTCCAAGACTTTTAACATGAAAGGATGCTGAATTTTGTCGAATGCTTTATTAGTATCTAATGAAATGGCCATATGGTTTTATTTTTCTTTGAATTTGTTTATGTAATGGATTACATTGATGGATTTCTGGGTTTTTTGCTAGTTTTTTGGATGATCATTTTGATGTGTTCTTAGATGCAGTTGGTAAGAATTTTATTGAATATTTTTCCATCTATATTCAGTAGGGAAATTGTTTTAAAGTTCTCTTTCTTTGTTGGGTCTTTGTGTGGTTTTGGTATCAGCATAATTGTGGCTTGGTTGAATGAGTTGGGTAGTGTTCCTTCTGTTTCCGTTTTGTGGAATAGTTTGAAGAGTATTGGTGTTAGGTCTTCTTTAAAGGTCTGATAGAATTCTGCACTAAAACATCTTGTCCTGTGCTTTATTTGGTTGGGAGACTTTCAATGACTGCTTCTATTTCTTTAGGGGTTATAGCACTGTTTAAATGGTCTATCTGATCTTGATTTAACTTTTATGTCTGGTATTTTTTTAGAAAATTGTCCATTTCATCCAGATTTTCCAGTTGTGTTAAGTATAGGCTTTTGAGGTAGGATCTGATTTTTTTTTAATTTCCTCAGTATCTGTTGTCATATCTCCTTTTTCATTTCTGATTTTGTTAATTTGCATACTGTCTATGTGTCCTCTGGTTAGTCTGGGTAAGGGTTTCCTCTATCTTTTTGACTTTCTCAAAGAACCAGCTCCTGGTTTGGTTGATTCTTTATATAGTTCGTTTTCTTTCTACTTGGTTAATTTCAGCCCTCAGTTTGATGATTTCCTGCCATCTACTCCTCTTGACTGTAATAGCTTCTTTCTGTTCTATAGCTTTCAGGTGTGCTATTATGCTGCTAGTGTATGCTCTCTCCAGCTTCTTTTTGGAAGCACTCAGAACTATGAGTTTTCCTCTTAGCACTGCTTTTGCTGTGTCCCATAAGTTTGGGTATGTTATGCCTTCATTTTCATTAAATTTAAAAAGTCTTCTATTTCTTTCCTTATTTCTTCTTTGAGCAAGGTATCATTGATTAGAGCATTGTTCAGCTTCCAAGTGTATGTGGGCTTTCTGGTTTATTTTTATTTTTATTTTTATTTATCTTTACTTTTTTACTTTTTAATTTTTTTGCTATTGAAGACTACCCTACTCCATAGTGATCTGATAGGAACCACGGGATTAGTTTGATCTTCTTATTATCTGTTAGGGTCTGTTTTGTGAATAATTATATGGTCAGTTTTGGATAAGGTACCCTGATGTGCTGAGAAGTAGGTATATTCTTTGGATTTAGGATGATATGTTCTGTAGATATCTGTCAATTCCATTTATTCCATAACTTTGGTTAGTTTCACTGTGTCTTTGTTTAGTTTGTTTCCCTGATCTGTCCAATGAGGAGAGTGGGTTGTGGAAATCACCCACAATTATTCTGTGGTACAATGTATGCTTTAGCTTTAGTAAAGTTTCTTTTACAAATGTAGGTGCTGTTGCATTTACAGCATAGATATTTAGAACTGAGAATTCTTCTTGGAAGGATTTTTCCTTTGATGTGTATGAAGTGCCCTTCTGTGTCTTTTTTGATGACTTTTGGTTGAGTCAATTTTATCTGATATTAGAATGGCTACTCCAGCTTGCTTCCTGGGATAATTTGCTTGGATAATTGTTTTCAGCCTTCTACTCTGAGGTAGTGATTGTCTTTAACAGTGAGGTTTGTTTCCCAGGAAAATGCTGGGTACTATGTATCCAGGCTGTTAGTCTATGCCTTTTTATTGGAAAATTGAGTCCATTTAATGTTAAGAGATATTAAGGAATAGTGATTGTCACTTCCTGTTATTTATTTTTTTTATATTTCTGTGGTTATCTTCTTTTGGGTTTGTTGAAAGAAGATTACTATTTTGCTTTTCCTAGCATGTGGTTGCCCTCCTTATATTGGCATTTTCTATCTCTCATCATTTGTAGAGTTGGACTTGTGGAAACATATTGTGTAAATTTTGTTTTATCATAGAATATCTTTGCTTCTCCATCTATTGTGATTGAGAGTTTTGCTGGGTATAGTATTCTGGGATGGCATTTCTGTTCTCTTAGGGTCTGTATTAGATCTACCCAGGTTCTTATTATTTTCATGGCCTCTGGTGAGAAGTTTGGTGTAATTCTGATAGGTCTTCTTTTCTATGTTTCTTGGCCATTTTCCCTTACTGCTTTTAATATTTTTTCTTTGTTTAGTGCATTTAGTGTTTTATTATGTGATGGGAGGAATTTCTTTTCTGGTCTAGTCTGTTTGGAGTTCTATAGTCTTCTTGTATGTTAATGGGCATCTTTTTCTTTAGGTAGGGAAGTTTTCTTCTATAATTTTGTTGAAGATATTTATTGGCCCTTTAAATTGTAATTCTTCACTCTCTTCTATACCTATAATCCCTAGGTTTCGTCTTCTCATTGTGTCCTGGATTTCCTGGATGATTTAGGTTACATGCTTTTTGCATTTTTGATTTTCTTTGACTGTTGAGTCAATGATTTCTATGGTATCTTCAGCACCTGAGATTCTATATTCTATCTCTTTTTCTGTTGTTGATGCTTGTATCTATGACTCCTGATTTCTTTCCAAGGTTTTCTATCACCAGAGTTGTCTCCCTTTGCAATTTCTTTCTTATTTCTACTTCCATCTTTGGATTCTGGATGGTTTTGTTCAGTTCCTTCACTTGTTTGTTTCTGTTGTCCTGTAATTCTTTAAGGGATTTTTGTGTTTCTTTTTTAAGGGTTTCTACCTGTTGACACATATTCTCCTGTATTGCTTTAAGGGAGTTATTTATGTCCTTCTTGAAATCCCCTAACAGCATCATGAAATATGATCTTTCAATCTAGATCTTGCTTTTCTGGTATGTTGGGGGATATCCAGGACTTGCTGTTGTGGGAGAAATTGGTTCAGATGTGCCATGTTGCCTTGGTTTCTGTTGGTAATGTTCTTATATTTGCCTTTTGCCATCTGGTTATCTCTGGTTAACTGGTTTTGCTGTCTCTGACTGTGGCTTATCTGTCCTGCAAGCCTCTGTATCTGTGCTTCTGGGAGACCCATTCTTTCTGTGTATACAGTTTTGTAAGTATTCCTATGAGACCAGCTCTCTTGTGGTTGTATTTGGGTACGTAGGTCTATGGCCTTGATCAGCTCTGGATGAGGGTGAAAATTGGAAGATTCATCTCCCAGGCTGCTCCTAGGCTTTTGTGACCTCAGAGTTACCAGCTGTTTCCTCTTCACTCTTTTTTTAATCTCCCATTCCCTCTTCCTTTGTACCTTCCCCATTCCTCTCTCCAAACACTGACCCTTGAAGGGAGGCCATGTGAAGACCTAGCCTTTGCCACAGAGCAAAAGAGTAGCTGGAACAGAGTAACCCAGAACTTGAATCTTCTTACTTCTGACTCTGAGCACTAAGTTTCCCCCTTTCCCACTGCCTACTAGTCCATGGCATTTTGTTATGGCAGCTGAAGTTAAGGAACCCTAGTTCAGAGTGGTCTTTGATAGAGGCCCCAACAAAGGGAAACGGACGTGGGGGGGTTGAGGGGGAGGTGGGAGTGTGTCAGGTAGAGGGGCATATACATGGAGGCAGGGGGTGGGAGGAGGGGTAGGAAATCTTTGGGGAGGGGGATTTGGGGAGGGGGAAAATTGGGAAAGGTTTTACCACTGGCAATGTAAATGAAGAAGATACTCAATAAAAAAAAAAAAAAAAAAAAACAAAGGACACTATTGCTCAGTAATATTGCTTGAGGTCAGGGATACTGATTCCCCCAGAATTTCTTTTGTTGTTGAGAATAGTTTTAGCTATCCTGGGTTTTTTTGTTATTCCAGATGAATTTGAGAATTGCTCTCTCTAACTCTATGAAGAATTGAGTTGGGATTTTGAGGGGTATTGCGTTGAATCTGTGGTACAGTGACAGGCAGGTGGATCAATGGAACAGGATTGAAGATCCAGAAATGAACCCACACACCTATGGCCACTTGATCCTCGACAAAGGGGCTGAAAACATCCAATGGAAAAAAAGATAGCCTTTTCAGCAAATGTTGCTGGTTCAACTGAAGGTCAGCATGCAGAAGAATGCAAATTGATCCATCCTTGTCTCCTTGTACTAAGCTCAACTCCAAATGGATCAAGAACCTCCACATAAAGCCAGACACTCTGAAGCTAATAGAAAAGAAACTGGGAAAGACCCTTGAGGACATCGGTACATGGGGAAAGTTCCTAAACAGAACACCAATAGCTTATGCTCTAAGATCAAGAATTGACAAATGGGACCTCATAAAATTACAAAGTTTCTGTAAAGCAAAGGACACCATCAAAAGGACAAATCGTCAACCAACAAATTGGGAAAAGATCTTCACCAACCCTACATCAGATAGAGGGCTAATGTCCAACATATACAAAGAACTCAAGAAGTTAGACCCCAGAAAACCAAATAACCCTATTTAAAAAATGGGGTACAGAGTTAAACAAAGAATTCTCACCTGAAGAACTTCAGATGGCAGAGAAACATCTTAAAAATGCTCAACTTCACTAGTTATCAGGGAAATGCAAATCAAAACAACCCTGAGATTTCACCTTACACCAGTCAGAATGGCTAAGATTAAAAATTCAGGAGACAGCAGGTGTTGGCAAGGATGTGGAGAAAGAGGAACACTCCTCCACTGCTGGTGGGGTTGCAAATTAGTACAACCACTCTGGAAATCAGTCTGACGGTTCCTCAGAAAACTGGGCATGTCACTTCCGAAAGATCCTGCTATACCACTCCTGGGCATATACCCAGAGGATTCCCCGGCATGTAATAAGGATATATACTCCACTATGTTCATAGCAGCCCTATTTATAATAGCCAGAAGCTGGAAAGAACCCAGGTATCCCTCAACAGAAGAATGGATGCAAAAAATGTGGTATATATACACAATGGAGTACTATTCAGCCATTAGAAACAAAGAATTCATGAAATTCTTAGGCAAATGGATGGAGCTCGAGAACATCATACTAAGTGAGGTGACCCAGTCTCAAAAGATCAATCATGGTATGAACTCACTCATAAGTGGTTATTATCCTGGAAAACTGGAATACCCAAAACATAATCCACACATCAAATGAGGTACAAGAAGAATGGGGGAGTGGCCCCTAGTTCTGGAAAGACTCAGTGTAGCAGTATAAGATAAAACCAGAACAGGGAAGTGGGAAGGGATGGGTGGGAGAACAGAGGGAGGGAAGGGGGCTTATGTGACTTTCAGGGAGTGGGGAACCATAAAAGGGGAAATCATTTGAAATGTAAATAAAAAATATATCGAATAAAATTTTAAAAAAATAAAAAAAATAAAAGAACCCTCGTACAAATAATTTCAATAGTGTAGTGCTTTTTCTCTTAACGTTTGGATAGAATTTATGGGGAAAAATTCAGATTCATTAAATTTGCAATGATAATTTATAAATTGAAAATTGTATGCTCAATTTATCTTATGATAAATAATGTAATAGATTTTTAAACTTGAGGTAATTTTTAAAACATAAATTCTTTTGAAGAACCATCATATTATTTTTCTTGTTTCTTTTTGTGAGAAACTCTTCTATCTCACTCACCTTTTTAAAATTTCTTTCTTTCTTTCTTTCTTTCTTTCTTTCTTTCTTTCTTTCTTTCTTTCTTTCTTTCTTTCTTTCTTTCTTTCTTTTTTTCTTTCTTTCTTTCTTGAAAAGGGAAAAAGGGAAGTAAAAACACTTTATGATAAAATTAAAGATTTACATGGAAAATATTTCAGATAAACACGTTAAAATTGACAATTTTCATGGAAAACTAAAGAGTAAAGTGGTAGACATGTAAAACATTGCTAAATTAATTGAAAAAAGGATGGAGATATTTTATGATAGAATTGAAGACTTATGTGGTAAATATTTCTGATAAAATTGTAGAAAATGTAGAAAAACATGTTAGAAATGAAGATTATCATGGAAAATTTTATATAGATATAATAATGGTAGGCATAGAAGTATTCCTAAATTGATTGAAAGTGGAATTATAAACATTTTATGATAAACTTGAAGATTTACATGGAAAATATGTCTGAAAAAATTGAAGAAATATATAGAAAAGCATGTTAAAATTAAAGATTATCATTGAAATTATACAGATAAAATCATAGGCATAAAGATAATTCTAAGTTGATCAAAGGCAGAATTATAAACATTTTCAGATAAAATTGAAGATTTACATGGAAAATATTTCTGGTAAAATACAAGAAATATATAGACAAACACGTTAAAATTGACTATGGAAAATTTTACATATAAAATGGTAGATAAATTAATTGAAGGTGGAATTAGAAACATTTGTGATAAAATCAAAGATTTACATTGAAAAATTTCTGATAAGATAGAGGAAGTATATAGAAAGACATTAAAATTGAAGGTTATCATGAAAAATAATGCAGATAAAATGGTAGACATAAAAACATTACTAAATTAATTAAGAGGGGAATTACAAACATTTTCTGATAAAATTGAAGATTTACAAGAGAAATATTTCATTAGTTGATGTCTTTTTTATTGTGGCATTGTGTACATTGTTGTTAAGAGATATTAAGGAATAGTGATTTTTGTTTCCTGTTATTTTTGATGCTATTTTTATGTTTGTGTGCGTATCTTCTTTTGGGTTTGTTGGAAGAATATTACTTTCTTGCTTTTTCTAGGGTGTAGTTGCCCTCCTTGTGTTGGCAGTTTTCATTAATTTTCCTTTGTAGGGCTGGATTTGTGGACAGATATTGTGTAAATTCGTTTTGATCATGGAATATATTGGTTTCTCCATCTATGATCATTGAGAGTTTTGCTGGGTATAGTAGTGTGGGCTGGCATTTGTGTTGTCTTATGGTCTGTATGTGGTCTTCCCAGGATCTTATAGCTTTCATCATCTCTGGTGAGAAGTCTTGTGTGATTCTGATATGTCTGCCTTTATAAGTTACTTGTCCTTTTTCCCTTACTGCTTTTAATATTCTTTCTTTGTTTAGTGCATTTTCATTACTATCTTCTAGGAGGACTTTCTGCTCTGGTCCAGTCTGTTTGGAGTTCTTAAGGCTTCTTGTATGTTCATTGGCATCTCTTTCTCTAGGTTAGGGAAGTTTTCTTCTACAATTTTGTTGAAGATGTAAATCCTCACTCTCCTTTATACCTATAATCCTTAGGTTTGGTCTTCTCATTGTGTCCTGGAGTTCATGGATGTTTTGGATTACCAGGTTTATGCATTTTGCATTTTATTTGACTGTTGAGTCAATGTTTTCAATGGAATCTTCAGCATCTGAGATCTTTCTTCTATCTTTTGTATTCTGTTGTTGATGCTTGCATCTATGACTCCTGAATTTTTTCCAAGGTTTTCTATCTTCAGAGATGTCTCACTTTGTGATTTCTTCTTTGTTTCTACTTCCCCTTTAAATCCTGGATGGCTTAGTTCAGTTCTTTAATTTGATTGTTTGTATTTTCCTGTAATTCTTAAAGGGATTTTTGTGTTTCTTCTTGAAGGGCTTCTGCCTGTTGGCCCATGATCTCCTGTATTTTTTTAAGGGAGTTATTTCAATCTTTCTTGAAGCCCTCTATCAGAATCATGAGATAAGGTTTTAAATCTAACTCTTGCTTTACCAGTGTGTTGGGGTATCCGGGACTTGCTGTGGTGGGAGAACTGGGTTCTGATGTTGCCATGTGGCCTTGTTGGTAGGGTTCTTGTGCTTGCCTTTTGCCATCTGGTGCTAGATGATATTCTTTTCTCTGGCTCGAGTTTATTCCTTCTGTGGGCCTGTAAGCCTATGTCCTTACTCCTCTGAGCTCAAATGTGAAAGCACTACTGGGAGATCTCTCTCTCCTGAAGAGCTATGCACAGAAGGCTGAGGAGTTTCCAGGCTCCCTGGTGCAAATGGCAGCAGGAAGACTTCCATCCCAGCTGCTCCACTGATCTTATGCCCTGTGTTTCAAATATTCTTCAATGATGCTTCTGGCTTCTTTTCAAATAATCACAAACATTCATTCAGTTTTAGTCTCTTCAGAACTCCTCTCCATCAGAAGCTGGTCAGTAATGAATAAAAATTACATTTTCCATAGTCCATAAGAAGGACTGGAGAAACCCCAATTCAATGCTGGAGGTTCTTGTACCATTACAGGTGCAAGATGGAGGTCTGGAGGGCACCTACTGAGGTTTAAGGCTTTAATGTCCTAGGAGAAGGATTGGAGCAGAGATATAAATCGAAGTGTGTCAGAGTTTGAGAAAGAGCCAAAGCTCTTCTGTCCCATTTTATTTCATTTACAAGATACCTGCCTTCTCTGGCATGTTCATAGGCCAGCTTTACCTTGTGCATGTGCTGTCCCTTATATAAGGACTTTAGTGGGTTTTTTCCTAGCTCTTGGTTTCGTTCTCATGTTAACATTGATGCCCTTTCCTCCAGTCCACAGTAAGTCATCTCTACATTCTCAAGACTGCAGGACAACACAACATCAACTGTACAGCAGACGAAACAGAAAAAGAATGCCTTGGTTAGAGATCTAATCTAAAGTGTCATGCATTAGAAATGAATCTCCAAGTCTTGGATCAGAGTCTATATGTGGGACATACTAGTACTGTATTATCTACATTTCTAGGTCTTCTCCTGTGGCACCAGGATAAGAGATGGCAGAACACTTTCATTTTAAATCAGAATTCTCTTTCAGGTCTATCTTCAGTTTTTCTCTGAAGCCTCTCTTTGTTTCATTACAGTTTCAATTTCAATTGCTCTTGAGTTCATTTTCCTCAATAAAGAATATGATCAAACCTTTCCCTGATCTCCACGATTGAGTCCTCACTTCCAGCACAAAGGTAAGTGTATAGCTTCTTATACTTCCTGCCCTGCATCTTACTGCTGCATCTGAATTGTGACTTTCTGAGAGCCTTCCCACTGCCAACTCTTCGTGTAGCATCCATGCCTCTTACCATGTAAGATCTTCAATGCAATGCTCAATAGACAGTATGTGGCCCTTATAAAAATTCTTCCTCTGCTCTGCAAATACCATGGTATAAACTTATTAGACAATCATGCCACTTTCCATTGGCCTCATCAGAGTTCTTATTGGTCTTCTCTTAGATACTGAAAAATTCAGAACAGCTTACTCATCATTTTACAGTAGAAATTAGTGCTAGGCTTGCATCATGACAGGAATTCAAGTATGAGATGAAATAACTATTCTCTGAGCATTAGTGGGGGTGTCAATGATTGTAAATATCTATAAAATATTTATGGTTCTCAACTTCTCGCTTTGTCTATATTTTCTCTCTCTCTATTTTTCTCAATCCCTACTCCTCCAACTCCCTACTCCTCCAACTCCCTGGAGACTGACCTGGGCAACACTGCAAAGAAATTACCTCATTCTTCTATTTGCAAATCTGGTGAGTTTCTGTTTTTATGATAGTTTGATTTTAAATTATTTATGAGTTTTAAAAACAAAACTTTTATTTTTACTCAGCATAGATGAGAGAAATAAAATTCTCTCTACTTGCTACTTTTATGAGATTTGGCTTCTTAGGTATGTTCTGGAAGGCAAGAATTCAGAACGACGTGGGCAGCACATGGGAGTGGGTGGGGACTGCAACTCGTGCCAGAAAGTTTCTGCTTATTAGAAAAAAATGGAGATATGCTGGATTCCAAAAGTCAAAGTCTTCATTTTCCTTGCTGTTTAAATTTTTTGAGTTGTAGATATTTCTTATTTAAAATAACAGGAGCCTTCTGTTCCAATATGCCCAAGTTAGGGAAGAAAATAAGGAAAATTTGCAAAATTTCACCTTATTGCTTTCTTCATGGAAAGAAACGTTGTTCCAACTAAATCAATCTAGTAGCCTTGGCTCTGAGAAAAAGTGTTCATTCTGTTTTTAATTTTTTTCATTATGGTAAATCATCTCGAAATTTCAGCCCCCTCTCTGATTCTCAGACTTTGTTCACTTGGTGGGGAAAAATATGTTATTGATGTCAAAATGGTATGGTACCTTCTTTCCAAGAGTCTGTAAGGGTTAGTTGCCCATGGACAGTTCAGTGAAGAATAAAATAAAGTTCAAGCACTGTGTATAGAGTTGAGTTCAACCAAGGATTGTGAAAAATACTATATCATATCTTTGGGAATGTCAACAGTGTTCCTTTGGATTTCTTTTCCCTCTTTCCTCTAGCCATGCCACTATTGCCTTACAATCTGCGAGCATTTCATGGTTTCTCTTAAAAACTGTGTCCAAACCCATACTGCAGGTAGTCTACTCTTCAGTCTCTTAGTTCTTAGGGATCTTACATGCATGTATCCAATTCTTCCATGTAAACCATTCTATCGCTGAGGTCTGAGTCACTCGGATTCCGTCACACTATGCACCTTTGCTCTCTTTCATATCTTAATATTAAATCAGAGCCTCTGGAGACATGGTGGCCACAATTGTTCCTTTTCACATGCTTCACACCATACATTTATTCAATTCTGAGCAATGAATTGCTCAGAAATTGTTAGAGAATTATCAAATGTGTTAAAGCATTATTTATTATTTGGAAAAGATTATCATAATATGAAATATAACTTCAGTTAGGGACTAAGTATTGTTGCTTCCCAAGCTAAGATAAATTGCACTCATGAATGTCATGAACATGGGTGGTACAGGCCAAATTTCCAAAATTCTTCAGAGGAAACACATATATAACCTTTCTCACAAATTAAGTCAATATATTAAAAGTAACAGGTTTTTTTTTTTTTAACTTCATAATGGCAGGTAACCTGCCAACACAGAGATTATTAAGGTCCCAGACTCCATTCTTAAGGAATTGCTATAAATGAACTTCTCCCTAATAAAGAGGAATCCACATTTTCTTTTTCTTTTGATTGGGATATTTAAAGAACAAATATTACAGTGACTATCCAAAAAACCCTGTGGGAACCTGGGGTTATTTTTATAATTATACAACTCTACAGGGAATTTCTATATAATCATGCTACAGATTTTCTTTTTACCTTTAATCTAATAACTTTAACATTTTCAGAATTTGCCCCTGCTTCCTGACTTTTGGAAGACAAATGAATTCTGTAGAAAGTGTGTCCACCTTTCTATACTATCCTTGTGGAGTGTTGAATGGGATGGTTTCATTATACTTTATGGATGAATAAAATTCTATTGTGTGCATGTATAGTACATTTTTATTTTTGAAGAGAGAAACTCATATTTTGCATTTAACATTGTCAGTTTCATTCCTGAAGATAACCATTGTGATTAGGGTGAGGTGGAATTTTAAGTCATTTTAATTTTAATGTTTTTAGTGAATGCGGATATTTTGTACTTTAAAAAATGTGTGTTACCCATTTATATATATATATTTTATGGGGCATGTGATCAGATAATTTTTTTGAGGGCATAATACGTGAATACTATATAGCCATTTTGTTATTCTCCACACAACTTCTTCGATGCTTCTGACTCCCTCTCAAATTCACAACCTCCTCTTTGGTTATTCTTGATATATATAAAATCTGCTGAGTCCAGATAGAATGTAGTTTTGTTCCTGTGCACATGTATTTAGGGCTGATACTTGGATAAGCTCTCAGGGGCTTGTCTCTAGAGAAGGCTAATTTTCTGTTTAGTTGCGTATTCCTCTTTGTCTAGCTGTTAGATGTTGTGAGATTCACCATCCATGTTAATATGTTAGTAGTGGTCTCATCACTGTAGTAGCTTGTTTTTCGACAGTATTTTTTGGGGGACTAATTTTTGGAGTTCTTTATATAGTCCATATATTAAATCCTTGTCTGAAGCTGGGAAAGATGTTCTTACATTCTGTGGGCTGTTCCCTCTGCTGACATTTACTATTCTGATGCAGAATATTTTGTATTTCATGTTATTGCATTAGTCAACGTTTGAGATAGTTTTCTATGACATTGGAGTCTATTTCAGAATGTTCTTGCCAATGCCTATCTATATCTTGAAGTGCCTCCCACTAGGTTTTTCTCTAGCAGTTTCAGCTTTTAAATGAAGACGTTGATCCAATGTGTTTGTGCCCCCCCCCCCAAGGAAAGTGAGAACTGTGAGTCTGCTATCATTTTTCTGCAATCAAGATTACATGTCCTGCTTTGCCACACTATGCGATGAAGCTATTACCATTGTATTTTTGGAGTACTTAGCCAAATTCAGATGATCATAGCTGCGTGTGTTGGTACCTGGGCCTTTTACTCTGGTTTTGTCTCCTTTGTGATTTACATGTCTGTGTCATTAACTTGATGACTGTGCTTTCATGGCTCTTTAGTATAATTTGAGGATATTTGGGTCCCATGGGCACTATTCTTTTTGCTTTTTTTCAGGTGTTTATTTATTTATTTATTTATTTATTTATTTTTGCTTTAATGTGAATTTTATGACTTTTTCTAATTCTACTAAGAAGTAATTGAAATTTTTGAGGAATTACATTTATTATGTAGATTAGCCTTTGTAATGTATTTATTCTCATAAAATTAATTCTGCCAATACAAATGCATGGGAGCTATTTCCATTGTCTAGTATCTTATTCAATTTCATTTCCACCTTAAAATTTTAACTGTAGAAGCAATTCACATTCTCAGTTAAGTTTATTATTATGTGTTTATTTAAATGGCCTATTTAAAATAATTTTGATAGGACTTTTTTCCAGTTTCTTTCATGACAAGTTAATGATTGATATACAGAAAAGCTGTTGGTTTTTGTGTCCTCCAACTTTTCTGCAATATCTTTCAGTTCTAAAAGTGTTCTTGTGCCATATATAGTGTATTTTAAATAGAACATCATGTCATCTGGAAATGGGAATAATCTCATTTCTTCCTTTCCGAGTCATATCCTTTTATTTCTTTTTCTCTCATTGTTGTTTTAGATAAGAATTTGAGCAATACATTGAGTAAACAGAAGAGGCAAGGTTCCCTTGTCTCATTCCAGGTTTTAGAGGAAAAAAATGTGATTTTATAATTTGGTATATCTTTCATTATGTTTGTAAACCATGGTCTATATTATCCTTAATTATAGTGCTTCTATTCCTAATTTCTTCAGGCTTTTACCATGAAGGTACACTGAACTTTCTCAAATGCTTTCCCAATTGTTCAAGAGATTTCTGTCACTGTGTCTATTTATGTGGACCCCTGGCATGAAATCAGATATGTCACAATATATGATTTTCTTTAGATATTTTATCCAGTTTGTAAGTATTTGGTTAAGAACTTTTATGCATTATTCACTAGAAAACTTGGTCTATAATGTTGTCTTTACATTGTGTCCTTATGCAGTATTGGAATCAATGTAGTTCTGGCTTTAAAGAATGAATATGGTATCACTACCTCCCTTTTTGTTTGGTAGAATGAGGTCTGAGAAATGTCAGAGTATTCCTCAGAGTGTGATAGAATTCAGTCGTGACTCCATCTGCCCCGATTTTCTTTCTGGGTACACTAATTCAGTGGTTCACTCTTCTTGTTACTGGTTTAGTTACGTCACTACATTTCATTTTCCTAATCATGTGATCTCAATAATTTATCTGTTTCTTTTAGGTTTCCAGCTTTGGGGAATGGAGGTTTTCAAAGCTTCCTGATGAGTTTCTAGTTTTCCTTGAAGTCAAAGGCTAAATTCCCTTGGAGCCTTCTGTGTTCTCATGGATGAGACTGTGATCACTGTTTTGTGGAGTATTCCTTTCTGTAGTTTCTAGTTCTGGCTTTTTGTTGTCACAATTTGTCTCTCCTTGTACTTTTCTTAAAATGTTCTGGTTTTTCTATCAATATTAAGAAACAGCTTTGCTGCGTATCGCAATTTTGGTTAATAGGTATTTCCTTTCAAGTCTTAAAATAAGTCATGACATGTTTGCCTGTCTTTTGGAAGTACTTTTAATTTGTTTGAGATTATAATGCTTTATGTCATTTGACTGTTCTGTTTCCTCCTTCTGACCCCTCTCTTTTTTTTTTATTATTCGATATAATTTATTTACATTTCAAATAATTTCCCCTCTTCTAGCCCCCCCACTCCCCGAAAGTCCCGCAAGCCCCCTTCTCTTTCCCTGTCCTCCCACCCACTCCTTCCCACTTCCCCGTTCTGGTTTTGCTGAATACTGTTTCACTGAGTCTTTCCAGAACCAGGGGCCACTCCTCCTTTCTTCTTGTACCTCATTTGATGTGTGGATTATGTTTTGGGTATTCCAGTTTTCTAGGTTAATATCCACTTATTAGTGAGTGCATACCATGATTCACCTTTTGAGTCTGGGTTACCTCACTTAGTATGATATTCTCTAGCTCCATCCATTTGCCTAAGAATTTCATGAATTCATTGTTTCTAATGGCTGAATAGCACTCCATTGTGTAGATATACCACATTTTTTGCATCCACTCTTCTGTTGAGGGATACCTGGGTTCTTTGCAGCATCTGGCAATTACAAATAGGGATGCTATGAACATAGTAGAACATGTATCCTTATTACATGGTGGGGAGTCTTCTGGGTATATGCCCAGGAGTGGTATAGCAGGATCTTCTGGAAGTAAGGTGCCCAGTTTTCGGAGGAACCGCCAGACTGATTTCCAGAGTGGTTGTACCAATTTGCAACCCCACCAGCAGTGGAGGAGTGTTCCTCTTTCTCCACACCCTCTCCAACACCTGCTGTCTCCTGAATTTTTAATCTTAGCCATTCTGACTGGTGTAAGATGAAATCTTAGGGTTGTTTTGATTTGCATTTCCCTAATGACTAATGAAGTTGAGCATTTTTAAGATGCTTCTCCGTCATCCGAAGTTCTTCAGGTGAGAATTCTTTGTTTAACTCTGTACCCCATTTTTTAATAGGGTTGTTTGGTTTTCTGGAGTCTAACTTCTTGAGTTCTTTATATATATTGGATATTAGCCCTCTATCTGATGTAGGATTGGTGAAGATCTTTTCCCAATTTGTTGGTTGCCGATTTGTCCTCTTGATGGTGTCCTTTGCCTTACAGAAACTTTGTAATTTTATGAGGTCCCATTTGTCAATTCTTGCTCTTAGAGCATACGCTATTGGTGTTCTGTTCAGAAACTTTCTCCCTGTACCGATGTCCTCAAGGGTCTTCCCCAGTTTTTTTTCTATTAGCTTCAGAGTGTCTGGCTTTATGTGGAGGTCCTTGATCCATTTGGATTTGAGCTTAGTACAAGGAGACAAGGATGGATCAATTCGCATTCTTCTGCATGCTGACCTCCAGTTGAACCAGCACCATTTGTTGAAAAGGCTATCTTTTTTCCATTGGATGTTTTCAGCCTCTTTGTCGAGGATCAAGTGGCCATAGGTGTGTGGGTTCATTTCTGGATCTTCAATCCTGTTCCATTGATCCTCCTGCCTGTCACTGTACCAATACCATGCAGTTTTTAGCACTATTGCTCTGTAGTATTGCTTGAGGTCAGGGATACTGATTCCCCCAGATTTCCTTTTGTTGCTGAGAATAGTTTTAGCTATCCTGGGTTTTTTGTTGTTCCAGATGAATTTGATAATTGCTCTTTCTAACTCTGTGAAGAATTGAGTTGGGATTTTGATGGGTATTGCATTGAATCTGTATAGTGCTTTAGGCAAAATGGCCATTTTAACTATATTGATTCTACCGATCCATGAGCATGGGAGGTTTTCCCATTTTTTGAGGTCTTCTTCCATTTCCTTCTTCAGAGTCTTGAAGTTCTTGTCATACAGATCTTTCACATGTTGGTAAGAGTCACCCCAAGATACTTTATACTGTTTGTGGCTATTGTGAAGGGGGTCATTTCCCTAATTTCTTTCTCAGCCTGCTTATCCTTTGAGTATAGGAAGGCCACTGATTTGCTTGAGTTGACTTTATAACCTGCCACTTTGCTGAAGTTGTTTATCAGCTGTAGGAGCTCTCTAGTGGAGTTCTTTGGGTCACTTAGGTAGACGATCATGTCGTCTGCAAATAATGATAGTTTGACTTCTTCCTTTCCAATTTGTATCCCTTTGACCTCCTTATGTTGTCGAATTGCCCGAGCTAGTACCTCAAGTACAATATTGAAAAGATAAGGAGAAAGGGGGCAGCCTTGTCTGGTCCCTGATTTCAGTGGGATTGCTTCAAGTTTCTCTCCATTTAGTTTGATGCTGGCTACCGGTTTGCTGTATATTGCTTTTACTATGTTTAGGTATGGGCCTTGAATTCCTGTTCTCTCCAAGACTTTAAGCATGAAGGGATGCTGAATTTTGTCAAATGCTTTTTCAGCATCCAATGAAATGACCATGTGGTTTTGTTCTTTGAGTTTGTTTATGTAGTGGATTGTATTGATGGATTTCCGTATATTGAACCAACCCTGCATTCCCGGGATAAAGCCTACTTGATCATGGTGGATGATCATTTTGATGTGTTCTTGGATTCGGTTGGCAAAAATTTTATTAAGTATTTTTGCATCGATGTTCATAAGGGAAATGGGTCTGAAGTTCTCTTTCTTTGTTGGATCTTTGTGTGGCTTTGGTATCAGCGTAATTGTGGCTTCGTAGAAGGAATTGGGTAGTGTTCCTTCTGTTTCTATTTTGTGGAATAGTTTGAAGAGTATTGGAGTTAACTCTTCTTTGAAGGTCTGGTAGAATTCTGCACTGAAGCCATCTGGTCCTGTGCTTTTTTTGGTTGGAAGACTTTCTATGACTCCTTCTATTTCTTTAGGCATTATGGGACTGTTTAGATGGTCTAGTTGGTCCTGATTTAATTTTGGTATTTGGTATCTGTCAAGGAAATTGTCCATTTCCTCCAGATTCTCCAGTTGTGTTGAGTATAGGCTCTTGTAGTAGGATCTGATGATTTTTTGGATTTCCTCAGTTTCCGTTGTTATATCTCCCTTTTCATTTCTAAGTTTGTTAATTTGGATACTTTCTCTGTGCCCTTTGGTCATTCTGGCTAAGGGTTTATCTATCTTGTTGATTTTCTCAAAGAACCAGCTCCTGGTATTGTTGATTTTTTGTATGGTTCTCTTTGTTTCTACTTGATTGATTTCGGCCCTGAGTTTGATGATTTCCTGCCTTCTACTCCTTCTGGGCGAAATAGCTTCTTTTTGTTCCAGGGCTTTCAGGTGTGTCATTAAGCTGGTAATGTATGCTCTCTCCATTTTCTTTTTGGAGGCACTCAGGGCTATGAGTTTTCCTCTTAGCACTGCTTTCATTGTGTCCCATAGATTTGGGTATGTTGTGTTTTCATTTTCATTGTGTTCTAAAAAGTCTTTAATTTCTTTCTTTATTTCTTCCTTGACCAAGGTATCATTGAGTAGAGTATTGTTCAGTTTCCACGTGTATGTGGGCTTTCTGTTGTTTCTGTTGCTATTGAAGACCACTTTTACTCCATAGTGATCAGATAGGAGGCATGGGATTAGTTCGATCTTCTTATATTTGTTGAGGTCTGTCTTGTGACCAATTATATGGTCGATTTTGGAGAAGGTACCATGAGGTGCTGAGAAAAAGGTATATTCTTTTGTTTTAGGATAGAATGTTCTATATATATCTGTTAATCTAATTGGTCCAAAGCTTCAATTAGTTTCATTGTGTCCCTGTTTAGTTTCTGTTTTCCTGATCGGTCCATTGAGGAAAGTGCAGTGTTGAAGTCACCCACAATTATTGTGTTAGGTGCAATGTGTGCTTTTAGTTTTAATAAAGTTTCTTTTACGAAGAAGGGTGCCCTTGCATTTGGGGCATAGATGTTCAGGATTGACAGTTCTTCTTTTTGTATTTTTCCTTTGACCAGCAAGAAGTGTCCCTCAGGGTCTCTTTTGATGACCCCTCTCTTATTCCCTTCCTTGCTATATTTAAATCTTCTGGCTCTTAATTTCATTCAATGTTGTAACATGAATATTTGTATATGTATATTTGTTTTATATATATATATATATATATATGAATATACATCCTTGGATTGGATAATTAATTGGTTACTTGTTTATGGTTTCTAACAAGAGATTTAATATTGTCCTGATCTTTCTAAGTCTGAATGTGAGTAAACCTCTTTCTCGCATAAGTTTTAGTATTGTTTTTCTGTTTTCTGAATTTTTATTTGTGTTTCTTTGTTTGATGTGTTGACTATTATGTTGTAGAATGGTCCTATTTGTTAATGGAGATCTTATTTGGCTTTGCGTTTTCATGTCTGTTTTTTTTTTCACTAGGTCTAAGAACATTTTTCCTATAATTTCATATTTTTAACTTGGATTTTTTATCTTTAAAAGCCATATAGCTTATTAAATGTATTCTAAAGATTCTTTGAAGTTTTGCTCAGATTTCTTTTGTTTATTATTGTTCTTGTCTTTTCATTTTTTTGTGTACGAATATTTTCCTGTACTCAAATTTATTGTTCTGTTTAGTTTTGCTTATTTTCTTTTTTCTTTTTCTTTCCTTTTTTCTCTTTCTTGTTGCATTTTGATTTGATTAATTGGTAGATAAATGGATCAATGCTTTCCCTTCAGAGTTTCCTTTTGATTCTTTTTCAGACTCTTAATTTTCTTGCTGAATTCCTACATATTTTAAACTTTCTAAGTTTGTGGCTCTTTTGTCTCCTTTGATAACTTTGTGTTCTAGCTTCTATCTTGATTTCTCTATCTCACTTAATTGCTTTTTGCGCCATCTGTGTGGTGGCTGGTCTCCTTTAAATGTTTAACTCTGAAACTTTTTGCTAACACTCTAGTAATCCCATTTCCTCTCCTTTCTAACACAGAATTTGTGAGACCAGAGATGCTGTAGTCATTTCTTGCCTCATATTTTGTATGTAGTTATTGTTTTGCACATCTTTGGGGGTGGGAGTGTCTTCAGGCTTTTATTTTTGCCCACTCTTTTTGTTTGTTGTTTGTTTTATTGCATTTACATACTCCCAGTGCTTTAACTTCCCATGGTATTTTATTTTCTACTGTACTGTCACTGAAAGTGGCTTCAGGTCCTTCTTATGTTTTGCAAACCAACTCAGTGTTGACTTACAGTGATAAATACTTGTATCACTCAGTTGTATCCATAAGACTTTTTAAAGACAGTGTCATTATTTGAAAAAATGTGCTGTGTTTCGTAAGAGATAAATATATCACAATTTAAATAGTGAAATGAGAAAGAATTGGGAATTTGGGAGAAAAGAGCAAAATTAGAATTAGAAACAAGTATACTGGCTGGTTTTGTATGTCAACTGGACACAGGCTAGACATCAAAGAGGAAGGAGCTTCACATGAGGAAATGCCTCCATGAAATCCAGCTATAAGGCATGTTCTCAATTAGTGATCAAGGGGAGAGGGCCCAGCCCATTATGGGTGGTGCCATCCCTAGGCTGGTAGTCCTGGGTTCTTTAAGATAGCAGGCTGAGCAAGCCAGGAGAAACAATCCAGTAAGCAGTACTCCTCCATGGCTTCTGCATCAGCTCCTGTCTCCACGTTCCTGCCCTATTTGAGTTACTGTCCTGACCTCCTTCATTAGAGGAGTAAGCCACGCAAATCCCTTTCTTCTCAGTTTGCCTTTGGTCACAGCATTTTTGTCAGCAATAGAAACCCTGAGTAAGACAATTAGTTAGCGGTATGAGAGGTGTTGCAGAGGCTGGTGTAGATGTAGAAATGAAGAGGAAAATCACAAAAGTCTTTTCCAGTGAGATACAAGTAAAGCACAATATCCTAGCAATTTCAGTACAAAATTGTTAATAATAATAATAATATAGTTTAAAATAAAATTTAAAGTAAGCATATTACAATAAAATTAAGTAGTAACACAAATAGAAGTTCATTTGCCCCTTCTGCACCATTTGGATGGAGTGATCTCTCCCTTTCCTTGAACTGTGAGTCCTAACAATCTCCATAGGTCAGGGTAGAAATTCTCAGTATTCATGAGAGCTAAAATCAAAGGGGGCAGTTATCCATTAACACTATGAGAGGCAGCTTTGGCTCCTTTTACACACCTTACCACTCTCATTTCACATGGCAGAGAATCTGAGAAAAGAAAAGAGAAACATGAGACTTAAGAGTATTTAGAGTGGAGTTAGGTATTTAAGTAGACAGTACACTGGTTTGTATAAGGAGCTTAGAGTCTTGGGCAGAATTAGGCAAAGCAAAAGAGAATTTTAATTTGTAGGAGAAATAATTTCTGTGTATCTAGTGTGAAAACTGAAAACTGTACCTGTAGTTAAAAAAGATACTAATTTAAAATTTTCAGGGGCTGGAGAGACGGCCCAGTTGCTAAGAGCACTGACTGTTCTAACAGAGGTCCTGAGCTCAATTCCTAGCAACCACATGGTGGCTCACAACCATCTTCAACAGGATCTGATGCTCTCTTCTGATGTGCATGAAGACAGTGATGGTGTGCTCACATACACAAATAAAACAAGGCAAAAATTGCAAAGAAAAATAGATTTTATACATTCTTACAAAACATAATTCGTGTGACAACATATCAATTAGCTCAACCTAATCATTTAATAACCAGCATATATTAAAACAGTATGGTATACACAATTCATTTATGAAAGTAGCTAATTAAACTTTAAAGAGATTGGTCAGGGGTATGTTTGTTTTGTCTAGGCTTAGGGAAACACAGACTACTTGGAGCAATATCAGGATAACTATCTGGAGAATAATATATATTGCAACAATGATGGTAGATGCTGCTCTCCCAATAGAGGGCTCCTGATCTAAGTGTTGGTGTCTTGCATTGTCATGTATTTGGAAAGTTATCCTACAATATGATGACGTAAATGACATCAGCAAGTGGTGCTTTCTCCTAGTTAGAGACTTATTATTTTATTATTTTATTCATTTACATTTCAAATGATACCCCTCTTCCCGGTTACCCCTCCAACAGCTCCTCTCAATGCTATCCCTCCTCTCCCTTCCCCTTTGCCTCTATAAGGCTGTTCTTCCACCCATTCATCCACTTCTCCCATCTCACCCCTCTAGTATCCCCTAGGCTGGGGCAGCAATTTTCCCTTCCTCTCATTGAAGTCAGATAAGGCCATCCTCTGCTACATATGTATCTGGAGTCCTGGCTACCTCCATGTATACTCTTTGGTTCATGGTTTAGTCCCTGGGAATGGTTACAGATGTCCAAACAGTCAGAAATGGTCATGTAGTGGTATCATCAGGAAGCAAACAAACAAACATACAAACAAACACCGTGGAATATTGTACTCAGAACAGTGAAGGTTATAACCCTCCAAGGACTTTCAAATTTCTAAAAGATATGCAAGAGAACATCCTTTTCCCCATGACTGCATTATGAGGGAATGAATGAGTAGGGCTGCAGTTAGTACTGTGGGGTCCAACTGAGAGGCTGATCCTTGAAGGAACCTAAGGGGTCTTGGGTGGTTCATGGTATGAAGACAATATACTGGGCTAAATTGCTTCAGATTAATAGTGGTTCCAAATCTTGCCCATACTTTAACACATACCCCAGAGATTCTGTGTTAATTGGCTTTGGAAAAAAGTCTAAGTACCAGAGTATCTAAGAGCCAATAGATGAAAGGCATAGTAAAATACAAGTTATCAATGGGAAATCTGGGGCCAAGAGGCATAGGTTGACTTATAATGAGAATCTAGGACGAACAACCACATACAGCTCTCTCCTAAAGGCAACTCTTGTCATTGCTTCTAACCATCTCCTAACTCTACAAGACCTAATATCTGGATCCACAAAAGTCAAGGAGGGATGCATTCATACAATGTCCCTACCAATGGAGACAAAACATGTAGGAAGTAAAATTGATAAATGAGTTCTGTGATTAGCAGTAGATACTATTACTGGATGCTTACAGGAGGTCAGTAGAATCACAATGAATGTAGGCAGTAGGGAAAGTTAAAGTCTTGTGTTGTTAGTAATAATTTCTGTTTTGCTTTCCTCGTGGCAACCTACTCCTAAGACAGCATTCTAAAACTACAGCCCCTTAAAAACACTGAGGAAGTCATTGGGTTAATTATTCAGTTGGTGAACTTGGTTATTCTTTTTCATGAGTGAATAAACTGCTGTTTATCCAGTGAGTCTGCAGGAGGGTTTATAGTGCTTTACCTACTTCCCATCATTAGGAATCATTAGCTTTCCTATGTAGGGCTTCTGAAGGCTGGTATATAAGGATAAACCAAGAACTTTCATGGCACTTGATTGTTCCCACAGATAATTAGAGACAGGTACAGTTGCAGTGTGTCATGAAGCTTACATAGTATGGAATCTCCTGTTATGCACCAATGGATCTTGTTTTATTCTGTGGTTATATATGGTATTTGGTTGTTTGTGCTGCCAATGCCTGGTCTTACCTTACATCGTAGTAACTAATGCCAGAACTTGTAACTACTATCTATAGAAAGGATTTGAGGCAGTCTAAGCTGAGTTGTCATTAAGTAGAAAAAGATTCTCAGCAGCTAAAATAAGCCTTCAAAATAAAGCAGTCAAGAGAACAAAAATGGCAGGGAGACAGGTCTTCTGGTTAGAAATATGTTTTTATGTTGTTAATGAGATATAGGTAGGCATCTTTTGTGGATCCAGAGTACAGACTTCAAGGCTCCTAGTAGGTTGGCAGCTGCAAATCTGGCATTACTGTTCCTTCATCATGAGTCTTTCTGGAATGTTGCCTAACTGCATTACTTACTCCCTCAATAAATCAGGCACAATAACAATATCTGAGCTCCTGTGTTTATTTATCCCGTGTGCCCAAATACATAAAGATGAAGCACTACTATCAAAACCAGCCCATGTGCAACAACACTCAGAAAGAGAGTTGGAGGAATTTTCAACTTTCTCAGAAAAATGTAAGGAAAAAAAACAGACTTTAAAGGTCCTCTTGGGATGGCATGAACAATTTAAATATTGGGTGATGTTCAATAACTCCCCCCCATAATACACATCATGACAGGAAAAGAAATTAAAAGTTGGAGTGTCATTTGAGTTCCTGATTGATTTGATAATAAACAGAGAGGGAAAATGTTTATGTTATAGAAAAATAATCACAGTTGTAGCTATGAAAGAATGAGGATAAAAGTGGTAAATACCTTATCTTTGAGATTTCAAAGGCATTAATGTCCAAATGGCACATCTGGCTTAGCGATATTTGGATGAGCTGAGATGTGCAAAGATGACATGTCAGGGTGGGGTCTGGGTATGGCACCAACCAAAACATCACATAGAGAGAAGAGAATGTCACACACCTGCTACAAATGTGACACCAGAGAGACATGGATGCTCTATAGCTGATATGTAGATGTGGAATTATTGGTGCAGGGGAGAGTATGGATACTGAACATCATTGGCACAGCTTTACAAAGGTCGGGTGCACAGGAAGTGCTGCTTGCTAAGAACCATCTTGACATCTGGCACCGAGCATGACGAGGCAGCAGGGATATGTGTCCTCCTGTTTTAGGTCTCCTGCTAGAAGAGACAAGCCACTGATGTCATAGACTCCAAAATAATCTCAGATAGCAGTGCTGTCTCTGAAAGCTTAAATGCACATACATTTGTGTGTTGGAAAGAAATTCAGCTGTCAGTCCAAAATCCGATACTTCACATCAGGGTGACTATTTCATGCTTAGATGCTTTAAATTTATTTTAAATCAATTAGTAAAAGTTATCACTTATTGGATGACAATGAATTCACTCCCCTTCCATGATGCTAGGAACATCTAGCCATGGGTGTGTCACAGGGACTATGGAATATGATGTGTAGTCCATATGGAACATAGAGTAGCTGGCTCCTAGATGGCCCCTGAGCTCCAACTCAGTTTTGTGGTTTTCTTCACTCTCTAGTCATCATTCCTCAGAGACGTTATTAACTCTAATGCTACTTTAATTAAAAAAAATTCCTAACCCATGCAGAATCCATTTTGGCATTGATAACCTCACTTTTATCTGTAGCTCTCCTGTATAGTGAGCTGATTACAATGTAAATCATTTATGACATAGGATTGTTTACCAGCATGCTCTTCTAATATCTTGATTTCTACAAAATTACTTTGGCTCTCAAAATTGAAAATTTCCCTTTTAATTAATGTTCATTCATTTTATGAATTTGATGCTAATATAGTCCATGAAGATGCTTAGTTAGTCATAAATAAAATGTGATGCTATGAAAAGACACAAACTCACCGTAAGTTCCACTTGCAATCTTTTCTCTCCCTTTTCCACAGTGTTCACTGAGCCTTATGTGGAGAATTGTTTTATAGATGTATCCATTAGGACTGAGCCCCAGACCTCTGCATTTTGTTTGATTATGGTTTCTGTAGTGGTCTCAATCTGTTACAGAGTTTTCTTTTCTTTTATTTTTTTAGGCTTTCTTTTTTCTTTATTTAAACTTCAAATGTTATCCCCTTTCTTGTTTACCCTCCCAAAACACTCTATCCTCTTCCCTCTTTACCCCTGCTCACCAACCCACCCACTTCTGTTTCCCTGTCCTGATATTCCTCTATACTGGGGCAAAGGGACACTTTCATAAGAAGTGATTAATGTGAGGAGAGGGGATCTCAACCTCCTGTGGGTAGTACCCTTGAGTCGAGGGTTCTGGGTGCTGTAAGAAAACAGGCTGAGCAAGCCATGAGGAGCAAGGTAAAAAGCAGGACTCTTCGTGGCTTCTGTATCAGTTTATGCCTCCATTCTCCTGCTCTTCTTGAGTTCCTGTCCTGACTTCCCTGACTTGTGGACTACAACTGCAAATGGAAACAAATCCTTTCCTCCACAAGGAAAAAATAATGTGACAAACAAAAGCCAAACCTGTTCCTAGGAAAATATTAATACAGAAAAGAAACAAAAAAGAACCAATGAAGTAGAATACTGAGCTTTAGTAGGCTTGTGTCAGTTAAAGCTATCTTAAGTAAACTGAATCCCTATGGATGAATAAGTCCAGATAAAAGATGCAGTACCATTGCTAAATAATTAAAATGGAATAAAAAATATAGAAAACAAAAGTCTCATTTTAAATTATAATAAACCTTGGCAGAGGTTATCTTTGTAGACTTTAATACATGACATTTTACCTTGGGTTCACTTCCCTCTTTCTGCATAGGAATAAAACACCTGGGTAACAGAGCTGATAAAGCTTGTGCAAGTGTTTCCAGTGTGGCTGTTCAGGGTGCCTGGTGTATGTGGAGGGATGATAGGACTTGCCTTTATATGTAGAACTCAAGTCAAATAGAAAAGCAATGTGTGAGATTCATGTACAGACTAGGGCTCAGGAGCATGCACGTGTGAATTACGGTCATTTGTAAACTTTACAATTAGATATTGCCTCACTCAGAATGTACAAAGTCAAATTTTAATTTTTGGTGAGACAGTGTAATTGAAGGCTTATCTTAAAAATACTTTCTTCTGAGCAAGTAATTGTCACCTATAAAGAAACATTCTTCAACAAAGAACATTTGTTTTCATTATCTATTTACTTATTCAGGCTCTCAAAGTTTGGAGTTTTAGTATAATAATGAAAGAAAGCAATACAGTACCAAAATAAGTAAAATGTAAATGTATTTTGGAAACAATTTAGAAAGTAACATTTCCACAAGACTTCATAAGAAATAATCCCGAATATTTTTGTAAACATCATCTCTATAAATTTGTAAGATTTTATAAATTAATGTCATTATTACTTAGAATCTACACCATCTATCAACTTCCAAAACTCATCCAACTTTTAGAAAATGTAAATCCATGCAGATAGTTTACAATAAAGCTAAGTGGTATAAACTTTTATTTTTGGATCAAAATAGCTTATATCTTGCAATAATAGATCATTTTAAATCAAGTGTATAACTGACTATAAATTTGGAGTTTGTTTGATTCCTATAAATTTGTTTTTCAAATTTGTAAGCTGTTTTAAATCTCAGTAGAAATCTATATGCTTCCACATAACTGTGTGATATTCTTGCTATTCTGGGAAAGAGAATGATTTTACACAAAATGGGCCAGAACTCTTAGATATCACAGTAATGTCTACTAATTAATTTTTAAAATAAAAATTTAATATCTGTATCTGCTATTTTTGTCTTTTCTAATCGTTAAGTAATTGAATATCTATTGAATAGATAACATATTGAAAGGAAGCAATCATTTTTGAAGCCTCTCCCAGTGGAAATCTGCCAAAGCGAAATATGACCTTGGGTTTTCTCCATACACTGTGCTGCCAGGTCTCTATCACTGGAAATGCTTTCTCCACCCACACAGCATCCTCATCCAAACTCCACAGAGAGAGCCAAGTCTTAGGAGGAGCCACCTGCTCCTGTGTGGTGGGAGGCTCCTGCAGGGAAGCTTGGGTGCTCTTGGCATTTCTGTCTCTCACACCCCAGTCGCCATTCTCAGGTCTCTGCCAGGACTCTCTTCGTCTTCCTGTAAGAGCTCCTCTCTTTATGACATCCAACAGACAAATTCCCACAGTGCTGAAAAGTTTCAGTGTTCTTGAAAATGGACATACTGTAAATGGAGACAGAGACAGAAGCCGTAAATCAGAGATCTGTTTTCAAGGGAAATCTTTCTCAATTTGTTGTCTTCTGATAAGACACCAGAATTCATTAGGAGTGTGACAGGAGACTTTCTTCCTAACAAAGTCACCTTGTTTACTCCAAACATTGAATATCCATAGTGTAAAACAACACCCATAAATATTTTTTAGTATCATATTTCTTTTGAACTATGCACTTATTCAAATATCATACATGAAGGCTTACATCACTATAGCATGAGAAGAACATAAAACCTTTGTAGATAACAATATGAAGATTCACAAATGTGGTAAAAATTTCTTAGGCTTTGTAAAGGGTCATCTTCATGCTCAAGTGATAACAGGATGATGCCAACAATTGCAAACTATTACAGCTTATTGTATCTTGAACACTGCAGTTCTACCCCTGTCTGCTAATAACATTGAGTGTTAACCTTATTTCTGTAAGTGGCACTATTTAGTTTATTGACACACTTGGATATAATAGAGATCAGCAATTGTTTTACCATCCTTGTAAAACTGATCGAAATTCTTATTAAATGTCTTCGATCAGCCATACCTCTTCTATGTTGTTCTAGCTCTAAACATCAGAAAGGTGGGTGAGTTATAAAATGGATGTGCCTCATGAAAGCAGATGCGTTGAGAGCTGTTCCTGGGATCCCTGGTAGAGTTTCAGTCCTGCCTGGGATCTGAATTTGGCTCATATTCTGTGGTTAATTTTGAAGATTCTGTTCTAATGGTTATTCACTTAGTAGGGATGCATTTGATTAATTTGACATCACAAAGCTTTTTAAATCCTCTTCAGTCATCTCACCTAAACTCTAAACCTCAAGAAAACAGGCAAGCATGATGAATGCACACATGACCTATGCATATTACTTTTCCTGGAGCCCTCCTGATGCTATATACTATGGTTAATGCAACATCAGAAGACAGAGGACAAGGAACCACATGGGTGAGTGTCAGCCTGTGCTTGGTGATAGATGTTGCCTAATGAATGTGTGCTTTAGGATTCAGATAAAATATGTGGAGGTTCCTGGTTTCTTTCTTGTGCATTAGTGGGTAAACTGAGCAGTCTGAACTGTGGATGACACTTCATATCAATCTCACCATTTACAAATCAAAAAAAATTAAGGGTGGAAGAGGAACAGAAAGAAGCTGATAATTTAGTCAGAATGCCAGAGAGACCTGGAGAGAGAATAGTTGAAATTACTTCAAAGGCAGGTGAAAAAAATAAAAATAAAAGGAGTTGCAAATTCTCTTCTACTCTCAGTAACATTGGAAATTCAGTATCATTTTTAGGTAGCCTGGAGCAATGAACTGACAGACGTTTAAATTAAAAATCTGCAACACGCCTGCACCTATCCCACCTTTAAACCTGTGTTTCTGTGTTGTTCTTATTTTTAAAATTTAAATGTGTCTCAAATGTTGTTAAAGTAGGGAACCATTATTTTTAAAACAGACAAGACAGTTGTTTTATTAGTGTTACAAAATTTACTACAAACTCCCTTTGACTGCTGTTTCAAATACTATCTAGTTTCCTAGCCAGTGAACAGATTCTAAAACAAAATATTCCCAAAGGAATAGTGTGAGCAACTGTGCTTAATTTGTTTGTACTTTCTAAGGCAGCAAAACACCACTCAAGTTATATCAATGACCGGAATGAAACACTATTTGAAGACATAAAAAGTATCTACTGTAAGTGATTTGGTTAACACCATTGGAAAATACATATTTCCCCTGTGAATGATAATTTAAAAAGGACAAACCTATATTTTGGGTATAAGCCATTTAATGATGTAAATTGTGGAATATGTATGCAGAAATTTTCTAGTCTCAAATTGGATATTTAAATAAGTGTTTTATTTTACCTTTGACATATCTAAGTCACCATTATAAAATAGATTCTCATTTCTATTCAAAGCAATTTTCATGTTAATTAGGACTTTTTCATTCTTTCAATAAGCATGTATTAACATAGTATGTGGGCGTATATCTCTAAGTTATATGTGAAAATGTTTTAGAGGTTAGAATAGCCAGCCACCATTCTACCACGAAGGGGGAAAGGACTCATTAGCACTCACATATAACCAAAGAGCTAGGGGACATTGATACCTTCTCAGAGAGTCAGTTTTCTGATAGGTTGCGGACCCTGGAAGGCGAATCATTCTTTATTGGGTAACCCACACTCAGTCACAGGAAAAATTGGATGCAATAGATTATAAAAGAGAAACAAAAAAAGAAGATATGAAGTGTGTGGAGTGGATGTGCAAAGAGCTATGGAGGAGTTGAGGGTGAATATGGTCAAAAGACATTTTATGTAATTCTCAAATGTACAGTAAAATAAATTAAAAAATTAAAATTAAAAATTTCTAAGAGTAATATTTGTTTAAAATGCCATTTTGGAGGCTGGGGCTATAGCTTAGCAGTAGACTGCCTAGTATGAAGAAGACCTCAGACTTTGTCCCACCCCTATTCCACACAGTTATTTTTATAAAATTTTGTTACAAATATAATGCTTATATAGCTAACTGGTGTTTCCAGTTTCTCACATATTAGTAATGGTATTTAGTAGTGATTTGAAGAAATTTGTCCTTCTGTAAAATGGTATATAAAGCATTCCTTTGTGACTCAGGAAAATGTAAAATTAGGTGTGAAAACCTTAATTTCTTGTTTCCTTAATTCTGTTTTTAAAAAATAGCAAAATTTGTCATCTATCTATTATCTATCTATTTGTCTGTCTGTCTATCTATTATCTATCTTTATGAATATGAGGGCTTTGCTTGCATGTAAATCTATATATCATGGGTGTGCATGATGCATGTGGAGGTCAGAAGAGGGTGATGGAGTGATAGATCTTTTATAACTGGAATTATAGACAGCTGTCAGCCACCAGGTAGGGGCTGGGAACCAAATTTAGATTTTCTTGAGTTTTGAGCTACTGAGGCATCTCTCCAGCTCCATATACCTATATTTTAAAAGGAATAGAATATAGCCAGACACAAAACATGGATACCATAGCCTAGAGGCACAGAACTTGGTATGAAGAAGTCTCTGGTGTGCCTCAGGCATGTATGTACACTGCCATGCCCACTGACTGGCAGTTCATACAGGAAGAAATCTCCTTACTTTCAAGAGTGTGGTTTCATCTCAGGGGCTGCTCCCTCCTCACCTATCCTGACGTAGATACCTAAGGGCACCTGAAACATGCCAAATAATAGTTGTAAGAACACAAAATAGAAGCTGGGTGATGGTGGCATACATCCTAGGTCTTGGGAGGCAGAAGTAGATCTCTGAGTTTGAGTCTAGCCTAGACTATGGGGAAAGTTCCAGGATATCTAGGAACACACAGGGGAACTCTGTTTAAAAAAAAACAAAACACAAATTAGAAGTATGGACAGATACTATGGGGGTAGAGACATCAGAGATGTGTTGTGAGAGTATCTGATTACCCATTTCCTTTGTGTGACTGAAGCAAAGGCTTGTTCCATTAAATTGATTTTTACTGTATCTTGGACAAGTCCAGATTAGGATGTAGCTGCTTCTATATCCATGCTGGCTGTTCCCAGGCAGCTCTCCACAGTAAGAACAACCACTATTCCTCAAAGAGCTATATTTTAAGGGTATTGATAGAATATAATGATATGCCATGATATAATCAATTTTAACAAGTTTTGTATTTTAGATTTAGTATTTCATGTATACTTTATGTATTGGTATCCTTTATATTCATTTTACACATTTAATAGAAATGCTAGCCTTCCTCAGACCTTTGGGTGTTGTGATGGTTTATGTAGAGAGAGCTTTGGACATTTATTTCAATACTTAGGATCAATATAAAATAAGAGAAGGGGACTACTATGTTTTGATTTGGGACACAGTGTTAGACACACTATTCTGCATTTTTCCATTTTATATCTGACCTTTAAAGTAGATACATTTATCTCCATTATTATAGGCTAGGGGGCAGAGATAGTAAAGAATGAACACAGTAGCTAGAGAGTGAATGTGGGCTGCCTTGGGGTGGCAGTGATGGGATTTGGACTAGTTGACTTTTACTGCAGGGCCTGAAGGATTTCATTATCCCCTTTAATATCCTGCTTAGGAAGTATTTGATGCATTCAAAGACAATTTTATTGTACCCCAGTCATTATTTTATGAGATTTTTGTCTCGTTATAAATTTCTAAGCCTGAATGAAGCTTCATAAGACAATAACAAACAAGTGCTAATAACTCTTAGTCAGTGGTACTTAGCCCTTCTATAACTTTGGTCTGTTTAACAATAGGAAAGCAGTTATTCAAAATGTCTCCAACATTCATTTTATATATATATATATGTATATATATATATGTGTGTGTGTGTGTGTGTGTATGTGTGTGTGCATGCACACATGTGTGTACATGCACACACGTGTACACATAGACATATATACACAAGGAACCTCAAATAACTAAACCCAGAACAACTTAGCATTTGACAGCAATCCATGTTTAACTAATTAGAAAGCATCTTTCAATTCAGAATAACAACTGAAATTCAGGCTTAGAAATTTTGTTCAAGTAACTCTACCAAGAGGACTCGATTAGTATTAAGTGTTTTTCTGAAGGCAGAGAGGTTCCAATTTTGATATTTGTTGAGAGTAGATGTTTTAGTTCTTTTTGTATAAAGAAGGCAAGTGACAGCACAGTTTTTCTGTTCAACTCGCCACCTGATAAACAAGAAACATATTATTTATTTATATCAATACAAGATGTATGAATCCTAGCAAGGGTTTATTTTTTGTTATTTTATATTTTGCTTAAACCAGGTAAATGAGTGATATCTAATTTTAGATATAGTCCAAGTGTGATCCTCAAACACCATCAAAGAGATTATTCATCTATATTCAGCATTTAATGCAATATGTTAATGCAATATGTGAAGTCTGTAGCAGAGGAACTTAGAAGAATGGCACTGAGAAATCAATATCATTCTTGCAATGCAGCTGATCAAAAGCAAAATATTGAATTAGATGACAAAATTGCTTCATGGGCATTTTTTTTGCACCTCATAGGTTAACCATACTCCAATGAATGGCTGCACATCTACGAGTACTACATGGGCTGCACATATTGAATTTTTGTGGGTTATAAGAGAAACAAATAAAAATGCAGTTACAAAATAGGGAAGGTGTAAGCGAGTAGGCATGGACCTGGGAGTTGTTAGAGTCTGAACAGGATGACAAAACATTGTATAAAATTCTCAAAAAGTTAAAATAATATGTTTAAACAAACAACACAAATACTTTAAAGAATACACAAAACTCTGACTTCTAAGAAAATGATATGGAATATCTGTTACTTATTAAGAAGATTAAGTTGTGGTTGGCAGAGATAGCAAAATCATTCAGTCTTTCTCATAACTTGAGAAGGTTCAGGATAGAAGAAAGCACTGGACACAATATAGCACAGGAAACACAAGTACAGTTATAATCAACATTCATTTTACCAATGTCTCTGAGCTTCATGTGTGTAAACTACGTGACATCAAGTGTGAATATTGACAAAGAGGCTCCTTGATGTTAAAATGTGATGGCAGGCTCACCCTCTACAGATCTGTCAGTCACATTGACTGGATTCTATGAACTGACCAATACCAGATGACAATTGATCTTTTTTTTTTAAAGACATACTGGAGTTCTGCATAATAACACCAATAGTTTCCAGTCCTCCATCTTGAGTGCCCTCTTCAGCTCTTGCCCCTCCACGCTGATGTCTGAAGGTGGGAACAGAAGTCGTAAAGTGTGGAGTTTTTCCAGAAAGCCCAGAGTTCTGCAGACAAAGGACACTGAATTTTTCATAACTCTACTTCCCCTAGAAAGAATGGATCAGTCATCACTGATTGCAAGTCTTACTGGTTTGTAGAATAAGACAACTAAAATAATAAGAATTGAAAATAGGTCTCTGTGAGTCTCCTTTACTCTCTTAACCATAAAAATGTCATTAATAAAATATAGTGTTATGCTAACATATAGATTAAATTTTACTTTTAAGTGCCAGACATTTTAATAATTACACACAAGAAGAAAGAAATAAAACTACATATTTTACCAAAATTAAGTAATTCCTCAAAACAAATTTCAGTATCTCACAACACACACACACACACACACACACACACATGCATATATATAATTGATATAAACATGGAGAATAGCAACTAAGTAATTAAAACGTGGATAAATAAACCCCAATTTTAAATTGTTTACTACAGTACTTGATTTACACAGAAGAATGCACTAAATGAGAACAGTCAAAACACACAAAAAGAAAATTCGTAGATATAAATCCTACAAAATGGAATAATCTTACATAAGAATCGGGGGTTATGAGACTGGATATAAATAAAACCTGGATGGTATATTCATAAGAGAATCATACTAGATTCCAAGGCAAAAATAGATAAAAATGAGAAGGCAGGAGATGTACCATGTAGTTTGTAATGACAAGAGAGATAGAAAGCCCAGATAAGGTCTCCAGATTACTTGAATTTTTCTCCTACCCCCACCACTAAGAACAATCTAATTACATAGACTTTGTGTAAAACAAAATTAAATAAAACTGGAGAGAAAGTACCTGAGTAGGGAACATGAGTATCAAGGAAAGCACCCTGGTAAGTTCCATCTAGTTTTCTGTATGTTCCTCTTGCAGGATGTCTTAGTTCCTGTTCTATTGCTGTGAAAACACCCTGACAAAGGCAACTTACAATAGGAAGCATTTAACCTGTCTTGCTTAAAGTTCTGTGGGTGAGTCCAACATCATCAGGGCAGCAAACACCACATCAGCAGGCAAGAGCAGCAGTTTAGAGACTACACATTGAGGTAACAACCACGAGGCCAGGAAAAAGCCAACTAGAATGGCAGGGGCTTTGAAATCTTTAAGACCACTACTAGTGACACAGTCCTTCTGTATGATGCGCCCTGATCCTTCCCAAATAGTTTCAACAACAGAGCAATAAAACATTCAAACTTATAAGCCTGTGAGGGCTGTTTTCATTCAACCACCATACCTGATGTCTGCAAAATGTGAGGTGCAGGAAACATGTTCCCTGGGAATTTTAATAAGCATGGTTTAAAAAAAAAAAACCACTAAAAGCCTCCTCAAACACTATCATAAAATGAATGAAGATGATGCATCATGACCAGGAAGAAATCTAAACAATAGCTCTTCTTCTGCACTGAAAAGAGTGCCTTATGACCCATATCAACAAATACCCAGGGAAAATTCTTGTCACTGAGGTTTATAATCAGTCCCTGATGCCTAGTAAGGATAGTGAATGCCAGTGATGTACAAGAAGGTGTGGCTTATAAAAAATATATAAGTTTTGAAGTTTTATTCTATCCAATGAAGTATCACTGGGTATATCAACCACACTCTAGGACAAGACCCATGCCTAGGAGTAATTAGAAAACATGAGACAAATTCTGTGTTTTCTTTGGGGCCTTTTGTTTCATTGGGTTTTCTTTTGACATTTTTTTTTTTGTTTGATTTGGTTTTGGATTTTGTGAGGTTAATTTGGAAAGAGAGAGAGAGCAATAGCATGAAGTCGGTTAAAAACGGAGATGAGAAGGGTCTGAGAGGATCCAGGGGACAGAAGCATTAGATATATTCTATGAAAAAATTTAAATAAGAGATTTTTTTCATTTTTTGAGATTATAATTTAATTATTTTCCTTTTTCCACCTTTGAAACCCACTTATGTCCCCTTCCTATCTCTCTTTTGTGTCATTTTTTTCTGTAATTACTATTACACATATATGTGCAGCACAAGCATACACACACGCGCACACTTCTAAATACATAAATACAAGTTGTTCTGGGTCATCTAATGTTACTCTGTATGTATGTGTGTTCAGGGACAGTCATTTGATATTAGATAATCAGTTGATGCTCTTCGCCGGGGAAGAGTGCTTCTCCCACTACCTTAGTTGCCTGCTGTACTTTGAGGCCTCAGGAGGTTTCCTCTTTCCATATTAGCATGGTCTATTAGTCTCTTACCAATGAACGATTATGTTTAGACAGCCATGTTGGCAGATGTCGCAGGTGTAACTTCTGACATGAGTCAACCTTACAGAAAATTTCCTGATCCTTTGGCTTTTGTAATCTTTCCACACCCACTTCCTCAATGATACCTGCACAAAAGGTCTAGGAGTTGTGTTGTAAATGTCTGAGGAGGCATCAGGCTTCATAAGACCCAACTCAAAGGTGTTGAGTATGAATTTTGTTCTGTTGTAATTTTTCTGTAATGATCTACATTTGTGGTAAAGAGAAATTGCTTTCATGGAAGTTGAGACCACTTTTATGTGTAAGAACAAGTGTTTAGAATGTAGTTAGAGATTATGCTTGTTTATTAAAGTGACTGTTGTAGGTTCTCCTCCAACAAGTATGGCATCGCTACTTAGGTAGTTTGCTAAGTTTGTTGAACAGGTTTTAAGTACAGTTAGAGAGCTGTTAGTTACCATGCCATGCTTCATTGGTATCATAGCTGGGATGAACTGAAGAGTGCTTTCCCCCTTTGGAAGCTTGCATAGAGCCTTCAGGTACCATAAATGGTAGTCTTCAGGGAGAAAGCTTTCAAATTGGTTACAGCTCAGGTGCCTCTGGGCCCTGTGTGAAATGTGTTGTGTTTTCAGCAATAGGAACTTGGCTTTGGGAGAAACCAAGGACAACAGCAATAGCTTGGAAATCTCTTTAACAGCCTTGATCAACACTCTAATGAGGGATTGTCATGAATGATGTTGAGATTTTTGTTAGATGGTTTGTTGGTCTTGATGGTAGTATTATCAGACCAGATGAGAAATTTTCATCGAGCCATATATGTATAGTTATACACAAACTTATGTATATCATGGGCATTTTCAGGTAGTTAATAGTGTGATTGTTTATGACTTTTTCAAACAGCCTAACTATTGTTTTTACCTTCTTGATGCTTCTTTGGTATTTTTCTCCTTTCCCCTTCCTTAATTAGATACCCTCTTTTGTTTATACTTACCTTTTCAGATCACATGTTCGCCGCTATTCACACCTATATTTTTCCTTCTTACTTCTCGACAATTTCTCTTTTTATTTTCTTGGATGTGGTTACCCCAGGCTGTATACATACATCTGAATATTTGGAGCTAGGAAAGTCATATGTAAGACAACATGCTAGGTTCCTCATTCTGTATTTGGTTACTTTATTTGATATCATCATTTCTATATTCATCCACTGCAAAGCTCATGATGTCATTTTTTAAACATCTTTAAATATTTCCCAGTGTGTGAGAATCACATTATCTGTTTGTTTGATGTAGTGTACTTGGGGTTTCTATTTCCTAGCAATTGTTACCAGAGCAGCAGTGAACATAGCTGAGTGAGTATCTGTGAATTAAGGATTCCAATCCTTTGGGCATATGTCAAAGACTGATACAGCTAACTCATATTGTAGACTTATTAGCCTGTTAAGGATTCCTCACATTCATTTCCAGAGTTTCCACACCAGTCTGCAGTAGCAGCAGAAGTTAAAGAGTTTTTATCCTTGGTTTAGTGGAGACCGCAAAAAAGCCTGGACATGATCTTCACCTGGCAATCACAGAGCCCTTCTCATCACTTTTGCTTTGCTCTTAGTGTAGGCAAAGGGGAAATCAGAAGACAGTCCTCCAGCAGAGAAAGTCCAAGGGTTGGGAATGGGGGACTCATGAGCTGCAGGTCCCATCCCCAACCTACCACAGCAGGCAACTTCCCTAAATCCCTGGAATACATAACAACTAAAGTCTTCCAAGTGCTATTTTTCTATACTCTACCTGCTGCAGAAACACAGCACTGTGTGCATTTGCTTGTACATTTCCAATTCTGTTTTCCTCCCCTTGCTGAAAACAAAAACAAAAACAAAAACAAAAACAAAAACAAAAACAAACAAAAAAAACCAAAAACATCTTATAGAACCTGAGGCTGAGAGCATGCAGCTATGATTTGGGGTTGTTTGACTGATATTCTTGGCCTTGCATTTAATATTCTACTTTCAATTATTGTTTCTTTCTTGGTGTTTTTATCTTCTAAGTGCTAGTAGTGTCTTTCATCTTTGTTCCTATCTGCCTCTATGATTTGTTCTGTTCTCTTCTCTTTCTACCTCTTCTTTGTGTCTCTCTCTATCCCCTCCCTTCCATTTTTCTGTCTCTGTCTTTGTTTCTTTCATTCTTTCAATGTCCCTCCTATCCCATGTCTTAGTCATGGTATATACTTGTATGCCTACATGTATATTTCTCCTGTTTTGAGAACAGAGGGTTCTGAGAACGATGAGCCCTAAGCTGGAGGAATGGTAACTCAGCAGTGGCGAGTTGAGAAGTGAAGAGGGACTTTCTGAAGGAGACTTAGGTAGGGCAGCTGTGTAGACAAAGGTTCTCCAAGCTCCCCACTGTGGTTCTTGATGAGATAGAGAGTACACGCGTATCTAGTTTAT
Source organism: Apodemus sylvaticus (assembly GCF_947179515.1). Lineage (NCBI taxonomy): Eukaryota > Metazoa > Chordata > Mammalia > Rodentia > Muridae > Apodemus > Apodemus sylvaticus. The sequence goes on along the minus strand of NC_067484.1, from coordinate 11,069,711 downwards.
AGACATTTCATCGTGGAAAGTGGCTATATACTATCTCCTCAGATATAAAATACCTTTTGCAGAAAGGGATGTCTGGGAAGGGAAACTACTGTGGAGTGTGTCACATGTTACAGGCCACGATTCTTGGTAGGGAGCAGGAAGCTGCCCACCATCCTCAGGTGGGTGCCCGGGTGCTAGGGTCTCTGAATCCACTCAACCTTATGAAGTACCCTGGCATGGTCTATGGCCCCACAGTATATGAAACTTTAAAAAAAAAAACTAATAATTTTTTTAAAAAAATTGCAATCGAAATGAGGCATACTTCCAGATAAGAAGATCTCTGGAAGCCTGAGATAATTTAAACCATAGGTTTTACTTTAGAGAGTCACTGATAGGCCAGGAGACTTTCGTGGTTGTCATGTCATCTTTTGTGCTTTTGTAAACATAATATTAAGCCTTTTGCAATGGTTTGCTGACATGGTAGAAATTTCAAAATATGTAAAAATTTTTGAAAATGCGTAACAAAAGACTGCAGAGTTACATATTTTCCATATATGAAAATTTTAAAAGCAGATATATAAATCTTTATTCTATGAGTATTTAAACATGAGTATTATTACTTTTCATATGCTTCTTAGTCCCTGAGGTTATATTAAGAGGGAAGCCTGGAGACATGGCTCAGCTCTTAGGAGAAGCTGCTGCTATTCCAGAGGACACAGGTTCAATTTCCAGCACCCACATGGCAACTTAGAACTGGCTGTAGCTCCAGTTCCAGGAGATCCTATTACATTTTATGACATCTGTAGGCACCAGGGATGCACGTGGTGCACAGACATACTTGCAGGCAAAACACTCATATGCATAAAATAAAAATTAAATAAAATTGAAAAGTATCAATTGTTATAGTTTCTATCATAGTTTGCTTCTCTGTTGCTGTGATAAACGGTCTGACTAAAAGCAATTAGAAGAGCCTGGGGCTTGTTTCACCTTATAGGTTACAGACCACTTTGAAGGGAAGTCAAAAGAGAAGCAAGCTCAAAGCAGGAGCCTGAAGTGGAAACCACAGAAGAATGCAGCTTAATCATTTGCTTCCCCTCGGTTACTCAGCTACCTTTCTTAGAAAATCCAGGTCCACCTACCCAGGGATGGCTCCACCCACGTGGGCTATTCCTACCTACAACAATTAACAATTAAGGAAATTACCCACGGACATATTCACAGTCCAGAAAGTTGTAGCAAATTCCTTAGTTATAATTCACTCTTTCCAGGTATGCTCAGGTCTGTGTCAAGTTGTTAAAACAACAGACATAATAATAAGTGCATCATATATGAGGTAAGTAAAGTAGAATTTCTGTTACATATTTAATGTGAGAATACTTGCTTTTCTCTGGAAGAACGATGGCAGTAGTGCCAAGAATGTGTCCCACGCAGTCAGTGAATGGCGAGGCTTCAATAGTGGACACAGACTGATACCTGCACCTTGATGAGTTCTGGGAAAGGAAAATATAGAAATGAATCAGACAAAATAACTTGCATGTCTTCAGGAGCTGGCTCACTGAAAAGTTTTTCCCTGTCCGATAATGAGGTCCTGAGTCTTGATTGCCAATGGCCATTAAAAATCCAGTTATGATGGTGTGTGCTTGTAACTTGTACAATGGGAAAAGAAACAAGAGGATCTTAGAAGCTCTTTCACCAGTTAGACTTGCTACTCCAACAAATTCCAGGTTCAGTGAGAAATACCATCTCAAAAAGTAATGTGGAAAAACACATCCATCAGTCATGATACCCAACCTGCCTGTATGCCAAATGTATTTCTCTACACAAGTACACATTTATATATGCATATACATGCATACACACACACACGCTATACACACATACTAAACATTTTATCCATTTATCTATGTGTGTATGTATTGATTATGTAGGCTTATGTTTTTCAAAAGCAACTTCTAATAAAGGTAATTAAGTGCTTTAACCTCCCTGCTAGCCCACTACCCACCAGAGGTAGTGGGAAGGAAAGGTTAATATGACATAGGAGGATATGGATCTGTTTAGAAATAGTTCTTTGGAGCAAATCTAATCTGTGTTGTCAGGCTGATTATCAGCAATTCAATTCACATGAATCATTAGTGGTAGCTTGAGCTGCTAGCAAATACCATGCATGAATCAGCAATGATTTGGTTCAATCCCAGAGAAACCACCAGGCTGTGCCAATTGGCTGGAGTCAGAGAAAGTGGCAGGCAGTCACCAGAAGTTCTTTGGTGCATTTCTCTATGAAATCATGAGAAACAATGACCAGCAAAGAATGACAAAGCAAACCAATATCATACAGTGTGTCAGTGAAGACCAACATCAGCAAAGCCCAATGATGACCAGCAAAGAATGGTAAGGCATACCAATACCACAGAGCATCAGCAACTGTCTGTTGGGTTATATTTATAGCTTTTCCAAACATCATGGGTTGTCTAAAGCATCCACTCTAGCAAAGCATTACATGCCTCTTTTCCAGGCTGCTTCCAGAAAAACACCATATGTTTATCTCAAAAAACACTCTTCCCATGTGTGCCCTTCAGCGAAAACATCCTCTTAGCAGACAGTTTCCATAAAACATCATGTAACACAACCGAGTCTCCAAAGGAACAAGAAATTTCAACTTCATATGCATGTATGTATCTATCTACCTGTCTGACTATTGATCTTCTATCACTTGATACTTGCGAGTAGGTGTGAATATGATTGAGTAAAAAGTTATGGATATAGAATATGTAGAAAGCTGAGAGAAACATAATTTAAAAGTCAATTGTTAAATTATAGGTTTGAGCTAAAATAACTCAAAAATTTTAGAACAAGACTAATTAAGTATAATGCAATCGAATATATGCTTTTTCCTATAGTCACATTACCAAGCTGCTCTCTTTATACATGATGGATGCTTTTTAAAACCCTGTCAAACTATGTGTTTACATTTGACCTCTTTAGACTTCACCTTTGACCTAAGTAGTAGGAAGTTATCATTATCTTTAGATAATTTCTCTTAACTGGACACATGGAGGTGTTCTTGATACATAGAGATGTCCTGCCAACCTCCCCTCAGAGTGCTTTTTGGGCCATCATCTGAGGTATATTACTGAATTGCTAGGGTTTAATTCTATTACCAAGGTGATAAGTGGAACTTTACCTTCTCTATACTGCAGCTGTAACTGGAAACAGGTTGTGCAGCTTTACTTAGAGTTGGATTGTTTCAGCTGTCCCTATAAGGAATATGAGCTGTGAGCGCAGAGACACCCACAGCAAAGGTCACAAGACAAAGCGTCGTCTTGAGTAACACATTTGTAAGCTAACGAATACTTAGCATAGTGAGAACTCTCAGAAGCAGAAAGGAGAGATCCTACCTTCCATCGTCTGCAAAGAGCTTTGCCCTGCACTTTGAATGTGAATTTCTTTCACACTCACAAGACTGAATTTTTGTGATCATAGGTAACTAGGCTGAAAATTGAATTTTCAGCAACAGTGAAGAGTACTACAATATTGATATGATCCAAGGTCATCAATTAGCTTCATCTTCCCTTAAATATTGCCTTTATAATAAAGTTATATGAGATGCAATAATAAAATTAGCATTGTTGGCATTAAGTATTTTTAGTTCTTTCTACCAAAGTAGCTTTCACAGAATTATCATCCTTTCAAGGTTAAATCCTTCTTTTCTATCTGTGCCAGCTTTGTATTCATCCATTAGTTGATGATTAATTTAATTCCTTTCTTGGCTACTGTGAATAATGGGACAGTGCACACAGAAGAGCACATATTTTTTGACACACCAATGTCACTTAAATTACTATTTTGGTTCCTGGGTCATAGGGTACATATTGGAACCTCGGTCATAGTTTCAGGAATGATTCTATTGTTATATTTCCATTGTGTTCAAGGAGTCCTCCTCTCGAAACAAATCACTTCTTTCATTAATACATGTTGCTTTTCATGATTTTTTAATAAAACCATTCTGATAAATATGAGGTCATATGTCCTTGGAGGTATGATTTGCATTCTCTATTGGAATATAATGTTATTCTGGCAATAGTAGATTTGTTGCTTAAAGCTAAGACATGCACTGTCTGCAGGTTTGCTCGTTATGTTTAAGATCACTTCAGTTATATAAAGTCCTAGACATTTTAGATTCAGATTTTATATATCCATGAAAATGTCATTGATATTTTCATCAGAATTAATTGAATCCATGAATAGGTGTGAGTAATATGAACATTTTAAAAGTATTAACTTTTCTGAGACGTGCATGACGTGCTGCTCTTCATCTATTGGTGCTTCCTTAAGTTTTTTCATACCTTATTTTTTATTTATTTGTTGTTGGTGCATGTATGTATATGTAGTGGGCACACACGGATGTGTTGATATTCATGCCTGTGCTCACCCATGAGCAGGCTGGGCTAAGGTGTTAGGAGTCTTCTTCTATTACTCTTTACCTTACTGCTTTGAGGAAGGTTGTTTCACTGAACTAGAACTGGGATATTCTGACTAGCCATGGGTTCCTAAGGTCCAGCTGTCTCTGCCATCACCTGCAATGCTGTATTACAGGTATATGCAATCAGAGCTCTGTTTTCATGTGGGTGCTCATCAAAAAACTCATATGTGATATTTTAATTCTATCATCTCTCTCAAGGTAATGCTGACCTCATAAAATAAAAATTAATAGTACTTCTTTTTCAATTTTGGAATATGTTTGTAAATTATTACTATTGGTTCTTAAAGAAATTCAACAAAAAAGTATCAGGTCCTAAAGCATATCCTGCTAAGTGGGGAAGTTTCATAGCTCACTTGCTTGTTTTATGACTGTTTTTTTGTCTTCTGGGCTCAGGTTGGCTGTATCTAGGAACTTGTGCTTTGCTTTTAGATTATCAGTTAGATGCCAAGGAGTTATCCATGCTGATCTTATCATGGTCTTTTCAATGCACGAACCTTGATGTTTTTCCATTAAATATACTTGGATTTGAGTCTTCTCTCCTTTTGTTAGTCTTGATACATATTTATTATTAGGGACTTGAGAGATGATTTGTGGATTGGCATATCCCATTTTATAGAACATTCCACATGAGCTTAAGAAGAATATGCATTTCTCCTTTTTGGATGAGATATTCTTTGTGTGTAAATCTACAATAAAATTTCAGAGTATTGTTATTGTTGTTTCTGTTGCTTTTCTTTCTAAATGATCAATGGTGTTAGAGACTTTTCAACATAATTAAATAAAAGACCTGAAGAGCCCAGTGTCCTGTGCTTAAGCTCCATTCTCTATTGCATGCCTTTCTTTTTCATTATTTCTTTAGAAAACATTCTTTCATCAGCACATTCACTCAACTCCTTTTGAAAGTTTTATGACTTTGGGACAAATAAGTTATTGAACTTGCAGTTATCAAATCTGATTGCTTTGAAGGAGAACTGATTATGTATGTTAAAGGAAGTAGGTAGTAGATAGTTACTTTTTAAAAAAAAATCCATGGTGTGGCTAATAATAATTTCCAAGAGTTTTTCTCTTAAAATTTATATTTTAAATTTTATTATGTGTGTGTGTGTGTGTGTGTGTGTGATTAAAAAGACAACTTTCAGGAGTTGAGTCATAAGGCTTAAATGGCAACTGTGAGCACTTTTATTGGCTGAGTCTTCTCTTTGTCCTCAGGAGTTTTTTTTCCTACATCACCTAACTTTTATTTTTTTTCTTGTTTCTTCTTTTCTAATCTGCCTTTAATGTTCTTTGAACAGAGTTTAGAGTTTCCACCTTTCTTACCACTATGACTTTCTGTTGTGCTTCTTGTGTGAAATTTTTATAGTAAAATTCTTAAGTCAGTGGCTTCAACAGTTATAACACCCAGTGAAAATTTGGTGTTTGTCCATTCTGAGTGAAGCTAAGGCTCAGAATATTACAAGGAAATCAAAGCCCCCGATATCTAAATATCTTTTTCACAAAATGAAAGGTATGAACTTCCAGAGGGTCAAGTCTAAAGAAGATTGGTTTTTGAAATCAGAAAAGGAATTAAAACCCAGATATGGAATCTCGATTCAGTCCAGAGCCAACTCTCTTAGTGAACAGTTCTTATAAGTCAGAACTGTGGTGACCATTCTTCAGCTCTCTGTAGATTTTAGATATTAGCAGCACTAGCATACAATCTGGCTTCAGTACACTGACAGGGAAATGTGATGGAACATTCTCTAACTAGACTATGAACATTTTAAAAATCATTCTGCTTAGTCTTCCTTCCTGCTCATTCCTTTAGGCAATTAAACATGTTGTCTGTCATGCTACTAAAGTACTCTCTGGATCAAAAGGACTTTTTGATGTTTCAGAGTCTCATTTCTCCCTTGAGATTGTTCCATAATGGTTTATGTATGGGTCAGCACTTGAAGGAGAATGCAGGAATACAAAGTGCATCTCATACCTTGGGCACACCCATTCCTTACTCTGCAGAAGAAGCAATTTAGGTAATTCCCAGTCTTATATTGAAAAAGGCAAATGTTCAGGGTAATAAAGATGAGAACAAATTAAAATCTTCTATGAGATATGCAATTCAATAGAAATTGCAAAATGATCAAATTCAAGGTTATCTTGGCGTCTTGGTAAGACATATGCTTGTTATGTAGAACTTTTATATAAGGAAACATCCTGAGAAATTTGGAACATGCTATTAATTTTATTTATTTTTATAGTTTGCTATCTTACTATTCTTTTTATTGTTTGTTGTTCTTTTAATTAATTAATTAATTTACTTTACATCCACATTGCAGCTTCCCTTCTCTCCTTCTGCTCAGTCCCATCCTCTCAACTCACACCTCCTTTCTCCTCAGAAAAAGAAAGGCCTCCTAGGGATATCAAAAAACCTCTGTATATTATGTTGAAGCAAGTCTAGGTGCATCTTTTCCCAATGAAGCTAGACAAGTCAGCCCACTTTGGGAAAAAGGGTAAAAGAAAGGCAACAGAATCAGAGACAGCTGTTAGGGATCTCACATGAAGATCAAGCTGGACATCTTTTTACGTATGTGCAGAGAGCCTAGGTCCTTTCTATGCATGCTTTCTGGTTGGTGGTAAAGTGCCTTGAGAGTCTCATTGGACAAAGATTAGTTGATTCTGTAGATTTTCTTGTAGTGTCCCTGACCTCTCTGGCTCATTCAATTCTTCATCCCCATCTTCCATAGGATTCTCTAAGGTCCACCTAATATTTGGCTGTGGGTCTCCGCATCTGTTTCCATCAGCTGCTTGGTGAAGACTCTCAGATGACAGTAGTCTTCTGTCTCTAAGTAAAGCAGAATATTATTAATAATACAGGGGTAGGCTCCCTTTCATGGCATGGTTCTCAAGTAGGGTAATTGATTGGCTATTCCTCAATTTTAGCTCCCTCTTTACCCTTGCATATCATGTAGGCAGGACAAATTGTGAGTAGAAGGTTTTGTGCATAGGTTCGTGACCCATCCCTCCATTGGAAGTCTTCCCTAGATAGAGAAGATGGCCATTTCAGATTCCATATCCCCCATTACTATGAGTCTTAGCTAGGGTTACCCTCATAGATCCCTGGCAGTTTCTATTTTCCTAGGTTTTCTAGCTTGTCCCAGAGATTTCCTTTTATCAATTCTAGTTCTCTCTCCCTCCAGCCTCCCAAAACTTGATCCCTCATGCGCCTTTCCAAACCCCTCTCCACTCATTTCCCTTGCTCCATCCTCCCCTGATGTCTTTTCTATTTCCTACTATCAGTGAGATGCAAATATCCCTCCTTGGGCCCTCCTTGTTACTTAGCTTCTTTCGGTCTGTGGATTGTAGCATGGTTATCTTGTACTTTAGGGCTAATTATTTATAAATGAGTACATACCATATTTGTATTTCTAAGTCTGGGTTACCTCATTCAAGATGATCTTTTCCAACTTCATCCATTTGCCAGAAAATTTCATGATGTCATTTCTTAATGGCTGAACAATACTCCTTTTATAAATGTACCACATTTTACTTATCTGTTCTTTGGTTGAGGGACATCTAAATTGTTTCCAGTTTTGTGTTATTATGAATTAAGCTGATATGAACATAGCTGAGCAAGTGTCCTGTTGAAACATCTTTTGGGCACATGCCCAAGAATGGTATAGATGGGTCTTAAGGTAGATCTATTCCCAATTTTCTGAGAAACCACCAATTTAATTTCTGAAGTGGTTGCAGAAGATTGCACTCCCACCAGCCATGGAGAGGTATTCCCTTTGCTCTATATCCTCAATAGAATGTCACTTGATTTTTGATCTTAGCCTTTTTTTACATGCTGGGGAATCCTCTGCGTATATGCCCAGGAGAGGTATAGCAGGATCTTTCGGGAGTGAAGTGCCCAGTTTTCTGAGGAATCATCAGACTGATTTCCAGAGTGGTTGTACCAATTTGCAACCCCACCAGCAGTGGAGGAGTGTTCCTCTTTCTCCACATCCTCCCCAACACCTGCTGTCTCCTGAGTTTTTAATCTTAGCCATTCTGACTGGTGTAAGATGAAATCTCAGGGTTGTTTTGATTTGCATTTCCCTGATGACTAATGAAGTTGAACATTTTTTAAGATGTTTCTCCTCCATCTGAAGTTCCTCAGGTGAGAATTCTTTGTTTAACTCTGTACCCCATTTTTTTAAACCACCTTTTAAGTTTATTCTTTTTTTCTTTCTTTTTAATTTATTGATATGTTTATTTACATTTCAAATGATTTCCCTTTTTCTGGACCCCCACTCCCCGAAAGTCCCATCAGTCCCCTTCCCTCCCCCTGTTTTCCCACCAACACTTCCCACTTCCCTGTTCTGATTTTGTTCTATACTGCTTCACTGAGTCTTTCCAGAACAAGGGGCCACTCCTCCGTTCTTCTTGTACCTCATTTGATGTGTGGATTATGTTTTGGGTATTCTAGTTTTCTAGGTTAATATCCACTTATTAGTGAGTGCATACCATGATTCATCTTTTGAGTCTGGGTTACCTCACTTAGTATGATGTTCTCCAGCTCCATCCATTTGCCTAAGAATTTCATGAATTCATTGTTTCTAATGGCTGAATAGTACTCCATTGTGTATATATACCACATTTTTTGCATCCACTCTTCTGTTGAGGGATACCTGGGTTCTTTCCAACTTCTGGCAATTATAAATAGGGCTGCTATGAACATAGTGGAACATGTATCCTTATTACATGCTGGGGAATCTTTTGGGTATATGCCCAGGAGTGGTATAGCAGGATCTTCTGGAAGTGAGGTGCCCAGTTTTCGGAGGAACCGCCAGACTGATTTCCAGAGTGGTTGTACCAATTTGCAATCCCACCAGCAGTGGAGGAGTATGTTCCTCTTTCTCCACATCCTCTCCAACATCTGCTGTCTCCTGAATTTTTAATCTTAGCCATTCTGACTGGTGTAAGGTGAAATCTCAGGGTTGTTTTGATTTGCATTTCCCTAATGACTAATGAAGTTGAGCATTTTTTAAGATGTTGCTCTGCCACCCGAAATTCTTCAGGGGAGAATTCTTTGTTTAACTCTGTACCCCAGTTTTTAATACTGTTATTTGGTTTTCTGGGGTCTAACTTCTTGAGTTCTTTGTATATATTGGATATTAGCCCTCTATCTGATGTAGGGTTGGTGAAGATCTTTTCCGAATTTGTTGTTGCTGATTTGTCCTTTTGATGGTGTCCTTTGCTTTACAGAAACTTTGTAATCTTATGAGGTCCCATTTGTCAATTCTTGATCTTAGAGCATACGCTATTGGTGTTCTGTTCAGGAACTTTCCCCCTGTACCGATATCCTCAAGGGTCTTCCCCAATTTCTTTTCTATTTGCTCCAGAATATCTGGCTTTATGTGGAGGTCCTTGATCCATTTGGAGTTGAGATTAGTACAAGGAGACAAGGATGGAACAATTCTCATTCTTATGCATGCTGACCTCCAGTTGAACCAGCACCATTTGTTGAAAAGGCTATCTTTTATCCACTGGATGTTTTCAGCTCCTTTGTTGAGGATTTTGTGGTTCAGCTCCTTTGTGGGTTCATTTCTGAATCTTCAGTCTTATTCCATTCATCTGCCTGCCTGTCACTGTACAAATACCTTGCAGTTTTTAATACTATTGCTCTGTAGTATTGCTTGAGGTCTGGCATACTGATTCCCCCAGAATTTCTTTTGTTATTGAGAATTGTTATTGAGAATAGCTATCCTGGGTTTTTTTTGTTATTCAAGATGAATTTGAGAATTGCTCTTTCTAACTCTATGAAGAACTGAGTTGGGATTTTGATGGGTATTGTGTTGAATCTGTATATTGCTTTTGATAAAATATGCATTTTAACTATATTAATCCTGCCAACCCATTAGCATGGGAGATTTTTCCATTTTCTGAGGTCTTCTTCCATTTCCTTCTTCAGAGTCTTGAAGTTCTTGTCATACAGATCATTAACTTGCTTGATCAGAGTCACATCAATGTACTTTATACTGTTTGTGGCTATTGTGAAGGGTGTCAGTTCCTTATTTCTTTCTCAGCCTGCTTCTCCTTTGAGTATAGGAAGGCTACTGATTTGCTTGAGGTGATTTTATAACCTCCCACTTTGCTGAAGTTGTTTATCAGCTGTAGGAGCTCTCTAGTGGAGTTTTTTGGGTCACTTAGGTAGACTATCATATCATCTGCAAATAGTGATAGTTTGACTTCTTTGTTTCCAATTTGTATCCCTTTGACATCCATATGCTGTCTAATTGCCTGAGATAGTACCTCAAGTACAATATTGAAAAGATAAGGAGAGAGGGGACAGCCTTGTCTAGTCTCTGATTTTAGTGGGATTGCTTCAAGTTTCTTTCCATTTCGTTTGATGTTGGCTACTGGTTTGCTCTATACTGCTTTTACTATGTTGAGGTATGGGTCTTGAATTCCTGTTCTTTCCAAGACTTTAAGCATGAAAGGATGCTGAATTTTATCAAATGCTTTTTCAGCATCCAATGAAATGACCATGTGGTGTTTTTTTATTTGAGTTTGTTTATGTAGTGGATTGCATTGATGGATTTCCATATATTGAACCAACCATGCATCCCTGGGATAAACCCTACTTGATCATGGTGGATGATCGTTTTGATGTGTTCTTGGATTCAGTTGGCAAGAATTTTACTGAGTATTTTTGCATCGATGTTCATAAGGGAAATTGGTCTGAAGTTCTCTTTCTTTGTTGGATCTTTGTGTGGTTTTGGTATCAGTTTAATTGTGGCTTCATAGAAGGAATTGGCTAGTGTTCTTTCTGTTTCTATTTTGTGGAATAGTTTGAAGAGTATTGGTGTTAGGTCTTCTTTGAAGGTCTAATAGAATTCTGCACTGAAACCATCTGGTCCTGTACTTTTTTTGGTTGGAAGACTTTCTATGACCCCTTCTATTTCTTTAGGGATTATGGGTGGGTTTAGATGATCTATTTGGTCCTGATTTAATTTTGGTATTTGGTATCTGTCAAGGAAATTGTTCATTTCCTCCAGATTCTCCAGTTGTGTTGAGTATAGGCTTTTGTAATAGGATCTGATCATTATTTGTATTTCCTCACTTTCTGTTGTTTTATCTCCCTTTTCATTTCTAATTTTGTTAATTCGGATACTTTCTCTGTGCCCTTTGGTCAGTCTGGCTAAGGGTTTATCTATCTTGTTGATTTTCTCAAAGAACCAGCTCCTGGTTTTGTTGATTTTTTGTATGGTTCTCTTTGTTTCTACTTGATTGATTTCGGCCCTGAGTTTGATGATTTCCTGCCTTCTACTCCTCCTGGGTGAAATAGCTTCTTTTTGTTCCAGGTCTTTCAGGTGTGTCATTAAGCTGCTAGTGTATGCTCTCTCCATTTTCTTTTTGGAGGCACTCAGGGCTATGAGTTTCCCTCTTAGCACTGCTTTCATTGTGTCCCAAAGATTTGGGTATGTTGTTCCTTCATTTTCATTAAATTCTAAAAAGCCTCTGATTTCTTTCTTTATTTCTTCTTGGCCAAGGTGTCATCGAGTAGAGTATTGTTCAGTCTCCAAGTGTATGTGGGCTTTCTGTTGTTTTTGTTGCCATTGAAGACCACTCTTACTCCATAGTGATCTGATAGGAAGCATGGGATTAGTTCGATCTTTTTATATTTGTTGAGGTCTGTCTTGTGACCAATTATACGGTCGATTTTGGAGAAGGTACCATGAGGTGCTGAGAAAAAGGTATATTCTTTTGCTTTAGAGTGAAATGTTCTATAAATATCTGTCAAATCCAATTGGTCCAAAGCTTCAATTAGTTTTGCTGTGTCCTTGTTTAGATTCTGTTTTCTTGACTGGTCCATTGAGGAGAGTGGAGTGTTTAAGTCCCCCACAATTATTGTGTTAGGTGTGATGTGTGCTTTGAGCTTTAGTAAAGTTTCTTTTACAAATGAGGGTGCCCTTGCATTTGGCGCATAGATGTTCAGAATTGAAAGTTCTTCTTGGTGGATTTTTCCTTTTACCAGCAAGAAGTGTCCCTCAGTGTCTCTTTTGATGACTTTAGGTTGAAAGTCAATTTTATCTGATATTAGAATGGCTACTCCGGCTTGTTTCCTGAGACCATTGGCTTGTAAAATTGTCTTCCAGCCTTTTACTCTAAGGTAGTTTTTGTCTTTGACCCTGAGGTGTGTTTCCTGTATGCGACAAAATGTAGGCTCCTGTTTCCCTATCCAGTCTGTTAGTCTATATCTTTCTATTAGGGAATTAAGTCCGTTGATGTTAAAAGATATTAAGGAATAGTGATTATTACTTCCTGTCATTTTTGATGCTATTTTTATATTTGAGTGGTTATCTTCTTTTGGGTTTGATGAAGGAAGGTTACTATCTTGCTTCTTCCTGGGTGTAGTTTCCCTCCTTGCATTGGAGTTTTCCTCCTATTATTCTTTGCAGAGCTGGGTTTGTGGAAAGATATTCTGTAAATTTGGTTTTGTCATGGAATGTCTTGGTTTCTCCATCTATTGTGATTGAGAGTTTTGCTGGGTATAGTAGTCTTGGCTGATATTTGTCTTCTCTTAGAGTCTGCATGAGCTCTGCCCAGGATCTTCTAGCTTTCATGGTCTCTGGTGAGAAGTCTGGTGTGATTCTGATAGGTCTTCCTTTATATGTTACTTGGCCTTTTTCTCTTGCTGCCTTTAATATACTTTCTTTGTTTAGTGCATTTGGGGTTTTGATTATTATGTGACGGGAGGTATTTCTGCTCAGGTCCAGTCTGTTTGGAGTTCTGTAGGCTTCTTGTATATTCATGGGCATCTCTCTCTTTATGTTGGGAAAGTTTTCTTCCATAATTTTGTTGAAGATATTTGCTGGCCCTTTCAGCTATAAATCTTCACTCTCATCTATACCTATAATCCTTAGGTTTGGTCTTCTCATTGTGTCCTGGATTTCCTGGATGTTCTGGGTTACAAGATTTTTGCATTTTGCATTTTCGTTGACTGTTGAGTCAATGCTTTCTATGCTATCTTTGGCATCTGAGAATCTTTCTTCTATCTCTTGTATTCTGTTGTTGATATTTGTATCTATGGCCCCTGATTTCTTCTCAAGGTTTTCTATCTCCAAAGTTGTCTCCCTTTGTGATTTCTTAGTTGTTTCTACTTCTGATTTTAGATCCTGGATGGTTTTGCTTAGCTCCTTCATTTGCTTGTTTGTGTTTTCCTGTAATTCTTTAATAGATTTTTGTGTTTTCTCTTTCATGACTTCTGCTGTTTGACTCACTTTCTCCTGCATTTCTTTAAGTTTTTTTTTGTTTTTTGTTTTTTGTTTCTTTTTTTTTTGTGTGTGTGTGTGTGTGTTTCTTCTTTATTGGCTTCTAACTCTGAGCTTTATTCTCCTGAATTTCTTTAAGTGGTTTTTGTGTTTCCATTATATGGGTTTCTAGCTTATTCATGTTCCCCTGTTTTTCTTTAAGAGATTCATTTATGTCCTTTTTGTGTTCTTCTAGCAGCATCATGAAGAGTGATTTTTAAATCCAAATCTTGTTCTGGTGTGTTTGTGTAACCAGGACTTACTGATGTTGGAGAGTTTCGTTCAGATGCTGCCATATTGCCTAGATTTCTGTTAGTAGCTTTCCTGCATTTGTCCTTTGCCATCTTGTTATTTCTGGCATTAGTTGGTCTTGTCTCTGGCTGGCATTTGTGTTTCCTGTGAGGCTGTAGGGCTATTTCTGCAACACAGGATGGCTGGGTTTCCTTTGTTACAGATTGCTGGTGTGCTGTCCTCCTCTTGGTTGCCCTTGGATCCCTAGTGTGCCTTGCCCCAGGTTGCTTGTTTGAACCAGGCCGTGCCCGTTTGAGTCCTGATGGTCTATGCTGCGGGACATTTTCTGAGTGATGATCACTCTGCTGCGCAGCCGGTCTCCCAACTGGGTTGGTGCACACAAGGCTAGCCTAGCTGCTGAGGCCCTGAGTCTAGGCAAAAGCCTGGCAGGCTAAGGCCTGAGCAAAGTTCCCCTCAGGCTATGACTGTTAATTGATTCTGTCAGGTGGCCAGGATGGCTGAGTGTGAGCACATTCCCTGAGAGTGCTGGGAGAGTCTGCTAGGCTAACAACCTCCTGGCCGGGTTGGCACACAGATGGCCCACAGAGCAGCCCAGGGCCTGGGGTCAGTCTAAGGCTTGGACTTTGCCTGCTAGAACTCTGTGTCCCGTATGATGGCAAGAGCGCCAGCCTGGGCAAACAACCTCCTGGCCAGGTTTGCACATCTATGGCCCCCGAACAGCCCTGGGCCTGGGTGCAGGTCAATGCCCATCGGTCTTAGACCCCAGCGGTGTTGGCCTTGGGTTATATTTGTGTACCTCAGTCTATCTGATTTTTCTGGTGCCTGAGATCCAAGATGGTGGAGAGACTCTCGTAACTGACTGGTGGGAGGCAGAGTTCTGATGTAGCTTCTGTGGGGTGAAAGGCAATGTATATCCACCACTGCCTGCAAGCCGACTGGTCAGAGAAGGTCAGTGGTAGCAGGTGCAAGGCCTGCCGGGACCTTGTCACCTTGGTTCCACGCTGATAGCCCTTAAGCTGGACCAGCTGCTGCCTCTACCGCCTTTGTTTTGTTTCTAAAAATTTTCCCCCTTGGTTTTTATTTCTTCTTGGTTTCTCACCTGAATGCCCTGGGCTTCTGGTGACCAACATGTCTTCATGTCCAGTAGGGTGTCTCCAATGAGTGGCCTATGAGGGCTCTTATGTTTTGTGTGCTAAAATTGGCTCTGAAATCCTTGTTACCAGCACAGCCTTGGGGCCCTGGTGATTGCATGGTCTCCAAGAAAATTGGCACTTTTGTGGGCCAATAAATGCAACACAGGGTATAGGGTGCAACTTTCTGATATTTGGATGTTGGGTATGCTCTCAGGGGTGTTGAAGGGCAAGGGCTTATGGAGGGGTTTCTTACCTAGTGTCATTGTTGACAACAGACCTATTTGCATATCCTTAATTCTTAACTACATGACAAACATGAACACATAAAACAGTAACCTACTTCCCATTTACTTTTTTCCCATTTGAAATTGAGATGTATGACTTTCACTTAAAGGACTGGGAGGTTGGCAATGGCTGGATTCCAAATTAATTGATTAAGTAAAAAATAAAAATACATAAAAAGGATTCAAATAAAAAATTTTAAGCAAGTTTTTTTCCCCTTTCTGTTTATATACATTGTGCAATGGTCATACTGAGTGACTTAATTTGCATCAAATAGGTAATCAGCACTCCTTATTACGGTACTGACTGTAGAGGTTCAGTGAAGAACTTATCCAGGCATGTGCAAATGTAATTCCTCATGTGAAATTATGAAAAGGCAAACTCATGGAAAGCTGTTAGGTCATGAGGGCACAACTGAGACTTATAAGGGAAATAAGTCCTCACCAAACCAAGATCTCATCTCAATCTTGTACTATCCAGGTACAAGACCTGTGAGAAACAGATGTTTGCTGTTTTGTCAGTTTCCTGGCTGGAGATCTGGCTTCTAATTGGTTTTATTCAATTAGAGGGCACAGAACATTTTGAGAAAGTGGGAGGAGAAGTAAAAGACCAGCTATTCTTTTCCCTTTTTCTTTCTCACAGACACAGTTTACTTTGAATCATAGTTTTAACCCCATGGATGCTGCACTAATAAAGGATTTCTATGATTTTGTGCCTAAATGAATAAGCTTTTCTTATGTCTCCTTTAACCCTTAGTATATCTCTTAAAAACTTTTTGGCTTAGTTAACTGCCCTTGGGGCAATTCCTTTTAGTCTTAACAATACAGAATGTGTTACCCAGAGTTGTTGACCTAGGAAACTGACATTAAAAATGGGATTGCAAGATTTTATTTTTATATATTTTATAAGCTGGCTGAATAGTACCAAGAAGATTCAAGTTGTTTGGGTAGTAGCATTGGTTTAGTAGAAGGAAGAAATACTTCATAAATGATACGTTTTGATACAATGTTGCTATGGATTCCTTTAGTTATTAATTATGACATAAACATTTACTGGCTTATAGCAATTAGTACACAGTCATCAACTAATTTCTTTGGCTTGGGGTTGTCATGGGAGGTCACTTTGGTTTAATGAGTTTGTGGAAGCTATAGTTGAGATAGTCACCAGGATATAGCTATATGAAGAATTCATTGGCACCAGTAAATCTATTCTCATGATGTTTCACAGTAGTAACTTTTGGATAGACACTTCCCTGTTTCATTGAATGTTGGCAGTAGGACTTAATCTTCACAAAAGTGCTTCTGAAGCTGCTGGTTGTCTGATGACATGAAGTTGTGAAGAAGAGAAAGAAAATGTAAAGCTTTTGCTTTTCTGTGTGATATTTATACTTCAAACTGAGGCTCCCCTCCCCAAGTCTGTCCCTGAGAAGTAGGTTACTTCCCCATGTTTATATATGTATTTTCAGAAGTCTTTGTAATTGACTTTCTAAACACAGCATTAGAGAACATGTGCATATATTCTAAACTATTACAGGTAACATTATTGTTTAATAAGATTGTAGTATGTCTGACTGTTTCCTTGAAAGTCTCCTCATTTTAGTTGACAGTGGACCAGCAGTTTAGACTAATTGACAATGTTGGATTCCAATTTCAACACTTAAGAATCAAAAGACTCTATAATGCAATTAATTCATTTTATATATCAGAAGTCTGACACAGCAGAGGAGTAAATCTAAGTACTGTTTTCAAGTGGCACAGGGTTGGATGTTCTTCCTATTAGGGCTCTGTGATAATGGAATATTACTAGCTCTGAAGGGACAGACTCTGCATAAGAATTTATAGGCATATGAATCTGGTATATGCAGTGGGCCCTTATGGACCTAAGATGGAGGGTGAGAATTTAGATACATTGGGAGAACCTAAGATATAGTCAGGACTCTATGGATCTGAGATATGTGGTTAGAAGCTGTGGACCAGAGATGCAGGGTGAGACTAGGGCCTAAGACGTGGTATGAGAATCTGTGGGCTTGAGATGCAACTGGGAGTCTAAAGACCTGAGATACAACAAAAACCCTTGAACCTAAATTGCAAAATTGAGCCTGTGTATCTGAGATATGGGATGGGAGTCCATTGGCCTGAGGTACTAGGTTGCAAACTGTAGACAATGATGAGTCTGAGATATCAGAAATTTCAGTCCTTAAATGGATCTTGTTTTTCCCCTGAAAGCTCACCTACTTTTTCATGATGATATAGACAGCCTTTCTAGAGAACTGAATTTTTAGAGGATGCTAATTTTTCTCTGTTTCTCCAACAGTTGATACTCATTGCCTACTGAACTATTTGGAGATTAGATCTGACTATCTTTATTACTCTTTCATACATTCTCCAATGCCACATTAAATATTTGTTATTCCAATGGTGTTTTTAACCTGGTAAAAGAAATAGAGACCAGTGAGAACAAATGGTTCTAAGAGCATGCTATGAGATCAGAGCAGCCTAGAGACACAAGAATAAGTGCAAAGAATAAATAAGATGCTTATGGTTCAGGAAATGTTCTTTTTTGGGGAAATAATTTGTTTCTCCTTTGAAATTATATATACACCATTTAAATGTATTCCATTTTAAAATAAATGTTTTACATATTTAGTGTTCACAGTAATAAATTTTTATCTGCATATACTTCATATAGTCATTTCTACAAGAATGAAGTTGATACCTTATCTTCCTTCCTATTTCTTGTTACTGCCAAAGGCAACTTAAAATCATCTTAGCAAATTTGCAGCATATACTGTTATTGAGATTAATCACTATTATGTATATTAGATTCTAAAAATTCATTCAATAAACTATACCTCTGTTTAACAACTCTCCATTTTCTTCCTAGTAGCCTCCATTCTAATGTTTAACTCCATTGAGAATTCATGGATAAATGAGATCATGCAGAGTTGCTTTCTCACACTAGTGCCATCACTCTCAGACAAACAAGTGGTTTCTCTCTTCCAACTAATTGTCTTCTTTTCCATTCTTAGATCACCACCATCCTATGCTGACCTATGATGGGTCAAAATAAGTCATATGAGCTGTGAAATCTCTGTGCTAACCCTGTACAAGTTTGTGAATATATTGGAAAACAATTGGATTGTATGTAATATCGGTGGAGTATATAACATTCACAGTCTATTTAGAAAGTGCCATCTCTAAAATAAATAATGTTGCACAAACCAACTATTACTAGAAAAGAGGAGAAGTGAAGAATATGGCTTTGAGTGAGAAATGGAGAGTAAAATAATAGTACAGCAAGGTCATTCTTCTGGATTTAAGGTGGTGCCTGACCCAGTAAATGTATCCAGTGAATAATTGTTGAATGAATCCATGGGCAGAAAGGAGCCAATGGAGTATGAAGGTGCTGATTTTAGGAGGTGAGATAAGCAAGCACGCATTTATAGCTGGGAGTAGTGATAGTTGGGAGAAAGATGGAGAAGAAGAGAGAAATGAATTCAATTTCTTTCCACTTGTAAGAGCAGGAGTCCATTTGTCTTTGTCTTGGGCATTGAGAGGTCAGTGTGGTGGCTCATCTGTAGTGGGGATAGCTGTCTGCTGCAGAAGCTTTCAACCCAGTAGTTCTACCCTCATTCCACAAACCACCCATACTTGGGTATAGTGCTGTTTTTCTTGCCATGACTTTGTAGTTATAAATTTCTACTTATTTGGTTTTTTATGTTAGGCAACCATTGATTAGGGACTTGTCAGAAAAAATTTTTTTATTGATATATTTTTTATTTACATTTCAAATGATTTCCCCTTTTCTGGGTCCCCACTCCCTGCAAGTCCCATAAGCCCTCTTCCATCCCCCTGTTCTTTCATCCACCCCTTCCCACTTCCCTGTTCTGGAATTCCCCTATACTCTTACACTGAGTCAGAAAAAAATTTAATCTTTATCTTATGCCCCATAAATTACAAAGGTTATTTGTAAGACAGAGATATTTACTATTCAGAATTGATCTCATTCTCTGTTATTAAATATAATCACTTGCAAGTGATTAATCTAGAAGTTTTACTTACAATTCCTCTCTCATGTGTTTCAATAAATTTACAATTTTCATGAAATGATTACACACACACACACACACAAGTTTTCTTTGGTAGGAAATCTTGTGTTTCAAAGATTACAAAAAAGAGTATGCAAAAGGAAGGTAGAAAATACTGCAGGGAATATTTGGTTCACATTTTTCCGTAGAGGGCTAAAGAAAAATGTGATTGACACAGTGATTATGTGAAGATTACAAATCATGCTGTCCACACTTGTGTATTTTGTATAGAAACCAAATACCAAGTGCAATACTAACAAAATGAGCATAATCAGGAGAAATGGTATAGAGCTGAAAATCTGAAGGGCTAGAGCATTTCTGAATTACTAGACTGCTGTGTGCCATCCATGTCTAACATGGGAGGACACAAAAGGATGGCTTGAAAATGAATACTTCAGTAGGGAACTAAGATTATTAAAATAGAACTTTTGGGGAGCAGAAAAGGATATCACTGGGGTCCTCCAGAAATAAAAAGACTCACATGTCAACAAGCAGAAGAACAGAGGGAAAGGGCAGGAGACCTGGGGCAGTAGGAGCCACAGGAGCCTCACCTCAATAGAAACTTATCAGAAACTGATTATTTTACTTAGATTTGATTATATAATAGCATAAATAAATTTTATTGATGCTTACTTCAATATTTTTCTCACAAATGCTTTTGAGTGTTCTATATCAGAGATCCTGTTATGAAGACAATGACAATGCAGTGCTTTTGACTCTGAAGAAATCACAGACAGAAAGAGAAATTGAGTCACAGATATGCATCCTTATAACATGAGCATTGGTAAGCAACTGGGGGAGGAGTAAATGTATACAGCATACTATGAAAATGAGAGTAGCAAATGTGACTCACCTAGAGTGGAAAATGTACACAAATGCTATACAACACTGCTCAGATAAACTGTGAAGGAGGATTCTTTTACTGATATTGACAGTGCAATTCATCTTTATGTGAGATATATTCTTTGCTAGAAGTAATGGTGGATTACACAACTTTCAAAGGTAATGTGTCTGATCAGGATGTATTGTAAGAGAGAAAAATCTATTTTCAATCACAAACACACACAAACACACATACACACATGAAAATAGTTAATTACATCTCAGTTAAAGTTTGAACATAGCACTTCTTACCATAAGATATCAGGGCTTAGAAAAAAGTCAATTTTTTTCAGATATTTAGATATTACATTAAATCTTACCAATTAACATTAAGATAGAGTCAAACAATGAAGAAATTTATAAATCTGTATTGTTTATTGCAATTCCATTCACATGCATTTGTGCATTTACATAAATGTATATGTGTCTGTATGTGTGTGCATGTGTGTGCACGTGTATATATGGTATGACTGATGTAGACATGAATCTAGGATAATTCAACAAGATTATGATCAAAAGGACCAGTGAAATTCTTTAAATGAAAAATTAATGGATGCAAATTAAGAAAGATTCAAATAAATTCTAAATGTAGAGATTTTCAGTCTCACCATTGCCTACTTCACTACTCAGTATTGAGTAGCCCAGAGTGAAGCTGGCTGATGTATTGACACATTGTAGTGGACTTGCGAGATCACATGTTGGGGAAAGGAAGGGTTTGTCAGGAAAACAGATGAGTTCAGATTTGAATATGTGGAATCTGTCTCCCTGTGACTATCCAGATGGAGTTGCCTGCTGGTGATTTGAGATTCATTGTGAGGCTTGGGGGAACAGTTCAAGGTTTTGACCACAATGACCCTGAGGGGAATAAGCCTCCATCTTACATTTTCAGTCAATCATTTTGTTTTACTTCTTTGGTCTTATTTTCCTCCTTTATTCTCCTAAGTTGGAAATATACATTTAATTTTTCAAGCGTCATTTTATTAAATATAATTTCACATAATATTTTATTACAGTTTGCCAATTCAAAGTAGCATTTTGAATGTTATTAATAAAGTTTATTATTATCTACCCATGAGTTTCTTAGATGTGTGCTATTATTCTCACAAACCACACACACACACACACACACACACACACACACACTTCACATATATACATATATACTTATTTTTAAATAAGTTTTTCTTTTAGGTTCATTGAGAAGATAATGTAGAGTTTTCCAAGATCTCTGACATATCCTTTTATCCATTATTTGCTCCTTATAATAATTGTATTATTATGAATCTTGCTCAGAAAGGAGAATTAGAAAGGGTAGCATCAGGTGAGAAGGAAGGGCAAAATGGAGGTAAAGGGTATGTTGTTCATGAAGATATAAAGCTAATTGTTTTCCTAATTTTAACTCCCCTCTTCCATTCTTTTTGTGGTGTGTAAATGCATAAGTATATAATTGAAAGGGAAAGTGTGAAACTTTCTGCAAAATACTGTAGCTCAAGATTGTAATTCCAACTGTGTGTGCATGCACTGGGATGCATAGTGTTTGTGTTGGGCAGTATTTATATGAGTAGCTATCTTAATGTAGCCAAGTGAAATTTTGATTTATGAACTCATGACAATAATGCAAATTTCATATTTTCAGTATCATCCAGGATTGGTACTCAGTACTAATTAAGTTGGCTCATTGTTTGGATTCATTAATTTTTACTCAAGATGCCTTTTCTCTTTCAGAATTCCATCCAGGGTGCTACATCCTCTGTCTTTTACCCTTTTGCTTATCTATTACAATTTTACCAGATTTTTGTTTTGTCTATATGTGTCTATGTATCTATGCATATGTATCTGTGTGAAGGCCAGAGTTTGACTTTGGGTGTTGCTCCTCAGGAGTTTTGTATCTTGATTTTAGGGACAAGGATGTTTTGCTGGGACATGAGGCTTGCAAGTTTTCTTAGACTGGCTTGCCAAGGAACTCCATGTCTCTACCCATTTCCTTATTCTCAGAGCTGAGATTACAATTGCAATTCACAGCACCCAACTTTTCTTCATTTATTTATTTTATAATTTCATTACATTACCCATTACAATATTTTCCAGTTTTAGCTATAACATCACATTTACCCCAGCCATTTGTCAGCTAGGGAATTTAGGTTGGTTGTTCTATTTCCTAGATATTATGACTTGAAAGTTTTGAGGAGCTCTGGTCAATATATAGTGGGAAGTTCTTCTGGAGTTAAAGTGATGTGGATTATATAATTTGACTGAGAAAATAGAAGCTTTGGAGTTTGGTTATAAAGCAAACACTGCTTTTGCTCCATCAAGGACATATACTTACATTGTGAACTGACTGATGATATTGACCTTGATCGCTAGCTAAGATAGTGCTCCTGGGCTCTTGACAAGTAATTCCTCTGCCGCTGCTCCCTACCTGCTCTCTTCACATTGAAGTCTCTAGGATGAGCATCCACCAGAGGAGTGATGAGCCAGTCTCCTCTCTAGAGACGAGAGTGACTATGCTTAGGTAGATTTATTTCTCCCTTGTCCCCTATGTTTCAGTCCTTTATTTATAATTGTGTGAAACTTGGGATATTTATTTTCAACTTTGTATTATAATAAAAATATTATTTTATTCTACCCCCACATTTTGATATCATCTTAAAATTGAATTTGCATAATTGAACCATAATCAGATAATCATTAAGATCATTCATAATGGACTAGTGCATTTTAATTTATTGGTACTTTCTTAAATTCCTAATATGTATTTCATTTATGTTAGAATTTCACATATGTTTAAAATTAATATGTGTTCTTCAGGTGCAATGTACCATGTCTATTGCTTATATCGAGCCCATTAATTTTAATTTTCCAAGGTATTCATTAGTTGCTAATGCCTTTCTCCTCCACAGTCTATAAATTCCCAAGATAGATAAGCTAAAAGAATTTTTCATACTAGTGAACTTGTCAATGCACACCAGGAAAGGTAACACTGTGAAGTCTGTCTTTATTCATTTAGGAATTGTTCATGTCAGTTTTGAGTGAACACTTTCAATGTTCCTTGCTGCATGGAGAAGTCTCTGACAGAAGTTCAAATGGTGGCAGTGATTCTTTGGCTTTTTGTGAAGTGCCAGGTGCATCTGTATATGTAAAGACACTATGTTTTGTGAGAGCATCACTTCCTGTTGCTTTTCTGTCTCTAGCTATGGTGACATCATTGTATGTGAGAGCTATTTCCTGCTTAGAACTCAGGGAGCCCAAGCTTATATATTAATCTTCAGACAGATGCTGGACAATATTTGCTGCACTTCCTGGAAATCTTTCTTGTCTTAGTGCCTTGGGAAGATGGCTGGAGGAACAGATTGATAAACAGTACTCAGAAGACATTCACCCTCAGTTGTGCTCTCTAGGAAATCCCAATAAGTACTGAATGGAGGGGGTAAGAATTTGAGGCCATGTGTTTAGCTGAGAGAAAGCCTTGCCTTTCATGAAGAAGTATTAGTAGGTTGTGAGGTTTTCAGAGGTGCCCTTTGTTAAATAGAAGAAATTACTTTCTATTCCTACTTTGTTGAGTGTTTCTCTGATGAATCTGTGTTAATGAGCTCAAGTGCTTTCTCTGTATCTTACAAGATAAATATCTTGTGATGTTTACACCCAATTAATATGCTGAATTGCAGTGATAAATCCTATTTGGTTGAACTATACAGCATTTTAATATGTTAGGTATTCAGTTTGGTAGTGCTTTGTTGATATTTTTGTGAATGTATGTTACAAATTGGCCAACTGCTTTCTTCAGATAAATTACAGATTTTGACATGAGGTTAAAGGTAGTCTCACAAAACTGATGGTATGCCTCCTTTCAATCTTTGTGCGTATGTGAGTGCACATATTTGTGTGCGTGGAAGCCGGAGTCTCTTGTGAGGTGTCCTCCTCAATCACTCTCCACCATATTTGGAGACACCATCTACTGAACCTGACTATTGTTGATTTATGCAACCTGCATGATCAGTGAGTTGCAGATACCCTCCTGTCTTTGGTTCCTGAGGCTTGTAATACAGGCATACACTGCAATGTCTGACTTTCTATGTGGTACTAAAGACTGAACTCATGTCTTCTTGCTTTTGCAGCAAGCTCTTCACTGACAGAGCTATCATCCTCCCCGCCTCTTTATTTTCAGTTTCTTTTGATGAGCACTGTCTTTTCTGATTTTTATTTTGCAGTTTTAAAAAACATGTCCATTAAACTAAACTTTTTGATATTTTTTCTATCACATGACATATAGTTGATATAACTCAAAATTATCCTTTGTGTTAGATTACAATGATTATGAAACTTTCAAAACCAAGTTTTATGTTTACTTGCAACATTCTCCTCATTAAAGCACTTGATCATTTTTAAATAATTAGACATTCCTAGTGCTATGTCATATTAAAATGGAAAATCTACATGGAGATTATTTGTCAAAACAACTTTGTTTTATATTTGAAAAGCATTGATTACTTAGATTCCTTAAATCCTCATTTTTTATCATTTTCTTTAATTTATGAATGAACACACAAAAATTCACGTATTTTTCTGGTCAGCTGAATGTGTTGATATAATAATTAACAAAAGCTAACTATTATTTTATTAAGCATTTTTAAGTGAATATTATAATAGAAGCTTAATTTATTTCAGACATCTGTTAAATTTCTGTGAGGCAGGTATTATTGCTATTAAATTACACTTAAGAATAAATCTACCTCAAAAAGTAGTCACAGCACCAGTACTTCATAGTAAATTAAAGGTTTGAATTCAAGCTATGTGCTGCTAAATGTGGATGTTTCCACACCACATTACATATGCAGAACCATCACATGGGCATTGAAGCGAGAGCCTACTACTGTATTGAGGGAAGAAATTACTAACCAAAAATTATTCTTACTATAATTCTATAACCTTTTGTTGAGTACATGGAATCAGGCTGAGACAGGAATTCAGAAACTCCCAACATCATGCACTTTTGATTTTTTTTTTTTTGTCCATTTGCCATTATTCTTCCCAATTAGTAGTTATTTTAACTTAATACAACATTCTTTGTTTCCAGTTTCTGGGGCTTTGGAGGCACTGACAGTTAATCAGAAGGTGTTAAAAATGTAACTTCATTTCATTTCTGGCATGCATGGTTTTTGTCCAGGCTGTAGCTATTTTTAAAGCACAAAGGACACAAATATATTATTTGTTCTTTTTGCAGCCATGTGCTTTAATAGAAATGAATGTCTCTGGCTTAGTTTTATAATGAGTTTGAAATAATAGCTTCTCTGCAATTTATCTCATGATTCAAATGACTGATCGAATGATAGCCTCAAGACAATTTCACATGAGATTTTTTTTCTTTATGTTGCCAAGTCAGACATATCATTTATATAAATATTAGTATTTTCTTTATTCAGTAACCTGGGCATTTGTTCTCTGTTCTATTCAGGAGTAGTCTGTCTAGGGACAGGTGGAATGCATCTCTTTCCTTCTTTCCAGAACTCCTTTGTTATTCCCACCAGTATCCTCACACTGGTTAAATGTTATTCCAGCACGTTCCTCCACATAGCTGGCATCTTAGCTACCATTAACCTAGTACGTTACCAAGTTGTAAGTCAGAATTAGTAACTTGACAGGTACTGCATTTTCACAAAGAGCTGATTCATACTTCATGAGCGAGCGTGAATATGTTGTGCTTTGCATTTCATTAAAAAGTAATTAGCTCATTTGTTTTTGTACTGGGCATTAGATTTGGATCCTGCAAATGCTGGGGGAGGCTTGTGTCACTAAGCTACAACCCGCAGTCCTCTGCTCTCCTGTCTTGAAGCCTGTCTGTAAGTTAGGGGACAATGTGCTGACAAAACACCAAGATATGCTGGACAGCCTCACATTCACAGGGGACCTTTTAATTGTGTGGCTGAAGTTCTGACTTGTAAGTGCTGTTGTATTACTCTCTTTGAAACAGCTAAAGATAGTTCTTCTTTAATATAAAGTATCAGCATTAAAATATCACTGCTGAAGAGGAAGGCTCAGTAAGTAATTGAATGCCAAGAAATCCCTGTACAGAGCATACCCTAGGGCTTGCTTAACCTGTTCCCTGTCATAAACACAGAAAACTTCGTACACAAACATTGTCTACTTCATTCTGTATGGGTTAGAAAGAAACCTTTTGTGACATTATGCATGATTGTATCTTATTTTGTGCAAATTCATGAATTTATGTGCATGCCCCCTAATGCAGCCTTAGTTTTTCTTTCTTTCTTTATTTCTGTTGCGATACATCACAGATTAATCTTGATATAACATCATCATCTAAATGTATACTTCAGGTCTCCTGTGTTATTTTTTTGTGTGTTATGGAATGAGAACAATATTAACCCAAATTATAATATTTTAAGGTTTATTTTTATAGTTTTAAGTTATGAGTATGTATGTGTGTTTCTGTTTGCATATGCACATTTGAATGCTAGTGCCTGTGGAGTCTAGAAATACCAGCTCCCCAGAGATGGAGTTACTGACAATTTTTTGCCACCTGACTTGGTTGCTTGGAGTTGAACTCAATTGCTCTGCAAAGGCAGTATGTATTTCTTAAAAAAATTATTTAATCTTTTTTTTTTTACACTCCAGATTTTATTCTCCTCTGGCTTCACCCTCTGACTATTACACATTCCATATACCCCTCACCCATTTCCATGAGGATGTCCCCATCTGCCACCCCCCACCCCACCAAACCTCTGCACTCCCTGGAGCCTCCAGTCTCTTGAGAGTTAGATGCATATTCTCTGACTTCAGTCCTGGCAGTCTTCTGCTGTATATGTGTTGGGGGCCTCATATCAGCTGGTGTATGCTGCCTGGTTGGTGGCCCAGTGCCTGAGAGTTCTTGGGGGTTTAGGTTAATTGAGACTAGTGGTCCTCCTACAGGGCAACCCTCCTCCTCAGCATCTTCCAGGTTTTCTCTATTTCAACCATAGGGGTCAGCAGCTTCTGTCCGTTGGTTGGGTGCATATATCTGCCTCTGACTCTTTCAGCTGCTTGTTGGGTATTTCAGAGAGCAGTCATGATAAGTCCCTTTTTGTGAGCACTCCATAGCTTTAGTAATAGTGTCAGGCCTTGGGGCCTCCCCTTAAGCTGGATCCCACTTTGGGCTTTTGCTGGACCTCATCTTTCCTCAAGCTCTTCTCCATTTTTATCCCTGTAGTTCTTTGAGACAAGAACAATTATGGGGCCAGAGTTTTGACTACAGGATGGCAACCCCATCCTTCTACAAGTTCCCTCTCTCCACTGTAGAGCATTTCATCTAAGGTCCCTCTCTTTGAGTCCTAAGATTCTCTCACCTCCCAGGTCTCTGGTACATTCTGGAGGATCCCACCACTTCCTATCTCCCAAGGTTGCCTGTTTCTATTCTTTCTGATAGCCCTCAGGGCCTCAGTTCTTTTCCCATACCCAATACTTAATTATGTTCTTCTCTTCCATTCCCTGTCCCCGTTTCCACCCAAGCACCTCCTTCCGTTCCCCCTCCTGTGATTCCTCTCTTCTCCCACCCAAGTGGGATTGAGGCTTCCTTACTTGGGTCCTTCAGCTTTTTAAGCTTTGTGAGTTCTGTGGACCATATCTTGGGTATTCTGTGCTCTTTTTTTTTTTTTTTTTTTTTTTTTTTGGCTAATATCCACTTAATTCTGAGTACATACCATGCATGTCCTTTGGGGTCTGAATTACCACACTCAGGATAATATTTTTCAGTATGTTTTCTTTTGTTTGTTTGTTTGCTTGCTTGCTTTTTGTTTTTCGAGACAGGGTTTTTCTATACAGTCCTGGCTGTCCTGGAACTCACTCTGTAGACAAGGCTGGCCTCGAACTCAGAAATCTTCCCCTTCCTCTGCCTCATGAGTGTGGGGATTAAAGGAGTGTGCCACCACTGCCCGGCTCAGTATGTATTATTAACTACTGAGCTGACCCATCTTTTCAGTTTCCGAAAACATAATTTCTTTGTAATCAATAATAGGATTGAATTTTAAGAGTGGCAGGATTTCAGTAACTGGTTATCTATGTTGTAAAATTCTGAATGAATATAATTTTGAAATGTTTACACTTGAAGATCATTATTATCTATTTTTTTGATTCTATCTTCTTGGTTTTATTCTTTTTTTCCCTTCTTTTGGAACTTGGCAAGGCCACACAATTTTGTAATACATGTTTCTCTTATTCTAGGAGTCAATCTTCAAGGCTATTCTCAGAGAGAAGCAAAACAAAAAACAAAAAAAAAAAAACCCCAAAAAAACAAAAAACAAAAAACAAAAAACAAAATAGAAACTTAGTTTCTACTTTGCAGCAAGACTTTATTACCATATAAATATCTAAAAGGCTAAAATAAAGAGAAAATAAATCTGGCTTTTGAATAACTGGGTAGTAGCTGTCTCAGGGTTTGCAAATGGGTAAAAGGGCTTCAAAGCTGATTCTTAAACATAATAAGTTAAATGTAATGATGCCTAAGTGTTAAATCCATTTCTTCTCAAAGGAAACAATCTAGCTGTAAGATACAGTTTACTTAGAAGTTAGTTTAGTTAGCATAGCAAAACTAAGCTGACTGGTCCAAATTGAGGATCAGGTCTGTAAGATGTATGCTGTGGATTTTATAGGAGTTTTTCTGACTATCTAGGAGGTGAGTATAATATTGATACAGTGAAATTGAAGATTGAGTCTTTTTTATTTTCATTATATTTTAAAAGACTCACAAGGTGGGGAAATCAGAACTATTGTGTAGATAATATTATAATGAATCCAGGGAGTTTTGAAACTCTTTGTTAGTGTGAATAAGTGGCAACCAGAAAAGTGCCTGGTACTTTAGTGTCTGATATCACAGGAACAAGCTAACTGCAGCTTCAAGAATGTTTAAGCCACAGAAGCACGTTTGGCACCATGAGCCACAGTAGTCAAGGAAGAGCTGCAGTCTTCCCTAGTTAAGGAAGTCTTCCATATCTAACCTTTGGCCTACCCCATATCTAAACTAGCTTTTACAATCCAGGTCTTGGAAATCAAGAAAAGAGTATAAGGTATTTCCACTAGCAGCCCTATTCCCATGGATGTTTGCGAGAAGACAAACAGGTTTCCTGGGATGTGGCTGGGCTGAAGGACTGGACAAAAGCTCTGAAAAATGACTGTAAACCAATGGGTTGGGATAGAATGATCTTACGATCATTTCTGGGAAAGGGAATGCACTATGTGGCCTTGATGAAGTCAATGAAATACACAACAGTGTAGATCAAAGGACTAATGATGAACACTAGAACCTTCTTTAGATGAGACGGCAGCATGTTCAGTCATGGGACTGGTGTCTCAAAGAGGAGTCAGCCTGAAGCGAGATTAGAATAGTTTCATCTCTTCAGCTAGAAGACATTCACCTGGCTCATATACCCTATTGCATAGCTCATTTCCACCTATTTGTCCTTGTGTTCTGTTTCTCTCAAATATTCTTTCACTGTGGTTATGTTTGCCCCATCCTTTCTGTAGCCACGCCACTTACCAAAAACACACAATTCAAGCCTCATCATTACTATGGCCACTTCCCTAGCACAGGCACACCTTCTGCTCCAGCCCTATGAGCCCAAGTGAGCTGACTCTGAATCACATATTTCTGCTCATGATAACATCCAGCAGCCAGACACTCTCCACATGAGCTCATGACAACACCCAACAGCTGTACCTGTCTCACAGGCATCTGCTGCTGTACCTTCCTTTTTTGTCTTAAAGTTCTTCAGAGAGGGAACTCTTCTCTCATTTTTTCTTCCTCCATCCCAAACAGTGCTCCAAATACACAGTATTCAGTAGGCATCCAATACATGTCAAATGTCTCACTGGATAATGGATCACAGGTAAGCAGTGAGTGATCTCATCAGCCTTAATACATTGTTCATAAGCCAAGCACCTTCCCTTGGTGCAGTGCACTGATACTGGGATCACTGTGAAGAAGTGGCAGGGCTACTTTCTCAAGTCCAGTTCCCTGTAAGGTGAAAACCTAACAGATACAAGCCAAATCTCTCTAATATTTGTTTGATTTTCTGTGATTTTTGTTCTACTTAGAAAAATGTATGGCTGTGCCTTTCTTTCCCTCCCTTACAGTATTTGACCAAATTTTCTGATTCATTTTCCCTGAAGTGTCTGTATGTGTATGATTTTTCCACTTACTTTCTGCATCTGAAACATTCTAGTAATATTCCCTCCACTTTAGCAAAGAATCCTGCCTCACATGTCCTTTCACATGCTTGCTTTAACAGCACATCCTCTCTCCTGTGTCTACTTCTTTGAAACGGTCATGAGTCTGCCTTAGCCTTTGGCACCTGTGTCCACTTTAACTAAATGTTCCTTCATATGTTTGCCCTAGCAAGACACCAACCAACTGACTTTGCAAAGAACCCTTAAGTTACCACTTCATCCATCTGCTAACCATTTATTCAAGAAATGCATACATAATTTGGACCCAATTATGTGCCAATATGACTTGGAATATCTCAGCTGCTGAAAAGACATATTACTATTGTTTTGTTAAACTGTCAGACAATTTGCCTTCTAAATACTTAAATTTCTACTCATAAACTAGTCTTGTTGTCAACCTTGAACAGAGAAGATCCTTTTTCTAATGGGCATCATTCAATGCAAATAGTCTTAAGTACTCTAAGTATGGAGAATAATGTCTCTCCTGTATGTGTTGTATCCAAATAGATTTGTATCACCCCTCCATGGTCCAGGGAATATAATAGAAGAGAGGGTGGATGGGAAGGAGTGTTGTGAAAGACTGTCTTTAGGACATGAAATGGCCATTGCACTTATGAACTCATGGCAACTATGGTGACCTGAGTAAGTCCTGTTGATCACTGAGCCAGTCAGCATTCCAGCATGGCTGAGGTAGAAGCACATGAGCCTTCAGCCATAGTTGAATATTGACAGTTAATCTTTGCAGTGGTGTACGCACTAATATAAACCCATGCTTAAACACTCCTGTAGCCATGTATGTGCAATACATGTGACCCTAATTAAGGTCAAAGGATAAAAGTAAAAAATGAAAGTAAGATGTGAAGAAGATGGTCAATAGGAATGGAATGGTAAAGATATAGGTATATATATATACATATATATATATATATATATATACACAAAAATAAAAGTTTAAAATTTTAGAAGAGGACAGAGAATATTAAAATATGTAGATATCACAAGCCATTTCAATAACACTTGACTGAATATTTTAGTGAACACACAATATAGTTTATTTACACAGACAAACCCTTGTCCTCTGTTTGAAGTGGAAGCCATTTTTTATTTAAGGCTTTATGGTCAGGTTATTAAAAATGATAGTACAAATATATATATATATATATATATATATATATATATATATATATTTGGTTGTTTGGATTTGGTTTTTTCGAGACAGGTTTCTCTGTATAGCCCCTGGCTGTCCTGGAACTCACTCTGTAGACCAGGCTGGCCTCGAACTCAGAAATCCTCTTGCCTCTGCCTGCCAAAGTGCTGGGATCACAGGTGTGTGCCACCACTGCCCGGCTTAGAAATATATTTTTAAATTAAAAAAATAGTGGTTTGAAAATGTCTAAGATCTTTGTTTCTATGAGAAGATCAGATATAAAAAGAATGGCACAGAATAATCATTCAAAACATAAATGAATCAGTTTAATTAAGTCATCTAGTTTTGAATGCAACAAGAAAATGCAGTCAATTCTTATACAGAGAGAGGCAAGGATGGACATGTTTTTGGCTTACTTTATGTAAGCTATGCTTCCTTGAATGTTTTCAAAACTGTGAAAAACAGAATCTTACAGGCAAATTCTATTTACATTTCAAAGACACAGCAGAGTTTATCATTCTTTTATTTCATGGGAAGCACACTCCGAAGGTTGTACTCTTTATGCATTCAGCTTCTGAATTCAGAGGCTGACACTGGACCCAGAACTCCCTGTCTTTTCTCTCTTTTTGTATACTTTCAAGTCTTCTTTAAGGATATTTTAATTTCACTTATGAAATATATTGTCCTGTAATTATCTTTCAGTATAAGAGAGGACTGATAAGTTAATCAGTCAGTTGTCATGCTACCTTAGACTGTGCCTCAACATCCACTCAGACAATGTAGAGGACTGTGGGAGAGAACTGACACTTTCATGTTTCCAAAACCTGCTATTGAGGACCTGCTTCAGGACTTGTCAGGACATTATATGTGGCAATGAAAAGATTCATTCCAGGAACAAGAGAAGCTTCCAGATATGACAGGGTGCCACATGAAGGAGACTGCATGTAGGGTTTATTTATTTATGTTGTATTCTGGTGTGGACAATAGTCAGTGGATGGAGATGAAAAGAAGAGCCAAAATTCTTTGAGGATTTTTTTTAATAAACTTTCAGAGACTGGCTTGTTTTGCTTACCATAATCTCCAGTTGTGCCATTTCCTTGAAAATCACACAATTTCATTCTCCTTTATGGTAATATTCCATTAAGACTCTATACCACTGTTCAGCTAGCTACCCAGGACACCTTAGGTGATGATGGCCACCTAGGCCATCTTAGCTATTGGAATAGTGGTGAGCTAAGCATGGGTGTGCCAGTGTTTGTGTGGTTTGCTGACACCATTTGTTTTTATTAAAACCACACCCACAGCCCTTCTATCAATTATTCCAGATAGTAGCACACTCAGTTTGGAGGTGTGCGGCTCTCTGCCTGCCACAAGTCTGTGAGGGGCTCTGGAAACCTGATCTCTTTCATTCTTCATCACCTTGGTGCCATTTGGAATTTGGGCTGTTGGACATAGTATTTATTGGTATAAATCAACAGATTAGGACTTCCCGACTTTTTGCTTGTTGAGGTGCTCCAACCAACATCGCAGTGCTCCCCAAACAGCCCCCTCCTTTGCTTCCTGAGATTGTTTTCCTAGTTTTCCCTCTTGGTGACTGAAAGTCTACACCAAGCAGGAAGTCCAGGCTTGCGGTCTTTCCTCAGAATGGGACCTTGAGGCAGATGCTCACCGGCCTTCTTGGGGTCTCAACCCAGCTCAGTCCCACCCTGGAGAGAGCAGTTGGGGCATAGTGAGAAAACTTCATTGACATGAGTGGTTTTTGCCCTGGGCTGGCCTAAGAGAGGCAGTGCGTGGATGTGATGACTGCATACAGTAGCAGCTCTCCTCTCTATCTTGTGGCTGAGCTCCTGCTTCACCAAGAGAGGTAGGACAGCCACTGTGCCCATGTGAGGTGCGATTGAGACACTGAAGAAGGAGAGACTGATGTTCTGTCAGTTCCAAGAAGATCAAGCCGTACGGAGCAGAAACGTTCACCTCAAGATCTATGACATGGAACACATTTTCTTTAATGTCACCAAAAGCCAAAACTAAGGTGTTCCCAGTCCTGGTTCTAGATTCACAGCTCCTTTTAGCAAAGAGGCAGAAGTCTCCTTTTTATCAAAGCCAAAGAACCAGCGTCCGTGGGCAACATTTGATGTGTGTGAGGCAGGGTAGAGAGTACATAGCCTTGTAGGGAAGAGATGCACATAGTCCATATGCAAGGGTACAGATGCTGTGCCCCAAAATGTCCATGATGAGAAAAGCAGCTTCTCTTTGGTGCAATTAGGAGGGCTTCCCCCAGGAGGGCTTTCCCCAGGAAAGCATTGAGGGTGAAATCAGAGGCTTCCATCAAAACTTAGGATATTTGCAGGGCAGATAGTGAGAGGGCTCCAGCAAGGCCACTCAGACATAAGACAGGGGCCTCATTCGAGTGTTAGAAGGACCAGGGCAGGTCTGCAGCGACCAAACCCAGGGACAGCTGACTCAGGTGGCCTTTGTTATAAGGAAGTGACTTTCAGAGCATTATTTCGGGAGAGCACAAGGTAAGTGCTGCACTGCTGGGGAGACAGATGCTCTGAGGGCTCAGTGGAGCCTGGGACTTCCTTTCTCATTTGCTGGCACTGACATTTTACTTTTTACTTTGAGAAAGGGTCTCACTAAATTGTCCATGCAGGCCTTGTACTCACTGTCATATAGCCCGGCCTCGAAGTTGTGATTCTTCTAGATCAGCCCCAGGAGTGCCAGGATTGTGGGCTTGTATCACCACACCTAACTTTTAATTTCTCTATCTTTCTTGACCAGAGGAGTTGGACAGTGTATCTGGCAGGGCCCAGGATTCCCACAAGGATCAGGTCACACCCAGCCCTCTCTTGCTTAGCACTCCAACTAACTAAACAGAAATACTAGAAATGTATATTCATTCTACCTCTCCATTATTTGTTCAGGAGGGTTAGGATATTTGCTTCAGGTGAGAGACAAAATAGCCATTCCTGTTCATGGCTTGAGTCTGGCTCTAAGGTTCATGCCTAAAGCATACCATTCCTCCTAAGGCTGACTGATAAACTCCTCATGTAAAGCACAGAACTGTTTGAATCAGCAGAGAAAGTTGCAATAAACATTTCTATACTCTTAAATAAGAAAGTAGAAAACATTCACATGTTCTGAAGCAATTGGCTAGTCTTTAGATACCAATCATGTATGTATTCACATGTGAAGCTTTACTCAGATGAACAGAGAAAGCATTTTGCTGTGCTGGTTTTTGTCTCATTTCACCTATAAGATACTTTTTGAGAGATCAAATCCAATCCAATCTGGTAATTCACGAAATAGCTCATCAAAAAGATGATAATGGAAATTAATGCTAATATAGTTTTCAATAAAGGATAAGCAGGCAGAAAAGCATTCTCAATTACTTTATAGAATATATCTATATATTCTATGATAGAAATAAGTCAATGACATATGGCTGGTAAATCCAACTGTTATTTGGAAGTTTCTGGTTGATGCAGACTCACATGGTGTTTTGCTGAGGCAAGACCCAGAGAAGGACACATAACGTTTGGAGAGAATATAAACAGGACTCAGTGTGCACTGACAGCATACTTGCATAGTAGCCCTGCAACTCCTCGTTGGTATTGCATCTCTGTTGATCTTCACTTCATTGAGAGAGGCATGGGAGAGAACTCCTGGAATCCCAGCTAATCCTGGTTGCTGCTGCTCACTCTTGCCTGGCAGTTTCTGCTGGATTCACCTGCCACTGGTGGTTTGTGTTCACTGTCAATTTTAAAACGGACTATTGGTATCCTGACACTACTAAATTGTACTGCTGGTATCCTGACAAGTGGAGGTTGGAATTTCCCCAAGCAACGACTCCTCAACAGGTATACATTTCCTTGTCCTATTTGTCACCTTTTCTCCCCTACCTTTGTACAGTGAGCTAAAAGGGGGTCAAAGCATTTAAGTACCCTTCTTAAAGTAGGTTTTAAAAGTTCTAAACCTACACAACTCTCATATTGCTGTATTAAGTAGTGTCCAATTTCATTCACTTATAAAGTGACCTGGAGTAGGCACTTAGGCTGTGTCAACTAATTCTAGGTAGTAGGACTTGTAAGCAGGTTGCTTCAGAATATAGTTTTGCAGAACCAGGAATAGATGACACATACCCCTACCTTTTTTTTTTTTTTTTTTTAGCTGATCTTAAGCCAAATTAGAGAGCTATTAGTTTCCTCCAAGGCAGTATATACCACTACTGCACCATTAGGGTTATTGTGCTACCCTGATCATTGATGTGGTTCATAGGAGTCATAACTGGATCCAACTCTTGATTGCTTCTCTCCCTTGGAAGTTTGCTGATTGTCTCCCAAAAGAGCTAGTATCTAGAGAAAGTGTATTCAGGTCAGTTCCAGTTATCTCAGATGGAGTCTATAGTGATCTTTCCAGCTGCATATGTAGAAACATGCCCTGCACTTTTACAAACATAGGATGAGCATCCTTTAATTTTACATAAAACAACAGTCATTTTAATAATAAAAGTTATTAAGAACAAGATTACTTCATCCCAATCCTATATTTTTGAGTTCTGTTTCTAGTTTGCTATATATATTATAAATTGTATGTAATTTAATATTCTTTCTAGATGTCTTAAATCCTCCATAGAGCTTGTTTTCTAAAAGTAAATGTTAATTTTATTTTGTATTAATTTTTATATGATAGCTTGATCCTTCAGTCCAGTGGATCTCAATCTATGGGTTATGACCCATTTGGGAGTCTCATGTCAGATATCTTGTGTATCAGATACTTATGTTTCATAACAGTAGGAGAATTACAGTTATGGAGTGGCAATGAAGTACATTTATGTTTGGGGCTCACCACAATAGTAACTGTATTAAAGGGTCACAGCATTAGGAAGGCTGAGGACCTCTGCTTCAGTTTCTTCTGCTCATCTTGTCTTATCTGCTGTTATTTCTGCCTTACCCTCCTTTACTTCCAATTCTACCTTTTTCTATGCCCAACACTTTCCCCTTAATTCTTAGGAAATTGAGGCCAGATCAATTACAAATATTTTTGCATCTTTGTCTTTATTTTCTCAAATATATAATTATAATACAACTGTTACTATTTGGCTATATGTTTATTTAGAAATAAGTTTAGTAATATATTCTGATAAAACTTGCAAGTAAGAAGGGTTGTAATGGAAGCTGAAATGATATCTCACAAGTTAAAAATAATTGCACCCATTTCAGAGGAACTGAGCTACTTTCCCAGACCCCGTTTTCAGCATCACACAACTGCTTGTACTTCTAGCTTCAGAGAATCTGTTGTCTTCTGCCTTACATTGCCATACCCACAGATTTGGCATTCACTCACATAAACACTTAAACATACATGGAAACATAAATATAAGAATTTTAAAAAGTAAGGAAAATGCAGCGGGACATTATATTCAAATATATAAAGTAAACAGATAGGATACCTTTGGTTCAAATGTTTTGTTTTAAAAATAAAGAAAAAAAACATCAGATAGAGATGTAATTTAAAGTAACTATATTGTCTAAAGCCAACCTGAGAAAATTCCCAAAGCATGCACAATACATTTAAGTGTATTAAATTCCACAAGAAAGAAAATTTTTTCATGCTTAGACACAATATCAATATCAAGTATTTGAAAAACAGAAGACAATTTTACTTTACCTTCATCAATTGTACTTCTTAATTATTAATGGGGAAAGAATTGGAAAGTGAAGATTCTTCTGTAATGTTTTCATCAAATCCTTCATTTCTTATGCCATATCTATTCAAGCATAACAATTGATAGGCATGGCTTGCTCACTGACAGTGCAAATTCACAAGCTTTTTGATGGAGACGTGGGGAATGCTAAAAAAAAAAAGGAGCCCCGGTGGTTTTTGTTTGTTTGTTTTTCACAACAGTTTTTATTGTTATTTTGTTTATTTACATTCCAAAAGTTTTTTCCCCTTCCCCATCCCGAGTTCTGAGTTCTTCACCACATTCCCCCCTACCACTGAGAAGGTGTGTCCCCACCCACATACCCACCTCACCCCTGCAGCATCCCTCTTCCTTGGGGCATCAAGTTTCTACAGTATTAAGTGTACCTTCTCCCAGTGAGGCCATACAAGGCAGTCTGACTCTGAGATTCTACTTTATATCAATCAGAATGGCTAAGATAAAAAAAAAAAAAAACTCAAGAGACAATACATTCTGGAGAGAATGTGGAGAAAGATGAACACTCTTCCATAGCCGGAACGATTGCAAATGGGCACACTCATTCTGGAAATCAATCTGGTGGTTCCTCAGAAATTTGGAAATAGTTCTACATGATGACTCAGCTGTACCACTCCTGGAAATATATCCAAAAGATGTGCCACTATATGACAAAGACACATGTTTCACTCTGTTCATAGCAGTCTTATTTGTAATAGACAGAAGCTGGAAACAACCCAGATGTCCCTCAACTGAAGAATAGATACAGAAAATGTGGTACATTTTCACAATGGAATACTATTGAGCTGCTAAAATGAAGACAACATGAATTTTGCAGGCAAATGGATGGAACTAGAAAATATCATCGTGAATGAAGTAATAAAGACCCAAAAGGATGCGCATGGTATGTATTCACTGATCAGGGGATTCAGAAGATATTAGCTTAAAAGTGCAACTATCTTTATCCTATATGCAAATGAGCTCTGAGAGAGGCATTGGAATCTGTCAGGATGCAGTACTTTAAATACACTAGTGAGAACAAGAGTGTCCAAAGCATAGCATTACTATTACCATGCTATGTTTTGTGGGGGGTGGGAGGGTTAGAAAATGCTATGCTATACATAAAAGTTGTTTGTTAGACAATTTAATACTCTTTTGGTAAACCTTAAAATAGGCACATTCTCTTTCACTGAAGTGAGACAAGGCAGCCCAGTTGGGGAACAAATACACTAGTTAGGCAACAGCTTTAGGTAGATCTTCTGCTCTAGTTGTCGGGACCCACAGGGAGACTGAGCTGCATGTCTCTTACATGTGTTAGGGGTCTTCATTCCAGTCTGTGTGTGCTCTTTTGTTGGTTGTTCAGTCTTGTAGCGCTCCCATAGGTCCAGGTTAGTGAATACTGCTAATCTTCCTGTGGGGTTTCCATCCCCCTGAGGGATTTCAATCCCTCCCTCAAACTCTTCCATAAAAGTCCCAGACCTCTGTCCAATGTTAGTTGTGGGCATAGTTGTGGGCATCTATGTCTGTTTCAGTCAGCTGCTAGAAAGAGCCTCTCAGAGGAAAATTATGCTAGGTTCTTGTCTGCACTAATCACACTATGCATTAATCACACCTAATCATTAATAATGTCAGGGATTCGTGCTTGTCCATAGTGTGGGTTTCATGTTGGGCCTGTTACTAGGTGGCCATTCTTTCAGTCTTGACTCCATCTTTTTCCCTGCATTTCTTTTAGACAGTACACAATTTGGTTTGAAAGATTTTTGAGTGGGTAGGTGTCTTTATCAGTGTGTTTTCTTTAAAAAAAAAAAACATTTTAAGTCCGTATAAAAGCATTGCAAGTCCATATAAAACTCTCCACCATTTTAGAAATTTTAGAATATATATTCTTCTTTCATTTTGGTATATACTCACAAAACTCATTTTTTTCTTTCTTTTTTTTTGTTGTTGTATGCTTTTTTTTTTTGTTTTGTTTGAAAACCATTAGTAAAACAAATGGGCAATGGATAGCAAGATACAATATAAGCCATACTTTGATCTCAAGGCACTGATGAGATCATAAACATCACAATCTGGAGACTAAATTACAAGTTTGTAATCAATCTCTCTCCCTATCTAGTATCTACCAGAGAGTTAATGGTGGCAGGGGAATCTAAATCAGAATTTATGCAGAAGAACTGACTAATAAATGTAAACTACTCATGAAACTTTTTAAATGGAACCACCACTTGATGGTAAGAACAATGAACTTTGGGGCTGTTTCTGTTACTGGTATAGATAAATCTATCAGTTCCCTTTGTGACGACAAGAAGGAACCTCCAAACTGCACTCCCCACTTTCTATCTCAGTGACATAATGCCCACACTTGAAATTCTGTGCAGTTCTACTACTTTAATCAGTAAATTCTTAATAGCTGGATTTGGGGTCTAGGATTGATTTTATTGTTGATTTGTGAGCTTTAAACACATAATAAATCAGTTAAAGTTGGTTTTATAGGGTGATTCAAAACAAGACAATATCATTACATAATGGTTTAAAATGTGTCTTTAAATGTTTTCTTTTTCTGACTACAGAAGAAACTCTCATCTCAAAGCAATAAAATAATAGGCTATTCTGGGGCCAAGTATGAGTGACTGTAGTGAGGGAATACAGATTAAGGTTTTTACCCAATTAGTTTTGTGGAAACATTTCAAAGAACATTGTAAATTAATACAATTCCACACACACTGGTAAAAGCATTAGCTAGCCAGGTCATGGGCGATCTGGGAGAAGTGCTGTAGGCCTCTGATGGTACCTGGCAGGATTGTTCACCAGAATTTTGGGTAGTGGAAACTGGAGATCTAAGCATCACAATGATGGCAGGCCACACATAGAGAAGGAAATTCATGGCTGCTAAGAGGGCTACAGACACCCCGAGATAGTTTGACTCTAGACCAGCAGCATTCTGACTCTCTACATCACTGACCAAGCAATTAGATTTTTTTAGCCTCCACTTCTGTACAAGAAGTCCGTGTTCAATTCAACATTATCAAGAAAAAGTGACAAATTTACCATTGGGCTTCCTGTAAGCCATAGTGTGATAGTGAGCAGTGTGTATAATGGGAGAACATTGTGCAATTGACAAGTTGTTTACAGCAGCCCATGGCTCAGACTCACTATGCAATTATGTTTGAAGGGTTTTATTTGTATGAAGTATTTATAAATATATATAATTTTAAAATATTTTATTGTTAACATTATGCTATAAAGCAACAGATTTTCATACTGGATTTTTCTACATTTTCTTTTTTGTTATTTTAGAACAATACAGTATCTCTTTTTTTAACTTTTAAAGTACTTTATTCATCATTCATTTATGCATAGAATGTGTTTAATCAAACTCATCTCACATTCCTTTCTTTCTGATTCCTTTATTATTCTCTCCATCACTTTCACTCCCAACTTCATGTCCCTCGAATCAATACCACTGAGCACAGTTAATGCTGCCTGTATGTGCATGGGTGTTGTACTGGCTGGTTTTGTGTGTCAACTTGACACAAACTGGAGTTATCACAGGTGTCAGGAATTTGAGCACTGAGAGGCAACCATAAGGCAGTAGATGGTCCTGCACACCTGTCTTAGTCAGGGTTTCTATTCCTGCACAAAACATCATGACAAAGATGCAAGTTAGGGAGGAAAGGCTTTATTCAGCTTATACTTCCACATTATTGTTCATCACTAAAGGAAATTATGCCTAGAACTCAAGCAGGTCAGGAAGCAGAAGCTGATGCAGAGGCCATGGAGGGATGTTTCTTACTGGCTTGCTTCCCCAGGCTTGCTCAGCTTGTTTTCTTATAGAACCCAAGATTACCAGCCCAGAGATGGCACCACCCACAAGGGGCCCTCCACCTTGATCACTAATTGAGGAAATGCCTTATAGTTGAATCACATGGAGGCATTTCCTCACAGGAAACTCCTTTCTCTGTGAGAGAAATGAAATGAGGTAGAAATAAATCAGGTAACTCAGTTATGGCTATGCAGCTAGATATTTTTAAATTTTGGTTTAACTACATTAAGTCTATCTCTAGAAGTCATGCATGCTTCAAATTAGGTATCTCACAAGTTAAGATTAATCTTATAAGCAAATTCATAAATCAATGCTCATATACTCAAAGCTCTGTGTATTTTCTATTTGCTCATTTTAAAAAATGTACAGTTGGAATCCTCTTAAAATATTTTAATTAGTTCCTTGAGATTATTGTGCAATGAATTTTGATAATGTTTACCTTTCCTCACCCAAATCTTTTCACATCACATTTTTACCTTTACACACAATTTTCTGTTTTTTGTGTTCCCCATCAAGATAAATTTGTGCTGCCCAAGTATCCTTGAATGAAGGCCTTCTCCCAGAGCATGGCTGACTTATCAGTGACTAAACCCATAGAGAAAAATGACCTTTCCTTTGCCAATAGTTAATAATTTCCAATGCTTCCCTGGCCAGGTCTGCATCTTGATCCTAAATTCCTTCTCCATGCTGTGATTTCATCTGGCTTAGTCTTGTAAAGTCCTTTGTATACTTCCACAGTCACTGTTAGTTCATATGTGAAGCTACCCTGTTGTTTCCAGAAGAATTTCTTCGTAGTCATCCACCATCTTTGGCTCTTACTGCATTTTTGTTCCCTCTTGTAGACAATCTTCTAAGCCTTTAGGTGTGTGGTGCAATATATGATCCATTTTGTACAGAGCATTTGGCAGTTTCTGACTCTCTATACCTTGGCCAAATGGGGATCTTATGTTGATCATCATTTATTACATAAAGAAGTTTCTCAGATGATAATTGAGAGGTACCTTATTCTATGTGTATAATACTAAATCATTAAATTTTGGTTTAATTCTCTGTCCATTTAACAGAATAATAGGAATAAATTCTCTGCTACACCTTTTGACTTGTACAGCCATAAGTTTTTAACCCAATAATGGCACAAGATATGGGTTTTATCTTGTGGAGAGGGCCTTAAATCCACTTTAAAAAGTGGTTGTTTACCTCCAAGATGGTTGTTCTTTAATTGAACCTACAGGTATTTTTTTTGCCTATGTTGCTTTTATCGTAAGACTCTTTTTCCTTCTACTAGCATGCATAACACCTACCAGCACCATGAAAAGCTAGCTAGAAGGATGAAGTACCCAAGTCCTTACCAGCTTGATTGCTCCAAGTTCTGACTTAGTATTTGATGATTGTAGCCATAGGGTCTTATTGTGAAGTTCTGCAGAACATCTCTGAACATTGATGATAGCCTATTATAGTGGCTATTCCTGGTTGTCAACTTGACTATATCTGGAATGAACTACAATCCATAATTGGAAGGCTCACCTATTATCCTAATCTGGAGGCTCAGAGATACAAGTTTCTGACCTGAATCTTGGCATGGAGATCTGGAAGTATAGTGACTATGAATTCCAGAAGATTAAGACAAGGAGATCTCAGAGTTCAAGGTCATCTTGGATTTATGGGCACAGTGGTACATACCTTTAATCTGGGCCACACCCTTTGCTGAAGACCTACATAAGGACATTGGAAGAAGACTCACTCACTCTTCCTTGCCTGCTTGCCTTGTGGGACTGAGCAACTGCTAGATCCTTGAACTTCCATCCACAACTGCTGCTAAGCATAGTTGCGGAGTTGGATTACAGTCTATAAGTCATCAACAAATTCCCTATCTATATAGAGACTACCCATACGTTCTGTGACTCTAGGGAACCCTGACTGATACACTTATGTTGGTTAAGATTCTTTTAACCTCGCTGGGCAGCTCCTTTAAATGACGTAACTTATTCCTGTAACAGGCCTTATTCCATTTGCTTGTTCCTGCTGTCCAGTGGGAGTCCTGTTGCCTCATAAGAACTCTCAATTCCCTCACTCAGGATATTTTCTAGTCCCATTCATTGGCCTAAGAATTTTATGAATTCATTGTTTTTAATAGCTACGTAGTACTCCATTGTGTAAATGTACCACATATTCTGTATTTATTTTTCTGTTGAGGGACATTATAAATAAGACTGCTATGAAC
This sequence comes from Apodemus sylvaticus, assembly GCF_947179515.1. NCBI lineage: Eukaryota > Metazoa > Chordata > Mammalia > Rodentia > Muridae > Apodemus > Apodemus sylvaticus. The sequence continues at coordinate 11,026,243 of NC_067484.1, read as the reverse complement.
ATAGTGGAGATGTGTTCTTATTACATATTGGAACATCTTCTGGGTATAATCCCAAAGTATGGATACTTTGGTCCTTCTTAGAAGGGGGATCAAAATATCCATGACTCACAGCCAAACAATGGACTGAGCATAGGGTCCCCAATGGAGGAGCTAGAAAAAGGACCCAAGGAGCTGAAGACTTTTGCAGTCCCATAGGAGGAATTAATACATACCAACCAGTACCCCCAGAGCTCCCAGGGACTAAACCACCAACCAAAGAGTACAAATGGAGGGACACATGGCTCTAGTTACATATGTAGCAGAGGATGGCCTTTTCAGACATCAATGAGAGGAGAGGCCATTGGTCCTGTGAAGGATTGATGCCCCAGTGTAGGGGAATGCCAAGTTAGGAAAGTGTGTATGGGAGGGGTTGTAAGCAGGGGAAGTGGGGGATGGGATAGGGGAGGGGTAACAAGGAGAGGGGATAACATTTGAAATGTAAATACAGCAAATATCGAATTTTAAAAAAGGAAAAAAAGAAGGAAAAGAAATTATCAGTGAATTTTGAAAAAAAACCTCTGAATTAAGTCTTTTTGTGTATGTATACAGATACATTTTAAGAAGCCTCTACAGTAGTTATATGACTCTTTTTCCTTCTGCTAGCATGCATAGCACTTATCAGCCATATGACTTTTAGTCTCCAGTGTTATTTTGTCCTACTTCAGTGTCACATTACACGGTGTTTATAGAGCAATTGGCATCTACTATTTTGAGATATCCAGTCTCTTATACTTTCAGTTTATTTATCTAGAGTTTTGTATTTTTTCTTCCATAGTTATAACTCACAGTGTACTGTTTATTTACATATTTTGTTCTGTTAAGCCTATATGAAAATGATCATGCACTTCTTAAATTTGTTCTTTCAGGGTATATAGAAATTAAAGTGATATTTCTGTGTTGTTTTATGTCCTGTTGAGCATTCTATAACAGAACATCCATAAAGTGTTTGAAATTTGTTTCTTATATTCATTAAAATTTTCTACAGAGAAAATTATATTATTTTGAAATTTTATTTTCTTTTTCCATCCTTTATAGATTTATTTCATTTTGCCACCTTTTTGAATATATTAGAATGTTCAGATGTATTTAGTGTGCCTAGTAAGAGTGAATATCCTCAACTTGCTTCCAGCCTTGTATGTATGTGGGGGGTGTTTATGATCATTTAGGTACTTGCTCCTAATCCCATTTAACTAAATTTATTCTTCAGGACTCATGTGCTGGACAGAAAAAGCCAATTCCTACAGTTTTCATCTGATTTCTATATCTATACCATGTCATGCTCTTGCCCAAAGAAATAGACAGACAGACCAAAATATACACAGACACACATACAGACACACAGACACACACATATACACACAAACAGACACACACACATATACAAACAGATACACACACAATTTTTATTTTTCACATACCTCTGGATTATTTTATTATTTATGTTCTTCCATTGTATTTTTCTATTATTAGCTTCCACTTCACACACAGACACACACAGATACACACACACACACACACAGACACACACACACACACACACAGATACGCTTCAGCAGTATAAACAGTTGTCTTATTTTCTGCATAATCTCCAGCATGGTTTGCTTTTTGTTTCATTGGAGCTTGCTGGTCCCTGCTGCTGTTTGGCTGAGTTGGCAGGTGTTTCTCCTTCTGGATGACATCTCCCCAAAGAATAAGGGAGTCTTCTGTCATGGAGACAGCAGCTTGTGGGCCATGTGCGATTTTAATGATTGACATCTTTGGATGCACTGTCCAGGTCTATGTCTCAGGTACAGTGATTCTCAGCTTGGTCTAGGGATGTGACTTCCAGCCCTGATGCTGTCTCCACCTGCAGCATAGCTTGTCTTTGTTCATCTCCAGGGGAAATAAGATGCCTTGCTCCACAGTAGTCTTCATCTGCAACATAGAAAACACGGGATATGGCTACTCTTATTTTGAGTTACCTCAAATATCTGCCAATATGTTTAGACCTTGTTACCTGAGAGGGATAATTCATTATGTTAAATAGGGTCTTATTTCTGGTCTTTTAAATGTCTTTATCTCTGTTTTATATCCATTTATTCTTCTACATAACTATCCAAGAAGTTAAAAGAGCATTTTTTCTTCATTATTTCATGCATTAGAATATTCAAGGTTCAGGTGATGTTGTCATTAATAATATGATTCAGGTTTAATGATCACATAATTATGGAATACTAAAACATTTAACCTAGCTGATTGAACAAATATGATCACTTTTTCTCATTTTTATTAGAGTCAAATTATAAATATATTTCATATTTCAAATAACTATTCTCTTTAGGTTTTAGCTCAGTTTTATTGGAGAAATAATGACTTTGATCTTCTGGTAAATGTACCTTCTGGGTGTAATCTCAGAAATAAGGAAAAATGTTTTGAGAATTATGATGCAGTATGTTATTAATTACCAACATTATAGAGAACAAAATCTCCCCCTTCCCTGTCCTGCTTCTCCATGTCTAGCTCAGCATTCTTTTTCTATGTCTGTAAAATTAACCAGTGAGTCCTTTATGAGGAAGCATGACTTTCCAAACGTCGCTAATTTCACTTTAATTCTGTCAGATTAATTCTGCAATCTTTAACTTCACAACACTCAATCAGGAAGGTTTGTAGTAGAAAATGGAAGAAAAAATGGAAAAGTGAAAGTCAGACAGTAGAATTAGAAACCTAATTTATTCATGACACAGCCAGTTTCCACTAAAATAGGGAAAAAGAAGTGGAGAGACAAGCGAAGTTAGGCAATGGTCAACAGTTTCTCGATGGTCACAGGGTTGAGTCACTGTGTCTTTACAAAGGCACTTTAGACGTTTTCTGCCAAGGACAGTGACTCACCCCAGCTACTTGTGCAAAACCTCGCTTAAATTTGCAATTCAATTAAAATTCAGAGAATTAAAAGTCAGAGAATTAAATTATGTGATGTCCTGAATTTTCCATGCAAAACTCATAGATACTAATATTTTTCAGATTTTTTATGTTATTCACTTATCATTCATGCATGTTGTTTATTTTGTGACAGATAATGATTTCCTATAGTGTAGAAAGCTCTAATTTATTCTTGATACATTCCATCAAACTTCTCCAACATAAAATAAAGGCTGTGAAGATGGGACGATCATTGGGAGGTGCCAGTAAAGAGCAGGTGGCTGTACTGGGGCTCTGGAATATTCAATATCTTTATTTCTATGCTCATTACTTGAATGTTTCAGTTGGTCAAACTTTACTGAGTTTTACTCTTATTTATAAACTTATCCTTCAATAAAATTTTTGTGTGGTATCTGTGGATTCCCTTTATGAACACAAAATATTTCACATGAGAGCAGAGTATTTTAAACACTTGTCATTCACAGTCTCTTTTCACTCAGGAAATTTTTATATGACCTTGAGAATTTAGGTACATAAAACAGGAATATAAGAATTTACTAATAACACAGATAAGTATACTTTTAAACAATATTTGGTAATGATATATGTATACAATTACAATATGTTAAAGATAAAAGCAATATATATATATATATATATATATATACTAATAAAATAAATTTACTTGTCTATTATTTATTATTTTATTATTTATTTTTTAAATAGAATTCAATATTGGCTAAATATTTGATATGGCAAGGGGTGGAGCATCTTTAATGTCTTCCATGGTTTTTCAGTATTGACATTTACTAATTACCAATGCTAAGAACTCTGTATATACATGAATACAAACATTGAATAAATATGGTTAAGATCATTTCAAAAAATTTGAAAATTCTACCCTGAAGATAAGCCAAAAAGATTCATTCAATTTATCACGAAACTCAAGTAACAATTTAATTCAAGCATTTTAGTACAATACAATTCAAAAGTTTTATGTATGATGAAGAGTGAAGATAGAAACTTATTAAGTCACTTTTCTCCATACTTAGAGAGTCGTGTTTCTGTAAGAGAAGAAAGCTTTGTGTGTGAAGTAGAATCACTGGCTTGAATCTCAGCCTACAGTTTCAGGCAGCAATCACTGGCACTCTGTGATGTGATGGCATGTTTTGTGCTCAGAAGCATGACTGCAGTGTAAGCTCTACAGAAACACCTTGGGTTCATATGTGCTCGGTTATTAAGTTTTAGTCTGGCTTTGCTCAGAAATACTTTGGTAAGCTCCAGATTCAAGTATATTTGCTACACAAGTGCTCACCAGCCAGTTCAAGCTGCCCTAGATGGAAACAATAAGTGCTCACGATTGATTGAGGGTTATAGGAAATGCTCATGATTGGTTGAAGGAGACAATAAGTGCTCATGATTGTTTGAGGGTTACAATAAGTGCTCATGATTGGTTGAGGTTATAGTAAATGCTCATGATTGGTTGAAGGAGACAATAAGTGCTCATGATTGTTTGAGGGTTACAATAAGTGCTCATGATTGGTTGAGGTTATAGTAAATGCTCATGATTGGTTGGAGGAGACAATAAGTGCTCATGATTGGTTGAGGGTTACAATAAGTGCTTATGATTGGTTGAAGGTTATAGTTAATGCTCATGATTGGTTGAGGGAGACAATAAGTGCTCATGATTGGTTGAGGGTTACAATAAGTGCTCACGATTGGTTGAGAGGGTTAATAAGCACTCATGATTGGTTGCCAAAGGAAATAATGGAACAATAGATGAATGTGAGTTTCAAGTAAACAACTGACTTTATTTTTCAAGTATGCTTTATTTTCAGGGTCCAGGAAATATGACAAAATTTCCATATGTAAGAAAGTCTGATCACCACAGATCAGCTTTAAATGCTTCCATTTTGTTTCAACTTAAATAGCTACAGAGTTTGCCACCTTTCTTTTTTTTTATTTATGTGTATATATGTGCATCTCTGTGTGTGTGACTTGCAGATGAACAAGAAGGCAAAAGGGTTGATATTTAGTCACACTGAACTGGAGTGGTGAGCCAACTGACATAGGTCCTAGGATCCACATTTGTATACCTTGGAAGAGCAATGCATGTTTTCACTGCTGAGCCATCTCTGGGCCATTTCTCCAACCCTTCTTTCTGTTTCCCAACTATTTTTTTTAAAAGAAGTGCATTTATCTATTTGGTGTGTGTGTGTGTGTGTGTGTGTGTGTGTGTGTGTGTGTGCTTGTGGGACTCAGTTGTCTCCTCCAACCATGTCTCTCCCAGGAATTGACTCAGTTTATCCATCTCATCAAGCCCATTTACCATCTTTCTTAAGACAACTTTTATTATCATTGGACTAGGAAAAAATACCTACAAATTTATTTTGGCTAGAGAAAGGTAAAGAAAGACAACCAGGCTTAATTTTCAACAATCAACCAGGAGAATTAGCAGAGGAGGTAAAAAGAAGAATGTTGTTACTCTGACAATTATATTTATTTAGTATTGTGAAACTTCCTGAGATCAAATAAGTGCCCTTTACATATTTTATAGTAGTGTGGTAATCCTCCAGGTACTGTTCCAGTTTCCATGCAGTTAACTCTGACTTCAGTAATGTTATTTATTTCCCACAGCCTTAAGTTGAATGCATATTCTGATGACAGACATGCCAATGTGCTTGAAGCCTACATTTTGAAGAAAAACTTCCTTAGCTATTATCTGATTAAGAATGAAGATGTGACCTGCCTAGGGGATGACAAGAAGTAAAGTAAAACACAGAAGAAGGGAAGATTATAGTTGACAGCACTGGCATGTGATACACAACACTTGATGACTATCAGGACATGGAAGAAGGGACAAAGGATTGTATGCACAAAAATGATCAATTTTTAAAACTGAAATTAAAAATCCTTAAACACATATTCTTACCAGCTAATTTATAATACAAATGTTTAAGAACTTCCAACTAGCCACAAATTATCTTAATTATTTTAATTGAATTCCCAAGATCCTGTCTATCATTGGATTTCTTTTTCAAGTAAGATAGTCTTGCCTAATTTCTCACATTAAAATTAATTTAATTATAATAATTTAATTTTAAAATTAAAATAAAATTATTTAAAATAAAGGTCATAGACATATGAAGCCTAAGTTTATTGCCCTGCATATGGTAATGTTTTGTTTTATTTGGGGCTATAAAGTTTATAGCATTTTATAACCATATCAACAAATCTTTCCCAATTAGATGTGATGTCATTTCACATGATAAAAAAAGTTGCCAGGCAACAGGAAAGAAATCAATTCCTTGATAATTCTCCAAAAGGCTAAGATAAACAGACATAGTAAATAAAAATCCATATTTTATGAAATTTTATATTAAATGGGTAAGAATGATATGGCACCAAAAATAAGGAAATGGGCAGAAATCCACATACAATTGTTATTCTTCAAAGGTTTTGTCGTGACTTTTCTTGTTTCTGTGGCCAAATGCCCAAAAAGCAGACAACTTAAGTTCAAGAAGAAATACTCTTTCGTTGTTGGAAAAGCATGGGACTGTGAATTGGCTGTTTACATATCTTCCACAACCATAGAGCAGACAGAAAAGGAGAAGTGGAGTCAGGTTACCAAAGTACCTCCCAGTGCTCCTCAACTGTGGTAGTTTGAGTGAGAATGGCCCTCCTCCCCCATAGGCTCCTATCAGAATGTTTGGCTCCCAGTTGGTGTGCTTTGTAGAGGGACTAGAAGGTGTGGTCTTGGTGGAAGGGGTATATCTCAGATATGCCAGACCCATTTATTGCTGCTCTTTTCTCTGCTTCCTGCCTGAGAATCAGGCTGTAAGCTTTCAGCTACTACTTGAGCAGTGTGCTTGACTGCTTACTGCCAGGCTTTCTGCTGTCATGGTCATGGACAGACCCTATGAAACTCAAAGCAAGCCCTGAATTAAATGCTCTTTTTTATAAATTGCCTTGGTCATGGTCTTCACAGCAATATAAATTAAGCAATAGTAATTAAGACAGCAACTTTTCAAAATAGCATCACCATGTGGAGACTAAGTGTTCAAATATGAGCCTGTGAGGAATATCTTACAGTCAAATGATGACAAATGAGTATGATAATTTAATCTTGTAGTAAATTTCTATTTGTAATATGCTTAAAAAGAATTTCAATGAATTCTAGTCTCAGAATTAAAAGTGTAATTTTTAAAGGAAATTTATCAAGCCTATTTTACTTGCAAAGGAACAAAATTTTGCATATTCAACACTAATTCCATACCTAGGTTTGAATATTTATATAAGATGAAGAACTTATATTTGTAGTACAGAAGTATTTATATCATATAATATGTTTTTAAATGAAAGGAACAATTAAGTCTGAGTCTATAATTATTTTTTCTTATGCCAATGGATTGTTAAATGTTTCCTGTATAGTATAACACTATCTAAATATATTATAAATAAAATTTTTCTAGTTTTAATTTTTTAAATAAATTGATTTTACAAAACAACCCTGAGATTTCACCTTACACCAATCAGAATGGCTAAGATTAAAAACTCAGGAGACAGCAGGTGTTGGTGAGGATGTGGAAAAAGAGGAACACTCCTCCACTGCTTGTGGGATTGCAAGATGGTACAACCACTTTGGAAATCAGTCTGGCAGTTTCTCAGAAATCTGGCCACATCACTTCTGGAGGATCCTGCTATACCACTCCTGGACATATACCCAGAGGATTCCCCAGCATGTAATAAGGATACATGCTCCACTCTGTTCATAGCAGCCCTATTTATAATAGCCAGATGCTGGAAAGAACCCAGGTATCCCTCAACAGAGGAATGGATACAAAAAAATGTGGTATTTATACACAATGGAGTACTATTCAGCCATTAGAAACAATGAATTCATGAAATTCTTAGACAAATGGATGGAGCTGGAGAACATCATACTAAGTGAGGTAATCCAGTCTCAAAAGATCAATCATGGTATGCACTCACTAATAAGTGGATATTAGCCTAGAAAATTAGAATACCCAAAACATAATCCACACATCAAATGATGTCTAAGAAGAACGAAGGAGTGGTCCCTGGTTCTGAAAAGACTCAGTGTAGCAGTATAGGGCAAAACCAGAACAGGGAAGTGGGAAGGGGTGGATGGGAGAATAGGAGGAGGGAAGAGGGCTTATGGGACTTTCAGGGAGTGGGGTCCAGGAAAGGGGAAATCATTTGAAATGTAAATAAAAATATATTGAATAAAAAATAAATTGATTTTATTTTATGTTTTTTACTATCATTATTTGGATAAGATGTAGGGGTTAAACCTGTGGCCCTTTGCTATTGGGCAAGTCCTCTACCACTGAAATAAACCCCTAGCATCCTAAATGCAATTTATTTCAGGAGACTTTTCAAGTTGAAATACATGGCTGTTCATAAAGAATATACAAAACATAGCACAGAGTGGAATATTTATCTGTTTGCTTTAAAAGTCAAAGGATAGGAATCCCCACCAGATGGGCACATGGGTAACCTTTTCCTTGTTCTGAATGCTGCCTCTTTGCCTTGTTGTCTGTTGCTGTTCAGATTTTTAATGTGATGAAGTCCACTATGCCAGGTCTTGCTTGTATTTCCTAACACCCTACAGTCATGTTTGGAAAGGATTTGCTGATCTTTAAACCATAAAACGTTTTCCTCTAAAAGTCTCTGAATGTCAAGTATTATATTAAAGTCAATCCATTTTTAGTTGGCTTTTATATAGGATGGGAACACATGATCCAGTCTTTTACACTTAAATACGGTTTCATCAGCAACCAGCATTAAATGGGTTGTCTTTCTTACAGCTTATGGTTTTAGTAACTTTGTCAAGGTCGAGTGCTATAGCTAGGTGTTAAAGGATTTCCTCTTCCATTCCATTGGTCTATGTGTATTTATGTCATTGCTGCTCTCATTACTGGTCTGTGGAGTATTGTTTGGGACCTGGACTACTTGGGATGGCTTTAACTATTTGAGGCCTTTCATGTTTCCTTATGAATTTTAGAAATTTTTATATTTCTGTGATAAAATTTGAAATTTTTGTGCAAAGTTCACTAAATTTTAATTACTTTTTGCAATATAATGAATCTAATAATATGCTAATATGTTTAATATATTCTATATTTTCTCTTTATGTACTTTATAATTTTATTATAGAAATTTAAAACTATTTTTTCTAACTTGTTTTTTCTAAGTTTCTGAGAGTAGGAAAACAACAGTAATCAGAAAGAATTTAAGAGCTAGAAGAATGTTATGTACTTATTTTCTCTGAATTTTAATATTTTCTTCTGGACAGGAGACAATAGGCTTACAAGATCAGGAAATAGAAAAATATCTCAAAAAACTGAGGATATCCTAAGAGGATAATGTTGCTCAAAGCTCCTTCCTAAGGTTAGATGACTTACTAAGGTTCATGACTTACTAAGTGTAATGGGTTGTGTTTCTCAGTGATGCTGTGACTTGCTTTATCAACTGGGTAGTGTCTCCTGTGATGGCACCTTTGAGGCAGTCATGCTACCATATAGAATAAACTCTCTGGTTCACTACATTAAACTTGATTGGAATCAATGGTTTTGGCCTGTTGCCAGTGTCCTATTGGAGTATGTAGCTGTTTGGCCAAATCTCCTAAAGAAACGATGTTCAGGTGGAGCTGAGGTCACTGAGCCTGGCTTATCATTTAATTCCTATTTGGACTAGGGAAATATGTGTAGAGAGCAAATGGCTTTCTTATTTCAGGTTGATCTCTAAAAGAACTACAACAATCTATGTGAAGTGAGACGTAATCAAGACACTCAGTGAAATCTGGAAACACTACAGTCTGAAATGCAAATGCTCTACAAGGAGGGAGACTGCTACCTGTCTTACCCCTAAAATAACTTTGTGAGGTAATGCACGTGCTAATTAGCTTTAGCCATTGCACACTGAGCACATGTTTTAAAACAACATGCTTCCCATGGTAAATATAATTATGTGTAAATGTAAAATTCAAGTTTTTATGTTAAAGAAACATTTATCCATAGATTTATAAATAGTATAAACATCATACTGTGAACCCAAGTGTGAATTAGGTGACCCACCCTCTGTCAACCTATATTTGAACTAGAATAGGAATCCACAATATATTTTTAAACACACACTACACACTTACACACATGCTACACATGCATACACACAATATACACTTACACACTCATACACATACACACATATAAACACTGCACATACATAGAGAGAGAAGAGTGAACTAAGTGACCCACCATCTGTCAACCTACATTTGAACTATACAATACATTTTTACATACACATACACTGCATACACATAGTACATCACATATACACACTATACACACACACACACACACACACACACACACACACACAGAGGAGTGAACTATATGACCCATCCTCTGTCAACCTACATTTGAATTAGAATAGAAATTTACAATATATGTTTACACACACACACACACACAGAGAGAGAGAGAGAGAGAGAGAGAGAGAGACAGAGAGACAGAGAGACAGAGAGACAGACAGAGAGACAGAGAGACAGACAGAGAGACAGAGAGACAGAGACAGGCAGAGAGAGAGAGATGATAGATTGAAAGAAATATAGATAGGACACTAGATGATTATGTACATATGTATTGATCTTTTGTTAAATGTACCAAGTTAACTAAACTTTGCATTGACATCCAGGAATGCATTTCTGATAAACTGCTCTCATGAAAATATGTTATATTACTGAATTTATTTCCATTCCAATTGCACCTCAAAACTCAGAACATATATCATTAATCAAAGTGGTTGAAAACTTCTTTGAACTTCAAAACTTGCAGTATTTAGCAACAGGAACTCTCAGAAATGTTAACACAGATAATTAGGAGAGGAGAGTAGAAGATGTGCATGAAATATTACCTGAATTGGTGTAACTCTGTTCTGTACCATCAGCTAGATTAACAGTCATTAATCTTTACATTCTTTACAATAAACTTTATGGTTTGTCTCATATAAGAAACATCAATTATGCACTGTTATCTTTTCAGTTAATATAACCTTTTGCCTTTTAAAGAATTTACATCACATACACACACCATACAAAACCACTAACACACAGAGAGGGGATGGGTAGGGGGAGGGGGAAGGGGAAGAAGGAGAAGAGCAGGGAGAGGGGATATTTCTATGTTATTTTTTTATTTTAATTTTTACTTTTTTACTTTACATTCCACTCACCACTCACCCACCATTCACCACCCCCTCCAAGTCACCCCATCCCACAATCTTTATCCCATCTGCACCCCCACTCTCCTTCTTCTCAGAGTGGGCAGGTCTTCCTGGGTATCTCCCCATCCTGTCACTTCAAGTGAGGGGTGTTTCTTTTTTAGACAGAAGAAGGAGAGCAGATGGAGGAGAAAAAGAGGACAAGGAAGGGAAATGGGAGTGAATATGGGCCAAGTTCAGTGAATATACTTATAAAAAGTCAGAGATCCAATGAGCTTGTTCTTATTAAAACATTCATAACAATGAAACATATCCTAACCAAATCTTTGTCAGCCCCTTATTTTATGATGTATAGATGTCAGTTGGAATACATTATTTTAAGGATACATCCAAACAAAGTGCAAGAATGACACTTATCATCCATTTATTGGCTGTGTTGTTGATACTTTTAAGCTTTGGAAAGTTGAAAAATGAAATGTTATGTCTCCTATTGATTTTTTTTTCAGTCTTTGTTTGTGTTACACAGCCTGAGCACAGTCCTTTTGATGGTGGTGTTGTGGAGGGTGTGTGCTTCTGAAGTCGCAGCTCTAAACAATATTTGGTCTTTCTTCAAAAGTCTTTCCTTTATCTTTCTATCTTTCTCTTTCTATCACAAATATTGAGAAAATAAATACTTATGTTTTGTTTAAATCTCAAAAGGTAATTTAAAGGAAATTCTTGCAAAAATGTATAACCTTTCTCAAACCCTTTATGTGTGTGTTTTTTTTTCATTTTCTCCCTTATTAAGGTTGTCCAGGTTTTTGCAAATCAAACACTGAAATCATTTAAGATATGTAGACCTAAGGTCATGACACTTTCTGTGAAATGAAATAACTTTATATATACATATATGTACATATAAGTAATATATATATATATCATGCTACATTATTTCACATATATATTAAATTATATATGTATATATGTATATATAGCATGCTATATTATTTCATATATATTTGGCATACAGACTCAGGATCAATGTATGTTAAACTCTGAATGTAGAATATCCACAGTAAGCTTTGTGTTGAATATTTGTCACCTAAACTTTAAAACTGAAGTCCATTGGATAACACAGGTCAAGTCACTAGGAGTATTCCTTTGATGAGTAGACCTACATGCCATTCCTATTCATTCTCTCTCTCTCTCTCTCTCTCTCTCTCTCTCTCTCTCTCTCTCTCTCTCATATTCTACTGGTTCTTAACCTATGTCTCTTTGACTATTTGGGAGTCATATATAAGATATCTTGCATTTCAGATACTTATATTACAATTTGTAACAGTAACAAAATTCCATTTATGAAGTAGCAATGAAATAATGTCTTGGTTGGGGGGTCACCACCACATGAGGAACTGTATTAAAGGGTCTCTGAATCACACTGTGTGTTAACCATGAGAGGAACAGGCTCCTTCTCCACAAAAATTATGCTGACATAATGTTGTACCTCACTCTGAGCTCAAAATCAGTGGAGCCAAGGACTGTAGATTGAAATCTCATAAGTATGAGCTAGAATAAACTCCCTCCCTTCTGAATTTGTTTCAGCCCAGTATTTGGTTAGAAATAAATTAGCCAACTGAAATGTCCCTCTAGCAGCATTTTAGCATCCTGATAAAAACTTGGACAGGACTGCATATAATCTTTCAGAGACCAACCCATACTAGGAAGTCACATTATGTCTCTGGCTATTTTGAAATACCGGGTGAGGTTCAAATCAAATAGGAATGTCTACTCCATGTTACCCACATCTTGAGCCCTACCTTTTGTTTAAGGAGAATTGTGACTTTTCTGCAACACACCTAATGTTTCCCAGAGTGCCTCCCACCAAAATGCCAACAACTTTATTCCATCAGCTTTTGCTTCTCACTTGAAATTCAAAGCAACCAAACATTCAGACCAGTAAACATTACCCTATAGGAAAGTAAATGACATTTGACAAAACTAGCACATTTTGATATCATTAGGGCCTCTGGTCTTCCCTCAAATGCAAAGACAGTAAGTACAAAAATATCTTTATGATGATTATTTTATGAGGGGAAGTTATGACAGCATGGCATATTATTTTTATTTTTACTATTTTTTCCAGGATAAAGATAATAAATTGGAGACTAGAAAGCACCTTTTCTTTCAGAGTTGTACATCTTGTCTCACTGTGATATGAAGTTCAGGCACTCTGTCACCTGTATTGAATTGGGGTGCTTTCTATCCATTAATTAAGTTCTAACACCCTTCATTGACTATCTAATAAAACAGACATTTGATTATATAGTATTCATGAAGCTTGTAGAGTTTTTCTCCCCATTGAAGTTGAGGACAAGTGGATGCATCATAAGTAGTTTTCAGGAAAGCTACAATCTTCAAGGGTATAACTCACATTTAATCTTGTATAAATCAAACTCAAGACTATGTCTGCAAGCTTTCTTAATCTTTGATGGTTTTTATTTACCAAGTCAGGAATAATAGCTACATCTCAGAATTGGCATCATGTATATTTGTCACCTCAGAACTTATCCATTTTCATTTATGTTGTAACTAGCAGCAGCCTGGGTGACTCTATTACTCCATACTCATGAGAATTAATGTTTGCCATTAAATGAAGAATTTAATGCTATCCTAAGTTTGCTCCAACTCTTTGATGCATTTGTTTGGAAAAATAGTAACCAAGACTTTAAAAATAAAATAATGTGTCTATTAGACGTGTCTGACTTGTATGGGAAATACTGGTGTTGAGTTTCCATTCAAACACAGGAACAAATGATAATGTTTGTATCACATTATGCAAGGTTATTTGAGAAATAATTCACAGTGTTGGGGGGGAGATTACACAAAGCTTGCATTTTAATATATTTCAAGTACTTGTTCAATGTGAAGTCATTTGGTTACAGATTTCTCATTTTTTCACAGATAGTTCTTACCATAACTTTTTTATTAGTTTTTCAAGTTAGCATACTTGGTTTCATTATGACATTTTTATAAATATTTAGCTACTTTTGATCATCTTCTCCCACTCCTCTCCCATGACTGTCTTACACAGAAAGAGACAGAGAGAGAGACAGAGAGACAGAGAGAAACAGAGAGACAGAGAGAGACAAAGGGAGAGAGAGAAGGAGTCTTAAATCTGTTGATTGGCTTCTGGGCTAATTCTTTTTGTAGCTGTTAGGAATACTGCAGTGGTAAACAATGATGTCCTGTATCGTTTGTGCAGAACCTAAGAGTCTTTCAGTTTATACATGGGAGATGTAAAATCTGGTAATTGTATTTTTGTTTTTGTGTTTGTTTGTTATTGTTTTGAAAAACTTCCATCTTAATTTACATTTTGGTTGCACCATTTGCCATACTCTACAGTAGTGCACAGTTACTTTTGTTTTCCCACAGCTACATCAGCATTTATAGTCACCTGTTGCTATTAATTGTTTTGACTAGGGTAAGTTAGAATCTCAGAACAGGTTTGGGATGAGTTATAATCTCAAAATAGTAATTTATTATAATTGTCATTATTATTAATTATTATTATTATTAATGGTGTAAGAATATAACAATAACTTCTAACTCACAAGTATTTCTGTTGTGAGTCACTGAGTAGTTGGTTATAATTGGATGCCATGTTTACATGACTGTGGGTTTCTCTCCGCTCATGGATTGTTGGTTGATACAGTTCATGAGTGTAATGGGAACAGAGATGTCAAATAGGGGGTTCAGAAGCCCTGTGAATACCTGCTGAATAAACCACACTGGGATCTGTAATGAGTAGGTAAATCTACTTTACTTAGGGTGATCGAAGGCTTATAAAGTTTTAGGGGCTGAGAGCAGAAACATCTAGAATAAATAAAGGTCACTGGCTGGAGACTTAGAGTACCTGGAATACCTCATTAGCATGAGGAAGTACTCCAAGAATTTCAGGTGCTGACTGAACAGGTTTTGTTAGGAGAAAGGAAATTGATCATATGAACTAAGTGAGGTTAAGTGATATTCTTCAGGTAGAGGCTAATATGGTGGCTTAGAGTTTTCTGGGCAAGATCAGAGGAGAAACCCTGCCAAAGAAAGGAGTCTCCCATTTTTTTCCTAGCCCAGTGGCTATCCAGTCAGTCCTGGTGGACTTCAACCTTAGTTAGCAGAGTTTTCCCACACATGTCCAGTTGCATGCAATCACATAGTGAGCATGTCAGATAACACTTGCTTAATTGGTCAAGTTTGATTCATTTATCATCTTGTACTCTTTCTGACATAAGGCTATATATTCTTTTACAAGTAATTTGCATGTGCCAAACCTTTCCTTAGATTTATTCAGTTTTCATTTTCATTCAAGAAATGTACATATATCTAGGTGTCTAGAAGATAATAGTAATGAATTCCTAGAAAATTCTTTAATCATTTAATAACCATCTGTTTTAGGACTTCTTATGCTTTTTGTCTGACATCAGAGCTCCATTTGAGTTCTTTATTAACTCTTAGACAGGTATTTTTATTCCTCTTCATTTACATACTGCCTAATAAGTAGCATGCATATGATTAGATTCTCCTTCGTTCTGAGTTATATAATTTTAGTTTTGTAAAAAATTACCTTTAGGATAATAATAGATTTACAGAAACACTATAAACCCATTAGAGAGTTCCAATATGTCTAAAGAGTTTTCCCTATCATTTATATCATACCTGAGTGTATTTGCTACAAATGACAAGCAAAAGTTAATACATTATTTTAATGAAATACCCAGTGTTCACTATATTTTTATAAATTACTTACTACTTTTTTTTGGTCCCAGAATCCCACACTGTGTTTAATGGTCTAGATCTCAGCAGAAACATCTTATCTATTATCTTTCTGATACTTTTCTTCTCTTTCGATGACCTCCATGATGATTATGAAGAATGTTATTCTTTGTTTCATAGAGGAACTTACTTTTATATTTTGCTATGAATAAGCAGGGCAATAGGCTTTTGGCTGTATAGATCACAGCACAGTTCTCACCATACCATATTATAATTTATATTGTAGACCAAACAATAGTCTGTCATTGCTCATGCCCATCTTCACTGAAGCTCCTTGCCAAGTTTGACATTGTTAGAATTCTCTTTTGGTCCCATCTCATTCTTTGGAGTTTCTTACTAACTGCAGCACATATTTTAAACTGAAGACCTATGCATCGCTTATTCAGAGTGAAGGATCCATAGAAATTTTGTTTTGTTTCAGCAATTTCTAAGCACTACAATAAGTAAGGAGGCATTGAGTCCAACTGAAACGAAGCATATCATAGTCTTTTTATTATTATTATATATTTTTATTTTCTATATTCTTTGTTTATATTCCAAATGATTTCCCCTTTCCCAGTTCTCCCCTCCCCTTATGTCCCATAAACCTTCTTCACTTTATTCTCCAATCACCTCTCTCCTTTATCTCTGTCCTGATACTCCCCTCCAATGCTAGATCAAGTCTTTCCAGGATCAGGACCCTCTCCTTACTTCTTCATGGGAGTCATTTGTTATGCTAATTGTGCCTTGGGTATTCAGAGCTTCTGGGCTAATTAATATCCACTTATCAGAAACTGCATTCCATGTGTGTTATTTTGTGATTGGGATAGTTCACGTAGGGTGATATTTTCCAGATCCAACCATTTGCCTAAAAATTTCGTGGATTCATTGTCTTTAACTGCTGAGTAGTATTCCATTGTGCAAATAGACCACATTTTCTGTATCCATTCTCTATTGAGGGACATCTGGGTTCTTTCCATCTTCTGGCTATTATAAATAAGGCTGCTATGAACATAATGGAGCATGTGTCCTTATTGCATGCCAGGGAATCCTTTGGGTATATGCCCAGGAGAGGTATAGCAGGGTCCTCCGGAAGTGTCATGTCCAGTTTTCTCAGGAACCACCAGACTGATTTCCAAAGTGGTTGTACCATCTTGCAACCCCACCAGCAGTGGAAGAGTGTTCTTCTTTCTCCACATCTTTGCCAACCAACACCTGCTGTCTCCTGAGTTTTTAATCTTAGCCATTCTGACTGGTGTGAGGTGAAATCTCAGGGTTGCTTTGATTTGCATTTCCCTAATGACTAATGATGCTGAGCATTTCTTAAGGTGCTTCTCTGCCATCCGAAGTTCTTCAGGTGAAAATTCTTTGTTTAGCTCGGTACCCCCATTTTTTTAATAGGGTTATTTAGTTTTCCAAGGTCTAACTTCTTGAGTTTTTTGTATATATTTGATATGAGATGTAGGGTTGGTGAAAATCTTTTCCCAATTTGTTGGTTGCCGTTTTGTCCTTTTGACAGTATCCTTTGCCTTACATACACTTTGTAATTTTATGAGGTCCCATTTGTCAATTATTGGTCTTAGAGCATAAGCTATTAGTGTTCTGTTCAGGAACTTTTCCCCTGTGCCCATGTCCTCAAGGGTTTTTCCCAGTTTCTTTTCTATTAGTTTCAGTGTGTCTGGTTTTATGTGGAGGTCCTTGATCCACTTGGAGTTGAGTTTAGTACAAGGAGATAAGAATGGATCAATTTGCATTCTTCTGCATGCTGACCTCCAGTTGAACCAGCACAATTTGTTGAAAAAGGCTATCTTTTTTCTACTGGATGTTTTCCGCTCCTTTGCCAGAGGTCAAGTGGCCGTAGAAGTGTGGATTCATTTCTGGGTCTTCAATTCTATTCCATTGGTAAACTTGCCTGTTACTGTGCCAATACCATGCAGTTTTGAACACTATTGCTCTGTAGTATTGCTTCAGGTCTGGGATACTGATTCTCGCTGAAGTTCTTTTATTGTTGAGAATAGTTTTAGCTATCCTGGGTTTTTTGTTATTCCAGATGGATTTGAGAATTGCTTTTTGTAACTCTGTGAAGAACTGAGTTGGAATTTTGATGGGTATTGCATTGAATTTGTATATTGCTTTTGGCAAAATGGCCATTTTAACTATATTAATCCTGCAGATCCATGAGCATGGGAGGTTTTTCCATTTTTTGAAGTCTTCTTATATTTCCTTCTTCAGAGTCTTGAAGTTCTTGTCATACAGATCTTTCATTTGTTTAGTAAGAGTCACCCCAAGGTACTTTATACTGTTTGTGGGTATTGTGAAGGGTGTTAGTTCCCTAATTTCTTTCTCAGCCAGCTTATCCTTTGAGTATAGGAAGGCTACCAATTTGCTTGAGTTGATTTTATAAATTGCTTTTACTATGTTTAGGTATGGGCCTTGAATTCCTGTTCTTTCCAAGGCTTTAAGCATGAAAGGATGCTGAATTTTGTCAGATGCTTTTTCAGCATCTAATGAAATGATCATATGTTTTTTTTTTCTTTGAGTTTGTTTATGTAGTGGATTGCATTGATGGATTTCCTTATATTGAACCATCCCTGCATCCCTGGTATGAAGCCTATTTGATCGTGGTGGATGATTGTTTTTATGTGTTCTTGGATTTGGTTGGCAAGAATTTTAAGTATTTTTGCATCGATATTCATAAGGGAAATTGGCCTGAAGTTCTCTTTTTTTGTTGGATCTTTGTGCGGTTTTGGTATCAGTGTAATTGTGGCTTCACAGAGCGAGTTGGGTAGTGTTCCTTCTGTTTCTATTTTGTGGAATAGTTTGAAGAGTATTGGTGTTAAGTCTTCTATGAAGGTCTGATAGAATTCTGCACTAAAGGCATCTGGTCCCATGCATTTTTGGTTGGGAGACTTTCTATGACCCCTTTTATTTCTTAGGGGTTATGGGAGTGTTTAGATGATCTATTTGATCCTGATTTAACAGAAAGCAAAGACACTCAAGAAGGCTGGGGCTACTACCTTTTCCATAGACTAACAAAATTTAACTATTATTAGTATCATTATGAAAAATTACAACTTACCTGAAAATAAGCTAAAGAAATATTTATAAAATGTTATAATAAAACAACTACAAAGGTTCTGTAACACTTTGTTGAACAGTACATAGGTTTTTTTCCTTATATTAACAAAATAGCAAATTTAATTTTGTAATGACTTCTTAAATTTTCAAGAAAAATATTATTTAAGATCATACTTAAAGTCCTAAATCTATACTGAATTTAAGTATAAGAAATAAAGCCTAAATTTTATACCAAGAAAACAGTACAAACTATCAAATTGGTGAGTGACTTTAAAGTTGCCAATATTTCTTTAGCATAAAAATTTGCATATTTTATCAGTGAGGAGTCTCTTTCACTCAATTAATTATTAAATTATTTTTACAAATAAATTCATAGAAAAACAGAAAGCCCACATACACATAGAGGCTGAACAATACTCTACTCAATGACATCTTGGCCAAAGAAGAAATAAAGAAAGAAATCAGAGACATTTTAGAATTTAATGAAAGTGAAGTCACAACATACCCAAATCTTTGGGGCACAATGAAAGCAGTGCTAAGAGGAAAACTCATAGCCCTGAGTGCCTCCAAAAAGAAAATGGAGAGTGCATACACTAGCAGCGTAATGACACACCTGAAAGCCCTGGAACAAAAAGAAGCCAATTCACCCAGGAGGAGAAGAAGACAGGAAATCATCAAACTCAGGGCTGAAATCAGTCAAGTGGAAACAAAGAGAAGCATACAAAGAATAAACGAATCCAGGAGCTGTTTTTTTTTTTTTTTTTTTTTTTTTTTGAGACAATCAACAAGATAGATAAACCCTTAGCCAGACTGACCAAACGGCAGGGAGAAGTATCCAAATTAACAAAATTAGAAATGAAAAGGGGGACATAACAACAGAAACTGAGGAAATTCAAAGAATCATCACATCCAACTATCAAAGCCTATACTCAACACAACTGGAGAATCTGGAGGAAATGGACAATTTCCTAGACAGATACCAAATGCCAAAATTAAATCAGGACCAAATAGATCATCTAAGCAGTCCCATAACCCCTAAAGAAATAGAAGGGGGTCATAGAAAGCCTTCCAACCAAAAAAAGGACAAGACCAGATGGCTTCAGTGCAGAATTCTATCAGACCTTCAAAGAAGACCTTCAGCAAAGTGGCTGGCTACAAAATCAACACAAGCAAATCAGTAGCCTTCATATACTCAAAGGATAAGCAGACTGAGAAAGAAGTTAGGGAAAGGACACTCTTCACAATAGCCACAAACAGCATAAAGTATCTTGGGGTGACTCTAACCAAACAAGTGAAAGACCTATATGACAAGAACTTCAGACCTCTGAAGAAGGAAATCGAAGAAGAACTCAGAAAATGGAAAAATCTGCCATGCTCATGGATTGGCAGGATTAATATAGTTAAAATGGCCATCTTGCCAAAGGCAATCTATAGATTCAATGCTATCCCCATAAAAATACCAACCCAGTTCTTCAAAGAGCTAGAAAGAACAATTCTCAAATTCATCTGGAATAACAAACAACCCAAGATAGCTAAAACTATTCTCAACAGTAAAAGAACTTCAGGGGGATGCAGTATCCCAGACTTCAAACTTTACTACAGAGCAATAGTGATAAATACTGCATGGTATTGGTACAATGTCAGGCAAGCAGATCAATGGAATAGGATTGAAGACCCAGGAATGAACCAACACACTTGATCTTCGACAAAGGAGCTGAAAGCATCCAGTGGAAAAAAGATAGTCTTTTCAACAAATGGTGCTGGTTCAATTGGATGTCAGCATGCAGATGAATGCAAATCTGTCCATTCTTATCTCCTTGTACCAAGCTCAACTCCAAATGGATCAAGGACCTCACATAAAACCTGACACACTGAAACTAATGGAAAAGAAACTGGGGAAGACCCTTGAGGACATGGGCACAGGGGAAAAGTTCCTGAACAGAACACCAATAGCTTATGCTCTAAGATTAAGAATTGACAAATGGGACCTCATAAAATTACAAAGTTTCTGTAAGGCAAAGGACACTGTCAAAAGGACAAAACATCAACCAACAGATTGGGAAAGGATCTTAACCAACCCTAAATCCGACAGAGGGATAATATCTAATATATACAAAGAACTCAAGAAGGTAGAACCCAGAGATCCAAATAACCCCATTAAAAAGTGGGCTATGGAGCTAAACAAAGAATTTTCACATGAAGAACTTTGGAGGGCTGAGAAACACCTTAAGAAATGTTCAACATCATTAATCATTAGGAAAATGTAAATCAAACCACTCTGAGATTTCACCTCACACCAGTCAGAATGGCTAAGGTCAAAAACTCAGGAGACAGCAGGTGTTGGCGAGGATGTGGAGAAAGAGGAACAGTCCTCCCCTGCTGGTGGGATTGCAAGATGGTGCAACCACTTTGCAAATCAGTCTGGTGGTTCCTCAGAAAACTGTGCATGACACTTCCTGAGGACCCTGCTATACCACTCCTGGGCATATACCCAGAGGATTCCTCAGCATGCAATAAGGACACATACTCCACTATGTTCATAGCAGCCCTATTTGTAGTAGTCAGAAGCTGGAAAGAACCCAGGTGTCCTTCAATGGAGGAATGGATACAAAAAATGTGGTATATTTACACAATGGAGTACTATTCAGCCATTAGAAACTGAATTCATGAAATTCTTAGACAAATGGATGGAGCTGGAGAACATCACTCTAAGTGAGGTAACACAGTCTCAAAAGATCAATCATGGTATGCACTCACTGATAAGTGGATATTAGCCTAGAAACTTTGAATACCCAAGACATAATCCACATATTAAATGATGTCCAAAAAGAATAGAGGAGTGGGCCCTGGTTCTGAAAAGACTCAATGCAACAGTATAGGGGAATACCAGAGCAGGGAAGTGGGAAGGGGTAGATGGAGGAACAGGGGGAGGGAAGAGGGCTTATGGACATGTGGGGAGTGGGGACCCAGAAAAGGGAAAATCATTTGAAATGTAAATAAAAAATATATCAATAAAGAAAAAAATTACAAAGTTTCTGTAAAGCAAAGGACACCATCAAAAGGACAAATCGGCAGCAAACAAATTGGGAAAAGATCTTCACCAACCCTACATCAGATAGAGGGCTAATATCCAATATATACAAAGAACTCAAGAAGTTAGACCCCAGAAAACCAAATAACCCTATTAAAAATGGGGTACATGGTTAAACAAAAAAGTCTTACCTGAAGAACTTCGGATGGTGGAGAAATATCTTTAAAAATGCTCAACTTCATTAATCATCAGGGAAATGCAAATCAAAACAACCCTGAGATTTCACCTTATACTAGTCAGAATGGCTAAGATTAAAAACTCAGGAGACAGCAGGTGTTGGCGAGGATGTGGAGAAAGAGGAACACTCCTCCACTGCTGGTGGGGTTGCAAATTGGTACAACCACTCTGGAAATCAGTCTGGTGGTTCCTCAGAAAACTGGGCATGCCACTTCTTAAAGATCCTGCTGTACCACTCCTGGGCATATACCCAGAGGATTCCCCAGCATGTAATAAGGATATATGCTCCACTATGTTCATAGCAGCCCTATTTATAATAGCCCAAAGCTGGAAAGAACCCAGGTATCCTTCAACAGAAGAATGGATGCAAAAAATGTAGTACATAGACACAATGGAGTACTATTCAGTCATTAGAAACAATGAATTCATGAAATTCTTAGACAAATGGATGGAGCTGGAGAACATCATACTAAGTGAGGTAACCCAGTCTCAAAAGATCAATCATGGTATGCACTCACTAATAAGTGGATATTAGCCTGGAAAACTGGAATATCCAAAACATAATCCACACATCAAATGATGTCCAAGAAGAATGGAGGAGTGGCCTCTGGTTCTGGAAAGACTCAGTGTAGCAGTATAAGACAAAACCAGAACAGGGAAGTGGGAAGTGGTGGGTAGGAGAACAGCGGGAGGGATGGGGGCTTATGTGACTTTCTGGGAGTGGGTGACCAGAAAAGGGGAAATCATTTGAAATGTAAATAAAAAAATATATCAAATAAAAAAAATCAAACAAATAAATTCATAGAATTTTATTTCCTTCATATTTAGTGCTGAATATATTAATTCTTTCTTCAAACATTTATGCAAATAGTTTTGTTGAAAAGCAAAATAAGTGCATAAAAATTATGTAATTAAATAATGTTAAAGATGGTGAAAATTAGAATTCTGAAAACATTTGTTAATAAATCACTTTAGTAATGTCTTCTACCAGGCTATCATATAGATCTTCACAATCTGCAACATCAGCTATTTGTAGAAAGCATAAACACTGATAAGAAATCATGAAGATATATATTGGGCTAAAATAGACATTTTATAAGTTGACATATATAGTGTAAAACTCTGTTAAAGCCCAGAAAAATATTCTTCTAATTTATGTTTAGATTAAAGTATTATAAAATAACTTTGCTTAGTTTTTCCTATTAACATAGTTTTATTTATAAAATATTGTTATAGAAACAGTATGTTCACCACAGAAATATTAAATGTGAATATTAAAAATGTGAATATTTACCATCTTATTTTCTCTCAGTTCTAGCCATCTCAATCATATAGTAATATTAAGGAAAATTGTTCTTGTAAGTGTAAGGAAGTTGTATGGTATGCAGACTGCACACTGAAGTACAAGGATGAACATCTATTAGAATATAAAGCAAGATGCATGATCTGGATCTCAAGGAAAAATAATTGGAATGTCTTGATGGATGTAGAGGCCAAATACCACAGTGCTTGTGTGAGTTTCAAGCAGTGTGATGTTATGATTACATTTGTGCTTCACAAAGATCTCCATAAATAATGGTAAGAATAAAATGATCATATCTCATATCATATTTTAATTATCATATTTGTATTTATATGATCAAATGAAGTAAAAATCATATTCTAGTTCATGAGTGTATACTAGAGTAGGTAAAAAGAAACATGGAATGTAAGAGACAAATAGAGGTAGAGGAAAGTTTTCAATGCAATGTGACATCTATAACTACTATATATGCAGAGACACACATAAGTATGTATATGCACACAAACACTAAAATCTCACAAAATGCATATATACTTTTTCAAATAACAAATACATTTGTCATTGAATGGATGAGCATTTTGAATTCAATAGTATATTTTAAAGAGCCTGGCGGATATAGTATATTTTGTTATTGTGCCTATCATGCATGACTAAAAGAAAGTGTTAGGGTAAAATGTCAGTTTCAAGGAACCAGATAAGTGATGGCCATAGGCCTATTGTAGCACAAATGTCATTGAGAGCACTAACACACACACCCTACCTTCCATGCCCACCATTGTCACCAGGGCATGTAGAGATCAAGCTTGTGAACGCACATAATGTAGATGTGTTGAGACATGAAAATCTCTCTTTCTTGATGGGGAACAGGGAATAGAATGTTCACAATAGGGAATAGAATGTTCACAATAGGTATTAAAACACAAACGAATGGAAAGCTTAGAATGTCAAGGAGAGGACACTAGAACAGTGATTCTCAATATGCTTGAGATTCACCTGGAAAACTTACCGGAGACTAGATTTCTGAGTTCATGCCCAGAGATGGTGAAACAGTAGGTCTAGGAAATGTCCCAAATATTGAAATTCTAACTAATTCTCCAGTAATGTTTGTCATCACACCTTGAAAATCATTTGCTTAGGCAGATCCCATTGGGGGGTTGGTATGCTTGCCTTTTCAAATGTGTCTAGGAATTACATTATCTTTAGCATTGTACAGTGTTTCTGGGTAAAACAGTCCTTTGATTTTAGCCAGGAGTGAGAGTTGAACATAGAAAAGGATGACAATGTTGTTCAATTTTATTTAGTTAGAGACATCCCTGTACCTCGGGCTTCCTTAGACCTACTACATAGTAGGAACAGACCTCGCATTCTTGCTCTTTCCTCTTCTACTTTTCAAGTACAGGGGTTACAAGTTGTTTTAGCCAGTGTTCTATTGCTGGGAAGAGACATCATGACCTTGCCTACATTTCTTATAAGGGAAAGTGTTAAATGGGGGCTTGCTAACAGTCAGAGGCTTAGTCCATTGTCATCATGGCAGCAAGCATGGTGGCGAGCACACAGATGTGGAGATGGAGGAGGAGCTAAGAGTTCTACATCTAGATAAGCAGGCAGCATGGAGAGAGGGGGTGGGGGAGACTGCATCTGGCTTTAGCTTCTGAAATCTCAGAGCCTACCTTTAATGACATACTTTTTCTAATAAGGCCACACCTACTCCAACAGCTTAGAGGGCAAGAATCCCAAGTCCAAGAAACTTGGACTTGGCAGAATGTGTAAGAAAATCAATGTGTCCAACTCTCACTGTTGCTGTTTATTCACTCTGAAAAACAACACTAGTCTAAAATAAATAACTAAATTTAGTGTGTGAAGTTTTATGCTGAGGTCTTTGATTCACTTGGACTTTATATTTGTGCAAGGTGATAAATATGGATTTATTTGGATTCTTCTACATGCAGACATCCAGTTAGACCAGCACCATTTGATAAAGATGCTTTTCCCCCTTTGTTTTCTATCTTTTTGACTTCTTTGTCAAAACCAAGTGTCTGTAGGTGTGTGGCTTAATTTCTAGGACTTTGATTAGATTCCATTGATCAACCTTCCTTTTTTTTTTTTAAATACCAATACCATGTGGGTTTTGTTACGATTGCTCTGTAGTACAGCTTGAAATAAGGGATGGTGATACCTCCAGAAGTTCTTTTATTGTAGAGGATTATTTTAGATAGCCAGAGATTTTGTTTTCCCATATTAAGTTGAGAATTATTTTTATGAGGTCTATAAAGAATTGCGTTGGAATTTTGATGGGAATTGCATTGAATCTGTAAATTGCTTTTGGTAAGATGGCTATTTGCATATGTTAATCCTACCATGGGAGAATTTTACACCTTTTCTCTCTTGAGATAATTGAAGTTCTTGTCCTATAGATCTTTCACTTGTTTTGTATGAGTTACACCAAGATATTTTGTTATTTATGTCTATTTTGAAGGTTGTTGTTTATCTAATTTCTTTCTCATCCTATTTATGGTTTGTATAATGAAGTCTAGTGAATGTTTTAGGTTAATTTAGGATACAGTTACTTTAATGAAGATGTTTATCAGTTGTAGTTTTTCTCTGTTAAGAGTTTTTGTGGTCACTTACATGTACAATAATATCATCTGAAAATAGAGATACTTTGATTTCTTCTTTTCAAATTTCTATCCACTTGATTTCCTTTACTTGTCTTATTGCTCTGGCTAGAACTTCAAGTGCTGTATTTAAGAGATGGACAGCCTTATTGTGGAGCTGATTTTAGTGGAATCAATTTAAATTTCCCTCCATTTCTTTTTATGTTGGCTATTGGTTTGCTGTACATTGACCTTTTTGTGTTTAAATTATGTGCCTTCTTCTGTAATCTCTCCCAGATTTTTCCTATGAAGACATATTGGATTTCATCAAAGACTTTTCCAGCATGTAATTATATTATCACACATTTTTTTTCTTCCCATTTGTTTATATATTGTATTAATTTGATGTATTTTCATTTATTGAACTATCCCTGCATCCCTGGGATGAAGCCTACTTGATCATGGTGGATGGTGTTTTGATGTGTTCTAGGATTTGGTGTATGAACATTTTATTGAGTATTTTTGGATTAATGTTAATAAGGGAAATTGGTCTGAAAGTCTTTTTGTTCAGTCTTTGTGTGGTTTAGGTATCAGGATGACTACGGATTCACAGAATGAGTTTGGCAACATTTCTTCTATTTCTATTTTGTGGAAGTTGATGAGTATTGATATTAGCTTTTCTTTGAAAATCTGGTAAAACTCTGTACTAAAACTGTCTGGACCTGGGATTTTTGTTTGGAATACTTTAAATGACTGCTTTAATTTCCTTAGGGGTGATACAACTATTTAAACTACAACTATTTGTTTACCTGATTTTCATTAACTTTGGTAAGTGGATGAAAAATCCTCAACACAAAACTGGACACAATCTCATAGAAGAGAAATTAGGGAACTGCTTTGAACACACTGGCACCAGATACAACTCCCTAAACAAACACTAACAGTTCAGGCACTAAGAATAACAATTAAAAAATGGATCCCATAAAACTGAAAATCTTCTCTAAGGCAAAGTACACCATCGAGAAGACAAAATGACAATCTACAGAATGGTGAAGTATCTTTACCAACCTTATCTTCAACAGAGGGCTTATATCCAAAATTTATAAATAACTCAAGAAGTTAGACTACAGAAAACCAAATAACCCAATTTAAAAATGGAGTACAGAGCTAAACAGAGAATACTCAACAGAGGAATCTGTAATGGCTGAGAAGCACTTAAATTATTGTTCAATCTCCTCAGTCATCAGGAAAATGCAAATCTAAACAGCGTTAAGATTCAATCTTATACCCATCAGAATGGCTAAGACCAAAACCCGAAATGATGCACGTGCTGGCAAGGATCTGGAACATGGAGAATCCTTCTCCATTGATGGTGAAAGTGCCAACCTTTACAACAACCACTTTTGAAATCTATTTGACAGTTTCTCAGATAAATGGAAATGGTTCTACCTTAAGACTCAGCTAGACCACTCATGAGCATATCCTGAAAAGATTTTCCACTATACTACAGACACTGGCTCAACTATGTTCATCACAGTTTTATTAGTTTTATTAGTAATAGATAGAAACTGGAAGCAATGTAGATGTCCCTCAACAAAAGAGCGGAAACAGAGAATATGGTTCAATTACACAATGTAATACTATTCAGCTATTAAAAACAAAGACATCATGAAATTTGCAGGTGACTGGGGGGAACTAGAAAATATTGTTCTGAGTGAGTAATCCAGACCCAGAAAGACATTCATCTTATGTCCACACTTATAAGTGGATATTATCGATAAAGTAAGGGATAACCATGCTGTAATCCATAGGTCCAAAAAAGCTAAGAAAAGGAAGGTCCAAAGGAGGACTGTATCCTCCCCTAGCATTTGAGCTGGGTTTCAGACCTCTGTACTAATCACTGGTTCTCAGCCGGTGAAGTTCCTGGCCCTTTGTTCTTAATAGAACAGTACAGTTTCCTGTTTTTCACCTGGGAGCCATGGCTAGCCAGCACCTGGAGATAGCCTGGGGTGGAGCGCTTAAGTCCACTGAGCTGCCTGACCTTCGAATTCCTAAATTAAGCAGGTGACCTGCCCAGCAGCTTGTGCAGTGGAGCCAACGAACCGCTAGACCACTTCCCCAGAACTCACCTCGGAGTCTGGGGAGAGGGGCCTACTCAAATTCTTAAATTGTCAGACCTCCATTAAACTTCGGCCTTGATCAGCAGTTGGGTTGTCCTGGCCTCCGTTCTTTTCACCACATTCCCATCTATTTCCAGCTTCTCTTCCAGGAACCCAGTTCACAGTAGCTGCTGGCAGCTACAGAGGACGATTGAATCTCACTCAGAAGGGGAAATAAAATAGACACTAGAGATGGTTGGAGGGAAAGATCTGGATGGGAGAGAAGCTGGGGAGGCTATCAGCTCTGGGGAGAGTTGGGTTGGGGAGAGTCAAGGCTGGGAGAAAAAAACCAGACAATTTTGTGGGGTATCTCTGGAGCTGGAATCCAGGGCCAGAGGAGGCTCCAGGGTGTCTTTGAACCTGGCTTGAGTTTTGTAACAACTAGGGATATGGAGATTGAAGTAGGTACCTTCTATAGTGAGGTAAAACAGCAGAGAGAGAGGACACCAACCCACACACAAAACCTTAGACTCTGAATTTGTCCTGTCTATACAGGGATAAAGATGGAGTAGAGATTTAGGGAATAAATATCTAATGTTGAGACCCAACATTGAGACCAAACTGGAGACCCAACCCATGGGAGAGTATCAACCTTTGACACTATTAATTATACACTGCTGTGCTTACAGATAGAAGCCTAGCAGAATTGTCTTCTGAGAGGCTTCATCCACAAGGAAACATCAGGTGGAGTTTGAGGAGTCTTGTGAATGAGTTGGGGGAAGGATTGAGTGAGTAATTGTGGTCTAGGTCACCACAAGAAGATTTACTGAGTCAACTAACCTGGGCCCCTGATGGCTCACAGAGACTGAACCACCAACCTAAAAGCATGCATGGGCTTCTACACATTTGTAGCAGATGTGCAGCTTAGTTTTCATTTGGGTCCCTTAACAATTGGAGTGGGTGGTTGGGAAGGGGGCTGTCTTTGACTTTGTTGTCTACTATTGGATCCCTTATCCCTAGCTGCATTGCCTTGTGTGGCCTCAGTGGGAGTGGATGGGCTTAGTTCTGCTGAGACTTGATGTGCCAGGGTAGAGTTGGTCCCAAGGCTCCCTTTCCCTTCTCTGAGGAGCAGGTGAGAGGGTAATGGGGCAGGGGCCTTGTGAGGGTGGGATTGGCAGGAAAGGAGGAAGAAGGGACTGCAATGGGGATATAAAATGAATAAATAAACTAAAGAGAAAAAAATAAAAGAAAATGGAACAAAAACAAGAACAATAAATAAACTGTAATATTTTCATTAGTATTGTTATAGGTATGTTAATATATAGTAACATTTTATGTATAAATTTGCGACCTTTTCAGAAAACCATCCATTACATTTAGCAAATAAGCAATTAATGGAAATTATTTTAACATGTATTTTGTTCAACTGTGGTATTTAGACTTTTCAGTATAATTACGTTCTACAGTGAATTTTCTAATGTACAATTAAGGGCTATAAGTTGTTTTCAGCCTTAAGTGAAATACTAACTCCTTACACCTATGGCAATTGTTATTAAATGGAATACCAAAATTAGACTCTAGCTGGACTCATATTGAAATACTTGGGTTTCTCTAGGGAAAGTATTTGTATTGGTCTTCTTTAAATCATTGTCTGATGGATGTGAAGCAAGATGTTGGAACACAGAGCTAGGGCGGGAAGGCATGGTGCTGATTTTCTCATCATTTGGGCAATTGTCTGTATGTGTTGTATTGTTCCAAATTGTGGCATAACAGTTTCCTCCAATATTGAAACATTCCACCCTGCAGGGAAGCTTTAAGACATAGGGTAAACAACTGGAAATAGCTTCAGGGAGTACCTGAAACTGTCCAGATTCTCTAAGCCATTTCTTCCTAAAAGAGTAATCAAGCCAAGCTGCTGAGAGTCACTCTCAGAGAAGCTGATCTATTAGGAAGATTCTGAAAGCTGACCAGCTTCCTGGAAGAAGTATAGATCCGCTGAGTCTCTTGGAGCGCATACTCTGGAACCCCTTAAACTGCCTGCACACCGTGCAGTGTCCTCCAGGATCCTAGCTTCTGTGAACTGCCATCCATGGTGAGGCAGGCTTCGGGGATGCAGGTGTGTTTGTGTCACATCTGCTCCTGTAAGTAACTCTTTACCCATACCCTGTGAGTGAACAATAAAATTTATTGGTGCACAGAGTTGGACTTGGATGATATTTATACTTTGGTCTATCGTAAGCTTCCTATCTGGGGTGAATAGACAAGTTTACTCTGTCTCCCCAGGAAACCTTGTCACACAATTAATTCTTCTTCTCCTGTAAAATTTTATTTTTATAGGTTATGCTTTGCAAGAAGTATCCCATGAACATTTTCAAAATTAAGGAATAATTCTGTGATAAGAAACAGTATTTGTATTTATTTTTGCTGGTATTATACTTTTTTATTGAAAAGGGAAGTAAAAACAGTTTATGATAAAATTAAATATTTACGTAGAAAATATTTCAGATAAAATGAAAGAGATACATAGAAAACACATTAAAATTGACAATTTTCATTGAAAATTAAAGAGTAAAGTCATAGACATGTAAAACATTGCTAAATTAATTGAAATATGAAATAGAGACATTTTATGATAGAATTGAAGATATAAGTGAAAAATATTTCTGATAAAATTGTAGAAAAAATTTAGGTGTTAAAAATTTAAGCATGTTAGAATTGAAGATTATCATGGAAAATTTTATATAGATGTAATAATGGTAGGCATAAAAGGATTCCTAAGTTGACTGAAAGTGGAATTATCAACATTTTCTGATAAACTTGAAGATTTACATGAGAAATATTTGTTAGTCTATGTCTTTTTATTGGGTATAGATAATGTTGCTAAGAGATATTGAGGACTAGTGATTTTTGCTTCCTGTTATTTTTGATGTTATTTATATATTTGTGTGGGTATCTTCTTTTGGGTTTGCTGACAGTATTTGTGAACCATGTCTCAGACACACTGTACAATGTTCGCAGAGTTCCTTTGATCCCTTGGGTTTCTCCTCTGAGGCAGTGGAAAATTTGTACATATGTGCATATATACACACACACACACACATACACACACACAATTACTTGTAAATATCAAAATCATATTGTTTATCTCATTTCACATAAGTTAACACTTTTCAATTTTTATTTTAACAAAGATTTGATAGCTATACAATTCTTTTACTGTCCTGGCCACTGACCATCTTTTAATTTTCCATCTTAAACCCAAGGTCAGAAATCATATTCTAAGGAATGGCCTTTCTTGATAGAAGAAGTATTACCGAATAAACTGACACTTTTTATTTAAATAAAAGCTACTCTAAATCATGACAGTATAATATTCTTTTTACTTCTTAATTTTTTTGTAAACTTTGATAGCATCTGGCCCAGGTAGAAATTCTAGGTAGCTCTGGGAAAAGGCCTGCCAAGGAGGTTAGAATGTGCATCATGTTGACAGATGGTAGGGAGGACACTTTTTAATTATTGGAAGCATGGAGCTAATGAATAAAAAATGAATAAGTAGAAGCTCACTGGAACCAATTCTCTCATTTGGAGACCTGTGGCTATAATTACAGCATGGGCAAAGCTATGAAATATGAACAGCGTCAGGGATGATAGTAACCCAAGCAAAGACTTCTTTTAAAAATAAATATATGTGTATGTTTGCTTTTGGTGAGCTATCTGAAGGTGACATTTATTCTCGGAACATCAAAATAGTCTTTAAAGTCTTTCTCTCAATTTCCTTTCTAAGAAAAAAAAATACTTTCAGTAATTTCTATGTTAAATTGCTAAGTGCAGGAATGACCTCTTTTTATTATGCTCTAACTCTAATTTCCCACTGATTTGGTGATTTGGCTATTGCTAAGATTTTCACTTGAAACAGTGATTATTATATTCCATATTGCTTCATTCTTTCTATTACTGGAAACCACACTTCTGTTATACATAGAAAACAGCAAAATTTGGGAGTGACTAACCTTTGAGTCTGGTGCTTAGAAAAGCTGGGGTTATTTCAAAGACAAAGACTCAGGGATTTATCTTTCCAGTAGTCCCCAAGGTCATGCTCCCCTCCAAGCCAGCAACCTTTCCTGTTTCAGAGTCAGTCATAGCTTCTCATTTTGCAAAAATAATCCTTTTAAAGATCATAAAAGCCCAGGGATTTTTACAGAGGAATTCTCAAGGGAACACAGATCAAGACAGGAAAGAAAGTTGACATCTGAGTGTCAGGCTTGCTTTCTGGCTTCTGGTCCTTATCACTTATGCTGTGGGACAGATTCTAACACCAATGAGCTGTACACACTTTGGATTTCTACCATGGGAATAATAGCCACCAGGAAAATATGCTTGAAACCCATATATGTAAAGGAAGAACACAAACATGGTAAATTTTTACTACTGTGTTTTTAGATTATTCTTGTTTTGGTTTATGCAAATTTTCTTTTTAAAATTTATATTATCTCCACTGTACTCATTGGAGTTAGGCAGTGCAGTTTTTTGATACATATATTCCTTGTGAAATGATTACCTGATCAGGCTACTTTACATACCCATCATAGTATATAGTTTATTTGTGGATGCCTATAGTAAGTGCATGTGAAATCTATTCTTACAGCAGATTTTCACACACAGAACAGTATTATGAAGTGCATCATGTATATACATTAGCTCATATATGACCAAAACTACATGCCCTTTAGGCAACATCTCCCTATTTCTCTGTCTGGTTTCTGTTTACAAATGCTGACCTCTATACTTTTTCTATTTCTTGTAAGACAACATTTTTGAGTGTTGGTGAATACTTGGCCAACGTGCTGAGTTTAAGTGACCATTGGGAGTGCTATGCTCTAAATAGGGAATCTGTATCACTCTCTCCTTGGCCCATGGAATACAGAAAAAGAGATATGGAAAGAATGTAATATCAGGGAGATGTGTGGGGCTTACAGCAGGTTACCCATCTCAGAGCTGTGTAGCATTCTGTTGGAGGGGAGGGCTTTATGAGGCTCTACCACTTCTTGAGGGGAATTTAGTATTAGATGTGGGGGAGGTTCTCATCTTATTCAGTGATGTTACCACTGATAAGTTGCCCAGGCTCATATAAACAATCCTGACTCAATTAATGCCTCTCTTAGTTAGGACTGCAGTGAACAGACACTATGGCCAAGGCAGATCTTATAAAGGACAATATTTAAGTGGGTATGGCTTACAGGTTCAGAGGTTCAGCCCAGTATCATTAAGGCGGGAACATGGTAGAATCCAGGCAGGCATGGTACAAGCAGAGCTGAGAGTTCTACATCTTCATCTGAAGGTTGCTAGCAGAATACTGACTTCCAGGCAGCTAGGATGTGGGTCTTAAACCCATGCCCACAGTGACACACCTATTCCAACAAGGCCACACCTCCAAATAGTGCCACTCCCTGGGCTAAGCATATTCAAACCAAGACAATGGGTGAGATAAATCTGATTGTTAGGCTGTATTAAAAACTAGGGCTGCCTGGTTCTGGAAAGACTCAGTCTAGCAGTATAAGGCAAAACCAGAACAGGGAAGTGGGAAGGGGTGGGTGGGAGAACATGGGGAGGGAAGGGGGCTTATTTGACTTTCGGGAGTGGGGGGCCAGAAAAGGGGAAATCATTTGAAATGTAAATAAAAAAATATATCGAATAAAAAAAAAAAACTAGAGCTGGAGACACATCTCAGTGATTAAGAACACTAACTTCTCTTCATGAGGAACTGGGTTGGATTCTCTGTACCATAAATAACTTACAACTCCAAGTCCAGGGAATCAGATACATTTTGGTCTCTATGGACACCAGGTAAGCATGTAGTACACTGTCATATATGAAGAGAAATATCTATATATGTATATTAAATATATATTTTCAGTTAAATGTTAAAAGTAGATGCCTCTTATAAGAAACAGCATATATTTTCCTTCTGTTTCTGTCTAATTTCTGTTATGTTGATGATTTCCTGATTCCTCCAAGTTGGAACAAATGGCAGAACTTCTTTCTTTCTATGGCAAAATCTTATTAGGTTGTGTCAATGCACCATGTGTACTCATCAACTGATGAGCACTTAAGTAGCTTTCCTACTGTGAGTAGAGCTACAGTGAAGGTGGGAGAGCAGGAAGGAGGGGCAATGACAGCTGCTGTCTTACAAGCGGCTGTGGTGATATTTTGAAAGTAATGGACTGTGAAGCTCTCACCCTAGGCCTGCTGCTAGGGTCACCCCCAGCCTGTTATAGTTAATATGCAATATCATGACCAGTATATTCTTGTTTTATACATCTGTTCTCCATTTGTGTGCTCTGTCATACATAGTGAGTATGTGAGGATCTTAATAGAATGTGAGGATCCTTTTGAGGTTAAGTAAATCATTTTAGCAACTAAAGGTAGAGTTTATATATCCTGGTGTTCTAAATGGGAGGTCTTGTCTAGGAGAAATCTGTCAAATTCCCAATCAAATATCCAAACCTCATGGCAGGGTTCCAAACACCAGGTTGTTCAAGATGTGCAGTCTTTCAGCCATGCAGGAGAGGAGGAAGGCAGGAGGACCGTGCCCTGAGCTTAATTGTTTTATACCCTCATTTAAATGCAAAGTGAGTTTCCAAGAGAGACATCCCTTAAAGTGAACAAAGGGCAGAACTCTCTGACAAAGTAGATACTGAAATCAGAACCCTCCAAAGACGGTGCAGCCTCCCAGATTGATTTGCAGCTTCAGCTGCAGCTGCCTTTTCAAAAGAAGAGCCATAAAATACCCCTTGTCACAGTATCAACTGCAGGACCCTCCAGGGCCTGTGAATGCAGTCAAGTTGTCCTTAGAGCACAGGCATAGAGTAAAAAGCCAGAGTGTACTTTGAGGCAAGTTTGGAATTTTTTTTAATGCTTATATACACATACAATATAAACACAGAGTTATGTAGTTTGCCTATAAATCTCTATGACTATGAATCTGACCTGTGTAAGAAATTCAAAGCTGAGCTTGGTACCACCCTCTGCCACAGCGTGCCATATTCAAGTGGTACAGGAAGGTAGCTAACAACCCAGTGGCACAGAGAGGACAGTCAGCACAGGTGAGACCTGCCCTGTCACTCAGAGGATCCCATCCAGAAACCTCTGCCAGAAGCCCTCAGTTTCGGTCTCCAGCTTGGGACCATCCTCTGCCACACCGCATCATACCCAAGAGGTGCAGGGAGATAGCTAACCACTCAGGAGTACAGAGAGGACAGTCGGCACAAGCAGAAACACCCCTGCAGTTCAAAGGAAGCAGCCTGAAAACCTAAGGATACAAGGACCTAAGAGCAGCTTGGGACAGGATTATTCTGATTTCTGTCTGCTCCCAAACATGATTGGTACCACAGAGCTACATACCCAAAAACAACCACAGGAGATCAGGTCTCATAGGAGTACCTACATACCTGTGAACATAGAGAGTACTGGTCTCCCAGGAGTACAGATAGAGAGGTTTGCATGACAGACAAGCCACAGTCAGAGACAACAACACTAGCTAACACCAGAGATAATCAGATGGCAAAGGTAAATGCAAGAACATCACCAAAAGAAGCCAAGGCAACATGGCAACATAAAAGCCAAGTTCTCCCACAACAGAACGTCCAGAATACCCCCAACCCACCAGAAAAACAAGACCTAGATTTAAAATCACATCTCATGGTGCTGATAGAGGATTTCAAGAAGGGCATAAATAACTCCCTTAAAGAAAATCAGGAGAACATGAGACAACAGAAGATTTTGAAAAGGAAACACAAAAATCTCTTCAAGAAATACAGGAGAGCATGGATCAATAGGCAGAAGTCTTGAAAGAGGAAACACAAAAATCCCTTAAAGAATGACAGGAAAACACAAACAAACAAATGAAGGTACTGAGCTAAACCATTCAGGATCTTAAAATTGAAGTAGAAACAACTAAGAAATCACAAAGAACAAACAACTTTGGAGATAGAAAACCTTGGGAAGAAATCAGGAGTCATAGATGCAAACATCAACAACTGAATACAAGAGATAGAAGAAAGAATCTCAGGTGCTGAAGATACCATAGAAAGCATTGATTCAACAGTCAAAGAAAATTCTAAATGCAAAACACTCCTAACCTAAAACATCCAGGAAATCCAGGACAAAATGAGAAGACCAATCCTAAGGATTATAGGTATAGAAGAGAGCGAAGATTTATAATTTAACAGGCCAGCAAATATCTTCAACAAAATTTTAGAAGAAAACTTCCCTAACCTAAAGAGGGAGATGCCCATGAATATACAAGACACCTACAGAACTCCAATCAGACTGGACCAGAACAGAAATTCCTCCCATCACATAATTATCAAAACATCAAATGTACTAAACAAATAAAGAGTATTAAAAGCAGTAAGGGAAAAAGGGCAAGAAACATATAAAGGAAGACCTATCAGAATTATACCAGACTTCTCACCAGAGACCATGAAAGCAAGAATATCCTGGGCAGATCTCATATAGACCCTAAGAGAACACAAATGCCAGCCCAGACTAATATACCCAACAAAACTCTCAATCATCATAGACGGAGAAACCATCTATGGTAAAACCATATGATAAAATCAAATTTGCACAATATGTTTCCACAAACAAAGCCCTACAAAGGATAATAGAAAATGTCACTATAAGGAGGGCAACTACACCCTAGAAAAAGCAAGACAGTAATCTTCTTTCAACAAACCCCAAAGAAGATAAGCACCAAACATAAAATAACATCAAAAATAACAGGAAGCAACAATCACTATTCTTTAATATCTTTTAACATCAATGGACTCAGTTCCACAATAAAAAGACATAGACTAACAGACTGGATATGTAAATAGGAACCAGCATTTTGTTGCATACAGGAAACACACCTCAGTGTCAAAGACAAACACTACCTCAGAATAAAAGACTGGAAAACAATTTTCCAAGCAAATGGTTCCAGGAAACAAGATAGAGTAGCCATTCTAATATTTAATAAAATATACTTTCAACCAAAAGTCATTAAAAAAAGATATTGAAAGACACTTCATACTTATCAAAGGAAAAATCTATCATGAAGAACTCTCAATTCTGAACATCTATGCACCAAATACAAGGGCACTCTAATTAGGAAAAGAAAATTTACTAAAGCTCAAAGCACACATGGTACCTCACACAATAATTGTGGATGAGTTCAACACCTTACTCTCATCAATGGACAGATCAGGGAAGCACAAAATAAAGACACCATGAAACTAACAGAAATTTTGAACCAAATGATTTAACAGATATCTATAGAACATTTCATCCTAAATCAAAAGAATATACCTTCTTCTCAGCACCTCATGGTATCTTCTCTAAAATTGTCCATATAATTGGTCACAAAACAGACCTCAACAGATATAAGAAGATTGAACTAATCTCATGCCTCCTATCAGATCACTATGGATTAAAGGTGGTCTTCAATAGCAACAAAAACAACAGAAAGCCAACATACACATGGAAACTGAACAATGCTCTACTCAATGATACCATGGTCAAAGAAGAAATAAGCAAAGAAATCAAAGACTTTTCAGAATTTAATGAAAATGAAGGCATAACATATGCAAACTTATGGGACACAATGAAAGCAGTGCTAGGAGGAAAATTCATAGCTCTGAGTGCCTCCAAAAAGAAGCTGGAGAGAGCATACACTAGCAGTTTAACATCACAGCTGAAAGTTCTAGAACAGAAAGAAGCTAATACACCCAAGAGGAGTGCAGGAAATCATCAAATTCAGGGCTGAAATCAACAAAGTAGTAACAAAAAGAACTATGCAAAGAATCAACAAATCTAGGAGCTGGTTCTTGGAGAAAATCAACAAGATAGATAAACCCTTAGCCAGATTAACCAGAGGGCAAAGAGACACTACCCAAATTAATAAAATCAGAAATGAAAAGGGAGACATAACAACAGAAACTTTGGAAATTCAAAAAATCATCAGATCCTATTAAGAGATCTTATACTCAACAAAATTTGAAAATCTGGACAAAATGGAAAACTTTTTATATACATACCAGGTGCAAACATTAAAACAGGATCAGATAAACCATCTAAGTAGTCCCACAAGTCCTGTGAAAATAGAAGCAGTTGTTAATAGTCTCCCATCAAAAAGAAGCTCAGGACCAGATGGGTTTAGTGGGAAATTCTATCAGATTTTCAAAGAAGAACTAATACCAATACTCTTCAAACTATTCCATGAAAAAGAACACTATCCAACTCGTTCTATGAAGCCACAATTATGCTGATACCAAAACCACACAAAGATCCAAAAAAGAAAAAACTAGAGACCAATTTCTTTTATGAATATCAATGCAAAAATACTCAATAAAATTCTTGCCAACCGAATCAAAGAACATATCAAAAATGATCCTTCACCATGATCACGGCTTCATCCCAGGGATTCAGAGATGGTGCAATATACAGAAATCCATCAATGTAATCCACTTAAAAAAAAAAACTCAAAGAAAAAAAACACATGATCATTTCATTAGATGCTGATAAAGCATTTGAAAAAATTTAGCATCCTTTCATGTTAAAAGTCTTGGAAAGATGAGAAATTCTGGGCTTATATCTAAACATAGTAAAAGCAATATACAGTAAACC
This sequence comes from Apodemus sylvaticus, assembly GCF_947179515.1. NCBI lineage: Eukaryota > Metazoa > Chordata > Mammalia > Rodentia > Muridae > Apodemus > Apodemus sylvaticus. Next base: position 10,987,273 of record NC_067484.1, on the reverse strand, counting down.
ATTAGCCAACATCAAACTAAATGGAGAGAAACTTGAAGAAATCCCACTAAAATCAGGGATTAGACAAAGATGCCTTTTCTCTCCATATTTATCCAATAGAGTTCTCGAGTTTCCAGCTAGAGCCATTAGACAACAAAAGGTGGTCAAAGGGATGCAAATTGGAAAGTAAGAAGTCAAACTATAACTATTTGCAGATGATATGATAGTATACTTAAGCAACCCAAAAACCTCCACCAGAAATCTGTTACAGCTGATAAACAACTTCAGCAATGTGGCCGGATATAAAATTAACTCAAACAAAACAGTAGGTTTCTTATACTCAAAGGATAAACAGGCTGAGAAAGACATTAGGTAAATGACACCTTTCACAATAGTCACAAACAATAAAAAGTATCTTGGTGTGACTCTAACCAAACAAGTTCAAGATCTGTATGACAAGAACTTCAAGTCTCTGAGGAAAGAAATCAAAGAAGACCTCAGAAAAGGGAAAGATCTCCCATGTTCATTGATTCACAGGATTAATATAGTAAAGATGGCCATCTGACCAAAAGCAATCTACAGACTCAATGCATTCACCATCAAAATTCCAGCTCAATTTTTCATAGAGTTAGAAAAAGCAATTCTCAAATTCATCTAGATTAACAAAAAACCCAGGATAACTAAAACTATTCTCAACAGTAAAAGGACTTCTGGTGGAATCAGTATCCCAGACCTCAAGCAGTACAATAGTGTTAAAAACTGCATGGTGTTGGTACAATGGCAGGCAGGTAGATCAGTGGCATGGAGCTGAAGACCCAGAAATGAACCCACACACCTATGGTCACTTGATCTTTGACAAAGGAGCTAAAACCATCTAGTGGAAAAAAGATAGCCTTTTCAACAAATATTACTGGTACAACTGGCAGTTAGCATGCAGAAGAACGCAAATTGATTCATTCTTATCTCCTTGTACTAATCTCAAGTCCAAATGGATCAAGGACCTCCACATAAAACCAGACATGCTGACACTAATAGAAAAGAAACTGTGGAAGAGTCTTGAGTACATGGGCACAGGGCAAAATTTCCTGAACAGAAAACCATTAGCTCATGTTCTAAGATCAAGAATTGACAAATGGTACTTCATAAAATTACGAAGTTTCTGTAAGGCAAAAGACACTGTCAATAGGACTAAATGGCAACTAACAAATTGGGAAAAAATATTCACCAACCCTACATGGAACAATAGGCTAATTGTTGCATTTATACAATGAACTCAAGAAGTTAGACTCCAGAGAACTAAATAACCCTATAACAAATGGGGTACAGAACTAAACAAAGAATCTTCACCTGAGAAATATCAAATGGCTAAGAAGCACCTAAAGAAATGTTCAACATCCTTAGGCATCAGGGAAATGCAAATCAAAACAACCCTGAGATTTCACCTCATACCAGTCAGAATGGCTAAGATCAAAAACTCAAGAGACAGCAGTGACTGCGGAGGATGTGGAGAAAGTGGAAGACTCCTCCACTGCTGGTAGGATTGCAAGCTGGTACAACCAGTCTGGAAAACAGTTTGCTTCTGAAAACTGGGCATAAGCCTACGGGAGGACCCTGGTATCCCATTCCTAGGCATGGGATACCCAGATTATTCTCCACATTTAAATAAGGACACATGTTCCACTATATTCACATAACCCTATTTATTATAACCAGAAGATGAAAAGAACCCAGATGTACCTCAATGGAGGAATGGATACAGAAAATGTGGTATATTTACACAACGGAATACTACTCAGCTATTAAAAACAATGAACTCATGAAATTCTTAGACAAATGAGTGGAACTGGAAAATATCATCCTAAGTGAGGTAATCCTATTGCAAAAGAACACACATGGTGTGCACTCACTGATAAGTGGATATTAGTCCAGAAGCTTGAAATAGCCAAGACACAATTCACATATCAAATGACACTCAAGAAGAAGGAAGAACAAAGTATAGATACTCTGGTCCTTCTTAGAAAGGGGAACTAAATACTCACAGAAGGAGATAGAGAGACAAAGTGTGGATCAGAGTCTGAGAAAAAGACCATCCAGAGACTACCACACCTAGTGATGCATCCTATATACAGTTACAAAACCCAGACACTATTAATGATCCCCACAAGCACTTGCTGACTGGTGCTGGATATGGCTGTCACCTGGGAGCCTCTGTAAGTACATGACAAATACAGAGAGAGACACTCTTAGGTAGCCATTGAACTGATCACAGGGTCCCTAATGGGAGGGCTAGAGAAAGGACCCAAGGAGCTGAAGGGGTTTGCAGCGCCATAGAAGGAACAACAATATTAGCTACCCAGTACTCCCAGATCTCCCAGGGACAAAACCATCAACCAGCAAGTGCGCATGGTGTTACCCATGGCTCCAGATGCATATTCAGCAGAGGATGACCTTGTTGGACATCAAAGAGAGGAGAGGCCCTTGGTCATGGAAAGCCTGGATGCTGCAGTATAGGGGAATACCGGGACAGGGAAGAGGGAGAGGGTTGTTGGGGAACAGGAGGAGGGGAGATGGGTTATGAGACTTGGGGGGGCAGGAAAGGTGACAACATTTGAAATGTAAATAAAAAATATAATCTAATAAAATTAAAAAAAAGAAATTCAAAGCTTTGCATTTTAATGTTACTCATTTTTTTCTGGTGTGTTTGTGTATATTCATATATGCATATGTAAATTAAACATAGGCATATTGTCTTTTTATTTGTTTATTTGTTTGCTTTGGGTATTTTCGAGACAGGGTATCATGAAACATGGGATAGCCTCAAAGGTTTTATATAATTGATGATAACCTTCAACTCCTGATCTTTCTGTCTCTACCTCCTAAATATTGTAGATGTATACAGCCATTCCCAGATAAACTGCACAATGATTTTATAACATACTTAACCGTCGTCTGTGCCCTGGATCTAGGTTTTTAATGTGATGCTCAGTGAGGACATGGGATGTGTGCAGTGTGCATCTCACCTCTCAGCAAACATGCTTATCAACATTGTTCCATAAATTCAGCATTTTCCTTCAATACATTCATTCATTATAAGGAACTCACTTGTGTCTTCAATGTGTTTACTTATGCATGCATTGACTTTTTTTACGAAAGCATTTCCTTAAGAGAAGTGGTAAAGCAAGGGTATGTGGAAGCAATTGCTTAAGAAGTAAAATTAGAAAATTAGTCAAAGTTAGGAAAGATAATTCAGAATTTGATATAGTTTTATATAGTTTTCAGTGAAGGTAATTTTTAGGTAAGCCAAATATAAAAGTATCAAGTGATGCATATGTTATTAAATGTAAATATCAAGACTCTGTTTTAGAATGCCTTCCATGTTTCTATGTTAGGATGTTTGTTTGCTTGCTTGTTTATGTATTTATTTAGCATCACTTAACTCAAGCTAGCCTCATACCATGGCAGATTGAAGTGATATACTGGGGTATTTTATTATATATTGAGTTAGTAACACAGTTTAGAAATCAAAATGAATTCATGAGATTTTTTTTTCTGTCATGCTGTGCTTGGTACTGCTCAGATGAGATCCTCAGCTACATTCATGGTAGGCATATCTTGTGTTCACAAACATTATGTTTTAAGTTTAAAAGACTGTGCTTAAGAGACTGATAAAACAGAAATGTCCATTCTGGAAACTCCTCTTGTTCAAGGACAGATAACTTCCTGGAATGTTTGGGCTGTTATTCATATAAGATAACAAGTCACATATTTCACTTGTGTAATCAAACTTGATTGCTCCCATTTCTCTGGATAGATGCTTGATCACTCATAGTCATGGCATACATCAGGATGTGTGCTTGCCTCTGATTGCATGAAGGCAGGAAGGATGTACATTTATGAATTTTGGCTTTTTAAGCTACTGACTAATCTTGGCACCATATTCTCAACAAGAGTATCAGGTGTGGTCCTGGCCAATATGCATCATCCTGTCTAGTAGGTAACATAGTCGTATATTTGTTAAGAATTTATTAATTGTGAGACAGGTGAGTCTCTGAGTGTCCCCAGACCCATAAGAGTTTCAAATGCCAGTTTTATCATATATAGATGATAACTCACATTCTTAATCATAAGTACATTACTGAAGTTTTGATATTGTCTCATTGACATAAATTTCTTTCCACATATGTTATGGATTTGAAACATAATTTTTTTTCTTTCTCTAGGGTCCTTAAATATTTACTCATACACTTTCAAAAGCTATCCATATATCTTATAGAATTTAAGAGTCATAGTTAAAAGTATAGAAAAACATTGCTGTTTTAGGCAGTACCCTAACCCTTTCCTTCCCTAGGTTCCAGTTAATGAAAAACCAGAACAGACACTGTGCTTCAGTTCTCTTTATCCACAGAGTCAGCATTTGCTAAATTCTTCTCCTTGGTAAAACATCACCAATCAGTGTTCTTGTGTTCATTCAAGGTTTCTCAAATTGGATACATTTCTGTGTAACCTGATAGCTGCATTTCAGGACAGGATGAGCAAGCCAGGCCTTGCCTTCCCATTTCTGTCCTTGCATGACATATATAGTGTTTTTGAAGTTCATTCCTTGCTCTGTATTTGCACTGTTGTAGGTTTTCATTAGTGATTCCCCATAACAATAACCTTAAGCACTGTGCTGAGTGTTCACAATTGCATGGAATGTGTGACATGCCCTGTGGAGGAACCACTTGTTAGATCAACTGCTTTCCAGCCTGAGTTATTGTGCTGTCAGCTGTGGGTTCCATGTTAATGCATCAACAATACACATATAAAGCATTTTTTGAGTAAAAACACACATAGAACAAGGTTAAGTATTGATTACTTGACAAAAGGAGCCTAACTTGGATTTCCCTTAGGAGAAAGGGCTTAATATTTGCTAATTCATTATTTATAAAAACATGTCCACTCTTTAAAAAGACAGCTTCAATGAATATACTAAAATGATTTGTCTTATAACTTCATTGTTTCCAAAAGTAAATTAATGGCTCATTGATAGTTTTGATTTTATTCTATGGAGTCCATTTGCATTTGAAGATCCATCTTACTTATTTAAAAGCAAAGTTTCATTACAATGAGTGTAATACTAATTATTTCTTGTAAAGATAATTTGCCAAGAGATAGAGAGGTACTTAGACTACTGTACTGAACAACATATGTATTTTCCCTATTTTTAAAAATCATGTAAATCCTTATTTTTCTTAATGGACAGGGCATACTGAGAAAAACACAAAAAGAAAGGTTATTGCAAATTGCCCCCTGACATATTGCCAGTGAAGTCAAACTCAGAATTTTATAAAAGTAACACACACACACACACACATGCACACATTCTGAAGATCAAATGTTTAGTGTACCATTCTAATCGTGCAATAACGGGTATATGATTACTTATTGGACACCTTCTACCTTAGAATAATATAGTTCTACTGAAAAAGACTGGTTATTTTCCTTATATTCTTGCAATTAATTGATTTTCTACCTTGACTGTTGATACCTGAGGGCTGACTGTAGTTGAAACACATTAACATTGTAGGCATGGATCTGCATGCAGAGAGTACATGATGTCTGACACTTATGTGCTGGGACAAAAAATTGCACCAGGGATATATAGTTAGACATTAAAAATAGACATACTTTATTAAGAAAAGAAAAAGCACTCCGAGAATGGATGTGAGAAGTCCCTGAAAGCCTTGGGACCAAAAGCCTGTGACACTTTATAGGTCATTTGTATATAGTACTCAAGACTCCCACATTTGTATATCATAAGCTTTTCTTACTCTGCTTATTACCTGTAGCCCAACTGAGAAAGAGTGTATAGTCTTCCTCTGAAAACTGGTGTGGTAATGTTGTATTTATTATATGAAGTCCAGGTTTGGAACCTGTGCCTCTGACAACTGGCTCAATTGGCTTTTTTTTTTTTTTTATAAATTAACCATTATGTCTTCAGTTTCTATTTTTCTGCCCCCTTCATTTGTTGGTGTGTATTTATGTGTGTGCACATGCACACACACCAATACATATCAATGTTTGATCCTATTATCAAGAACTAAATAAATAAGCAATCTGTAAGCATTCAGTCCCTTCTCTGTTGGAAACTAAGATCATATGCGTTGGTGAGCAAATGAACCAGTGTGTATATTGAGCTATAAAATGGAAAGAGTGTTGTCTTCCTTTTTCATATCCATGAGTTAGAAATGAAGTAACATATGGCTGGTGAACACAATGTTGGGCACATAGAGCTCTAGATCATGGATCAGCAGCACATAGGGCTGTGGATGATGGGGCAGCAAGACATGGAGCTGTGGATGATGGATCAGCAGCACATAAGTTTGTGGATGATTGGTTCAGTGGCACATAGAGCTGTGGATCATAGATATGCAGCACATAGAGCTGTGGGTGAAGTATCAGCAGCACATAGAGCTGTGGATCATAGATCAGCAGCACATAGGGCTGTGGGTGATAGATCAGCAGCACAAAGAGGTGTGGGTGATGGATCAGGAACATATCTTAACATCACCGGCAATTCTACCAGCCTGTTGTTCATTCTATTTGAATTTAGAGCTTAATTATTTTTTATTTCTTGAAATTTAGGATGATTAAGTTTTCATGTAGTTTATTTTGATCATGTTTTCTCTGCTCTAAACTCCTCCCAGGCTTCCACATCTCTATTCATGCAACTTAATAGTCTTTTCGTTCTTTTTTTCAAAAATAAATAATACAAGAATACCCAACAAAAACAAAAATGAAATTCCTGATAATTTCTTCTCTTTACTGTTTCTCATTAGTTGTTTGAGGATGATGTATCAATGTGTGTTGATCATATTTAGCACATCTTTTTAAATCTACCAATATCTACTTTCTACTTCCTCTGTGTCCTTTAAAATGACATACACACATCAAATACACTTTCTGCTTCTTATATGCTTTTGGATGGGTAGTGGCCTTTACTGGAGCATTGTAAAGCTACTAGGGTTCACACCTCTAAATAAAACTAACTTTGCATCTCCCAGAAGTTACAGGGTAGCACTTCATGTTATTCTCACATCTTCATGCTGTAGTTTTGTCTAGCATGAGCCTGTTTGTGTCAAGAATGCATGTCACAGATGTTATAAATTCCTGTTCTCTATTGTCCCTGGAATATTCAACATATGCTCACTGGTTCAATAGTGGCACAAATGTCTTTCTAGCCAGTGAAGTTATTTGAGTGACAGTAGCCCTCATAAGTACATATGTTTGAACACCTTGACACCAGGGCATGGGAACTGTTTGGGAAGGATTCGAAAATGTGGCTTTGTTGGAGGAGCTTTGTCTCTGGAAGTTGGTGTTGAGATTTCAAAAGTCTACACCAGATACCATTATCTCTTTCTCTCTCTGATTGCTGCTTGTGGATCAGATATAAAGCTCTCAGTGTCTTCCCCAGCTCCATGCTGGCCTTCCTTCCACCAAGCTTTTAGCCATTATGATAACTGAATAATCCTCTGAAACTGTAAGCAAGCCCATAAATAAATTATTTTTATGAGTTGTCTTGGCCATAGTGTCTCTTCACAGTGATAGAACAGTAAATAGTCATCAACAAGTTTCTGATGGGATTTAAGGCTTACTCCACAACGTAAAGCTCATACCTGGCCCACAGGCTTTAGAGAAGAACCTACACTATTACTCTGCCAAAAGGGTGAGATATTAAACTGAGGCCAAATGGCTTATTGTCATATCCATAGATTAATGCAGCTTTCATCTCTAATTAGAGAAACTTCTTGTTGCAATAGAAGATGATGAAAACAGATACTCACATTTGGTCAAGTTGATAAACAAACTTAGATTTCTACCTTAAATGGAACATGAATATCACACTCCTCCTCCCAAGACTTGAGGTTCATCATGGAAGAAGGGATGAAAGTCTGTAAGAGCCAGAGTGGTGATATTTCAATTTTTTATATTTTTTGCCTGAGTTTAGATGAGTTGTAAGTACCTGAGATTTAGCCTTACATTTAAACAAATAATATTTCCAAATTTATGTGTTTTCAGTGTTTAATATTGGCCTGGTCTTTCCTATTATGGTTAGTTATTTATTAAACCACCATACCTTTATTTATTCCTATTGGCTTCTTTGATAAACCATCTCTGTGGCTATAGAGATAGCTTAACAATTAAGAGTGCTTGTTACTCTTGCATGGGATGCAAATTTCATTCACAGCATCCAGGTCAAATGACTGACAAATTCCTGTAACTCTAGTTCAAAGGGTTATCATACCTTCTCCCGGCCTCCATAGGAATTTACAATGATATTCCCATACAGAGAGATTCTTCTTTGCATAAAATGTAAAATAATAAGAAAATGGTTTTATAAAAACATTCTCAGAAGTCATTAGGAATTTTTAGTTAAGGCCTTCCTACCTACAAGTAGAATGAAGAGCCTTAGACAAGAAAAATAATGAGATTGCAGGATTAGAGAGTGAAATTAGTGGTTAGGAACATGTACTTCTCTTCAAGAGTCCCAGAGTTCAATTCCTAACAGTCACATCATGTGGCTTACAGCCACTTGAAATTCCAGCCCTAGATTTAAAATTCCTTTTGGCTTCTGTGATCATCTGCACACAAATGTGCACATAACCCCCAACACAGTTATGTACACATAACTAAATATATAAGTAAAAGAATAAAAATGTAGTGAAGTTTTACTCTTTCTTAATGAATGAAATACAAAACTTAAAAATAATTTCAAAAATTCACCACAGATTAAAAGTCATTAGATGATATTGACAATGTTGGCATCCTTTCTGTAAAACGATGTTTATCTACTCAAATATACAGTAGGAAAATTTAGAAGCCACAGTTTAGATTTGGATCATTTATTCCATTTTTATGATGTGATTTAATTTAATGTTTGGTAGGCTCAATGAGGTAAGAGTCTTTAACTAAATATTTACTCAATAAATATTGATGTAGGTTGATCTACAACATTGTCTCTGTCAGCTGTGTGTGTTTCAGAGTAATCACTTACAATGATAACCATAAAGGGATTTAGTAATAATTATGTTAGATGCTTCATTTTTCCCACTTGCAAATGTACATGGCTTGAGACTCACACTCATTCTATTCACTTCTCAAGTGCTTCTTCATTGAGATTAGATCACTTTATCCAGATCCATACTTGAATACATTTCCTGTAGCCCAAAGTCCTTGTCTTTCTTTGGGTTCTTACAGAGAGGCCTAAAAGAATCAGTTCATAAAGTTCTCTGCTGTGTTTTGAAAAGGTACTGCCACACATCGTGACAGCAACAAAGGCAAAGTCTGAGATATGAGCTCTATTTCTGAGGACAGTCTTTAGGTTAGATAACTTTGAATTGGCCACAGTGTGCGAAAGCACTGGTTCACATCCATCCTTCACCTGTTTTTCATAGACATATGGTAACACCATTCAACATTATGTTATATTCTTGAGCTGCATTATAAGTAAATAATTGTTCCAGGAACATAGATGAAGCCAAGAGCCAGAAAAATAAAAACTCTTGAAACTGTCCTGGCAGGAGCCAAGATATTCTGAAGAGAAAATTTATACCCTTCCCTTCTGCTCTCTGATCATTGAAACAATGGACACCACAAAATAAGAAATCTTCATGCAGAGGGAGTAAAATGGTGAACCAGGGTTTCAGCAAGAGAGGGAGCTTGTCCCCAGAAAATAGACTTCCCATGGTTCTCATCACTTGCCACATTATTTTTAAGAGGAGTCTGAAGCCTGAAGACAATGGGTCACTGATGAGCTATTCCTTGACAAAGTCTGTTTAGTTACACACAGTTTTTCCCTCTATCCAGAATAATCCTGCTTATTAAAGACATGGTAGGGTCATGGATATGGTACTGGGCCCCTTGGTTTGTTATGTTTTTTCTAATATGGCCTCATTCAGTAAATGTTCTTTTTCTGTTTTTCACTGATATTTGGCTGTCTAATTGGCCTCTTGAGTAATGGTAGCTGACCACAACAGCTCCAGTAGCTCTGACTGTGAAAGTTGATTCCTTTCGTGTTGTGATACAGAAATTTTGAAACAAAGAAGTAGAGAACTAGAGGAATATCAAATGATGAGTAGTGGGAGGAAAGTTAAAGGCTTGCCTGGAGCCTGTGTTTATTGGCTTTTCTTATGGAGCACAAAAAGCACCTGAAGGAAGAGATACTTAAGACAAAGCTTTATAGAGATGAGGGGATAGGTCAGTTGAAGACAATGGGAATAATACAAGCAGAAAAAAAAGGGGGGGCAGAGAAAGCTGGCATGTTCCGCAAGCACAAGATTATGTGGGACAGGAAAAGAAGAAGAGACCCAGAGAGGTCCTGTCAGTGGCTAGAATTAGATTATACTTTACAGACAAGGGGGAGCAGCCAGAAAGCTTTGATTATACAAATAGGATCTGTTCTATCTCCTTTAAGTTCTTCAGACTTTGCTTAAGTATCCTAAGCTGGCCTTGAACTTGATGCATAGTTGAAGGTGACCTTGAACTTGATTCTCTTTTCTCTACCTCCAAAGAGCTGTGTGCCACTGCAGACTCTTTGTGTGGTTCTGGGAATAATAAAGAGGACTTCTTACAGGCTAGATAAGTTTACTGGCTAGTTTTATGTGTCAACTTGACACAGGCTGGAGTTATCACAGAGAAAGGAGCTACAGTTGGGGAAGTGCCTCCATGAGATCCAGCTGTGGGGCGTTTTCTCAATTAGTGATCAAGTGGGGAGGGCCCCTTGTGGGTGGTACCACTTTTGGGCTGGTGTTCTTGGGTTCTATAAGAGAGCAGGCTGAGCAAGCCAGGGGAAGCAAGCCAGTAAGGAACATCTCTCCATGGCCACTGCATCAGCTCTTGCTTCCTAACCTGCTTGAGTTCCAGTCCTGACTTCCTTTAGTGATGAACAGCAGCATGGAAGTGTAAGTTAAATAAACCCTTTCCTCCCCAGCTTGCTTCTTGGTCATGATGTTTGTGCAGGAATAGAAACCCTGACTAAGACAATAAGCATTCTCTAGTCCCTTCTTTGTATTAAAAGAAGAATGCTTTGACTTCTGGAAAAAAAATAGACTCCTGGGCCTGAGGTGATTTAAGAATAAATTAAAGAAATATGGAGGAGGTTATGATGGCATGGAGTAAGATGGTAGTTGTGGAAGTGCTAAAATATGCAGTCCTTGATTATCTCTGTGGCATGAGTTTAAAGCAAGCTTAACTGAGAGGGGCTTCTGTTGAAACAAACTGAGTAAGTGTTCACACATGACTTGGGAGGGTTGTGCTAATATCTAAGATGGGAAAAAGTGAAGTAAACCTGCATTTTTTTGACTTTCTGATAGATACTCGGAGTAGGTGAAAGAATATGTGGATCAAACAGTGGTATTGTAATTTGGGGAGGGCAATGTGTGTTTAAGACACTTGAGGCTGTAAAATTAAATAATATATCAGACAACCTGGAAGGAGAGTAACATAGGGGAGAGAGCTGGGTCAGCAATTGACTCTAACTTCAGGGAGCTGGATCAGAATGGAACAGCTGGAGATTGAGGTGGCTAGACAGGATAGCACAGAGGCTGTCAGGGAACCCCAGGGGTCAGTGAATGTCTGGGAGTGTTGAAAGGTGGAATGAAAGGCAGGATGCACAATTAAAGAAGACAAAAGATGGAGGCTTGCTGTGTGTCAGAAGCCTTAAAACTTGCAGAGAACCTTGAAAATCAGGTTAATCATAAAGTTTGTAGAAAAAAAGTGAAAAAAGAGAAGACATGAACTAGTCCACAATTTCTTTGAATCTTCTGGGTCTGCTATCATTAGAAACAGAGAAGTAGAATTGGCAATTTAAAATATATATGGAATATTAGTCAGCAATTAAAAATAATGAATTCATAAAATTCTTAGGCAAATGGTTGGAACTGGAAAATATCATCCTAAGTGAGGTAACCCAATCACAAAAGAACACACATGGAATGCAGTCATGGATAAGTGGATATTAGCCCAGAAGCTCTGAATACCCAATACACAATTAACATATCAAATGATTCGCAAGAAGGAAGGAGAGGGCCCTGGTCCTGGGAAGGCTTGTGGCAGCAATATAGGGGAGTACCAGAGAAGTGGGAGGGGGTTGATTGGGGAAAGGGCAGAGGAAAAAGGACTTATGGGACTTATGGGGAGGGGAGAACCAGGAAAGGAGACATCATTTGGAATGTAAACAAAGAATGTAGAAAATAAAAATAAATAAATAAAATATATATGAGATGAGAAACAAGATATTAAATCACAATTGTCACCTTATAGGAACTACAGAAGTAGAGGAGAAATTGATTCAGAGGAGCCTGTAGAAGGGAAGATACAGTCACGGCAGAAGGAGGCAGAAAGCTCCTCTTTGCTTATTAGACAATTTGATGTAGAAACAAAGCCAAGCCAAGGTGCAGCACCAGGAGAAATTAGTAGCAGCACACCAAACTTCACTAACCTATTTAAACAAGCAGAGGTGGTTGACAATTACAGAATGCTTCTTCATGACTTCCAAATTTCTCTTAAAATATATGAGGGTAGTTTTGCAAGGCAGGCCATATATGAAAAATAAATTAAAAAAAAAAACAGATAGTTTTTCTAAAAAAAGTTCTCTGAGCTCAAGAAAATTGAACTGGTAAAAAGAATGGATTTAGAAAATAATCCAATATTGAAAAGAATTATTTTAAAACAGAACATGACTCAAAAAATCATCAAAAGGTGTTTTTAGAAAACATATTAAATGGGAGCCATTAAACCCCACTAATATTGTGGAAGGCCTCTAAAGAATATAGGAGGATCTATATGCAGAGACAGCTAGATTGGAAAGAAGAAACCCTTAATAACTGTAGTTTATACTTAAAAATAATTTAATGAAGAAAGGCTTCCTCAGCATGGTGGCACATACATTTAACACAGCACTTAATATGCAGAAGCAAGCAGACCTCTGTGAGCTCAAGGCTGGGGAAGTCTCCCATGATGTGTGAGTCCAGCCAATGTTGCACTCTGGGACCTTGTCTCAGAGAAGAGTTCCATGGAAGTGCAAAGTCCTCATAGTTGAGGAAATGAGAGAGAGAGGAGCAAGACTAAGCAGAAGCACATATGGGGAAATGATCAAAGAAGCCAAACCTGGCTACAGAAAAGCACAGTGGACATCCCTAGCTTCTAGATAGAGAATGTGCAGAAATTATTGACATTAAGATCAGAAGAAAGATCAGTGTACCATCTTATGTTATTAATAAAATAATGTACTACTGCAAACACATTTGACAGCTTGGGTGATCCAAGCACAATCTTGCTTCAGCAAATACTTCTGTAACTGAGTTGAGAAAAATGAACTTAATAACTCAGTATTTGTTAACCAAATCCAGCTCCTAATTTAAATTTTCTTCAATATAAAATGCCAAGCTAAAAGTCCTTCTTAAAATTTTTGCTGCAAACATTTAAGAAAGAAATATCACTACACTAAATACTTTATGGTGTAAGGGGGCAAAGTTCAGACTTAAATTCATAGTAAAAGGCTAGTGAGATTTCACCTCACACCAGTCAGAATGGCTAAGATGAAAAAGTTAAGAAAAAACAGGTGCTGGCATGGGTTTTGAGAAAGAGGAACACTCCTCCACAGCTGGTGGGGTTGCAAGCTGGTACTACCGCTCTGGAAATCAGTCTGGCAGTTCCTTAGAAAACTGGGAATGATACTTCCAGAGGGCCGACTATAACATTCCTGGGCATATACCCAGAGGATTCCAAAGCACGTAATAAGGATACATGCTCCACTATGTTCATAGCAGCCCTATTTATAATAGCCAGAAGCTGGAAAGAATCCAAAAGTTCCTCAACGGAGGAATGGATACAGAAAATGTGGTATCTATACACAATGGAGTACTATTCAGCCATTAGAAACAATCAACTCATGAAACTCTTACACAAATGGATGGAACTGGAGAACATCATCCGAAGTGAGGTATTACAATCTCAAAAGAACACTCATGGTATGCACTCACTGTTAAATGGATATTAACCTAGAAGCTTGGAGTACCCAAGACACAATGCACATATCAAATGATGTCCAAGAAGAAGGAAGGAGTGGCCTTCAGTCCTGTAAAAGCTCAGTGCAGCAGAGCCTGGGAATACCAGGACAGTCAAGTGGGAAGTTATGGATTGTGGAACAGGGAGAGAAGAAGGCTTATGAGGTTGTTGGGGAGGGGGGATCCAGGAAAGGGAAAAATCAATTGAAATGTAAATAAAGAATATATCAAATTAAGGAAAAAAGAAAAGAAAAAAAAAAGAAAAGTGTCTTGCAGTGTTGATAGAAGCAATGATTGACCCATGATCCTAGCATATGTATCTTACAAGACCAATATGGGCAGCCCCCATATTCGTCTGGCCATTTTTATAATAATCTTCTGTCTGGTCAAAGAGAAAGCAAGTATAGAGATCATAATACTTAGATGGGATAACAGATACAGGGATGATCACGATTTGGATTGGTTCCTGGAATCCGGCTATGGAACCTATTTGGAAAGACTGTTAACTGTGGGGGTTTCTTGAACCTCGAATCTCCAGATGTAAGGACTGCCCTGGATGGAAATGAAGAACAGCAGGTGTAGGACAAGAAACCTATGTCTAATCCAATGAAGCTAAGCTCAGCTGCCAGAGTGGAGTCTCATGTTCTGGAATTGGGGACAAGGTGGATGGTCTCGATGTCCTCCGGAGCTTAATAGAGCATGGTCTTGGTAGGGTCCAGTAACTGGATGACAACAGGAGAATGATGTCTAGCAACAGAGGGGTTCTAGGCATCCCAAACTATGGGGTCCACCTGAGAAGCTGGTAGAGGAAATAACATGTTAGTGTTAGTAGGTTGACTGGCTAGAAAGAGAAGTAGGGGAACTGCTGGCAAGCTTGGGTTCAGGCAAGTGGGGGGAGCAAAAGAAATTGAAGCCCCCAATTTAACTAAAAGATCTCTTCCTAATAAGGGAACAGGAGAAGTTGGCACTACCAAAAAGGAATGGGTGAAAGGTATATTTCTAAAAGTGCAGCTAAGTGGTGGGGTCTGATGAGGAAGGTAAGGCTGTCCTCCTATCCCGACTATGGGAAGATGTGAGGGTAAAGTGGGACCCCAAAACTCCCTCAGGACCGAGTAAGTGGCCCCGGTATCCAAAAGGAAAGAGATGGGCCTCCCACACAGCACAATGGTTACCCGGGGCTCCCTGCTGGTGATGGGCGAGGTTGGGTCGAGGGAGCTCTGGCCCCTTCATTCGTCCATAGTCAAGCTTAGGAGGTCAGTTGGAGGGGTTTCTGGATGGGATGGCCCTCTGTTCTGCATGACATGAGGGCAATTGACGGCCCAGTGTCCCTCATGATGAAACCTAGGACATGGTCCTTTTGGCTTGGAGGGGGTAGGGCAAGTCTTTGCCCAGTGACCTAGTTGACCACATCTATAGCAGGGAGCTGGTTGTACCTGAGCCTTGGAAAGCCAGGGGACCAGGGTGGTAGCTGGAGCTGGTCAGACAGCTTTTGCCAGCATGTGGTACTTTTGTTTTGGGGCTTTTTCATCTCTCTCATGGTATACCTTGAAGGCTATTGCCAAGACTTCCACCTGTGGAGTTAGGGGCCCCCTCTCCAAGTGCCTAAGTTTAGCTCTTATGTCAGGGTAGCTCTGGGAAAAGAAATAAGTCATTAAAAGTTGCTTACCTTCTGGATTCTCAGGATCTAGATTAGTGTATTGTAATAAAGCCTTCCTGAGGCATTCTAAAAACTGAGGTGGATTTTGTTGTTTGTCTTGACAACCTCTTGGGGTTTTTCAAAATTTATTGACTTTAAAGCTGCCTTTCTGAGACCAGCCAGAAAGCATGTAACAAACCTGTCTTTGGCTAAAATACCAGCTGTGGAATTGTAATTCCATTGAGGGTCCTGGTCAGGCACTATCTCAGATCCAATTGGATAGCTTCTCTCTGTCTGGTAAATTTCATCTGCATGCATTTTTGCCTCCTCCCAAACTCACCTGTGTTCATCAGGAAGTAAATTGTTAGTAAGAATCATATGGACTTCAGAACTCTGCCTCCCGCCACTCAGGAGAGACTCGCCTCCATCTTGGTCCTCGAACTCAGACAGACTGAGGTACGCAAACATAACCCGAGACCAACATCGCAGGGGTCTAAGCCCAATGGGCATTGGCCTACACCCAGGCCCTGGGCTGTTCAGGGGGGCCATCAGGGTGGCAACCAAGCCAGGAGTTTTTTTGCCCTGGCCCAGAGTGCACACCGCCATTTTGCCTACAGGACGCCAGAGAGCTCTAGCAGGCAAAGCCAGCTAACAGGCATAGCCTGAGGCTAACATAGTGGGGGTCTAGGCCCCAACACGCCCTGGACTGAACCCAAGAACTGGGCTGCTCGGTGGGCCATCTGTGTGTCAACCTGGCCAGGAGGTTGTTAACCCAGCAGACTCTCCCAGCACTTTCAGGGAGCTTGCGCACGCCCACCATCCTGGCCACCTGACAGACTCAATTAGCAGTCATAGCCTGAGGGGAACTTTGCTTGGACCTTGGCCTCCCAGGCTTTTGCCTAGACTCAGGGCCTGAGCAGCTAGGCTAGCCTTGTGTGCACCATCCCTGTTGGGAGATCAGCTGCCCAGTAGAGTGATCAGCAAGCAGAAAAGGTCCCCACAGCATACAACCTTCAGTAATCCCTGAAGGAGCAAATGGGCACCATCTGGTTCACAGACACAATCTGGGGCAAAGCACACTAGGGCTGCAAGGGCACCCAAGAAGAGGGCAGTACATCAGCAATCTGCTACAGGGGAAACCCAGTCATCCAGTGTTGCAGAAATAGCCCCAGAGCCCCTCAGGAGGCTCAAACACGAGCCAGAGACAAGACAAATTACTCCAGAGAACAAGATGGCAAAGGGCAAACACAGGAACTCTACTAACAGAAATCTAGGCAATATGGCAGCATCTGAACCAAACTCTCCAACATCAGTAAATCTTTGTTACACAAACACACCAGAAAAACAAGATTTGTATTTAAAATCACTGGTCATGATGTTGCTAGAAGAACACAAAAAGGTCATAAATGAATCTCTTAAAGAAATACAGGGGAACATGAATAAGCTAGAAACCCGTATAATGGAAACACAAAAATAACTTAAAGAAATTCAGGAGAATAAGGCTCAAGAGATAGAATCCAATAAAGAAGAAGCACACACACACACACACACACACAACTTAAAGAAATGCAGGAGAACTTGAGTCAAGAGGCAGAAGTCATGAAAGAGGAAACACAAAAATCTCTTAAAGAATTACAGGAAAACACAAACAAACAAATGATGGAACCGAGCAAAACCATCCTGGATCTAAATACAGAAGTACAAACAACTAAGAAATCACAAAGGGAGACAACTTTGGAGATGGAAAACCTTGAGAAGAAATCAGGGGCCATAGATGCAAATATAAACAACAGAATACATGAGATGGAAGAAAGAATCTCGGATGCCGAAGATACCATAGAAACCATTGACTCAACAGTCAAAGAAAATGCAAAATGCAAAAAGCTTGTATCCCAGAACATCCAGGAAATCCAGGACACAATGAGAAGACCAAACCTAAGGATTATAGGTATAGATGAGAGTGAAGATTTACAACTGAAAGGGCCAGCAAATATCTTCAACAAAATTAGGGAAGAAAACTTTCCCAACTTAAAGAGAGACAGAGAGATGCCTATGAATATACAAGAAGCCTACAGAACTCCAAACAGACTGGACCTGAGCAGAAATACCTGTTGCCACATAATAATTAAAACCCCAAATGCACTAAACAAAGCAAGAATATTAAAGACAGTAAGAGAAAAAGGGAAAGTAACATATAAAGGAAGACCTATCAGAATCTTCTCACCAAGACCATGAAAGCTAGAAGATCCTGGGAAGATCTCTTGCAGACTCTAAGAGAACACAAATGTCAGCCAAGACTACTATACCCAGCAAAACTCTCAATCACAATAGATGGAGAAACCAAGACATTCCATGACAAAACCAAATTTACACAATATCTTTCCACAAACCCAACTCTGCAAAGAATAATAGGAGGAAAACTCCAATACAAGGAAGGAAACTACACCCTGGAAAAAGCAAGATAGTAACCTTCCTTCATCAAACCCAAAAGAAGATAACCACTCAAATATAAATAAAACATCAAAACTTATAGGAAGTAATAATCACTATTCCTTAATATCTTTTAACATCAATGAACTCAGTTCCCCAATAAAAAAAAACATAGACTAACAGACTGGATAAGGAACACAGAACCCTACATTTTTCTACATACAGGAAACACACCTAAATGTCAAAGACGAAAACTACCTTAGAGTAAAAGGCTGGAAGACAATTTTACAAGCCAATGGTCTCAGTAAATGAGCCAGAGTAGCCATTCTAATATCAGATAAAATTGACTTTCAACCTAAAATCATCAAAAGAGACACTGAGGGACACTTCTTGCTCATCAAAGGAAAAATCCACCAAGAAGAACTTTCAATTCTGAACATCTATGCACCAAATGCAAGGGCACCCTCATTCGTAAAAGAAACTTTACTAAAGCACAAAGCACACATTTCACCTAACACAATCATTGTGGGGGACTTAAATACTCCACTCTCCTCAATGGACCGATCAGGAAAACAGAAACTAAACAGGGACACTGTAAAACTAATTGAAGCTTTGGACCAATTGGATTTGACTGATAATTATAGAACATTTCACTGTAAAGCAAAAGAATATACCTTTTTCTCAGCACCTCATGGTACCTTCTCCAAAATCGACCATATAATTGGTCACAAGACAGACCTCAACAAATACAAGAAGATCAAACTAATCCCATGCCTCCTATCAGACCACTATGGTATAAAAGTGGTTTCAATAGCAACAAAAACAACAGAAAGCCCACATACACATGGAGGCTGAACAATAGTCTACTCAATGACACCTTGGCTAAAGAAGAAATAAAAAAAAGAAATGAGAGACTTTTTAGAATTTAATGAAAATGAAGGCACAACATACCCAAATCTTTGGGACACAATGAAAACAGTGCTAAGAGGAAAACTCATAGCCCTAAGTGCCTCCAAATAGAAAATGGAGAGAGCATACACTAGCAGCTTAAAGACACACCTCAAAGCCCTGGAACAAAAAGAAGCCAATTCTCCCAGGAGGACTAGAAGACAGGAAATCATCAAACTCAGGGCTGAAGTCAATCAAGTGGAAACAAAGAGAACCATACAAAGAATCAATGAATCCAGGAGCTGGTTCTTTGAGAAAATCAACCAGTTAGATAAACCCTTAGCCAAACTGACCAAAGGGCACAGAGAAAGTATCCAAATTATCAAAATTAGAAATGAAAAGGGGGATATAACAACAGAAACCGAGGAAATCCAAAAATTCATCAGATCCTACTACAAAAGCCTATACTCAACACAACTGGAGAATCTGGAGGAAATGAACAATTTCCTTGACAGATACCAAATACCAAAATTAAATTAGGACCAAATAGAGCATCTAAACCATCCCATAACCCTTAAAGAAATAGAAGGTGTCATAGAAAGTCTTCCAACCAAAAAAAGCACAGGACCAGATGGTTTCAGTGCAGAATTCTATCAGACCTTCAAAGAAGACCTAACACCAATACTCTTCAAACTATTCCACAAAATAGAAACAGAAGGAACACTACCCAATTCCTTCTATGAAGCCACAATTACGCTGATACCAAAACCACACAAAGATCCAACAAAGAAAGAGAACTTCAGACCAATTTCCTTTATGAACATCAATGCAGAAATACTCAATAAAATTCTTGCCAACCGAATCCAAGAACACATCAAAATGATCATCCACCATGGTCAAGTAGGCTTTATCCCAGGGATGCAGGGTTGGTTCAATATACAGAAATCCATCAATGCAATCCACTACATAAACAAACTCAAAGAAAAAAACCACTTGGTCATTTCATTGGATGCTGAAAAAGCATTTGACAAAATTTAGCATCCTTTCATGCTTAAAGTCTTGGAAAGAACAGGAATTCAAGGTTCATACCTAAACATAGTAAAAGCAATATACAGCAAACCGGTAGCCAGCATCAAACTAAATGGAGAGAAACTTGAAGAAATCCCACTAAAATCAGGAACTAGACAAGGCTGTCACCTTTCTCCTTATCTTTTCAATATTGTACTTGAGGTACTAGCTCGGGCAATTAGACAACATAAGGAGGTAAAAGGGATACAAATTGGAAAGGAAGAAATCAAACTATCATTTTTTGCAGATGATATGATAGTGTACCTAAGTGACCAAAAAAACTCCACTAGAGAACTCCTGCAGCTGATAAACAACTTCAGCAAAGTGGCTGGTTATAAAATCAACTCAAGCAAATCAGTAGCCTTCCTATACTCAAAGGATAAGCAGGCTGAGAAAAAAAGTAGGGAAATGACCCCCATCACAATAGCCACAAACAATATAAAGTACCTTGGGGTGACTCTTACCAAACATGTGAAAGATCTGTATGACAAGAACTTCAAGACTCTGAAGAAGGAAATGGAAGAAAACCTCAAAAAATGGAAAAACCTCCCATGCTCATGGATTAACAGGATTAATATAGTTAAAATGGCCATTTTGCCAAAAGCAATATACAGATTCAACGCAATACCCATCAAAATCCCAACTCAATTCTTCACAGAGTTAGAAAGCGCAATTCTCAAATTCATCTGGAATAACAAAAAACCCAGGATAGCTAAAACTATTCTCAACAATAAAAGAACTTCTGGGGGTATCAGTATCCCTGACCTCAAGCAATACTACAGAGCAATAGTGTTAAAAACTGCATGGTATTGGTACAGTCACAGGCAGGTGGATCAATGGAACTGGATTGAAGATCCAGAAATGAACCCACACAAGTATGGCCACTTGATCCTCAACAAAGGGGCAGAAAACATCCAATGGAAAAATGATAGCCTTTTCAACAAATGGTGCTGGTTCAACTGGAGGTCAGCATGCAGAAGAATGGGAATTGATTCATCCTTGTCTCCTTGTACTAAGCTCAACTCCAAATGGATCAAGGACCTCCACATAAAGCCAGACACTCTGAAACTAATAGAAAAGAAACTGGGGAAGACCATTGAAGACATCGGTACAGGGAAAAATTCCTGAACAGAACACCAATACCTTATGCTCTAAGATCAAGAATTGACAAATAGTACCTCATAAAATTACAAAGTTTTTGTAAGGCAAAGGACACCAACCATCAAAAGGGCAAATCGCCAAACAACAAATTGGGAAAAGATCTTCACCAACCCTACATCAGATAGAGGGCTAATATCCAATATATATAAAGAACTCAAGAAGTTAGACTCCAGAAAACCAAATAACCTTATTAAAAAATGGAGTACAGTTAAAGAATTTTCACCTGAAGAACTCAGGATGGTGGAGAAACATCTTAAAAAATGCTCAACTTCATTAGTCATTAGGGAAATGCAAATCAAAACAACCCTGAAATTTCACCTTACACCAGTCAGAATGGCTATGATTAAAAATTTAGGAGACAGCAGATGTTGGTGAGGATGTGGAGAAAGAGGAACACTCCTCCACTGCTGGTGGGGTTGCAAATTGATACAACCACTCTGGAAATCAGTCTGGCGGTTCCTCTGAAAACTAGGCACCTCTCTTCCAGAAGATCCTGTTATACCACTCCTGGGCATATACCCAAAAGATTCCCTAGCATGTAATAAGGATACATGTTCCACTATGTTCATAGCAGCCCTATTTATAATTGCCAGAAGCTGGAAAGAACCCAGGTATCCCTCAACAGAAGAGTGGATGGAAAAAATGTGGTATATCTACACAATGGAGTACTATTCAGTCATTAGAAACAATGAATTCATGAAATTTTTAGGCAAATGGATGGCGCTGGAGAACATCATACTAAGTGAGGTAACCAAGACTCAAAAGGTGAATCATGGTATGCACTCACTAATAAGTGGATATTAACCTATAAAACTGGAATACCCAAAACATAATCCACACATCAAATGAGGTACAAGAAGAATGGAGGAGTTGCCCCCTGTTTTGGAAAGACTCAGTGAAGCAGTATAGGGCAAAACCAGAACAGGGAATTGGGAAGGGATGGGTGGGAAAACAGGGAGAGAAGGGGGCTGATGGGACTTTCGGGAGTGGGGGTCTAGAAAAGGGGAAATCACTTGAAATGTAAATAAAAAATATATCGAATGAAAAAAAAAGCCTTGGAACATCGGGGCCGGAATGGAGACAGATCCTTCTGCCAGCCAGCCTAGCCTAATGAGCCAAAAAATAAAGGTGGACTGTGATTAAAAAAAAAACAAAAAAACAAAAAAACAAAAAAAAAAAAAAACCAGAATCATATGAATATCATGGAAAGTCAAGCTGTAAGATTGAGTAATGTACTGAAACTCTTTAATAAAGTTAGAGGAATTAGAAGTATAAGAACCCAGTCTACTTTCTATTTGAGAAAGTTCGCTCAACGAGAAAGGAAGATGTACTCTAACCAGACCATTAATTCCAGTCACTTCTCTCAGATGAAGGACTGGCGTTGGGTCAGTTTTCTCCAGATGAGAAGAACTTGGGTGTTTGGCTGTAGCCCTAGAACGCATAATCAGAGGGGTAAAGGTTGGCACCAGTTCAGGGCATTTGGGATGACCTGTATTTGGCACAGAGGGAGAGGAGGGAACTCGGGAGGTTGGGTTGGTAGACTCTGGGACATGGTGAGAAGGAGATACGAGGCTGCAGTTTGGGATTTTGCAGTCTCAATATTTCTGTGGCAGGTGCGTGGTGGCTAGTCCGCGGGATCAAAAGTAGCACCATCTAGCGGAGGAGGGCAGAGGGTGGGTAGGTTTTATGGCTAGGAGAAGCTGAGATGGGGAGCAAAGAGAAGGCTTAGACCGGAGATAGATAAAGGCCTGAACATATAGAATTTGGTCCCATTTACCGGATTGCTGACAGTATGTATTAAGATCCCTTAAAACAATTGGATCTAGGCTGCCATTAGGTGGCCATTTGGAATTATTGTCTAACTTATATTGAGTTCAGACCTTATTACAGAGGTTTATTAGTTTTGACCACCTCAAATTGTGCGTTAGTTTCAGAGACTTGAGATTTTCCAGAAGACATCCCCGTGGGGTACCTGGAGGTACTGATGAAGACAATTTATTACCCATCAGGTGAGTGGGATGTTGTTGGATACCAATCCAGCGTCCTGGAAGAGTAACAACAACAAAAATGTAGCTAAGCTAAAGAGCCTTGGCCATCCCGAAGGCCTTTAGTAGCTGCGGTGTTCACGCCGGAAGAAGTGCCCGCCTGGGCCAGGACTTTGTCTGCGGCTGTAAAAGCCAATGGGGAATTTCAGGGTCATTTCTGGATTAGGGTACACATGAGGGTTAAATGTCCTATCACGAATGTTAGCTGGAGAGGCAAATCTTAGCTCTAGAGAAGGTTGGCCAGATCCCTTCTGCAGTTAAGATTCCCTCCAGCCAACCAAAGCACCGTACTGATTAGCCGCTGGTGTTTTTAAAGGTGTGCAATCCAATAGCCAGGGGTGTGGAACTGTTTGCTCTAGTGGCCCAGAGACAACCCACGTGGCAAGCCTTAGTGCTGCGTTTCAGGTGATGAAGACCCTGAAGCCGGGCGGTGGTGGCGCACGCCTGTAATCCCAGCACTCTGGGAGGCAGAGGCAGGCGGATTTCTGAGTTCGAGGCCAGCCTGGTCTACAGAGTGAGCTCCAGGACAGCCAGGGCTACACAGAGAAACCCTGTCTCGGAAAAAAAAATTTTGGGGGCTGGAGAGATGGCTCAGAGGTTAAGAGCACTGACTGCTCTTCTGAAGGTCCTGAGTTCAAATCCCAGCAACCACATGGTGGCTCACAACCATCCATAAAGATCTGACGCCCTCTTCTGGTGTGTCTGAAGACAGCTACAGTGTACTTGCATATAATAATAAATAAATCTTTAAAAAAAAATAAATAAAGAGCTTTAAAAAAAAAAAGACTGTGAGTCTCAGGTTGCACAGAAGTGATGGTGGGGGTGGGGCAGCATTGGCAGTGTTAACCGCAGGGTTGTCTACAGTCCTGTTCTTGCTGTTCTTGGCAGTTATAGGCAGGATCTCCTGGCTGGGGTCTCCAAAATGTTGGTTTTTCTGTGCAAACATCCATCTGCCTGTACTTCGACACAGGTCACCTGTCTGCCTGCCGTGTGTGCGGGCTACACAGACTGCAGGAATGCGGTGGAGATGTGGGCCACAATGAGATACACCAGGCCAAACAGGTCGACATGGGACTTTAGCGGGTGGGAAGAAGGAAGGAAAGAGAGAGAAAAAAGAGAGAGGGGGAGAAATGCTGCCCAGTTATATACGGGTGATGACGCAATTACAGGTGAAGGTGGGCCATTGAATTCTGGATATATGGCGGCTGTTGCCTTGGCAACAGACCTATACACTGTCCTAATTGTCGCCTGTATGATGTCACAGGCCTCGCAGGTCTAGGTACCTACCGAACCTACTGTCAAAAAGATATTTACTGAAGCGACACACACACACATGTACATATAAGCACACACCTGTAATTTCAATTGGAATGAAATTGATCTAATTTCCTTCTGGGTGAATCAATTTCATTTTGAGCTCTTAGGTTTTTCCAGTGACCATTTCTTCTACAATGGGTAATCTATTCCTATACCTGACATCCCCAATCACTTTCACACATCCCACTCAAATATCTATCATTTTAAATATCCTATGATTCAAAGTGACCTTACTTTGCTCATACCCTCTCACTCCACTTCGTTTAGTCATTTTCAGATTTCTCACTCATACAGTAACACAATTTCTCCCATAGCCTGTGCCAATCTGACCATCTGGTTCCACATTAACTGAGCTTGCTTAGGGGTACCCACAAAACTCCTGTACTACATCTCTGAGAATAGGGAGACTAGTCTTGTCATCCTACAACAGTGTTTGTTGGTGTCTTCATCCAACCTTCCAGATTCATTATGTGCCAAGAGCTCACTCAAGATTAGTTGCTGGAATCCATTTCTTCTGTAAATCATCTTTATTATGTGCACTGGATTAAGTGTGTCCACACCTTCTGTAATCCCATCCTGGTCAATTTGGGTCTTTTGTCACAAGATATTCCATTAGGCTCTTAACTACTGAAGCATCATTAAGGTTCCCTCCCTGGTCCTCTTACTTTATTTTTAAGAATACAACTTTTAACAGAATAAAACAATTTTGAGATATTAGAATGTTAAAATATTGCTTCTCTCCTAGTCTTACATCTTTCCTGTGGTTAAGAGAGACACGTAGGGTTAAGGAGTGTGAAAGTGAGAAGCTATTATCCAAATTGAAGAAAATGGAAGATCCCAACACAGTCACTTACTGAGAGACAAGTCCTGGAGGAGAGGGATTTGCTTTCTGAGAAACACTAAGGCTGCAGCATGATTGCTTGACTCTTTCTGCTATGGTCCCTTACTCTAGCCAGGTAGGTGTTGTCAAAGTTGCATATCAAGCAGTCATAACTGAAGTCTGTTCCCTGATCTCAGCAGCATCTGCTTCTTCTGGGATCTTATTAGAAATGCAAACACCCTGCAGTTCTGATGGATGTTGCGCTGAGTTCAGCACAAACCCCACCTAAGTGCCTTCTCATAGCCAAGGTCCTTCAGGGTAGTTGCGCTGTGCATGTTGGGCCAGGAGAGGCAAGTCAAGGCTCTTCAAATCCTCTTGAGATATGAGATAGCTTGGCTCAAGGTATATAGATATAAATGCCAAGGAAGTGGACAATTTTCTCAGCCTAACCACACTCCACTATCCTTTCCTTTTAGTATCTTTGGAATATAGCTTTATTACATCATGGTGTATGGAAGCCCTGAGAACCTTGGTGAGAAAAAGTTTCATCTTGCTTCTGGAGCTGCTGAGACCACTTAGCCTGATTGTATTTGTGCCTGCAGGCAGCTGAGTATCAGAAGTGCTCCTATTTCTGACCCTGAGTTGTGTAGCAAGGACAGAGTGCATTTCATTTCAGACCTTGTCATAACAGTTTTGTCATTGAAATTTGATTGAGCAGTTTCCAGTAACTAAGAAAACTATTTTTATTCATAGTTAGGTTTCTAAAACCATGTACAATCAAGTATATAGAACCCAACTTTTACGCGAGTGAAACTTGAGCCCTTTCTAGATATAGTTAAAACAAAACTTTGAGAAGTATGTTTTTAATGTGATGCAGTCAGATTTAGATAAGACCCAATTAATAATACAGTCTATTTTCATAATATGAAGATAATTAAAAATTGTATAAGAATTTTCCAAGTTGACAATGTATGTTTGCCTGTGTGTATGTGTGTGTGTGTGTGTGTGTGTGTGTGTGCAGCACAGGCATATACATGCATGTAAAACCTGGAGTTTTGAGATTTTTGAGACAGAATCCACCGCTAGCCTGGAGATCATCAATTTAGCTAGGAAATTCCTAGAATCCTCCTGTCTCCACGTTCTTATGCTACCCCTGAGGTAACAAGCATATGGCCACCACATCTGGCATTTCCTGTGGGTGTTGAGAATCCAGCAGAGGTGGTAATATTCACATGAAAAGCAGTTTACCTTCTTAGTTCTATACCCCGCTCCTGAGTAGATTTTTAGATAAAAAATTCGTTAATAAAATTAGGTATTTTAGAATTTTAGATGAAGTATTGTTGAGGTCTTTTGTTTCAGTTGGCTGTCATAACACCTGAAATTAATGAACTTTAGTGAAAACACAAAGGCTTTTCTCAGAAATCTCTGTGCTCATAAGTACCAGGTGATCCACAGACAGAAGCAGTTTCTTAACAAAATGACACATCAGGCACAACTAGTAAAAATCTGTTATTTCTGTCTCTTATTGTAAACATTAGCCTCTCACCTTTAATAAATAGACTGACAGTTAAAAAAAGTATAGGATTTCAGGAAATAATTATTTTCAAATTAACCACTATTAATTACAGAACACAACCAATAACTCATAGTTACATATGCAGACCATTATGCAAATATGCTTAGATATGTTGTAGGTCATTATAAGATTAGTAAAGGATTAAGACCTTTCTGATTTTCATGTAAATAGTTACTATATCCCCATGAAATAATTTGTCTAAGCTCAGCTTGTTTCTTCTGTTAAAATAAAGGATCTAAAGAGTTAGCCAGAAAAGAAATTACAAAGTTTAGATGCTTATAGAGCTGCATGTAAATAATGGCAGAGGAGCATCACCTTACAATTTCTTGTGGTGTGGTAAGTAGCTAAAATCAAACTGATATGTGATTGGGTTCCAAGGCATGGGCTTTTTGCTGTCAGTTTGAAGTTAGGATTTGGCTAGCTCCCCAGCCTCGATGCTTTATTTCTTTCAGTTGGTCCCATTGCTTAGCCTAGGTGCAGACAGTTATCCCTACGAGGAGTAAATTGAGACTCGGGCTCATGTGCTCATCTTGCCATGGATCATAAAGCAGGAAAGACTGAAGAAGGGTTGTTATGTGAAAAGGGAATAAAACGCAGCTTGAGCATCCAACTTCACCCTGCTCAGCACAGCTGCCTGACACCTTTCTGAGAGGTTAATGTTGGCTGGAAGGTCTGAAAAGACACAGCCTCTGTCTTAGGAAAGAACTGGCTTATTCAGCCTTTTATGAGAGATTGTTCTGGCTGTGCTTTGAAAGTCTTCTCAAGGCTAATGCACTTGTAGACTTGGTTCCCCCAGCTCTTTGTGGAGGCTGTAGACATTTAGGAGGTAGACCTTCTTCATATAGGGTGGGCCATGTGGTTTTACAGTCAAGCCTGAATTCCTTTCCACTCTCAGCAGATGTTGATGGATCCAGCTGCCTCCTATTCTGGAATAGGATGGAGATGCTGCCATTCTTTCTTCATCATGATGGACATGATCACCTTTACCTCTAGGCCAAAATATGCCCACATCCTTTTAGTTGTTTTTTGTCAGGTCAGGTATTTCATCACAGTGATGAGAAAAGTAAATGATGGATTAATCTTGAAAACCAACCACCTGGTGTGTGTGTGTGTGTGTGTGTGAGAGAGAGAGAGAGAGAGAGAGAGAGAGAGTGTGTATGCACAAACATAAATGGGCATGTGTGTGTGTCTATATCTCTGTGTGTGTATGTTTGTGTGTCTGTGGGTACACAAGCATGAATAGGCATGATGTATGTGTGAGTGCATATGTGTCTGTGTATGTAAGTGTGAGTATCTGTGTCTATGTGTGTGTATACACACAGGCCATATGTGTGTGCATATGTGTGCATGTACACATGTGTGTGCAAATCTGTGTATGTGCGTCTATGTCTATGTGTGTGTCTGTCTCTGTATGTGTCTGTGTACACATGTGCATATGTGTGTATGCATGTGTGTGTGTGTTTGTGTCTGTGTGTATGTCTGTGTGTGTATCTGTGTCTATGTGTATGTGTGTATACATAGGCATGAATGGGCATGTGTGTGTCTATATATCTGTGTGTGTATGTTTTTGTCTCTGTGGGTGCACAGGCATGAATGGGCATGATTTGTATGTGAGTGTATATGTGTCTGTGTATGTATGTGTGAGTGTGTCTGTGTCTATGTGTATGTGTGTACACATAGGTCATCTGTGTGTGCATATGTGTATATATACAAATGTTTGTGCATGCTTGTGGGTGTATATATGTGTATGTGTACCTATGTCTCTGTGTGTGCATGTCTGTCTCTGTGTGTGTCTGTGTACACAGGTGCATATATGTGTTTGCATGTGTGTGTTTGTGTGTCTATGTGCATGTCTGTGTGTATATCTGTGTCTATGTGTATGTGTGTATACATAGGCATGAATGGGCAGTGTGTCCATGTGTTCATGTTCACATGTATGTGCATAAAGGTTGAGACCAAAGGTTGATCTGTGTGTTTGAATTTTTCTCTACCTTATTTTCTGAAATAGTATTTCTGTCTGAAAATGCCATTTGCTGATTTGGCCATGCTGACTATCAAGAGAATTCCAAAAATTATTGTCTCTATCTGCCCAGAACTAGGATTAGCGATGTCTGCTACCATGCTTAGCTTTTTACATGTGTGCTGGGGTTTTGAACTCATACCTACAGGGAAAGTACTTTCCAGACTCAGCCATCTCCTCAGTTTACTTTCCATTCTTAAAGAGATTTTTTTTTTCACATTTCATTTTGTTTTCTTTGTCATTTGAACATAGGGCATTTTGAGAGTCATATCAGAGACCCTGATCCTATTTAAAATCACTTTAGTAGGAAGTAACTCCATTATGTCTAGCTTTCAGTTCTTAGCATATTTAGCAGGATAGAACAGCAGGAAGAAATTTGGGGATCTGAGCAGGGAGAGGACAGCATCATACTCGAACCCATTTAATGTCTTTGATCAGCAGTGGAAAACTTAACAGATGCTTAAGTTCTGTTTCCTACCTTTTCTAGGAACTTCACCACCAGCCTCATTTATAAGGAAAGGATATGCACAAAGTCCTTTTCCACCCACAATATCTTCTGACCTTTTTTTTCCTTATCAGATTGTAATTTATTTTAAGGCATTTTTAGAACGAACCCTAATCCCACTGATCCAGCAAGGGAGGGGAGAAGGTGGAGACAGTGTCTTATCATCCTTTGAGATATAACTTAAGAGCCACCAAAATGTATATATGGCTAATGTTAAGGCAGTTCCCGTGCTGAGATGTTTCTGACTTCTGTGACCCACTTGGGAGAAGCCCATACCCATACTACTGTGTGTTTCTTACTTTCTTATAAGTGCTTCTTTTTCTCTTAACCCTCACACTTAAAACTATCATAAATCTCTCAAATAAAATCTCTAACTTTGCTTCATTTTTCAAGTTGGTCTTGGAATTCTTTTCATCATCAAAGCCTGAGTTCCTTACTTGGCCTTGGCAAGGTGCCTGAAATTCTCTGGTAAGTACTCAGGCTGTGGAGGGTGGTGGCAGGGATCTGTGTTCCTCTTCTTTCTCTGATGCCTCTTTTGTAGCTTTATACACAGTTACAATGTACTTGTAATGACACGGGCAACATGATTCCACTATGCTTCATTTTTCTATTTTCCAGGGTAGAGTCTTCTATTACATACTCTGCAGATGTCTTTGTTCTTGTCTAGTTAGCTTTAACTACCAATTTGACACAGCTTGGAGTCATCTGAGAAGAAAGTCCCAATTAAGAGATTACACAGGCAGGCATGGGTCCTGTGCCCTGCAGAGAAGTTGGCAGCTGCCATCTTTATCCCCAGTCGGACAGGACAGGCAACCCCAGGTACTAAGATATCCCGAGTCTAAGACCTCTGGGGAGGCAGACCTCTGAGCTGCTGACTGCTGCCTGCTCCCAGGACCTGGGTTGAGCAGCAGTTTGTGTGCCAGCAAGGCATGGGTCCTGTGCCCTGCGGGATCCCCGCTCTCATCTTCCGCTCCCTGACAGAGCAGACAGGCAGCATGAGGTTTGGTCCACAGAGACAACCCAGGGCTCCAAAGCACCCAAGAGGAGGGCAGCACATCACCAATCTGTGCCAGGGGAAACCCAGTCATCCAGTGGTGTGGAAATAGCCTTATGAGCTCACAGGAGGTTCAAGCACCATCCAGTGACAACAGGACAAACTAACACCAGAGATAACCAGATGGCAAAAGGCAAACATAGGAACCTTACCAACAGAAATCAAGACAATATGGCAGCATCTGAACCCAGTTCTCCAACAACAGCAAATCTAGGATACCCCAACACACCAGAAAAACAAGATTTGGATTTAAAATCACTGGTCATGATGCTGTTAGAGGAATACAAGAAGGACATAAATAAATCTCTTAAAAAATACAGGAGAAAATGGGTCAAAAGTTAGAAGCCCTTGCAAGGGAAACACAAAAATCATCTAAAGAAATTCAGGTGAATATGAGTCAAAAAATAGAAGCCAATAAGGAAGAAATGCAAAAATCACTTAAAGAAATACAGGAGAACCTGGGTCAATAGGCAGATGTCATGAAAGAGGAAACACAAAAATCTCTTAAAGATTTTTAAGGAAAACACAAACAAACAAGTGAAGGAACTCAGCAAAATCATGCAGGATCTAAAAACAGAAATAGAAGCAACTAAGAAATGGGAAGGGGGACAACTTTGGAGAAAGAAAACCTTGGGAAGAAATCAGGGGCCATAGATGCAAATATCAGCAACAAAATACAAGAGATAGAAGACAGAATCTCAGATGCTGAAGATACCATAGAAACCATGGACTCAACAGTGAAAGATAATGTAGAATGTAAAAGCTTTTAACACAAAACATCCAGGAAATCTAGGACACAATGAGAAGACCAAACCTAAGGATTATAGGTATAGATGAGAGTGAAGATTTACAACTTAAAGGGGAGAAAATATTTTCAACAAAATTATAGAAGAAAACTTCCCTAACCTAAAGGAAGAGATGCCCATGAATATACAAGAAGCCTACAGAACTCCAAACACACTCGACCAGAACAGAAATACATCCTTCACATATAAATCAAACCCCCAAATGTACTAAACGAAGAAAGAATATTAAAGGCAGTAAGACAAAAAGGCCAAGTAACATTTAAAGGAAGACCTATCGGAATCACAACAGTTTTCTCATCAGAGACTATGAAAGCTACAAGATCCTGGACAGATCTCATGCAGACTCTAATAGAGCACAAATGGTAGCCAAAACTACTATACACGATATTCCATGACAAAAACAATTTTACCCAATCTTTCCACAAACCCAGCCCTACAGAGGATAATAGGGGCAAAATACCAATACAAGGAGGGCAACTTCAACCTGGAAAAAGGAAGATAGTAACCTTCTTTCATCAAGCCCAAAAGAAGATAACCAATCAAATATAAAAAATAACATCAGAAATGACAGGAAGTAATAATCACTATTTTTTAATCTCTTAACATCAATGGACTCAATTCTCCAATAAAAAGATGCAGACTAAGAGATTGGATATGCAAACAGGACCCTACATTTTGCTGCATACAGGAAACACACCTCAGTGTCAAAGACAAATACTACCTTAGAGTAAAAGGCTGGAAGACAATTTTACAAGCAAATGGACTCAGGAAACAAGCCAGAGTAGCCACTCCAATATCAGATACAATTTACTTTCAACATAAAGTCATCAAAAGAGACACCAAGGGACACTTCTTGCTGGTCAAAGGAAAAATACACCAAGAAGAACTCTCAATCCTGAACATCTATGCTCCAAATGCAAGGGCACCCTCATTTGTAAAACAAAATTTGCTAAAGCTCAAAGCACACATTGCACCTAACACAATAATTGTCGGTGACTTCAACACTCCACTCTCCTCAATGAACCAATACAGAAAACAGAAACTAAGCAGGGACACAGTGAAACTAATTGAAGCTTTGAATGAATTAGATTTAACAGATATATATAGAACATTTCATCCTAAAGCAAAAGAATATACCCTTTTCTCAGCAGCTCATGGTACCTTCTCCAAAATCTATCATATAATTGGTCACAAGACAGACCTCAACAAATATAAGAAGATCGAAATAATCCCATGCCTTCTATCAGATCACTATGGAGTAAAAGTGGTCTTCAATAGCAACAAAAACAACAGAAAGCCCACATACACATGGAAACTGAACAATACTCTACTCAATGACACCTAGGTCAAGGAAGAAATAACGAAAGAAATCAAAGACTTTATAGAATTTAATGAAAACAAAGACACAACATACCCAAATCTATGGGACACAATAAAAGTAGTGCTAAGAGGAAAACTCATAGCCCTGATTGCCTCCAAAAAGAAAATGGTGAGAGCATACACTAGCTGCTTAATGACACATCTGAAAGCCCAGAACAAAAACAAGCTAATTTACCCAGGAGGAGTAGAAGACAGGAAATCATCAAATTCAGGGCTGGAATCAATCAAGTAGAAACAAAGAGAACCATACAAAGAATCAACAAAACCAGGAACTGGTTCTTTGAGAAAATCAACAAATTAGATAAACCCTTAGCCAGACTAACCAAAGGGCAGAGACAGTATTCTGATTAACAAAATTAGAAATGAAAAGGGGATATAACAACAGAATCTGAGGAAATTCAAAAAACAATCAGATCCTACTACAAAAGCCTATACTCAACACAACTGGAGAATATGGAAGAAATGGACAGTTTCCTAGACAGATACCAAACACCAAAATTAAATAGATCATCTAAACAGTCCCATAACCCCCAAAGAAATAAAAGGGGTTCATAGAAAGTCTCCCAACCAAAAAAAGCACAGGACCAGATGGCTTATGTGCAGAATTCTATCAGACCTTCAAAGAAGACCTAACACCAATACTCTTCAAACTATTCCACAAAATAGAAACAGAAGGAACACTGCACAACTTGTTCTAGGAAGCCACAATTATGCTGATACCAAAACCACACAAAGATCCAACAAAGAAAGAGAACTTCAGGCCAATTTCCCTTATAAATATTGATGCAAAAATACTTAATAAAATTCTTGCTAACCAAATCCAAGTACACATCAAAATGATCATCCACCTTGATCAAGTAGGATTCATCCCAGGGATGCAGGGATAGTTCAATATAAGGAAATCCATCAATGCAATCCACTACATAAACAAAGAAAAAAACCATATGATCATTTCATTAGATGCTGAACATTCATTTGACAAAATTCAGCATCCTTTCATGCTAAAAGTCTTGGAAAGAACATGAATTCAAGGTCCATACCTAAACATGGTTATAGCAATATACAGCAATCCGGTAGCCAACATCAAACTAAATGGAGAAAAACTTGAACCAATCCCACTAAAGTCAGGGACTAGACAAGGCTAACCTCTCTCTCCATATCTTTTCATTATTGTACTTGAAGTTCTAGCTAGAGCAATTAGACAACAGAAGAAGGTCAACGGGATACAAATTGGAAAGGAAGAAGTCAAATTATCACTATTTGCAGATGATATGATAGTATACTTAAGAGACCCAAAAATAAAACACCAGAGAACTCCTACAGCTGATAAACAACTTCAGCAAAGTGGCAAGTTATAAAATCAACTCAAGCAAATCAGTTGCCTTCCTACATTCAAAGGATAAGCTGGCTGAGAACGAAGTTAGGGAAATGACACCCTTCACAATAGCCACAAAAAAACACAAAGTATCTTGGTGTGAATCTAACCAAACAAATAAAAGATCTGTATGAGAAGAACTTCAGGTTTCTGAAGAAGGAAATCAAAGACCTCAGAAAATTTAAAAAAATCTTTCATGCTCATGGATTTGCAGGATTAATATAGCTAAAATGGCCATCTTGCCAAAAATAATATACAGATTCAATGCAATCCCCATCAAAATTCCAACTCAGTTCTTCACAGAATTAGAAAAAGCAATTCTCAAATTCATTTGGAATAACAAAAAAACCAGGATAGCTAAAACTATTCTCAACAACAAAAGAAATTCTGCGGGAATCAGTATCCCTGACCTCAAGCAATACTACCGAGCAATAGTGTTAAAAACTCCACATAAAGCCAGACAAGAAATAGAAAAGAAATTGGGGAAGACCCTGGAGGACATCAGTACAGGGGGAAAGTTCCTGAACAGAACACCAATAGCGTATGCTCTAAGATCAAGAATTGACAAATGGGACCTCATAAAATCACAAAGTTTCTGTAAGGCAAAGGACACCATCAAAAGGACAAATCAGCAACCAACAAATTGGGAAAAGATCTTCACCAACCCTACATCAGATAGAGGGCTAATATCCAAAATATACAAAGAACTAAAGAAGTTAGACCCCAGAAAACCAAATAACCCTATTAAAAATGGGGTACAGAACTAAACAAAGAATTCTCACCTGAAGAACTTCAAATGGCTGAGAAGCATCTTAAAAAATGCTCAACTTCATTAGTCATTAGGGTGAATGTATGTGCTAAGACTTTCCTTCTCCTCACAGAGCTGACACACTCCCACCTACTACTGTCAAATGAGAGACCTGAGTTCCTCATTTCACCAGGATTTCCCCTATTTGCTTCACTGCAACACTCTGAACTCAGCACGTCCTCCTTCTAGCTTCTCTTCTTCCAAACTCCAGCAGGTTTCTTGCTTGTATAACTTTTGCTACTTGTTTTCCCCAATGCAATTTCCCATTTGTCTTCTGCTGACAACCTCCTGATGATCCTCATCAAACTGTCTTTATCACAGTGTAATTATGGGAATTGTACATGTTGCATTGAATAAACTACTGATTGATGATTATCAACATTTTCAGGGTACTGTTGAGGTATGTGCAAAAAACCTTCCCTTTTACCATCTGTAGGGTCCTCTTCTGCCTGCTGCCTCTATGTAACAGTCTAGACCAATTGTTTTCCTTGTTCCCTACATTCTATGGAGACAGAGGCCTTTATCTGAATCCTCAAGATACCCCCCATCACTTCTCCACTGAACCAAGAACCAACACATAACAGGTGTTTGGAAAACTAGGTTAGTTCCCTTACTTAAACTCAGAAGGCCCATGCAAGACTTCCTTTCACAGCTTACTTGATTTAACTTCCCCTTGCCTCTTTTCAATTCTTCCCAATCTCTCTTATGTTTACTCCCTCCTTCTTCCTCATTTTAGCCATATATAACATGAGGGGGGTGGAGGGCAAATATAAAGTTGATAAGAGAAATTAATCCAAAGCTTCCACACCCTGGCTGCGGTTCTAAAGTGCTAGATGCATGGATAAGTTCTGGTCAAAATGTCAGAACTAGAGCTGGATGCTCCCTTCTTCCAGCTGATCCTATCCTGTTGGCAACAACTCCTAAAAGGTCAAGTAAGAGGACACTGAAGAAGAGCTGAGCATGGCAGGTTCTACCACTGTGATCTTTTCATTATATTAAAGCAATAATTCTCGCTTAAAAGATAGAGGGTGAGAGAAGGAGAACGTATATTAATGTGGCAGTAGGAAGCAAATAAATCTTGCCAACATTTTACAGTACAGCAGCAGCCAATATTTTTTTTTTTTAGGTATTTTAATGGGAAGTCTATAATTGAGAAAACAAAGGCACCCCATTGTTTAAAGTTAGATGATTTAACTCTTCCAAATATTTATTGGCTATTGTCTAAGTAGAGTTGTTTCAGCATGATGTCTCCTGAAAAATGGTGACCAAGGTTAGTCTTTTCTAAGAAGATCAGAACTGAAGAGGTGCTGAAGACCATCATTAGCTAAGTATACAAATATACTTGGTTTATTGTATTTGAGACTTGGGTGGTTTAGGGATAGAATCTGGGATCCCTGTCTACTGAATAGTCTAATCTCACAATACATTGGCGACAACAAAGACTCCAGACTATGACTTCAGAAAGCTGACTAAGTAACCTATTGGTTAAACTTAGCATGGATGTGCAAGAATACAGAATTCCTGAAAGAGATGTAACTGTGTAGAACATGTGTGTATGTTTGTGTATCTTTGATATAAAGCTAACAAATATTCACATTAGTTTCTTTGTAAAAAAAAAACACTTAAAAACACTTTTAAACTTTAACTTGTTTATTAAATAGAAAATCTAATTCTGTTAATCCAGTTTATCAGATATTGTTGAAAAAGTGGAAAGTATAAACCAGAATTATTTGGGGTTACTCTATTACCTCTAGTATTTGTAGGACACAGATCAAAAGTTGGGGCTTGAGATGGGATACAAGGTTTCCATGTTATCCTGTGTCACAGGACCTGGGTCTGGGTGGAAACAAGGACACACTGCCTGTCTGTATTTCAGTTTACAGCACTTAGCTCATGTCAGCAGTCCTGTCAAAGTTTCCCATGCCAGGACTCTCCCCATGGCCATTTTCTAGCCCTGGTGTGTTCTGCACATCAGGGTATTAGTCTGTCTTCCTTCACAGAGAATGCCTCCAGAGATCAACTGAAAGAAGAAAAAAACTTTTTTTGACACCATGAGTCTTGAGCTCTGTGGTTTCTAGGATGTGATGAGGAAGAAATACCTCTTCAAGAAGCATGGGGTTGATAAAACTGCTCACCTCCAGGAAACTGAGAAGGAGAAAGGCAGACCAGAAAAGATTCTTAGAGACCTATTTTCCAAATCATGCTTACTTAGACTCTCCACCTCTAAATAATGTCATCAGATTATAAATCAATTAATAGAATTGACAGACTGATTAGCTTCGAGTTCTTGTAAGACCTCTAAATGATTGGATCGAACAGCAAGAGACCAAGACTTTAATATATGAGCCATGTGGGGAAAGCAAGCTGCCTTGGGGCACAGTACACAGTATAGAGCATATAGAGCCATGGCTTGTGCCTTTCAATAGAAGGCTGTCCCTGTTCTCCTAGCCTGTCCAAGGGCTCATGACACATTGTTTTGCATAGGTTCTATTGACTGAATTCTTTACTAGTTAAAACTTTCATTCAAGAGCATGGTAATTTTTTTATAGTATGTATTTTTATCTAGTGAGTTAATGAATATTACTACATCTGTGGATGGAGACCACAAATTTACAAGAAAAATGAAGGAAAAATAATTGATCACTTTTTCTTCTAAAATTAATCCACCACAATTAAACAATATGGAAACTTTAAATCATGATTCATCAGGCACCCTTCAGTAATTTTATGTAGAACATTTATCTAAAACAGATTAAAAAGTGATCTACACCAAATGACTTGTCTGCATATTCATAGTATCTTTTAAATAGCCATAACTTGCAAATAACATATATGTTCATATAAGTAAATAAACTGTAGTTATATCTTGAATGAAACACTACTATGCAGTAAAATTGATACACAGTGTGTAATCAATGATTTTCAATGTCAAACATATTATGAAGAGAAAACACATATTTCTAATGAATTTCTCAGAATAAAAATATTAATCTCTGGTGAGAGAAGTCAGAACATATTTCTTATCATGAGGTGATGCTAGCTAGTTAAGTAAGGATGGACTAAAAAGTGGCATAAAGGATTTTTTGGAATGACAGGGATCCTTTCCTTTATTGGGAATATAGTTTCAATTTCCAATACCCAACAAAATGTACTCCAAAAATACATACCGTGATTCTACAGTATTATATAGCAATTTAAAATACCAGCATGTTCTATATTACCAAGAGTCAGAGTTTTAGTGGCTTACTAAATGGTTTACTAAATGATAAATGGTACTTAATAAATGGATAACTGAGCTGCTCCGGCTTCTTTGTTGGACATGGAAGATGAATCCTGTGAAAGGGGCCAACCAACTTGAGGGGTAACACAGAGCACACTCACTAGACCACATTAACAAGTTAGTGTGAGGTTCATGAGGAAGAAGCAGTAACAAGAACCAGAATGGGGATGAACACTTTCAGCTGAGAGTTGCTTGGATATTTGAGAAGGGGTTAAATGGGGGAGTCTTGATTGTCTCCTCAGTTGTGGTTTGATAGCTGTCTTAGTTTGTTTTCCTGTTGCTGTGTGAAACTCCTTTGATAAAAGCACCTAAAGGGAGAAAGTATTTATTTGCGTCACAATTCCATTTTACAGTTCATCCCTGCTGAGAAATCCAGCTGATAGCACAAGGGTGGAGGGAAATGGAGTAAGTCAAGCAAGCCGATGTTCAGCTCCTTGACTGAACTTCTGAGCAGTCCAGGACATTGAGTCTCAAAAATGGGACAGCCCGCTTGAATTCTGAGATTTCCCACCTCAATTAACCCAATTAAAATAATCCCTCCTAGGCAAGGTCAAAAGTCTTACTCCCAGCTGATTCTAACTTCTGTCAAGTTGACAGTGAATATTAATCTTCTCCATGGATTGGGTAATGGGCTTTGGTTGGAGCCAGAACGGGACTGAGTTGAAACAGATACAAGTGAGAAGAGAGCATCAAACACTCCATAATGGAGAAGAAATTGGGATAAAGGAGGGTGTGGTAAGGCAAGAAGATCCTGGAACTAGTTTGGGAAATATTTGCTTTCCTGTATGGACTATTAAGTCCAGAGAAAGGAGAAATTTAGTTTTGAATTTAGAGCAGCCTCTGAATCTTGCATATTATCGAATCAGGTTAAGATGGAGCAACTCTGTTTGCACTAGGGAGCCGGGCAGCTCCACAGCCTTCTGTGCACAGCCTTCCAGGAGAGAGTGGTCTCCCAGCAGAGCTTTCACTTCTGAGCACATACATGAGATCTCTACCTTCTCTCTAGAGGAGAAGAGCTAGGAGTACACAGAGCATAAGATCAGTGGAGCAGCTGGAACTGAAGTCTTCCCACTGCCATTTGCACCAGGGAGCCTGGAAACTCCACAGCCTTCTATGCCTAGCCTGCCAGGAGAGTGTTCTCCCAGCAGTTTTTTTTTTTTTTTTTTTTTTTTTTTTTTTTCATTTCTGAGCTCAGAGGAATAAGGAAACAGGCTTTTAGGCCCACAGGAGGAACAAACTCCAGCCAGAGACAACAATACCAACTAGCACCAGATGGCAAAAGGCAAGCACAAGAACCACACCAACAGAAACTAAGGACCCATGGCAACATCACAGAACCCAGTTCTCCCACCACAGCAAGTCCCAGATATCCCAACACACTGGAAGAGCAAGAGTTGGGTTTAAAATTGTATCCATGATGCTGATAGAGGGCTTCAAGAAAGACTTAAATATCTCCCTTAAAGAAACGCAGGAGAACATTGGTCAACAAGTAAAAGCCCTTAAAGAGGAAACACAAAAATCCCTTACAGAAATACAGGAGAACATGGGTCAACAGGCAGAAGCCCTTAAAGAAGAAACACAAAAACCCCTAAAGAATTACAGGAAAATACAAACAATCAAGTGAAGGAACTGAACAAAACCATCCAGGATCTAAAAGTGGAAGTAGAAAAATAAAGAAATCACAAAGTAAGACTTCTCTGGAGATAGAAAACCTTGGAAAGTATTCAGGAGTCATAGATGCAAACATCAGCATCAGAATACAGGAGATACAAGAAAGAACCTCAGGTGCTGACGATACCATAGAAAATATCAACTAAACAGTCAAGGAAAATGCAAAATGCGTAAAGCTGGTAACTCAAAACATCCATGAACTCCAGGACACAATGAGAAGACAAAACCTAAGGATTATAGGTATAGACAAGAGCAAAGATTTCCAACTTAAAGGGCCAGTAAATATCTTCAAATTTAAAAATTATAGAAGAAAACTTCCCTAACCTAGAGAAAGAGATGCCAAGGAACATGTAAGAAGCCTTCAGAACTCGAAACAGACTAGATCAGAACAGAAAGTCCTCTCACCACATAATAGTCAAAACACCAAATTCAATAAACAAAGAAAGAATATTAAAAGCAGTAAGGGAAAAAGGGAATGTAACTTATAAAGGCAGACCTATCAGAATTACACCAGACATCTCACCAGAGACGATGAAATCTAGAAGATCCTGGGCAGACCTCATACTTGCCCTAAGAGAACATAAATGCCAGCCCAGGCTACTATACCCAGCAAAACTCTCAATCATCATAGACAGAGAAACTAAGATATTCCATGATAAAACCAAATGTACACAATATCTGTCCACAAATCCAGCCCTACAAAGGATAATAGATGGAAAAGGCCAACAGAAGGAGGGAAACTACACCCTAGAAAAAGCAAGAAAGTAATCTTCTTCCAACAAACCCAAAAGAAGATACCCACACAAACATAAAAATAACATAAAAAATAACAGGAAGCAACAATCTCTATTTTTTAATATCTCTTAACAACAATGGACTCACCTCCCTAATAAGAGATATAGACTAACAGAAATATGTCTCATGTAAATCTTCAATTTTGTCAGAAAATGTTTGTAATTCCCCTTTTAATTAATTTAGTAATGTTTTTATGCCTACCATTTTATCTGTATTATTTTTCATGATAATCTTCAATTTTAATATCTTTCTATATACTTCCTCTATCTTATCAGAAATGTTTTCAATGTAAATCTTTGATTTTATCACAAATGTTTCTAATTCCACCTTCAATTAATTTAGAGTTTTTATATCTACCATTTTATGTAAAATTTTCCATGAAATAGTCCATTTTAATGTATTTGTCTATACATTTCTTGCATTTTACCAGAAATATTTTCCATGTAAATCTTCAATTTTATCTGAAAATGTTTATAATTCCACCTTCAATGAAATTAGAATTATCTTTATACCTATCATTTTATTTGTATAATTTCCATGATAATCTATAATTTTAGCATATTTTTCTATATATTTCTTCAATTTTATCAGAAATGTTTTCCATGTAAATCTTGACGCTTATCAGAAAATGTTTATAATTCCACTTTTAATCAACTTAGGAGTACTTTTATGCCCACCATTATTATATCTATATAAAATTTTCCATGATAATCTTCAATTCTAACATGTTTTTCTACAAATTTTTGTTTTTTGTTTTTCATTTTTTTCTATATTCTTTGTTTACATTCTGAATGCTTTCCCCTTTCCTGGTTCCCCTCTCCCCATTGGTCTCATAAGCCCTCTTCCCTCCACCCATTTCCCAATCACCCCCTCCCATTTCCCTGTCCTGGTATTTCCCTACAATGCTGGATCAGAAATATTTTCCACATAAATCTTCAATTCTATCAAATGTTTCTATTTCATATTTCAATTAATTTAGCAATGTTTTTTATGTGTACCACTTTACTCTTCAATTTTCCATGAAAACTGTCAATTTTAATGTGTTTTTCTATGTATCTCTTCTATTTTATCTGAAATATTTTCCACAATTAAAAACAGAAGGATGGAACAACTCAGAGCTAATAGCCTTACTGGCACAGCTTGGTTGACATTATATCTGGTACTTTTCTTCAAAAATGTTTTGTATCTCTCTGGCTCAACAGGTACAAATTCCAGAGATCTATTTTAGCGAAGTAAAGGAGAAAAGGATAGTATTAAAAGGGCTACTTTTTCTCAATGAATTAGAAACAAGGTTCTTAGAAAGTAATACAAACAAAATAAATCAGTCAGCAAATGGGAAAGTGGACAGGATTTAAAATGCCGCTTCAGAGAATCGCAGCCTGGTTAAGAGGATAAAAGAGGTGGATGAGTATCACTAATGTCACTGATTCCAAAACCAAACACTTATAACAGGCTTTTGTGTCACGAAATGATTAAATACACAAACACACACACACACACACAAACACATACACACACTGTATGACTTCATTTAAATAAGCAATACAATAAATTGATTTGTTTCTTTAAATTGTATCATTTAACTCTGTAGTTTAGACCTGTAGGATACCGATAAATCCAAAGAATGTGTTTAAGTATATTTTAGTATTTCCAAAACATGTGACATTAAAAACTCTTAAATCCTTGATTAAACAATTTCTTTGAAAAAACACTTCATCAGTCACATAAGTATCATCAATAAAAACCAGAAATGTTGGGGATTTTCAGATGAAAATAAGTACCGGTGAGAATGTTGGAGCAATGGCATCCTAAGCCATATTTCAAATAGGAGAGTGAATTACCTTCAGAGTTGAAAGTCACAGCTGAGTAGGAGGCAGATAAAGGTATCAGCAGGAAGGTGATGGAGGACAGCATGTCAGAGTACTTCATAAGAAGGAAGGAGAAAAGTTTGGCTTGATTAAGGCACTTCATTACCTGAGGTAAAATGTGAAGTA
Organism: Apodemus sylvaticus; assembly: GCF_947179515.1. Classification (NCBI taxonomy): domain Eukaryota; kingdom Metazoa; phylum Chordata; class Mammalia; order Rodentia; family Muridae; genus Apodemus; species Apodemus sylvaticus. Next base: position 10,944,620 of record NC_067484.1, on the reverse strand, counting down.
AGTGGACACTTGTTTTATTTATGTGTTGACATATCTATCTGCCTGCCTGCCTGCCTGCCTACCTGTCTGTCTGACTGACTCTCTGACTGACTGTCTGTCTCTGTGCACGTGTGTGTCTGTGCATTTGTGTGTATGTGTGTATGCATGTGTGTATGTCTTTGCTTGATTATTCCATGATGTAACTATGAAGGTCAGATGACTATTTGTGGTAGTTGGTTCTCTTCTACTATAGTGGGTCCCTGGGAATGAACTCAGGTTGCCAGAATTGGCTTCCAGTGCATTTGACCTTTTGAACTATGTATCTGTTCCAGGACTCTGATTTGGTCAGATCCATGCAATCTTCCACTAATTTAAAATATCAATATTAGTTCCCAACAGATGAGTCAATTCTTGAAAATGTCCTAACAATGTCTTATGAATGTGAATTTCTGAGAGTTTTTAACAAAATGCATTGATATGAAACCTAAACTATGATTCTGATTACATAGGAACATCACATTACTAAAAAGGTATGTAGAGAGGATAATGTCAAAATATTGTCTTAACTAGTGAATAGTGAAATGACACCAGTAATCTTTTGTATTTTCACAATTAAAACATGACTATGCAATACATATGCAAATGATATCTGAAGGATAATATAATAGAATTTGAGGTATAGCAAGCAATTTGATAAGTAATCTATAAAAGGGAAAATATTCCCACTTTCTTGACATAATCTCAATAGGACAAAATGCAAAATATGACTAAAATAATGTTGACACTTTGATTTAACACAGATGTTAATGAGAGGAGGGATGTCAAGTTGGAAACTGGATTGACAGTTTCTTATAAAAGTACACATATATTGTTATAGTGAAATTATCATCATGTGATAGTTATTAACAACCATGCTAAGACAATTAGAAGCTTTTGAGTCCTTTTTATTGATGAATAGACCAAGAGCAAACTCATGCCTCTGAAAAGTATTTTGGTGCCCAGTTTTAGGGATACAATGTTTTTAAAGATAAAACCAAAATTGCATTGGTATTCAAGGGGATGGGTTTATATTACTGGGGGATTTGGAGTGTCCAACTTGTTTCCACGGCTTAGGGATATATTTCAGACGCAGGTTAACATACTTGGGCATGGTCAAGGTCATGGATAGTCCACAAAGCATTGCTAAGGCTACTGGGGAGAGGTTGAAAAGTCTAGAAATATCTAGGCAGACATAAAATTGGGACAGGCATTACCTTATTCATTTCTGTATGCACCAGTATTTTTCTCTTTGGAGAATTTGAAAGTTATTTCTATTGAAATCCTATATATGATTACAGGAGCTTTATTAATGATTGTCCCAAACCTATGAGCAATCATTACATGAACTGGAAACTTTATTGTGCTTCATCCAGACCATAGAAGATATTTAATGAGCTATCAAGCTGTTAGCAATGGGAGAAATTCAGTTTATAGTTCTAAGTGGACAGTGTAATGTTTTACCCAAATTACATGCCATTTTAGAAAAGGTCAACATAGAGTTACCATGAAAAAGATAGTATTTGCAGAAGTTGAGTATGGGGCAGAAGTGAATAGGCAGATTACAGGAAATTTATGGAAAGAAAAATTATGTTGTAACAGGTATCAAAAGCCCCTGCTATTTATCACCAGTAGTAATGGCCTCATGCAAAAACAAAATAATCCACTTAAATGATCAAATGGCAAATTGGGACAATGCTATATCAATGTTATTCATATGATCACTAAGCATATGGAAAGATGATCCAATCACTGACTATCAGTCCAAATGTAAATGGAACCACAGTGATTTACCATGCCACATCCATTATAACACAAAGACCATACCAACTTATTCAAGGATGTTTAAAAAGAGGCCATGGTTTTGATAGAGAGTTAGAGGATGTATATGGGGAAGCTTGGAAGGAGAAAAGGGAAGGGGCAGATGATATAATCATATTATACTCTCAAAAAATCATAAAACTACAAACAAAAATACCTCAAATATCAAGGATTTCAGTGAAGTTAAAGGTAACAGGGCTCTTGGGCACTGTTGACAGGAATGTAAACTGGTGTTTAAGACTTACACATGAAATTTGCAGGCAATTTAATAGAACTAGAAGGTATCCTGAGTGAGTTACCCTAGACCCAAAAAGGCATGTATGTACTCACTTAGAAGTGGATATTAGCCATAAAGTAAAGAATAACCATGCTTCAATCCAGACACAAAAAAGCTAAGTAACAAACTGGACTCAAGCGGAGACACATGAATCTCGCTGAGAAAGGGAAACAAAACAGGTATAATGGGTGAATGGAGGGGTGGGGATGGGAGTGCAGATGAGGACAGCAACAGAAGGAATCAAGTCAGGGAAGGATGGAGGGAGAGAAACTGAGGGAGACAACTGCAATGGGGGTGTGGGAGGGATCAGGAATCATCCCTAAGACAAGCTAGAAACCCAAGGCAGTGGACTAGGAGTCCTAGTTAATACTCCTAGAATGGGGGATATAGGACCTGTCATCTTCTGTAGCTAGGCAAGACTTCAAGTGGAGGAACTGAGACACCATCTCTGCTTCTTGCTCACAGACAAAATGTGAGTACCCCCTCCTGTGGCCATACCATCAACACAATAATGGACCGAATCCTCAGGAACTATAAATCAAAATAGTTTTCCCTTAAGTGGCTTTCACCAGGTATTTGAGCTAGTAATCAGGAATGTAACCAGATTCAGGACAAGAGTTGCAAACATCCTTTCCTGAGAGCATGTTCTTCCTTAGAAGGCATATTACATGACATTTTTACTAGTCATTGTCTTTCCTATTTATCAAAGTATATATTCTTTTTATTATTCAACATTTTCTTTCTTTACATTTCAAATGTTTTCCTTTTTAAAGGTCTCCCCTTTGGAAGCCTTCTATCCATCCCATCTCTCCTCTCCCTGCCTCTATGAGGGTGCTTCCCCATTCACCCATCTCTCCTGTCTTCCAGCCCTGGCATTCCTCTACACTGGGGTATTGAAGACCCTCAGGCACAAGGACCTCACCTCTCACAGATGTTCAACAAGGCCATCCTCTGCCACATATGGGTCCCTTCATGTGTATTGGACGGTTGGTGGTTCAGTCCTCCCTGGAGCTCCTGGGGGTCTGGTCAGTTGACACTAAGGTTCACTCTGGGGGTCTGTGAACACCCTCAGGTCCTTCAGCTCCTTCTCCAACTCCTCCATCAGGGATGCCTGTGCTCAGTCCAATGGTTGGCCTCAAGCATTCATCTCTGTATTTGTCAAGCTCTGGCAGATCCTCTCAGGAGACAGCCATATCAGACTTCCATCAGCAAGCACTTCCCAGCATCCACAATAGCATTTAGGTTTGGTGACTGTATATGGGATGGATCCCCAGATGGGGCAGTCTCTGAATGGCCTTTCATTCAGTCTCTGCTCCACATTTTGTGTCCATATTTCCTCCTGTGAGTATTTTGTTCACCATTCTAAGAAGTACTGAAGCATCCACACATTGGTCTTCCTTCTTTTTAGGATTCATTTGGTCTGTGAATTGAATTTTGGGTATTTCAAACTCAAAATAGTCAGAAGCTGGAAAAAATTCAGGTGTCCCTTGACAAAGGAATGGATACAGAAAATGTGGTACATTTACAGAATGGAGTAATACTCAGCTGTTAAAAACAATGACTTCATGTAATTCACAGGCAAATGGACAGAACTTCAAAATATCATTGAGTGAGGTAGCTCAGTCACAAAATAACATACATGGTATGTACTCACTGATAAATGAATTGTATATTCTTATCACTTTACTGTAATTCCCTTTTCTCATTTGATGTGCTGTTTGTGATATGTACATCACTATCATTTAGAGAGGGAAGTTAACATTAATAAAGAAATGATTATCTATGGCATTTTCTTGTTTTATAGTCATAAATGCTTGCTTAGTATCTTTATTTGTAGATTACAATTTTCAATGTAGTAGTTACTTAGTGGGGCTTAAATCTAACAAATACCTAATTGAATATGGATTTTATTTTTTGAAATGATGCACACACACACATATGCACTCATATGCATACACATACATATATTGGATGTGTATATATATATGTATATGTGTGTATATGTATTTATATTTGTTATAAGAAAATAGTAAAGTAATCTACAGTAGTTTTTCATATTCAGAAACCCCTAGATATGCTAAATTAATAATGGATACTGTGGGTATCTGAAGATATGATATATAAAAATATAGTAGTGGTGTATCAATGAAACATGAGCATGTTTTTATTACACAAATTTAAAAATCCTCTAAATTAACTCTGTTGGATGTGACGTGAACCTGCATGTTAAAAGCTGACATATTGTTTCCCCTTTAGCATCCTGCATTCAGAATCTGTTCTGGATGTGAGCAAACACTTGAATGAAGTCAATCATTCCGAGAAAGTGTCATTTAGTGAACTGTGTTTGTAATTTCCTAAATGGCAGCCATGAGGCCCTACCATAATTGCAGTTTCTCCCAAATTGCTGGAAAAAATATCTACTAATCAGGCCTAGAAGCTTTTATGTATTAATGCCATTTATGAGGAAAAAATAACTTTAATTAAAAGTTAAATGTGTTTGAGGATAGAAAGATCATTCCTGAATCCATCTGTTTGTTAGTCTGTATAATCTTCTTTTAGTGCAAAGACTGATGGGTTTGGAGCCCTGAATTGCATTAACATTATGCTGCAGGAAACGAAGCAGAGCAGATGCTTCCAGTTCCATGCGCTGCAAAAACATTCTTGCAAAGATTAAGGAAAGATGCAGCACTGGCACCCTGATGAAGACACACCTGCTAAACCTGCCTTATGACAGAGCACCCTGTCGAATGAGCTTACTATTCTATTACCAGATATGTAAGCAGGGACATATCACTCACATACTCACAGCCCATGACTCTCCACAACTTTCATCCAGTCATTTACTACTGAACATATTACATCAAATACAACAAAATACAGCATGACTTACGTATTTCCTTCTAAGTCCACAAGTTCTGTATTGTCTTCAGGTTGAACCAAGAAGTAAATACTCCTATTCTCTCCTTAAATGCCATTCCTTTGACAGAACTTGAGCCTAGAAGAGGTTTTATACCTCCTGATCACATAGTTTTCTTGGTATTGTTTTACTTCTGCAATGGTTTCTTAAGTAATTGTCACTAGAGTAATGATTCTAATGTTTAACATTATGTTAAGACTTCTCATATCCATCTTCATTTAGATTATATAATAATTATGAGGATGAAGAAGGCTTTACACTGTATAACACATTCAATGGACTTAAAGCACTTTCTTACGCTAATAACTCTTACTGTCTGGCACACATAATAAACTGGGAAACTATCTGTAGGTAACTAAATCTCCTGGTATGTGTGCATATGATTGATATTATAGGACTTGCTTTCATACTTAGTGGGTCATATGAGGTGAGGTAACTGAGATTAGATCACAGATTTGTTTGAATCAATATGGCATCATTTTCAGTTTATAATCTATCACATGAGAAGAATGTATGTAAATGATATTTAAGTTACTAAAAAAGTAAAAGAATTTATGTGCAAAAGTGGGTGTTGAGAATATAGGCTCGTATTCAGCAGAATTTATATTTGAAATCAAAAGGCAATCTATATACTATAGAAACGAAATTATATATTTTTAAGTCTGAAATACCAAATTTAGAATTAAAAGGAGATCAAAGATTTTAAAAATAGAAATATAAATATAGTATACGACCCCAAAAACCGAGGGTGCTCCAGCACCCCACGCCCCTGAAGGCGACACCCAAATCACTCGTGAGAAAAGGTCTCAATGCAATAACATGAGGGTTTCTTTATTTCAGAATTCTGGGTTCCACAGCTGTACACCGCACAGGGCTAGAGGACTGTGGACCACGAGTGCTGAATTGCAACAGCTTTTATAAGTTTACGACAAAGCCCGCGAATCACAAACCAATAATTTCTTAGCATGGGGAGCGTGCGAAATGCGAGCCAATTGATTTGTAGCACTCCATAGTTTTTAGGCCAATCAGTTTAAATTATCGGAGCTTGTGCACAGTGGACCAATTAGTTTCCTATTTTCTTGAATGTCTATAGCTGCGTGAACTCCTGTATAGGGGTAATGGCGTAAGCAGTTTACAGAAGCAAGATAAGCTTAGCCCATTTCCACTTACCTTGTGGGGCCAGGATCAGCTATTCAAGGCCTTCTGCTAGGTATAAACAAAGGGCGGGCTCTGGAATGTGACCTTTTACCTAGTTTCTAACAAAGCAAGATAGCATTTTAAACTTCTGACTTCTTGGGGTCATTAGAGTTAGGCTGTATTATTTTCTATCCTTTCAATAGAATACCTAAATATCTATAGCATAAAGATAATTTAAAGTTAAAGATTATTGGTGGCTTAATTGATCTGTAATTTATATTAGAAAATATATTCAATAAAGGGAGGATTTTAAACTGTTAAGCAACAAAATAAATTATTGTTATTTTGTTATGGAAACTCAAACTTTCACTTCGCTGCAGAGGCAGGGGCTGGGTGGGGGCAGCCCTGACTGGGAGGTGGACTTTTTTGTTGGCTCTTCTTGAGGCAGCAGAAGACGGGAGAGCATCAGCGGGGGAATGGGGGGGTTAACACTTGGTCTTACAAAATTCTGGGGTAAGACTTTTTCTTACAAGATTTGGGGTAAGACTTTGTCTTATAAGATATTTAGGGTTGCTGTATAATAAAAGGTTTACTTATCTAAGTCTAAATTACTATGCTAATGTAGCTGACCTGCATTCTGTGCTCCTCTGAAGCCAGAGACTGCAGTCTCAGGCACTTAGCACCTCATTCTAAAACATCAGGAGATTAAGCAAAGGATTAGTTGCTAGAGCTCTTTCCCTATTGTCCAGATGCCTCTTGCTTGTCAGGCTAGGGGGAAGTTAGGAGCAACAAACTTTTTTTAAACCAGGAGAAGAGAATAACACTTGCAGAAAGAAAAACTTTTACATAAGTAAATATGCATAATCTCACATAAGTTCATGCACAGATTCATGCATCCAGAGTTCTCACTTATGCAATTCCACATAAACTCCATTGGGCCCAGCTCACATGCATTCTCACAATTCTATAGTTACACACACACACATGCATACATTCTCACAATTACATACTTACTCACACATCCATACTTACATATACATATGGAGCAAAAGACCAGCACCAGTGCAGAAAGAATTCATTCATTCTGGATGAAAAATGAGCTCCAATCTTTATTTCATAGAGAAAGAAAAAGCTTCTACCCTTTTATTGTTATATGAACTAAACTCATGTTTATAAGAAAAAAGCTTTGTTCCTTTTAGTTAAGCCTGTCTTCTCCTTACCACGGCATCTGCTCTGTCCCATGGTATGGAGAAGCCTGCCTACTCCTTCTGCTCTCTGCAGCCGCTTCTTTTTTTCTCTTTCCCGTTGCATTCTGCACATATCCCACTCTGCATTCTCCTTCTAGTCTTGTTCTTTTCTGACTAAAAACTTCTCAGTTCAGTTCTTCTCTCAGCTCAGTTCTTCTCAGCTAGTTCCTCTAACCTCAGTTCTTCAGTTCTGACTCTTCTCTTTGTCTTCAGCCTTTAAACATCTTTCAGAATACATGATCACATGCTACAATGTGATTCATCTCAAGTTCACACAAGAATTAAAATCATAAATTGAAATAGAAGTTTGCAACAGAGAATGTTTACATGCATATCCATTAAGAGTAATTATCTAGCTAAATATCACTTGTCTCAGCTCTACAGGTTCATTGAAAGTTTAAAACCATAACTAAGTTATTAGTGAAGTTTTGTATAGATAAACCTAGCCAATATTTTATCTTCTGTCCTAGCACCTATAATAAATCCCAGCTCCCATTTTATGACCTTTGGTTAATTGTTTTACAACCTCTTGGATTGTGCTCTGAGTAGGAGAAAGTCTGGTTGCCATATAAGAGCAATTAACTAGTGACATTTGGGAGACTGGCAGAGTTCTCACTGCAGTTTTGACTATCAGAAAAGACCTAATAGCAGTCTCATTATAAAAGAGCTTAATAATCACATATATAATTTTAGGAATTCTTTTTTTATTTGATATATTCTTTATTTACATTTCAAATGATTTCCCCTTTCCTTGATACCCCCTCCCCAAAAGTCCCATAGGCTCTCTTCCCTCCCCCTGTTCCCCGTCTATCCCTTCCCACTTCCCTGTCCTGGTATTCCCCTACACTTCTGCACTGAGCCTTTCCAGAACCAGGGGCCACTCCTTCCTTCTTCTTGGATATCATTTGATATATGGATTGTGTCTTGGGTATTCCAAGCTACTAGGCTAATATTGGCTTATCAGTGAGTGTATACCATGAGTGTTCTTTTGAGACTGGGTTACCTAACTTAGGGTGATGTTCTCCAGCTCCATCCATTTGTCTAAGAATTTCATGAATTCATTGTTTCTAATGGCGGACTAATACTCCATTGTGTATATATTCCACATTTTTTGTATCCATTCCTCTGTTGAGGGACATCTGGGTTCTTTCCAGCTTCTGGCAATTATAAATAGGGCTGCTATGAACATAGTGGAGCATTTATTCTTATTACATGCTGGGGAATCTTCTGGGTATATTCCCAGGAGTGGTAGCAGGGTCCTCCAGAAGTGACAAGCCCAGTTTTCTGAGGAACTGCCACACTGATTTCCAGAGTGGTTGTACCAGCTTGCAATCCTACCAGCAGTGGAGGAGTGTTCCTCTTTCTCCACATCCTTGCCAATATCTGCTGTCTCCTGAGTTTTTAATCTTAGCCATTCTGACTGGTGTGAGGTGAAATCTCAGGGCTGTTTTGATTTGCATTTCCTTCATGACTAATGATGTTGAATATTTCTTAAGGTGCTTCTCAGCCACCTGAATTTCTTCAGGTGAAAATTCTTTGTTTAGCTCTGTACCCCATTTTTACTAGGGTTATTTGGTTTTCTGGGGTCTAACTTCTTAAATTCTTTGTATATTTTGGATAGTAGCCATCTGTCAGACATAGGATTGGTGAAGATCCTTTCCCAGTTTTTTGGCTGCTGTTCTGTCCTTTTGACCGTGTCCTTTGCCTTATGGAAACGTGATTTTATGAGGTCCCATTTGTCAATTCTTGATCTTAGAGCATAAGCTATTGGTGTTCTGTTCAGGAACTGTCCCTCTGTACCGATGTCCTCATGGATCTTCCCTAGTTTCCTTTCTATTAGTTTCAGTATGGCTTTATATGGAGGTCCTTGATCCACTTGGAGTGAAGTTTAGTACATGGAGATAAGAATGGATCAATTTGCATTCTTCTGCATGCTGACCTCCAGTTGAATCAGCACCATTTGTTGAAAAGGCTATCTTTTTTCCACTGGATGTTTTTGGCTTCTTTGTTGAAGATCAAGTGACCATAGGTGTGTGGGTTCATTTCTGGGTCTTCAATCCTATTCCATTGATCCACTTGCCTGTCACTGTACCAATACCATGCAGTTTTTAACACTATTGCTCTGCAGTGTTGCTTAGGAATTCTTATAGGATCATCATTAAAACTTAGGTCATCTATTTGTCTACATAGCATCACTATAAGACAGTACCTCTTTGTGGATCTGCAGAGATCTGAAACAGTCACTGGGAAGGGGAGAGAACATTCTTAAAAGGAGAATTCCACTAAAGGACTTAATTTGTGGACTCTTCTCTGGACCTTGTTGGATGAATCTTCTCACCAATTTCTTAAGTATGAATACATGGGTGTTAAAGAAGAACAACACCAAACCATTTTGAGTTTTATTCATGTAGAGTTGTGGCTCAATTTCTTACAAGCTGTACATGACTCGCATTCTGTAACACTCATTCTGTGCAAATAGTCATGTTTTCAGGACAGAGACTCAGGAAAACTGAGTGACTAATGTAGTAGGTGATCACATTTAACTGAAACATACAACTAAAACTGACATTGTTTTCCAAAAGTAGAGTACTGATAGATTCTAGCTGTAAACTTTGTATTTACATTATAGGAATTTCATTATCCAGAATGACAATTTCAGATTCCCTCTCATTCTTGGTTTGTGTCCTGAGATGCAGAGCAAGATGTTGGGAATCAAGTACACACACACAAGGACCATCATATTCCAGTCCTGGTCTAAAGCAACATGTGCTTGTGTTTATTTTTATAAACAGAAAATATCTCTGTCATGGACCTCATTCTATTTCTAGAACTTACAAGAAGTTATTTATATTTTTTAAAATTTTTATTAATCATTCCATTTGTTTACATCTCAAATGACCTCCCATTTCCCAGTTACCACTCCATACACACCCCTATCCCACAACCTCCCTCTCCTCCCTCCCCTTTGCTTCTGTGAGGGTTTTCCCCTACTCACCCATCCTCATCCACTCTACCCCTCCCGCATCCCCCAGCGCTGGGGTATCAAACCTCTACAGGACCAAGGACCTCCCCTCACATTGATGTCAGGCAAGACTATCCTCTGCTACATATGTATCTGGAGCTATGGATCCCTCCCTGTACATTCCTTGGTTGGTGGTCTTGTCTCTGGGAGCAGTGGGTGGACTGGCCAGCTGATGTCTTTCTTCCTATGGGTTTGCAATCCCCCTCAGCTGCTTCAGTCCTTCCACCAGCTCCCCTACCAGGGTTGCTGAGCTCAGTGTGATGTTTGGCTCCAAGCATCCACATCTGCATTGTTCAGTTCCTAACTGAACCCCACAAAGGAGCAGCCACTCCAGGAACCCCCAAAGGTTCCTGTCACCAATTGCCTCCTGGCAATGACAACAGTGTTGGGTTTGGTGTCTGCAGACAGGATGGATCCCCAGGTGGGGCAATCCCTGGATGGTCTTTCCTTCAGTCTCTGCTCCCTTTTTTTTTTTTTTTTTTTTTTTTTTTTTTTGTCCCTGTTCTACCTTTGGACAGGAACATTTCTGAGTAAAAATTATTGATATGGATGGATGGCCCCATCCCTCAAGTGGGGGCTGTGCCTGTCTACTGGAAGTGGTCTCTATAGGTTCTATTTCCCCTTCTCTGCTAAAATCATCCCTGTTGGGTTCTCGGGGCCTCTCACTTTCCTGGCATCTGGGACCCTCCAGTGGCTATCCCCAGTTCTTCATTCCTTCCCACTGCTACATATTCTTATTCTATTTCCTGACCCTCTGTACCTCTGATGGATAAGGTTAAATAGTGAGTGCTGGTTGATAGGAGGAATGTCAAAGCATGAAGTAAGCCAAGAAACTGGAAAAAGTGGCTCAGACTTGGGTTAATGAATAAAAACCTCCATATTTTTGACAAGTCTAAGAAAGTTTTCAGCTAATTGCCATAGGTCATTTCTTCTCTGACTTGTGTCTAGCTCAGCCACAAGTCAGAGACTTGTGTGTTAAACTTCAGAATTCCTGAGAAGGATGGAGCTTCATGTGAGAAAGAAATAGGTAGAGATTTAATATATAGTAGGGATGTATTTTCAGGACTAGGATATCAGGGAACAAGAAGGTGATGACAGACATGTTGGAATATCAAAAGTTTTGGCATGCCCCTTAGAAGAGATGTATTAATAGGCTGCCTATTCATGGTACAAGCTCCTTGCCACAGAGGCATGGATGTTCAGACTTCATTCATATATACGTGAAGTGAATATGAACATGAATATGGACAAATAAAAATAATTATTTTAAATTTATAGGCTATATTGGCTTTAAAAATAAGTATATCACAAAACAGGAAAGATCAACTCTAATGCATTTATATTATTAAATTTTTCATTCATTATGTGAGAAATAAAGTATAAATTTGCTATAATAACTTCATCTGAAAATGTTGAAATGCCTTTCAGGACCGAACCACCTATGATCCTGAAAACAGGCTTTGTTAGCATTGTGCATATTGGCACTTTTCCTTACATTTCTTATGTCCATGAATTTGATTATTTAATAATCATAGCTACTTTCAGAAGTTTGGTAAAACAATACTATACATTTTTTCAAAGAATTACTATCTGTTTTAATGAAGATTAGTAAGTGTATTTAGTAGCACAAAATGCCATTTCATGTTATTTTCAATTTGAATTACTCTTAGACAACAGGGACATTGCTTCCTGCTGAGTATTCTTCTACAACTTTGAGTAAGCATTCATTTCCTTGGAAGGCTCATTATCATAACTTCTTGTCATAAAAATTATGAGATTAATATAAGTTATGTGAAAGCTATAAACCTTTCTTTTCATAGATTTTTATTTGAAATAAGTTTTGAACCAAGGGTATTGATAAACTATAATCAACAGTGTTCCATCAACACTCTTCAATCAATGAATCAACTTCACTTCCACATATTGCAGAAACACTATTGAAAATGATATTCAAGCAAGGAAGAAAAGATAGAGAGGCAGGTAACTAGCATTGGCTTCAAGATTATTTTTATTATATTTGCGTGTATATGTGTATGTGTGTGTGTGCGCATGTGTGTAACACTAAATTTCTGTGAAGCTCAAAGAACTATCAAGGGGTTGATTCTTTTTCTAGTATATGGGTCTCAGTTTAGTTCTCACACCTTTATAAGCTGAGTTATTTTAGTAATCCATGTTTTTATATTTTATTTTTGCAAGAGAATCTCTGTATTATTTTTTAGCACATCACTATTACATTTATTCCACCATTATAAAAGTTTCAGAAAGAGAAAACTTATTTGGTGGTTAAAAGTGGATACTGCACTTTCAGAAGACTGAAGTTTGTTTCCTAGCACCTGTATTTGGTGGTTTATAACAACCTATAACATCAGCTATACATGTAGACATCCAGTTTGACCTGCATCATTTGTTGGAGATACTATGTTTTTCTTGTTTGTAATTCCGGATTCTTTATAAAAAAAAATCAGTTTTCCATGCTGTATTTTCTTTTGTTTTTCCATATGAATATAAAATGTTCCTTCTAAAATCTATGTGGAATTGTGTTGGACTTCTAATCTTATTTGTTTTTGAAGATAACTTATACATATATGTTGAGGTACTGACAGTTAAATGATGAAGATGGTTTTCAACCATCTATTGTAATCCTAACTCATTGTTTTATAGAAAGACTTTATGAACATGTTGCATTATAGCCATCTAACCATGCAGAGTTTTTCATATAAATGCCTAAATTTTGTCTGCTTAGTCTCCCTTATGCATTTATTTTATAATTAAACCTAGTAATCGTACATATTAACTTAATGAAGATAATTTTTGTAGTCTTTCCCATTTTATCCTATAAATTAAATTATTTTAGGTAGTTTTGTCTCATTTAGATATTTTATGTATATTAACTGTATGTATGGTCAATTCATGTGTTTTCACTCCTCTGTAAAGATATACAATATACAAAAAGAGGAATATTTTCAACATCTGTGCAAATAGCTTTTGTCCAACAGGTATAGAAATTTGGTATTTGGGAAAACTTTGCTTGATATATAAATAAGGTTGGCTTTAGAACCTTAATTTTTACTATGATAAAAATATGTTTTTTCTAAAAAAAATTGTAGCATCTTTTTAAAAATTTCAAAGATTTATTTTTCTTTATAGTTATGTGAATGTCAGATATGTATGTGCAACATTGAATTCTTTGGAACTAGAGGTACAGGTAGGTGGCCTCCATCAGACAACAGGGCTAGGACTCAGGTCCTCTTGAAAAGAAATAAGTGCTCTTAAACACTGACCACCTCTTCATCTCCATCACAGATTTATTTTTATTTTGCAGTTTAACATTTATTTATTTTTAGTGTTTCACTTTTACTATTTGAATTTTGAGGTAGGATCTCATGTTTAGCCCATGTTGGCCTGAAACTTACAGAGATCTGTGCATCTGCTTCCAAAGTGCTAGGATTAAAGTCATGTGCCATGATGCCTGGGCTTTACTTTAAAAATGCTCTATGGTATTTATCACCACTATTTAACAAAATTTTGAATATGAGCCCTCTTTTTATGCCCCAGTAGGGAGACTGAGAAAAGCTGTATATCATTATTTACTTCATTTAATTTTTTCTGAGATGGCAGTGGTTTTCCAGGTTCTTGGCCATGTGTGTGGAGTCAATCATTCATGACTTTTGCTTCGGTCTTTAATCCTGTGGCTGTGCAAAAAGATATATAGGGTATTAAAATAACCTGCATATGAATTCTGTTATTTACATGTAAATGACTTCTTTCAATCTATTTGACTTTTAAATTTATGTTTCTATAGGACACTTTAAAGTAGGAAGTGATAATCTGTATTAGTATTTTCAGTTATGGATTTTATATTTGTGTTTTTTATGAAATTCTGTTTAGTTTATATTTTAAACATGCCTATAGTTTCTCCATACAGTTTCACAAGGTTTGGTTTAGGATGTCTTAAATCATTCTAAGATATTTTTGGAATGCTGAGAATAACTTTATATAGAGAGACAATTATATAAATGTCAGTCTGTTACTGACTTGAATGTATACATTACCAAATTTGTTTAAGAACTGTTGCACAGTTCACAAGCCCCTTGCTTTCCCTCTTCGATTTTACCCTGTGGTTCTAAGAAAGTTATACATCTACTTATGCATTTACTTTGGAGTGATTTATATATTTTCCATGTTCATTCCAGAATATTATAAAATATGTAGAACCTGAAGCTTTGGCAAAATTGTTCATAAAATAGATGTTAAGTGAGAGTTTGTCAGGTTAAAAAGGGAAAATTTTATTTAGAATCCATATTTCTTTATTTACTGATGTCTTTAATATTTGTAAGTTTCTAACATTACCATTTATGCTTTGCTTATAGTTTGCAACTGAGCTCAGAAAATACATAAGAGATACAAATAACATAGATTAATATTTATTAAAAATAGCCAACTACTGAGTATTTTGTTTTATATGATAAGGACATTCCTTGTTGCAAGGTATTACTTATACATGCAGTCTTTGAATTTGTGACTTTACCTGGGATTAATGTTTGAAACATAATTAATCAATTATTTTGATGATATTAACAATTAATATTTATATATAGTATGATATAGTATATGATGTATCATATAATAAGATATGATATTTAAAAAGTAGCATATTTGTAATAATAATTCATTTTTTTTCTAAAGAGAATATCTTTGAAGAGTTCAGTAAATACCTTGGCCAAAAAGGTAAAATTATAATGTATTATGTAGCATCACACACATTGTATTATGTGGTTGTACTCATTTTCTACAAATGCTTTTAAATAGTCACAAATAAAGAATTTGTTATTTCCTTAAAAGGCATTCATATGTCTTCTGAAAAATACCAAGGACAAACATCTTTGCAACTGGATAAAGAATATATTTATATTTCTACTGATCAAACTTTTCTCAACAGCACTATCAACATAACCTCTTATATATTTCCGTTCTGAAAGGTTGAATTTCGTATAATAGTATATCATGGTCACAGTTTCTATGATGTTACAAAATATTTATGTAGGTTTTCAGAATAAGTAATGCTTATTAAGTTAGTCATGAGGAAATTTTACATATATATATATATATACATATACATAAGTATACATGCATATACACATGCATACTATACACATTCATATGTTTCTTATAAAGCACACTTTCTAAGTCTGACTAATAAATCTGCCCATGCATACATATGCATATATATATATATAAACACATATATATATTGTACACACACACACACACACACACACACACACACAGTCACATAGTCACACAAACTTTCACGGTATAATACATGAGTAAAAAGTATCTCAGAACACAGAACTTTGAATTAAATACATTACCAAAACCATGACCTTGTTTTCCACACTTAATAAATAATTTACTTCAATTAAATCCTAAATGCAATCAATAAAACTCTATGTATGATACTGAAATTATCATATAAATAAATGAAGATATACTTGTTTTTAAGTATTTGTATATTGGTTACTAATTTAAACATGCTATTAGTCAGGGACGGTACCACCAACCAAAGAGTACACATAGAGGTACCCATGGCTCCAGCCACATATGTATCAGAGATGGCCTTGTTGGACATCAGTGGGAGGAAAGGTCCTTGGTCCTGAGTGGGTTCGATGGATGTCCCAGTGTAGGGGAATGCTAGGGTGGGAAGGTGGGAGTGAGTGGGTGGTTGGGGAAAACACCTTCATAGAGGCAAGGGAAGGGGGATGGGATAGGGTTATGGGATGGGGACCAGGAAAGGGGATAGCATTTGAAATGTAAATAAAGAAAATATCAAATAAAAAAGAAGGGAAAATGCTGTTATTAATCTCATAAAGCAAATTAACAATTTGATAGTTCTGCCCAGAAAATGGTTTTAGAATAATAGTAGGTGAGGATAAGAGCTAGAACAGTGAAATATCTGCCTTGCAAGAATGAACACCTGAGTCTGATCTCCAGCACCCATGTACAGAGCCAGGCATGAGGCTTTTGCTTGCCATTACAGGAGTAGGGAAGAAGAAACATGAGGATTCTGAGGCCTTACTCGCTATGCAAACAAGGAGGGCCCTCAGAATTGATGCCTGTCTAGGTATGCCTACTTCATGATTTCAGGCCAGTTGGAAACCCGAGCTCAAAGATAGAGCTGGTGATATCTAAAGAGCAATAACTGAGATTGACCTCTATGGGACACATAATACAACTTTTACACACACACACACACCTATATATGCATAAACATACACATTGCTGTACTCTTCAACAAGAGAAAGAAAACACTAATGTTGTGTTAAACAAAGCACACTCTGCAACAACACAAGAACAACAAGCTTTGTTACTCATAGAGTGTTACAATTTTGGTTAAAACATATAGTGTGTGTGTGTGTGTGTGTGTCCTTGTCACAGCAAATGTGTAGAAGACCAAGGAAATGTTTGAGAGTCAGTTCTCGCCAGGAGGCATGGTCTCTCCTGTTTTCTGTCATGGCATTGTCTATACCAGCCTATCTGGCTAGTGAGCTTCCGAGGATTCTCAAGCATCTGCTTCACATCTCAGTCCTAAGAGTGCTAAGATGACAGACATGTGGCATTGTACTTAGATTTTATTGTTGTTTTATGTGGGTTCTGGCAATCAAATTCAAATGGTTGGGATTGAATGGTTGTGAAATTTCTCTAAATAACAACAAAAATACCCCTCATATTTAGTGCTCATACACTTTTAGAAGCATCATGTCCTGTTTCACATCTTCACATACATCAGCAACAACGAACAGCAACTGTTTTCTTGGATGGAGTTGCTTTCATTCTTTGTTTACCAGAAGCTCCTGAGTCTTGCTACAGCCTGGACTGGATCCTGACACTCAGTGACCAGAATGGAGAAGCAAAACTGAGAAGTCCCCAAGCCCTGTTTTCCTCACTCATGAATCAGGGTTCTTTACTTGGAAGATCTTCAATGAAATACCAAGATA
The DNA here is from genome assembly GCF_947179515.1 of Apodemus sylvaticus. Taxonomy (NCBI): domain Eukaryota; kingdom Metazoa; phylum Chordata; class Mammalia; order Rodentia; family Muridae; genus Apodemus; species Apodemus sylvaticus. The sequence goes on along the minus strand of NC_067484.1, from coordinate 10,927,189 downwards.
TGTTTCTCTCACCTCATGGCAAATCGCAAAACATGTGTGCAGCACAATGGGGCATACCTGTAATCCCAGCAATCAGGATTCTGAAACAGAAAGATCATGAATTTGTGGAAACTCTGAGCTACATGGAGAAAATTTTTCTAAATCAAATGCAAAGATACTCAGAATTGGAATGTTTAATGTCTCTCTTTTCCCAAATGTTACTATCAAATTTCTAACTTGTTTTATGAGATTAGTAACAGTATCTTTTTATCCCTTCTTTTTTCCTCTTGAGTAAAGTAGGAGAATAATGTCACACACAGCTTCATCTTCTTGAAATCCTCCCACAATTATTACCTAGGCGACCAGTTTGGGGTTCTGACTTCTCTGTGCACTTATGACAAGCCAAGTATTTACCCATGACTCACCACATGATGACCCTGGACCTACATATTCCTCTCTGAGCTTCAAGAGTCCCAGTCTCTGGTGATAAAAAGAAAAGTCGACCCTGAATGCTTGCTTAGTCAAAGTTTTTCTGCATGTGATGGATAGCATTCTATAACTGGGGGAAGACTGTGTGACTGAATACAAGTTTGGGTGTGTGGAGACTAATAAAATAACTTTGGTTTTACAAAGAAAATTAAAGAAGCCAAACAATTCCTATTCTTTCTTCTATGGGGTTTTAAATGCCCCTGACATTAAGTGCCATTAAGATTGAAGGAACTAACTGCATGCATAAGTTCAAATTTACTGTTGAAATATTGTGGATCCCAAGAGAAAATTCCTTATGTTCAGATTTTTTGCTGTCTTAGGTCATCAAATCAGAAAACCATTGAGGCAAACCTGATCATAACAATCAAATAATTGATTAGCACTAACATAATTAGTTTGTTGGGTGTACAAGTTCAGTGTTACTTGAGACTGAGGAAATGAACCAAGCGTGTTACTTGGGAGGTTATGATGAGGTGGGTGATTAAAAAAATAACAGAAAAACACAGAATACTACATGGAAAAAGGATGAGAACCACAGCTTCTCATATAAAAGGAAGTCAGGAAAGAGAAGACGTGCCTTTCTTCTTTTAGGTGCCTCCTGTTATTCTGTTCATGATACATATGATGTCCATGTGATAAGCCAGAGGAATCTGATTTTGATGTCTCACCTCTGAGCACCTTGGAGTCCAATCATTACACACTTACTGGATGTGGCCAATGTACTGGGAACTCTGGCAGGGTCTGTTTGGTTGATATTTTTGTTCTTCTTACAGGGTTGCAAACCCTTTCGGCTTCTTCAGTCTTTTCTCAAACTCCTCCATTGGGAACCTTGTGCTCAGTCCAATGGTTGGCTGTGAGAATCCACTTCTGTATTTGTCAGGCTCTGGCTGAGCCTCTCACGAGACATCTCACATCAGTCAGAATGGCGAAGATCAAAAACTCAGGTGATAGCAGATGCTGGAAAGAATGTGGAGAAAGAGGAACACTTATCCATTGCTGGTAGGATAGCAAGCTGGTAAAACCACTCTGGAAATCATTCTGGCAGTTCCTCAGAAAATTGGACATAGGAGTACCTGAGGACCCAATACTACTCCTGGACATATGCTCAAAAGATGCTCTAACATATAACAAGGACACATGCTCCCCTATGTTCATAGCAGCCTTATTTATAATAGCCAGAAGCTGGAAAGCACCCAAATTTCCTTCAACAGAGGAATGGATACCGAAAATGTAGTAAATTTACATAATGAAGTACTACTCAGTTGTTAAAAACAATAACAGCATCTTTAAAGCATGATTAAGAAATCTGACTGGGTTCTTTCCAGCTTCTGGCTACTATAAATAGGGCTGCTATGAACATAGTGGAGCATATATCCTTATTACATGCTGGGGAATCCTCTGGGTATATGCCCAGGAGTGGTATAGCAGGGTCCTCTGGAAGAGACAAGCCCAGTTTTCTGAGGAACCACCACACTGATTTTTCCAGAGTGGTTGTACCAATTTGCAACCCCACCAGCAGTGGAGGAGTGTTCCTCTTTCTCCACATCTTCACCAACACCTGCTGTCTCCTGAGTTTTTAATCTTAGCCATTCTGACTGGTGTGAGGTGAAATCTCAGGGTTGTTTTGATTTGCATCTCCCTAATGACTAATGATGTTGAACATTTTTTAAGATGCTTCTCAGCTCTCCGAAATTCCTCAGGTGAAAATTCTTTGTTTAGCTCTGCACCCAATTTTTAATAGAGTTATTTGGTTTTCTGAGGTCTAACTTCTTGAGTTCCTTGTATATATTGGATATTAGCCCTCTGTCAGATGTAGGGTTGGTGAAGATTTTTTCCCAATTTGTTGGTTGCCGATTTGTCCTTTTAGTGGTGTGCTTTGTCTTACAGAAACTTTGTAATTTTATGAGGTCCCATTTGTCAATTCTTGATCTTAAAGCATATGCTATTGGTGTTCTGTTCAGGAACTTTCCCCCCTGTACTGTCCCTCAATGGAGGAGTGGATACAAAAAATGTGGTATATATACACAATGGAGTACTATTCAGCCATTAGAAACAATGAATTCATGAAATACTTAGACAAATGGATGGAGCTGGAGACCATCATATGAAGTGAGGTAACCCAGTCTCAGAAGATCAGTGATCATGCACTCACTGATAAATGGATATTAGTCTAGAAACTTGGAATATCCAAGACATAATCCACATATCAAATGATGTCCAAGAAGAAGGAAGGAGTGGCCCCTGGTTCTGGAAAGGCTCACTGCAGCAGTATAGGGCAATACCAGAACAGGGAAGTGGGAAGGGGTGGATGGGGGAACAGGGAGAGGAAAGAGGGCTTGTGGGACTTTTGGGGAGTGGGGATCCAGGAAAGGGGAAATCATTTGAAATGTAAATAACAATATATCAAATAAAAAATAAAAATAAAAAAAAATTTGATTGGTATTATATTTCACATATTCTTGTGTAAATGTTTTCTCTCTTCTTTGTGTGTGCATATGTGTGTGTGTGCCCACTCATGTGTGCACATATGTATGTGAACAATTGTCAAATGTCTTCTTTGATTGTTCTCTACCTTATTTTTTCAGACAATTTATTTTCACTAAATCTTAAACTCACTCATTGGCTGTACCAGAGGATCAAAATCTTTCAGAGTACTGATGTGTGTGTGTGTGTGTGTGTGTGTGTGTGTGTGTGTATGTGTGTTTGTGTGTGTAATGTTTTTTGACTTTTTCTAAATATAGCTGCTAGGGTTTGAAGTCAGGGCATATACTTTATACAGCAAGCACTTTATTGACTGAATCTCCCCCCAATTCAAATTTCTTATAACTTATGTATGTACTTTGTACATTGATCAATGTACTATCCATTGAACCCCAGGCCTTGCACATAATAGGCACACACACTACCACTGAGCTTCATCTACATTCCCCAAGTTTTGGGCAGATTTGAAAATGTAAAAGGCCAGGCAGTGATGGCATGCACCACACCTTTAATCCCAGCACTCTGGGAGGCAGAGGCAGGCAGACTTCTGAGTTCGAGGCCAGCCTGGTCTACAGAGTGAGTTCCAGGACAGCCAGGGCTATACAGAGAAACCATGTCTCAAACAAACAAACAAACAAACAAACAAAACACAACAACAACAACAATATAAAAATAAGTTGTTACTTGCCTTGACCAAAGAACTAATGTTTCTCTGTTATAAATATGAGTGTTTCTGTAAGTATGGTCCCCTCTTAGCTTTTATTTATCCTGTTCACACTGAGCACATCAATGCTTTTTGTTTAAAACAAAAACACACATTCTTAGATGAAAATGAAATTCTTTGATATTTGTCATATTAAATACATTCTTGTCATACTGGCTGAAAGATGACCTTTCTCAAGTTCTTTCTGATCATCAAGAGATATCTGATTCTCTAATTAAACAAGGGAAGCACACACATCTTGTTCTGTGCCGCCTCTGGGGAGTCACTTTGAGCTTCTCTGACTTCTTTTCAAACATGTTCTTCAAGCTGTTCAAATTAGTCAAATTAACTTCTGACATCCCACGCAATCAGAGCACTAGAAGAAGTCTTTCAAGTTCTTATGAAACTAACATCCAGTTTTGCTTAGATAACTCAAAAAGGAGCAGATTTATAGCCCAATTTACTTCAAGTTTGTACTGAAGGACACTGCATTACTTTTACTATCAAATCTTTTTGCCTAGTGTGTCTTTGTACATGCATGCAAGTGTGCCTCTTTATATATATATATATATATATATAACATAAAAGTTTGGTATATATATCATATATGTATGCACACACACACACACACACACACATATATATATATAAGATATACATACAACATATACACATATACATACACATATGCATATACATTCAGAGAGTGAACAAATGATTAAGGTCAAAAGAGGAACAAGCAGACAGGAATAATGCTTTTCCTACTCATATTCAATCATGTCCAATTTTCACAACTAGCATTTACATCAACAATTTTGCATTCACTTTCCTGGACCCGTATCTAAAGATCCATCTGTCATGTCTTCAGTGAACTTTGGTTGATGTTTCAGGTTTTTTATATTCTTTGTTTACATTCTGAATGCTTCCCCCTTTCCCGGTTGCTCCCTCCCCTTTTGGTAGATGTCTTTGTGTGGTTTTGGTGATCCAGCAGGACTCTGTTCTATAGTGAGACAGACAGAGAATAAGAAAGGATGGAAGTAGAATTCTGACTCTGTCAAAAATAGTCAAGTCCCTAGTCAAATCACTTATCTCAGTCTGAGTTAGGAAGCATGAAGGATGCCTTTCCAACTTCTCCTTCAACATAAATCACCTCACATTTATTCTTCCTCATCTACAATGTAACTAAAATAGCTATGATGATGTCCCAGGGATATGAAAGAATAAACAGTATATGTGAGCAACATTCTGTAAGCACTAGCTACATTGTGGTGAGATGTAAATGTGACAGATACCTAGACACAGGGGCAGAGAGCCATGTGTACAAATGTGTTCACCAGGCAGAGAAAGTGAGATGATAAAAATCTCCCAAACAACGGTGTCAAATAGTCAAGTGTTGCCTCAGCAATTACTTAAATTACTTCAATAAAAGCTTCCAGTAATCAGTTATGACAGCTATATTTTATGTAGTCAATATTTACACATGCTCACTATCTACAAGAATAGAAATATAAGGAAAGAACTGGTTTTATCATTGCAGGAAATTATACAGGGGTAATTGCCTTGAATAGAAACCTAAGGAAGATACCTACTTAGGAAGTCATGATAAAGATCAGTGAGGGCTCACCATTCTCGAGTAGTGGGCTCAAATTTTTAATGAGTTTAAATGATATTTGGATGGAATATTGTTCTTTCAGTAACTCTTTATTACTATTCACATTTTATATAAGAGGAAACTGAGACTCTTAAACTTTAAAGAATAGTTTTTTTCTAGGCATGGTGGTATAGACTAAGTTTTCTGGAGTTGAGACAGATAGATTTTCAATTTTATGTTAGACTTCATTATGTAGCAAAAAGTACTAGAAGGGGAGAGGAAGATGGAAGTAGGGGAAAAGGAAAAGACAAGACATGGCTTCAGGACACTTAATAAGATATGACCTGGGAAAGCTATTACTTACAATTTTCCATCCTCTTATTTTCTTTTCTTTCTCCTTATTTATTTTGGTGGGGGGGCAGGGTCTCCTCTAGCCCAGGCTAGCCATTAAATAACTATACATGATCTTGAATTCCTGATCATTCTGCCCCATCTCACTAGTGGTGCTATTACGGACATCCACCACCATTCCCAGCAGTGAGCCTTTTACCCCTATTAAATACATCACCTGTTATTGTGATTGCAATTAGATAAAGAGTTCAAAAATAGTTTCAACTCTTCCTAAGCCAGAGGCACAGAAATTCCAACTTCCCCAAGTCATACTTGCTATCTTCAAGAAACAGAAAACAAACACCAACAATGAAAAGGGGGAATGAAGGAAGCCTTATGCATAGCTGGTGAGAGAGCCATGAGAGAAAACAGTTTGTCAGTTCCTTAGTAACTGAAATTAGAGTTTCTATATGGTTCTGGGAACATACTCAAAGGAATGAAAGTTAACATTTGTTAGGTTACAAAACCTGTTTATTATTTCTGGAATTAGCCTCAGTGTCCTTAGCAGAAGGACAAATGAGCTTTAGATCAGACATAGGATTAAAATTAAATTGAAAGTTGATTGAATTGAAGATTATAATGTTTAATGACATAAGCCACACATAGCAAGACAAACCTCACAAGTTTTTTATTATATATATTATATATGTCTGTCTATCTATCTATCTATCTATCTATCTATCTGTCTGTCTATCTATTATCTATCAGTCTATATTTCTAACATTATCACCTGTTATCTATTCACCTCTATCTATCTATCTATCTATCTATCTATCTATCTATCTATCTATCTATCTATCTATCATGAATGTATGTATCTATCTTTCTATCTATTATCTATCAGTCTATATTTCTAACACTATCATCTGTCACCTATTCATCTCTATCTATCTATCTATCTACTATCTATCATCTATGTATGTATGTATGTATCTATCTATTAATCTATCTATCTATGCCTGTCTGTTATGATATATCTATATATCTATATATCTATATATCTATATATCTATATATCTATATATCTATATATCTATATATCTATATATCTATATATCTATATATCTATATATCTATATATCTATATCTATATCTATATCTATATCTATATATATCCTCTACCTCTCTACCTGGGGTATATATACTTATGACTATATTTTTCTATCATTTGTCATCCATCTGTTTGTTTATTCTGTAAGCACAAAGGTGTGGCTATTTAGGAAGAGAAAGGTGTCCAGTAGAAGAAGACAGAGGACAAGAGAGGGTGGTTCAGGGAGAACACAGGAAAAGTATATGATATACATAATTTAAAATGTCTAAATAATGCTCAAAGTTTCATACAATTAATATATGGCTAATAAAATCTTTTAGATTTCCATGTTGTGTGTCTGACCTAGGAGTCAAATCAACTATCTAGACATTAACATAAATGTGAAAGACAGTTCTATGGATCTTAAGTGGGATTCTTTTCTAAATGTTATCATTCCATTGGTCTCCCTGAAACATGCAGGCACATATTTGTTATATGTGCCTTATAGACATGACCTTATAAACATGACCCATACAAAATCCACAGTCAAATATTTCCTGAGTACAGCTAAAATAGAATATAGTCACGTCTTTTTTTTCCCATCTTAGAGAAAACTCAGGCTTGATGACGTGTCTTGCTGAGCTGAACCTCTGTTTTTGTCTTTCTATCTTACATTATGTCAATAGTAATAAATGTTTAACTATTTGGCTTACTGGTATTTTGACAGTGCTACAAATTTTCTAACATCAATCATGCTCATGATAAAATTAAGACAATGAAAGCTGATTATTGGTCTTCTGAAGGCACACTGTTCTTTTCAGAACATTAACAGTTTCTTCACAAGACTCTGCTTTCCTGTTTCTGCAATCTGCTCTTGATTGGCATATGTCAATCTTCTTCACTCTCACTACCTTCATTGTTATTTTTAAGTGGCATTTTAGTGTTTGTGACTCATACCAAAATAATAATGCTTTTCATATTGAGCTCAACTTTGTCTAATAAATTTATAAAAGCATAAATTAGCAGCATTTGTGTGAAAACAATTTTACAGAATTACCTCATACCTAAAAAATTACTGCTTTGATGTGAGTTACAAATGCCTCTATCTGATTATTTCTATCATCCTATCAGTCACATTCTGTGATATTATTTCAAAATAAGAGAGAAAAATGATGTTGTCACATAAAGCACAGGACACTATTTACACTTCAGTAAAACTATGCACCAGCTATATTTTCCAGAGCTATCTAACCATAAAAGAGACACACCATTTATTACCATATGAAAGAGTAACAGGCTGAGAAAATTTTTGCAGAAAATTCAAAGTGACTTATAGAATTCTTGCTTTCTATGTGTATAGTCTATAAACATTTCTTGATTGACTAAAAAGTGTCATTTTCATGCAAAAGGCTACTCAATAATCTCGCATTTAAAGTTGTGTCTACATCAATATTCCTGTAATCATGATGCTGTTACACAGAATTTCATTGTCATAAACTATATTTATGCACTTCAGAAAATTTGAAAAGAAATTTTAACTAGGTTTATGCCTATGTAGTTTTATAAATAGAGTCAACTTTATTTTTGAAGAAATCCTATTAGGTATGGTTGAAATAAGTTTGATATAATAAATTATTCAGGGAATTTATATTTATGCTTATCTTTAGGCAAGGCAAATTATATATTATATTTTTAAAAGATTGCATGCTCTAACATTAGGCAGCATGACAAAGGAATTAGTATTTGGAATGTCTAATTTTGACATGAGAGAGACAGAGAATGAATGGATCATATTATAACCAAAAATAAAACACTAAGAAATTTATAGCTACAGAAATATAAATATGTCTATGATTATAGTATTAACTATGAAAGAGCATATAAATGGAAATATTTATTGGTAATAAGTGAAGCCCACTTCATCAGAGCTTAGTATCAGACCCTGAGAAACACAAGAAGTTGCGTGTTTGCTCTGAGAAGTTTAGAAGCCATAAATATGAGTAAGTCGTTTTAGGTAAGAAGAGAGAAATAAGTCTGTGGGAAAGTCCTTTATCACAAGTCATCGATAACCTGGAAAAAGAAAAAAAGTTCATTGGGACTCATTAGTTTTTGCCTCCCTGTGTTTTCTCTTCATTTTCAGAACCCAACAAATATGTCATAAATATAAATTCCTGTATAATATCAAGACAGTGGGCTCTCTGGGTTTTTAGGTAATAAATGTGGGTCATTTTAAATCATAGAATGTGTTCTTATTTGTTGACAAAGAAGTAGACTAATGCCCCTCCGTTTTCATTTTGCCTGAGGTATGTACTATGTAGTTTGCTCCTGAAAAAGCTGATTTGGAAGTGGCTCCAATCTGTTCAGTGTATGAAAAAATAAAATAAAAAGAGGGCAAAGGTCTCCAGGAGGATTCTTCTATATTCTCTGGTCCTCTAGATGAAGCCTTCTATCTTCTCATGCTACAAATTATACTGTGTTTCCCAGAACTATTAAAGTATTTTACTCTTTAGTGTGGACTGATTTATGACATATTTGATTCTCTGAAACTGAACATAGAATTGCAAGGCAAGTTTTCAATGTTCCCTTACAAACATCTGCACAACAAAAACTAATATTTGAAATCAGCTTCATTTTCTTAGATAACACATTAAATACATTGAATAATATCTACCTCTTAAAATAACCAAGAAAGTAATAGATATGTTAAACCATATATCTGTGAGCTAGCCTGTAAATTCAGCCTGTAATTCAAGAAGAATGATAAAATGTAAAATCTGGAGAAAAGTGTATTTACTGTTTTTAGAGTCTGATAATGCCTTTGGGGGGAACAAAGTACTTGATATCTAACTTGGGCCTTGAATAAAATGAGAGGATTTGGATGCAAATCTTCAAACTAAGTGTGAAAGACATCAACTATTTGAAATGACTAGAGATAGACAATTAGAATTTGGTTATTAATTGGGTTTTTAAAATAAGATGCCGTTCATTGTAAATAAAGCAAATGTCTAATAAAGTATGTCATTCAGAATTATTCATTTAGAGAATCTACTTCCCTCTCTAAGTTCTCTGTCTGCCCAGCTTCTGTAGCTGTGGCCCTTTCTACACCATTAAAGCGACTGACTACACCTGGTTCTGATCGCTGCTTCTGTTAGCACATCTTTTCATCTTATGCCCTGGTTTTCACCTTTTTCATAGAGAGACACTGATGTTTAGATGATTAAATGTGACCCTACTGTGTGATTTGGAACAGTCTCCCCATGCCAAAGAGATGTACCACTTACAACTACGTTTTCAGACATGACTGCCCCCTCACCCCCAGGATGGACACTGGTTTTAGATATTGTTAATATCTCTTTATTCAGAGAAGATTGAAAATAGCATTTCCAGTGACAGTAGTTTTGTTGACAGTGATCTGTGGCTGAAAGTGACTACTGACTTCCAGGTTTTGGCAGTGAAATCATATGGGTGATTTCTATGGTCTCTGCTTTTACCCATGATGCCAGTGATTGGCTAGCAGGTACAGGAGCATCTAGGTTAAACCCTCAAGGACCAAATTTTACAGATTTCTCATTCATATCATAACCTACCTGCATATGTCTTTAAGATATTTTGTATATGAAAAAATAATTATTGGAAATTTAGCTAATGATATGTTATTTTCACTGCAGAAAAACTTTAGGATTAATATTTTTTCAAATACATTTAAAAATTGCTGCCTTTTATATGTTTGAAATTAATGTTTAAATGTTTTTGGCAAGTTAAATTTATAAATGATATAATTTCTAATATTTTAATATTAGCAGTCATTAGTTAAAGTATAATTTTAATTTGAAAAGGGTTAATAATATTTCTTATTCATAGAACCTGAAGAGCATAACAATTTGATATCTATTATCACTCATGCTAAGAAAATAAGTAAGCTAGCTTTCTCTACCAGAATTTCTGTATATTTGCCCTATCATTTTAGTTAACGTGTTTGTATTAATTGTCTGAAGGTAATATTTTTAATAAAGCATTCATCAAGGCTTTGTGTTATTGCTAATATAAAATTCTTTTCACATAAAATATTATATAGTAAAATATCTCTTAAAATACCACACAGACATTTGAAAGATTTAATTACTTCTATTACTATTAATAAAGATGTGACAAACATGATTAAAATGTATTCAGTGTCTGAAAATTTACCAGAGTGCCATTTTTTAAAAGCTTATCACAATGAAATAAATGTGATTTTAAGTTTTTCAATAAGTTCAGTTATCAGTGGACATCTATATCTTACCATTAGAATTCAACACACTTGGCCTTAATTTCATTTTAATTTTCTTTTTAATAAAAAATGCCTTAAATTAATTTTGAACAAATTAGTAATTTTTAGAACAATGCCATCATTCAAGTTACATTTTCTAGTTCTATACTAGAATTTTAGCAAAAAAATTAACTGATATATCATTTGGCAATTCAATTGTGTTTTTAAAGTTTCTCACAAAATAAGCATAAATTAAAGAATTCACCAAAACTGTATAAGAATAGGTTAACCTGAGTAAACTACTTAGAAAATTCTTCCCATGCTTCAAGAGATTAGTTACACTGTTGAAGACAATAGGTGCCTGTGATTTAGGAGGAAATAGGTGCAAGAAGCACATTTAGATCCTCTGCAATGTGATAGTGATGCTAGAACAGGAAGAAAACTAAAGTGAGACTTCCATTTGTGACTTCATCAAATGTATCCCCTCTATGAAGGAGTACTGAGAAGGAACACTTGCTTATCAGCATTGACAGTGTCCAGCGCACCCAACATTTCTGCTATTAAAGAAAGCATTCTCTCCACCAAATTTATATTGTTTGCATTCCTCTAACTGAATATCCCAGCCAGGTCTCAAATATACAGTTCTCTCCTGGAAACCATATTAAATTTTCAAATATCCTTGGAATTCTTTGTCTCTGACTCCCTTTCTTTTCTTCATTTTCCTTGTGGTGCTTACTTATTTTAACTGTTGAAACATCCAATACATTCTACCTATTCAGTGTTGTTTTCTTCCAAGAAACTTCTCAGTGCTCACTAAGGCTGTATTTTGACATCACAGTGAAAGATGTCACTCTGTTCCACAAGATTTTTTAAATGCTATCTCCTTCCAAGAAGATGAAAGTATTCACACTTTAAGCTTTGATATCTAAGAGGTATGCCTGACTGGATGTGCAGAATATTGCTGTGTCTTAATTTCCAGCAGTTTAAGTTCTCCAATGTTGCACAGTCTTTCTCTATATTCTTAGAGCAGTTTTCCCAACAAGCTTCCAAGACTACAATATCATCTGAAAAGTCCCAGCTCGGACTGCTCACCTTTAAATAATCTCATCCCAGCTCCATGACTTCTTCAGAACAGCTCCTGTGTCTTTCATGTGGACTTCAGTGTCAGCCTTTACCAAGCTGTACCACAGCACATTAATTCATTATCTGTCACATGTGTTCTCTATATCAAACAGCCTGAGAAAAGGATCAGCAGTTTTTTTCTATTATGCCCCAAGTGATAAAAATTATTTTGCTTAGTCAGTTGTGGTTTTAGAAAAATATATTTGTGAAATTACAACTTATTTTAGACATAACACTGTCTGCATATTATCAAGTTTCTAGTCTCATTAGAAAGAAAGATAAAATGTTTTGAAAAAAATGTAACTTGAGACAATTCACATGTTTTAAATGCAAATTGTAATTCAAATGGTAATATGTGCCAACAATAAAAATCTCTTATTATTCAATTACATTTTTTAACAAAAGTAAATCATTAATTGCTGCATTCTCTTTTGATCTTCAAAATTGAAAACCTCTAATAAGAAAGGAAAGAAAATGTGAAAACTAATTCGCCATTTATAAATGCTACTTGATAATTTTTATAGAAAGGATAGGAGAGGAGGAGTGATGGAAGGGGAGAGAAAGGGAAGAGAGAAGAAGGGATAGAGGGAAAGAGGAAGGGAAAGAGGACAGGAGAGGGAAAGGAGATAAAAGGAAAGAGAGTGGGAGATAGATGCCAGAGACAGACACAGACTGACTCAGGACCTATTAAAGCCTTCTGAATCATTTCTTTCATAACGGAGGAGTGTTTCTCTACTTGTGTGTGTGTGTGTGTGTGTGTGTGTGTGTGTATGAGAGAGAGAGAGAGAGAGAGAGAGAGAGAGAGAGAGAGAGAGAGAACTGAAAGAATATGAAGCAATTGCAATTCACTAATTTTGGCTAAGGTCTCATTATATTTATCATAAAAACCTTGAAAATAAATCACAATAATCACATTTCTTTAGACCAATTTCTCATATAAAGGGATTCTGGAGTTCACAGTTAGGCAGACATGTTTTAAGTATAAATATCTCAAGATACAACTTTTGAAAGAGCATAGACCATTAGTAGTCAGAAATTAACTTCACAGAATTGAAAGTACTGCTGAATTTGCTAATTTTATTCAGGCTCAAAGGTCATGTTGGGACGAAGGAGATTTATTGCACATATTCTGACGCATTTGTAATAATGTGGTAGTACACTTTCTCATTTTGTGCTCCTCTTTAAGCCTCAGGATTTGACTAAAATTTTCAAGCATTGCTTTATGAGTTTGTATGGTTTGTATATTTAAGAATAAAACCTATTATATGCGCAGAGATTTGTTTTATGCACATGAGTACACTGTAGCTGTCCTCAGACACACCAGAAGAGGGCATCAGATCTTATTATAGCTGGTTATGAGCCACCATGTGGTTTCTGGGAATTGAACTCAGGACCTCTGGAAAAGCAGCCAGTGCTCTTGACCACTGAGCCATCTTTCTAGCTCATATACTCAGAGTTTTGGACACAGATAAGCAAACTCTACTCAAGTCAGTTTATATACAAGCTTTGTTTTCACTGACCTATGGGGACACAGCATGATTAAGAAGAGATTATTAGAACCAGGAAAGGGGAAATCATTTGAAATGTAAATAAAAATATATCAAATTTAAAAAAAAAAGAAATGGCAGCATTGGTGTGATCTACTATTTCTTCAACAGGAATACTTACATTTTGTTTTAATTAAAAAGTATACTATAGTGGATTTATACTAGATGTAATATCAGCATATGGATGAGAAAGAAAACATGTAAATATTTTGGTAAACATGTAAATATTTTCAAATCCATTATTTTATTGGAAGAGGTGAATTATTTCTTTCCCCTTTTGTCCTATCCTTCTCTCACCCTCTTCTCTCTCTTCCTCTTTTCTCCCACCCTACTCCTAATTCTTTCTCCAGTTTTCTCTGTCTCTGTTTCTGTTTCTGTCTGTCTGTCTGTCTGTCTGTCTGTCTCTCTCTCTCTCTCTCTCTCTCTCACAATATCACCTTCTTCTCTTCCTGTCTCCCTTTCTGTTTTTCCTTCATCCTATATTATTCTGGTTCCTTTTACTTTCAGTATTATTAGACATTTCTAAAGCAATGGGATCAGTTACTTAATTACTTGATGTTTCTAGTATCTTAAATCAGTCAACATCACTAAAACTTTAAAAAGATATAGTGAGATTTGTTTTACAACCTCTCCATCTTCTTAGGCAAGAGAACCAGTCTCTGAGGGAGAACATGCTGCTCCTTTTCTGTTGGACTTATATGAACTCACCAAACATCTATAACACTCTGTCCTGACAGTCTCATCATGGATGTATTGCATCCTGACTGTCTCATCATGGGTGTACTGTGTCCAGACAGTTTCCTCAAAGGGTACAGTACATCTGGACAGTCTCCTCAAGGGGTATACTGTGTCCTGACAGTCTCTTCACAGGGTATATTGTGTCCTGACAGTCTAACCAAGGATGGTACTATACCAAGAACAGTGTTTATGCTGATGAAATAGATAAACTTGAAGATTCATCTGTCTGTATGTTAAGAGAATGTTATTTATCAAGTAATTATCATGGTATCTAGTAAAAAATGAAGCTTCGCAACTCAGTGGTTTTGTACTTTGTTAGAGAACAAGAATTTTCTGTGAGGACAGATCTTCCTCCAGTGGCAGGTATCATGTATTTACTGTTGAATCTGTCAGTGAACAAAATTTCTCATCCCTACACCACTGATACATAAAACCTGATTACAGCAAAGACTCTCTTATAGCATCCATTTTTTTATTGGATATATTATTTATTTACATTTCAAAAGATTTCCCCTTTCCTACCCCACCTGAAAGTCCCATAAGCCATCTCCCCTCTGCCTGTTCCCCAATGAACCCACACCCGCTTCCCTTCCTGGTATTCCCCTACACTGCTGCATCAAGCCTTTCCAAGACAAGGGGCCTCTCCTCCCTTTGATGTCCAACAAGGCCATCTTCTGCGGCCTATGCATCTGAAGCCATGGGTAACACCATGTGTACTCTCTGGTTGGTGTTTTTGTCCCTGGGAGCTCTGGGAGTACTGGGTGACTCATATCATTGTTCCTCCTAATGCACTGCAAACCTTGTCAGCACCTTGGGTCCTTTCTTTAGCTCCCCCATTGGGAACCTGTGCTCAGTTCAATGGCTGGCTCAGAATGTCCCCCTCTGTATTTTTCATGCACTAGCTGAACTTCCCAGGTGACAGCTATATTCAGCTCCAGTCAGCAAGTATTTGTGGGCATTGATAATAGTGTCTAGGTTTTATAACTGTATATGGGATAGATCCCTATGTGGGGCAGTCTCTGGATGGCCTTTCCCTCAGACTCTGCTCCACACTTTGTTTCTCTATTGCCTTCTGTGGGTATTTGGCTCTGCCTTCTAAGAAGGACCAGAATATCCATACTTTTTTTTTCTTCCTTCTTCTTGGGCATCCTTTGATATGTAAATTATGTCTTGGGTATTACAAACTTCTGGGCTAATATCCACTTATTAGTGAGTGCATACCATGAGTGTTCTTTTGTGATTGGGTTACCTCACTTAGGATGATATTTTCCAGTTCCACCCATTTGACTAAGAATTTCATGAATTCATTGTTTTTAATAGCTGAGTAGTATTCCATAGTGTAAATATACCTTTCCTCCATTGAGGGACATCTGGGTTTTTACCAACTTCTGGCTATTATAAATAGGGATCCTAGGAACATAGTGGGGCATGTGTCCTTATTACATGCTGGGGAATCCTCTGGGTATATGCTCAGGATATAACAGGGTCTTCCAGTAGTATCATGCCCAGTTTTCTGAGGAACTGCCAGACTGATTTCCAGAGTGGTTGTACTAGCTTGCCATCCCAACAGCAGTGGAGGAGTGTTCCTTTTTCTCCACATCCTTGCCAGCACCTGCTGTCTCCTGAGTTCTTGAACTTAGCCTTCTGACTGATGTGAGGTGCAATCTCAGGGCTGTTTTGATTTACATTTCCCTGATGACTAAGGATGTTGTACATTTCTTTAGGTTCTTCTCAGCCATTCTATATTCCTCAGGTGAAGCTTCTTTGCTTAGCTCTGTACCCCTTTTTTTAATAGGGTTATTTGGTTATCTGGATTCTATCTTCTTGAGTTCTTTGTATATCTTGGATATTAGCCCTCTGACAGATGTAGGGTTGGTAAAGATCTTTACCCTATTTTTTGGTCACTGTTTTGTCTTTTTGATGGTGTCCTTTGCCTTACAGAAACTTTGTAATTTTATGAGGTCCAGTATTCAGCCTTCAGGGGAGGGTTTTGGCCTGCTTATTTATCTTTGGAGTGATTGATTAAAGGTTGAGTCTTGAGTCAGAAATGATGCCTTGGCTCCATGTGTTTTTTCTCTTGCCACCCTGCTTTTTATCCCCTTCTCTCCTTCCAGAGAATGGGAGAAGACCATGTTTGTATTTTCTCTAAAAAAGATGGAGCCTGATGGCTGCCAGAAAGATTGATATGGCAGGTAAACAGAGACCCTGAATCACCTGGTAAGTATGACTAATTCAAAAGCATTCTCAAAGCTGCTCCTCCCACACTGGGAAGGTAGGCTCTTTAGTCCTTAAGCCATTAATTTGCAAGCCAGCTTTTTATTCCTGAGCTACTAATTTGCAACCAAATTAAATACCATAGGCCTTCCAGAGACAGTCCTAGCAGTTTCTCCTCTTAATCTCTTCTTTTGTGTTTCAAGCAAGTCTCTTTCAGAAACAGCTCTGAGGCTCCCCAGGACTTGAAGAAAGGTGGGCTATGAGGGCCAGCCAGCTCACATTCACAGGGCATTTACTTAACTAGTGGATCTCCAAAAAGGAGCCACATAGAAATCAGATCTATGTGTGTTTACTATTTGAGCAAACATGGACATCAGCAGAAGGTGTGAGGCAACACACTGCAAGAGAAGGATCATATTTTATGGCTCTTGAGTTCCCTAGAAGCACACCTGATTGCATAAGGGTTGATGTTGAGAGGCTGTCTTTATAATAATAATAAAGGGGTTTAATTACTCCTCCTCTGCAAATGACATCATATACTGTATTTAAATGCCATATTTAAGGAGATCATGGTCAATCCTTTCCTTCTCTGGTCAAAGTTCACCATCTTTTGACAGATATTTATCCACTGGTTTTTCTTAAATTTAATGAAAAAGGAAAAATTGTTACCTCCCCCAGTCCTTCAGAATCTAGCCCATTGTCCTCAATGAAAAGCAGCACAGCGACCTCACCACCAGCAGCCTGCACAACAAGCAGAAACAGTTTCTAGCCATCAGGGGAGGGTCTTGGCTTGCCTATTTATCTTTGGAAAGATTGATTAAGGTTGAGTCTTGAGTAAGAAATGACTCCTTGACTCCATGTGTTATTTCTCTTGCCACCCTGCTTGCTATCCCCTTCTCTCTTTCCAGAGAACCCAGGCAGTTAGCATGTAGCCTCAGGAGGCTACAGTTCGTAACCACCTGTAACTCTACCTCCAAGTTATTCAATGACCTCTTCTAACCTCCATAAGTACCCCAAAACACATAGCCTATAACACAAACACACTAACCCTTAAAACTAACCCTTAAAATGCGCACGCACATGCACACACACACACACACACACACACACACAAGAAGATTATAATGTGCTCCTCTTAGGTCTCATCATTAAATAGTAATAAAAGACCCACACCTATACTTCTATATAGTTCAGGCCACAGGTGCTATTTTCCTGATATATACATGTCAGTAAAAGATGGTAGTGTGATATTTTCTTTTAGTATTAGTGAATTTCTCATTTAGTGAAAAATGAAAGTTTATTTTTCTAGATAATACTTACTAAACATTCAGGTCACTTATATTACTGTTAATACTCTTTCTTTCTAAAACCAAATAAATGGTCAGTGATAACTTGCTGCTCTGGTAGAAACACTTAAAGAATATAAATTCAGAAGATTTAATCTTTATGTATATATATGTGCTTACATCTTTAATAAATATTAAAATTATATTTATACAAAATGCAAATTAGAACATATCTAATCCTTGCCCTAGATGCTATATCTTGTCCTAGGTACTGTCTTTTGCTGGGACTTGAGAAGAAATGCATCATTTGATTTACAGGTCCATTGAGGAGGAAACCAAGTCAAGAACTCAAGGCAGGTACTTAGAGGTAAGAACTGGAGCAGAGGCCACGGAGTAATGTAACTCCTTGGCTTGTTCTCAATGGCTTGCTCAGCTTGCTTTCAGATACAAGCCAGGACTACATGCCCATGAGTGGTGTGCCCATAGTAAGTTGAGCTCTCCAATATCATTCAATCAAAATGATGCCCTACAGATATTTTCCCATATCAGTCTTATGGAGGCAGTTCATCATTTGAGGTTCCCTTTCCACTGCTGACCAAAAGTTTCCAGGACATGCATGTGACATCACATTCCTTCTCCTTATGGTGTTTGTAAAGTATCTTGGTATGACTCTAACCAAACAAGTGAAAGATCTATATGACAAGAACTTCAGGTCTCTGAAGAAGGAAATTGAAGAAGACCTCAGAAAATGAAAAAATCTGCCTTGCTCGTGGATCAGCAGGATTAATATAGTTAAAATGGCCATCTTGCCAAAAGCTATCTACAGATTCAATGCAATCCCCATCAAAAACCCAACTCAGTTCTTCACAGAGTTAGAAAAAGCAATTCTCAAATTCATCTGGAATAACAAAAAACCCAGGATAGCTAAAGCTATTCTCAACAACAAAAGAAATTCTGGGGGAATCAGTATCCCTGACTTCAAGCAATACTACAGAGCAATAGTATTAAAAACTGCATGGTATTGGCACAATGACAGACAAGTGGACCAATGGAATAGAATTGAAGATCCAGAAATGAACCCACACACCTATGGTCACTTGATCTTTGACAAAGGAGCCAAAAACATCCAGTGGAAAAAAATAGCCTTTTCAACAAATGGTGCTGGTTCAATGGGAGGTCAGCATGCAGAAGAATGCGAATTGATCCATTCTTATCTCCATGTACTAAACTTCACTCCAAGTGGATCAAGGACCTCCATGTAAAACCAGACACACTGAAACTAATAGAAAAGAAACTGGGGAAGACCCTAGAGGACATGGGCATGGGGGAAAAGTTCCTGAACAGATCACCAATAGCTTATGCTCTAAGATCAAGAATTGACAAATTGACCTTATAAAATTACAAATTTCTTTAAGGCAAAGGACACTGTTAAAAGGACAAAACAGCAACCATCAAATTGGGAAAGGATATTCACCAACCCTACATCTGATAGAGGGCTAATATCCAATATATACAAAGAACTCAAGAAGTTAGACCCCAGGAAACCAAATAACCCTAGTAAAAAACAGGGCACAGATCTAAACAAAGAATTTTCACCTGAAGAAATTCGGAAGGCCGAGAGGCACCTTAAGAAGTGCTCAACATCATTAGTCATTAGGGAAATGCAAATCAAAACAACCCTGAGATTTCACCTTATACCAGTCAGAATGGCTAAGGTCAAAAACTCAGGAGACAGGAGGTGTTGGTGAGGATGTGGAGAAATAGGAACACTCCTCCACTGCTGGTGGGGCTGTAAGATGGTACAACCACTTTAGAAATCAGTCTGGTGGTTCCTCAGAAAACTGGACATGACACTTCCGGAGGACCCTGCTATACCTCTCCTGGGCATATACCCAAAGGATTCCCCGGCATGCAATAAAGACACATGCTCCATTATGTTCATAGCAGCCTTATTTATAATAGCCAGAAGCTGGAAAGAACCCAGATGCCCCTCAAAGGAGGAATGGATACAGAAAATGTGGTATATTTACACAATGGAATACTACTCAGCAATTAGAAACAATGAATTCACAAAATTTTTAGGCAAATGGTTTGATCTGGAAAATATCATCCTAAGTGTGGTAACCCAATCACAAAATAATGTACATGGAATACAATCTCTGATAAGTGGCTATTAATTAGCCTAGAAGACCAGAATACCCAAGGCACAAATCGCATAACAAATGACTCCCATGAAGAAGTATGGAGAAGGTCCTGATCCTGGAAAGGATTGCTCTAGCATTGGAGGGGAATATAAGGAGAGGAAAAAAGGAGGGAGGTGATTGGAGAATGGATGGAGAGAAGAAGGTTTATGGGACATATAGGGAGGGGGGGATCCGGGAAAGGGGAAATCATTTGGAATGTAAACAAAGAATATGGAAAATAAAAATATATAAAAAAAGAGTTCTTCCAATATATACCTAGTGTTAGCATCTAACAGTGCCAGGTATGTCTCATGGGAATTCCATATCTTAATGCTCTCTTGTGTCATCTTAGGTGGTAACAAGCTAGATATCTTTGCAATAATCCACTAAATTAGATTAATTGCAATCAAACTTATTGTAGTTACTTTAGTATGTGGGTTTCTATTTCTAAGTAATATTGTATGTGTGTGCATGTGTGTGCATGTGTATGTGTGAAGTTCTTAAAAGTGTATCTGTACATTTCTGGCAAAGTGAAAGTCAGCCCACACCTCAAGGTGTTATTCAGACAGACCAGCACACAAGAGAGCTGCTGAACTTGAATATTATTGATCATAGGAAATGGAAGGAATGTCATTTTTGAACAAAATGAATTACATAATTATCCAAGGAGATGGATTTATACTTTATCTCCACTACTAAGAATGATGTCCTTTGAAGATATTTCCATTTTTTTCTGGTATCATGTGTTTGCTGAATGCTCCTGTTCTACATTCTGAGTCTATGAGCATACTTGTTTATATGAGACTCTTGACATGTATAAATTGAAATAGTGAACAGACTAAGATAACTCTGAGATCTCTGATCACACTGCTCTCCTCTCTCAGATGACACACAGTGCACATATATTAACATGAAGTTAGCATAATCTCTGTGCTGGCTCACAAGCCAGTGTCAGCATTGATTGCCTTGATCTATTTGCCATATGAATAAATCTAGAGATCACTGCTCAATTCTTAATTTGCTAAGATAATTCCAAGATCTTCACATCAAAAACATTTTCAATTATGTAATACAAAGCTTCACATGAATTCACATATCAAAGGAATATTAAATGCTCACTTAATGTATTCATAATCTTGAAGAAGATATTAATCCTGGGAAGAGAATTAAGCAGTTTATGTAATTATGAACATATATTGCAAACTCTATTGCCTTATTACAAATCTTCACATGCCCTCTTAGCATGAAAGTTCACTTTCTGAGCTCACAGAGACATGAAAAACCGGAAGAGAAAGGTTACTAGCACCTATCTTGACCCTGTCACCAACTGCTCTTTGCTGTATGACAATCCCCACATTTTCCTGACAGCTTTAACTACACCCTTATTTTCCTTAAGCATTTAAGTGTGACTAACTGTCAAGCTCTTAAACTGAAGTCAAATACTATTTGGGTTTTTATATTCTGGAAAATTAGAAGACTGTCAGAGAAATAAAACAAAAACCATAAAGCAAGTGAGAATTGGGTGCTTTCTGATTAGACAAAAGGAGTAGTAGGGTAGCAGGCTGTAAAGACAGCAGTGATGGAGGCCACAGAGATCACTGATGCTGCCAGGGGCTAGAGCAGCTCTCCACTGTCTTTCCCATTCTTTGGATGACTTGATGGGGTGATGCCATTTTAAATCTCTAATGTGAAGAAAACTGAGGAACTGGGCTACTGAAAATTGCTGCCAGTCATTTGTCCAGGAAGGAGAATCATTCTGACCCAGCCATCTTTAGCTCTATGATACTAAGAATGGCATGCCCATTCAAGGCCTTGATTCATTTGTTTGCACAGAGCATGCAGCATGCCAGACTAGAGAGAACTGAGATTGCTGCTGGAATGTGAAACACAAGAGATTGGCTGCATATCCTCAGGAAGAACTTTCTGCTTCTGGGACCATCAGTTGTTCTGGTTCATTGAAAATGGAGACAATGATACTTTGGGAGAAGTTTGGAAAGCTATTCTACTGTACATATTTTCCTCAGTTCTTGATTTATTCACAACCAGTAAATAGGAGTTTCTTTTTTTTTTTCCTAAAGGAGAGATATCCAAGGAATCTTATAACTCTCCAACAACCATTCGAAAAGATTTCCTTTATTCTAAAAAATGAGGAGTAGTCTTGTTGGAAAATGATAGGCATATATAAAATTGCAGATGATTCCAAAGTTATTTTGCATATTATAGGAACAAATGTCATTAAAATCAAAATCAGTTGTATAAAACTGATGTTTTGCTTTATTCAGTATGATCATTTTAGAGTTGGCAACTGAGTCCCTGCTTAGAATTTTATTCTATAAACTCTGTGCACCACTTGCTTTTAGATTTGATGTGAAAAGCAATCTAAAAAAGAGATGGATAGATGGGAGGTTTTCCATGAACATTCCAGGAAATAGATGCAATTTGCACTTGCAATTCTTTCTGAGACTGTACTGGCCTGTACTGAACATGTTTGTTACATGTGTTTTGCCAATAGATGATACCTATGACAAGGTTTTATTCACAGTGACATTAATTTGAGATTGTTATTTCACTCTGTAAGAATTCACCAACACACATACAGTAGAGGACTGCTAGGTTTGTGTTCATTCAGATATAATGCACCTAACACTCAAGAGATTGGAGGCCCCAGGGAGTTTAGAGGTCAGGTGGGGTAGGAGGTGGGGACATCCATTAGGAGATAGGAGTGAGGGGAGGAGGTATGGGATGTGGAACAATGGGAGGTTGGCTGTAGGAAGGATAAAATATGGAATGTAAAGGAATGAAATAATTAATTAAAAATATAAACGAATTCACCTCACAAATAAAGGTGAATAGGATATAACTGAATCTGTGGCTCAAGGAGCATCACAGAAAAGAGGGCAAAAAGATTGCAAGAGTCCAGAATACCACAGGTCTTATATAATGTAGTAGTTTTTACAAATGGATATAAAACCAAGACTGAAAAAAATGGCTGTATCGATGTGCATGTTAAAGTTGAACTGGAAATTTTTCTGGAGGTCCTACCCTGTTTGATAGAACAATTGGAAACTAATGACAGTCGTGAGGAAGATTAGCCTCTTTATTGACTGTCCACTGAAAAAGTATTCAGCTCAAATTTGGGATAAGACTCTGGATCTTAGGAGGGTTAGTATGGAAATATCCATCTGTCAGACAGATCAGCACTATATATCAATATAGCCATGAGCTTTCACATTCCCCCATGATGCATCAGGAAGTGAAAGAAATCCTTTACTATCAGTATTGTATGTTAAGGTTACATTATTTGCTGCTAATATGTAGCTTCTTGAGTTTTTGAAACAACAACTCTATTAAGATGAAATTTCTAGAATCCAGAAATCTTCTTTCAATTAGTTCCACAAAAATTCTGTATTTAGAAACGTTGTTTGATTATTTGAGACAGGTCTACTACTTGGTTGCTGGCTTTTCCTTGAACTCATAATATTTCTGTCTCTATATCACAAGTTATTGTAACTGTAGCTCAATTCTTTGTGACTGCAATCTGGCTTGTTTAGTGTGGCAAGTGCATTTTATGAGCAGTTTGGTTCTAAGATTCATATTATGTCAGACAAGTTGGAAGGTCCTTCATTAGCAGTGAGCTTATCTGCAAATTGCCTCTCATGCAGAAAACTAAAACTCAGCAAACTACTTCTCAATTAAATATATTTGGTGTCTGTCCCTACTGTAAATGAGAAAAGTAAGGCAACTTTAAGTCTTATATAAGTAAATACATTTCTAGGATTGGTACAATCATCTTTCTTTTTTTAAATTAGAACAAAAAAATCATGCTAGACAATAAATCACTGAGAGTCCCTCGTCAGTAGAATACAATATTTCATCTGTGTCTTATGATTGAGTGATTTGTCTAGGATAATATGATTATCAAATGTGGAGATTACTAAAAACTTCTCTTACATTTTTGTAGAAAGAAAATCCCTAGATTGAAGAGACAGTCCAGCAGTTTAAATCAATCCATGCTTTTTCTGATTACTAGAGTTTGGGTCTCATCTTCTAAATCAGGTAGCTCACAAACATTTATCTCCAGTCCTAGGTGATATGATGACCTCTTCTAGGCTCTGAGGGCACTTGCACACATATGTGTGAACCCATACACATTGACATAAACATGAAACATAAATATAAATAAAATAAAAATTTTAAAAATTAAAATATCAAAAATTGCTCTATTTCTGGGAGAAACCTCAGATCATACACAGGTATAGTTTATAGTCTTTACATTGCCATTAAGTTTATAGTCTCAAATCCAATAAAAATGCTGTCTTAGCAGTAAGAATTGTTAAACTCTAAGTTTTATTAATAATTTTCTTGTATAAAATATCTGCTCTATTCTTATGAACTCAAATTGGAGAAGGAAAGCAAGTACATTTCTTACAATTTGGGATATAGAGATAATTAGATTTATTTTCTTATAGTTGAATAAATTATGATAGGTTTGATTTATGTCTTGACTGCTCAGACATGTGTCACTTAATGAGAGAAGAAATTGGTAAAGAAAATGATTAACATAAAAATAGTTATTTTAAGCTAGGATTATAATTATAGTCTCTAAAATTAACATCAGAATTCATCCACTAAGTGTGCAAATAAATATTTTAAACCATCACATTGTGGCTTCTCTCATATAATTCTTTAAAAAAAAAAATCTCATCAGTGGAACCAAGGTGACAAGATCCTGGCAGGCCCTGTGCCTACTTACCACTGACCATCGCTGGCCAGCCGGGCTGCAAGCGGTGGAGTTACAGCACTTTTCACCGCACTGAAGCCACATCAGAACTCTGCCTCCCACCAGTCAGTTACAAGAGGCTCTCCAACATCTTGGCTCTCAGATGCCAGATAGAACCAACAGCCCTAGGTACGCAGACTTAGCCTGAGGCCAATATCGTGGGGGTCTAAGCCCGACAGGTTTTGGCCTGCATCCAGGCCCTGGGCTGTCCGGTGGGCCATCTGTGGGCCAGGAGGTTGTCAGCCCAGTAGTCTGTCCCGGCACTTACAGGAAGTGCATGGCACCATTTTGGCTACAGGACGCTAGTGGGTTTTAGCAGACAAAGCCCGCTAACAATCATAGCTTGAGGCTAACACCGCAGGGGTCTAAGCCCAAAAGGTGTTGGACTGCACCTAGGCCCTGTCCTGTCCTGTGGGCCTTCTGTATGCCAACCCAGCCAGGAGGTTGTCAGCCCAGCAGACTGTCCCGGGACTTGCAGAGGGTGCATGGAGCACCATCTTGGCTACCTGACAGAACCAGTTAGCAGTCATAGTCCCAGGCGAACATTGCTGTGGCCTAAGCCTGTCAGGCTTTTGCCTGGACTTAGGGCCTGAGCATCTAGGCTAGCCTTGTGTACACCAACCTGGTTGGGGGATCGGCTACCTGGCAGAGTGATCAGCACTCAGAAAAGGTCCCCACAGCATACACCATCAGTACTCCCTGAAGGAAAAAATGGGCATCACCTGGTTCACAGAGACAATGTGGGGCAAGGCACAATAGGGCTCCAAGGGCACCCAAGAGGAGGGCAGTACATCAGCAATCTGTGACAGGGAAAACACAGCCATCCAGTGTTGTGAAAATAGCCTTACAGCTTCACAGGAGGCTCAAACACCAGCCAGAGACAAGAGCAAATAACACCAGAGATAACATGGCAAAACACAAATGTAGGAACGCTACCAACAGAAATCTAGGCAATATGGCAGTGTCTGATCCAAACTCTCCAACAACAGCAAGTCCCAGATACCCCAACACACCAGAAAAACAAGATTTGGATTTAAAATCACTGGTCATGATGCTTCTAGAGGAACACAAAAAGTACATAAATGAATCTCTTAAAGAAATACAGGGGAACATGAATCAGCTAGAAACCCATATAATGGAAACACAAAAATCACTTAAAGAAACTCAGGAGAATCAGGCTCAAGAGATAGAAGCCAATAAGGAAGAAACACAAGAAAAAAAAAAAACTTAAAGAAATGCAGGAGAACTTGAGTCAACAGGCAGAAGTCATGAAAGAGGAAACAAAAATCTCTTAAAGAATTAAAGGAAAACACAAACAAATGAAGGATCTGAGCAAAACCATCCTGGATCTATAAACAGAAGTAGAAACAACTAAGAAATCACAAAGAGAGACAACTTTGGAGACAGAAAACCTTGGGAAGAAATCAGGGGCCATAGATGCAAATATCAACAACAGAATACAAGAGATGGAAGAAAGAATCTCAGGTGCCAAAGATACCATAGAAACCATTGACTCAACAGTCAATGAAAATGCAAAATGTAAAAGCTTGTATCCCAGAACATCCAGGAAATCCAGGACACAATGAGAATACCAAACCTAAGGATTATAGGTATAGATGAGAGTGAAGATTTACAACTGAAAGGGCCAGCAAATATCTTCAACAAAATTATGGAAGAAAACTTCCCTAACCTAAAGAGAGAGATGCCCATGAATATAAAAGAAGACTACAGAACCCCAAACAGAGTGGACCTGAGCAGAAATACTTACCATCACATAATAATCAAAACCCCAAATGTACTAAACAAAGAAAGAATATTAAAGTCAGTAAGAGAAAAAGTCAAGTAACATATAAAAGAAGACCTATCAGAATCACACCAGACTTCTCACCAAAGACCATGAAAGCTAGAAGATCCTGGGCGGATCTCACACAGACTCTAAGAGAACACAAATGTCAGCCAAGATTACTATACCCAGCAAAACTCAATCACCATAGATGGAGAAACGGAGATATTTCATGACAAAACCAAATTTACACAATATCTTTCCTCAAACCCAGCCCTAAAAAGAATAATAGGAGGAAAACTCCAATGCAAGGAGGCAAATTACACCCTGGCAAAAGCAAAATAGTAACCTTCTTTCATCGAACCCAAAAGAAGAAAACCACTCAAATATAAAAATAACATCAAAAATGACAGGAAGTAATAATCCCCATTCCTTAATATCTCTTAACATCAATGGACTCAATTCCCCAATAAAAAGACATAGACTAGCAGACTGGATAAGGAAACAGGACCCTATATTTTGCTGCATACAGGAAACACTTCTCAGTGTCAAAGACAAAAACCACCTTAGAGTAAAAGGCTAGAAGAAAAATTTACAAGCCAATGGTTTTAGGAAATGAGCCAGAGTAGCCATTCTAATATCAGATAGAATTGACTTTCAACCTAAAGTCATCAAAAGAGACACAGAAGGACACTCCTTGCTGTTCAAAGGAAAAATCTACCAAGAAGAACTCTGAATTCTGAACATCTACGCTCCAAATCCAAGAGCACCCTCATTCGTAAAATAAATTTTACTACAGCTCAAAGCACACATTGCACCTAACACAATAATTGTGAGTGACTTCAACACTCCACTATCTTCAATGGACCGATCAGGAAAACAGAAACTAAACAGCAACACAGTAAAACTAATTGAAACTTTGGACCAATTGGATTTGACTCACCCTAAAGCAAAAGAATATACCTTTTTCTCACCACCTCATTGTACCTTCTCCAAAATCGACCATATAATTGGTTATAAGACAAACCTCAACAAATATAAGAAGATCGAACTAATCCCATGCCCCTATCAGATCACTATGGAGTAAAAGTGGTCTTCAATAGCAACAAAAACAACAGAAAGCTCACATACACATGGAGGCTGAACAATACTCTACTCAATGAAAACTTAGTCAAAGAAGAAATAAAGAAAGAAATCAGAGACTTTTCAGAATTTACTGAAAATGGAGGCACAACATACTCAAATCTTTGGGACACAATGAAAATAGTGCTAAGAGGAAAACTCATAGCCCTGAGTGTCTCCAAAAAGAAATGGGACAGAACATACACTAGCAGCTTAATTGCATTCATGAAAGCTCTGGAACAAAAAGAAGCTAATTCACCCAGGAGAAGTAGAAGACAGGGAATCATCAAACTCAGGGCTGAAATCAATCAAGTGGAAACAAAGAGAACCATACAAAGAATCAACACATCCAGGAGCTGGATCTTTGAGAAAATAAACAAGATAGATAAAGCCTTAGCCAGGGTGACCAAAGGGCACAGAGAAAGTATCCAAATTAACAAAATTAGAAATGAAAAGGGGGATATAACAACAGAAACAGAGGAAATTCAAAAAATCATCAGATCGTACTATCAAAGCCTATACTCAACACAACTGGAGAATCTGGAGGAAATGGACAATTTCCTAGACAGATACCAAATATCAAAATTAAATCAGGACCAAATAGATCATCTAAACAGTCCCATAACCCCTAAAGAAATAGAAGGGATCATAGAAAGTCTTCCAACCAAAAAAGCACAGGACCAGAAGGTTTCTGTGCAGAATTCTATCAGACCTTCAAAGAAGACCTAACACCAATACTCTTCAAACTATTCCACAAAATAGAAATGGAAGGAAGACTACCCAACTCCTTCTATGAAGCCTCAATTACACTGATACCAAAACCATACAAAGATCTAACAAAGAAAGAGAAGTTCAGTCCAATTTCCCTTATGAACATTGATGCAAAAATACTCAATAAAATTCTTTCCAACCAAATCCAAGAACACATAAAAATGATCATCCACCATGATCAACTAGGCTTTATCTTAGGGAGGCAAGGATGGTTCAATATACAGAATCCATCAATGCAATCCACTACATAAACAAACTCAAAGAAAAAAAACATTTCATTGGATGCTGAAAAAGCATTTGATAAAATTCAGCATCCTTTCATGCTTAAAGTCTTGGAAAGAACAGGAATGTAGGCCCATACCTAAACATAGTAAAAGCAGTATAATGCAAACCGGTAGCCAACATCAAACTAAGTGGAGAGAAACTTGAAGCAATTCCACTAAAATCAGGGACTAGACAAGGCTGCCCCCTCTCTCCTTATCCTTTCAATATTGTACTTTAGGTACTAGCTCAGGAAATTATACAACATAAGGATTTCAAAGGGATACAAATCGGAAACAAAGAAGTCAAACTATCACTATTTGCAGATGATATAATAGTCTACCTAAGTGACCGAAAAACTCCACTGGAGAACTCCTACAACTCATAAACAACTTCATCAAAGTGGCAGGTTACAAAATCAACTCAAGCAAATCAGTAACCTTCCTATACTCAAAGGATAAGCAGGCTGAGAAAGAAAATAGGGAAATGACACACTTCACAATAGCCACAAACAGTATAAAGTACCTTGGTGTGACTCTGATCAAACAAGTGAAAGATCTGTATGACAAGAACTTCAGGACTCTGAAGAAGGAAATGGAAGAAGACCTAAGAAAATGGAAAAATCTCCCATGCTCATGGATTAGCAGGATTAATATAGTTAAAATGGAAATTTTGCCAAAAGCAATAAACAGATTAAACAAAATACCCATCAAAATCCCAACTCAGTTCTTCATAGAGTTAGAAAGAGCAATTCTCAAATTCATGTGGAATAACAAAAAACCCAGGATAGCTAAAACTATTCTCAATAACAAAAGAAATTCTGGGGGAATCATTATCCCATACCTCAAGCAATACTACAGAGCAATAGGGTTAAAAACTGCATGGTATTGGTACAGTGACAGGGAGGCGGATCCATGGAACAGGACTGAAGATTCAGAAATGAACCCACATTCCTATGGCCACTTGATCCCTGACAAAGGAGCTGAAAACATCCAGTGGAAAAAATATAGCCTTTTCAACAAATGGTGCTGGTTCAACTGAAGGTCAGCATTCAGAAGAATGTGAATTGATCCATCCTTATCTCCTTGTACTAAGCTCAACTCCAAATGGATCAACAACCTCAACTTAAAGCCAGACGCTCTGAAGCTAATAATAAAGAAATTGGGGAAGACCCTTGAGGACATCAGTACAAGGGGAAAGTTACTGAACAGAACACCAATAGAGTATGCTCTAAGAGCAAGAATTGACAAATGGGACCTCATAAAATTACAAAGTTTCTGTAAGGCAAAGGACACCATCAAAAGGACAAATAGGCAACCAACAAATTGGGAGAAGATCTTCACGAATCCTCCATCAGATAGAGGGCTAACTGTTGAGTCCAGCTCACACATCTTAATCCTTGGTTCTCTGGAAGGAAAGATGGGTGAGGAACAGGCTGCAAGAGAAATTACATGGAGAAACACAAAACACATGGCTTTAGGTTCAAGTCTCCATCTTTAATCATAATGTCTCTCTCCCAAGAAACAAACGCAGACCAAGCCAGTCCCCTGAAGGCTGGAAACTGGTTCTTCTTGTTCTTCAGGAGGTGGGTAGTCAGGTTGCTGGCTGCTATTCTTGAGAGCAGTGGGTGGGGGGAAGTCCCATTTCCTCCCTTCTATTCTTGAGAGCAGTGGGCAGGGGGAGGTCACAGTTGATAAATTTACCTACTCACCATGAGTAGGTAAATTGTGACTTATGTATCAAAGTTTCAAATTAATTAATGAGCACCAGAGAAAGCTCATAAATTAGAGATGCCCAAAAAATGGAGCCATCTCTTCCATTCCCAGGATTGGACTACTTTTACTTGCATGGGTCATGTGACTGGGATTCCCTAGTCAGTTGATCTTAAAGTTTATCTAGAATAGTTACATATTATAAGACACCTTATATATAGAAGAGAAAATCTATGAAATTGAGAGAGCTACTGAAGAAGGGGTTTGAATACACAATAGAGCTACAATCTGATGAGAGTACTAAAGGATAGTTGTCTAGAGAACAGGAATCCTATAGACTATACAGTCAAGGAATAAGATCTGTCTGAAACCCAAAGATCGGGAAACATCTACCTCTGAAGTCTATGATCAGGAACTCAGTCCCATTGCTCCTCTATTTTCCCTCATGTCAAATGAAATATCGAGCTGAGCTCATGAAACTTCAGATATTCTCTATTATGATTTTTCCTAAGGATTTCTTTGTCCACTTAGGGTCTTTCATGGTTCCATGTGAATTTAGGGTTTTTTTTTTCTATTCATCTGAACAATGCTGTGGGTATTTTTTTAATTGGGATTGCAATAAGACTGTAGATTGCTTTTAGTAGGATGATAATCTTCACAAAATTCATGCTACAGATCCGTGAACATGGAAGGAAGGACAAATAACAGCATAGTTATATAATAAATCCTCAAGTAACATTACTATTTCATACTTATCTAAAATTATACACAATAAATATAACTACACATTGTATATGAACACATATGTCTGAAAACAAATTGTGCCACATAACCTGACAATGTGCTCACATGAATCATAGACTATCTAACAAATTCCTAGTACTAGGCATAATAACTCTACTCTGGAATGGTCAAGGTAGTCAACATAGGTAGGACTCCTATAATACAGACTATTGCTTTTGCCCTTAGCTGTATCTCAGAGGATGAAGGAAAGTGTCCACTGCTAAAGACACTGTATACTTAGGACGTGTGATCTGATGCATCTAATATGAAAGACTCCTTTGTGTAGTCTAGTTCCCATCCTACTAAAAAGTACTACATAAATTGTCAGGAGAGGAAAAGAACTAAGAGTCTTAACTAGTAATAACATCTATAAACCACAACAATGGCCAGTTCTCACAAGATAGCAATAAAGAGGTAGTAAGTGTCATTCACATGTTGGTGGTAATCACCTGCTGTTAATGGAAATTAAGGTCCACTCAACAGGAGGGGAGTCATACCTGCTCTTAAAAAGTTAGCCAACTTCTTAGGGATAGTGATGTCATGGAAGAGAGAAGAAAATGTCATACTTCCACCTTGCTAGCCCAGCATAATTCCAGCTGCATTCTAAAGCTTATCCTATCAGATAAAATTTGGCTAACACCCCTAATCAATTAAGTTTTTCTTTGCCACACAATAAATAATAATTATAACTATAATAATTATTATTTTATATTTAATGATTTATATATGATTTATATTTTATATAGTATAGAATTATTATTTTAACAATAATATAGCAACATATTATATTATATATAGTATATCTTCATATAAAGGATAAAATTATTATTATAAAATCATATAGCAACAAATATAATAGTAAATAGTAATAATAATAATAATAATTAGAAATAAAATACCAAGAACAAAATAAATGAAAAGATATCAACAAAATAAGACAAACTATGATTTAATCTCTTTTTTCTCAAAAACTATGCTAGTACAAGAATTTCTTGCAGTTGTTTCAAAGGAAAATTGTAGCAATATAGGTTGCAACTAATATTTGTCTCTCTGAATCATGTAGAACTCAATTCAGGTATTTTAGTGCCATATAAAACTAGGGCCAATGGCTGATTCTTCTTTTTTAAGTTTTCTACTGAGATTGTTAGTTTTTAATGAAGCAGTCAAATTTTGAGTGTATTATCACTTTCATAGCATTTCACCTTCTTGCTGGTAAGGAAGAAGTGCTGGTTTCCAAACACATTCATTCACATTTTGTTTCATTTTTTCACACTGAAATATGTGAATGACAACATTTTTGGAAACATTAGCATCTTCTTCACCTTCAGAAGAAGTATGGAAAGAAAATCTTTAACATGTCTATATAAATTAATGGTGTAAAGCCATGCACCTTAGAGATCCTATATTACCATAATTACATTTCTACATAACCTTTAAGAAATGATTCTCATAAAGAAGGTTTAGCACAAATTGCTATAAATCTGTGTTCAGGTTACTTTGTACTTTATCTTACTAAGTTTCCTAAAGTTCATGTCCCTCCTTGTGACTGCTCAGCATAAATACCTACCCATAGTTTAAAGTGTCAATCTGCAGCTTACTGATATCTGTTTCACATGTGACTTTAAGAAATCAAAACAAGAGCATTTCTTTAATACCTCTGTGATGACATAATGAGTGTGAATCTGTCTGGAAGAAGGCTGAGTCCCTGTCCCTTTGTATATAAGGAGTAAGATTTTATTCTATCTTATCCTGAATATGCATATTCTACATTTATTATACTAGAGCTTAGAAATTTCTGTGCTTGCAGTTTTCCATTCTAAAACTAAGTCTATTTTATAAATTCAGTAAGATATCAACTAAAGAAAACAGAATTTTCAATATGATTGCACTGTATAGCTAATTCAGTGCACAAGTCTTTGGAATGGGTGATATGGCTTTCTTGTAGTGTGTGCTAGGGACTTAAAGTTGCACAGGAGTCCTTTTTCAGTTTTCAATGTGCATACCAAGAGACTTCAGGATAGACAGTGGCTATTAATTTTTTTAAAGTGTGCTAAATACATTACCAGTGTTTTTTTTTAAAACACATGCAAATATTTATCATTTTATTTTATATAAACATTAAGCACTTTTTTAGTTGTTATTATTGTTTGAAGAAAATGTTCCTTCTTTAAATTCTAAAAAAAAAAGTTGCTATTTAAAGCCACAATCATTCTTTAGATGAAATTCTGTATTTGCTTAGCAGAGTGAATTAAATGTTCATGCAAAACTAGTCATAGTAGTATATATCAATGATCCTATACCCTCAGAGAGTGAAGGCAGAAAAATCACAATGTGAAGGCAATTCTGAGTTGTGGAATGAAACCTTATATTTAAAATATCAACAAGGAGTCCTGTGCCCTGCAGGATAGTCAGCAGGCACCATCCTCGCTCCCAGTCAAACAGTACAAGCAGCCCCAGGTAACGAGATATCTCGCATCTAAGATCTCTGGAGATGCAGACTGCCTAGCTGTGGGCTGCCACCTGCACCCAAGACCTGGGCAGATCGGCAGTTCATCTGTGTGCCAGCCAGGCAAGGGTCCTATGCCCTGCGGGGTGCCTGTGGGATCCCCACCACCATCTTCACTACTTGACAGAGCAGACGGGCAGCACCAGGTTCAGTTCACGGTGACAACTAAAGCATAACATTGCTTGGGGCAGGACACACCAGGGCTCCAACAGCACCCAAGAGGAGGGCAGCACATCAGCAATCTGTGCCAGGGGAAACCCAGTCATCCAGTGGTGCAGAAATAGCCTTATAGGCTCACAGGAGGTTCAAGCACCAGCCACTGACAACAGGACCAACTAACACCAGAGATAACCAGATGACAAAAGGCAAACATAGGAACATTAACAATAGAAATCAAGGCAATATGGCAGCATCTAAACTGAATTCTCTAACAACAGCAAGTCCAGGATACCCCAATAGTCATGATGTTGTTAGAAGAACACAAGAAGGACATAAATAAATCTCTTAAAGAAATACAGGAGAAAATGGATGAAAAGTTAGAAGCTCTTACAAGGGAAACACAAAATTCATTTAAAGAAATTCAGGAGAATATGAGTCAAAAGATAGAACCCAATAAGGAAGAAATGCAAAAATCACTTAAAGAAACACATGAGAACTTGGTTCAACGGCAGAAGTCATGAAAGAGGAAACACAAAAATCTCTTAAATAAATTACAGGAAAACAAGCAAGTGAAGGAACTGAGCAAAACCATCCAGGATCTAAAAACAGAAGTAGAAAGAACTAAGAAATCGCAAAGGGAGACAACTATGGAGGTAGAAAACCTTGGGAAGACATCAGGGGCCATAGATGCAAATATCAACAACAGAATACATGAGATAGAAGAAAGAATCTCAGATGCCGAAGGTACCATAGAAACCCTGTACTCAACAGTCAAAGAAAATGCAAAATGTAAAAAGCTTATAACCCCAAACATCTAGGGAATCCAGGACACAATAAGAAGACCAAACCTAAGGATTATAGGCATAGATGAGGGTGAAGATTTACATTTTAAAGGGCCAGCTAATATCTTCAACAAAAATTATGGAAGAAAACTCCTCTAACCTAAAGAGAGAGCTGTCCATGAATATACAAGAAGCCTAAAGAACTCCAAACAGACTGGACCAGAACAGAAATACCTCCTTTCACATAATAATCAAAACACCCAATGTACTAAACAAAGAAAGAATATTAAAGGCAGTAAGAGAAAAAGGACAAGTAACAAATGAAGGAAGATGCATCAGAATTACTCTAGACTTCTCACCAAAGACGATGAAAGCTAGAACGTCATGGGCAGATCTCAAGCAGACTCTAAGAGAACACAAATGCCAGCCAAAACTACTATACCCAGCAAAATTCTCAATCACCATAGATGGAGAAATAAAGATATTCCATAAGAAAACCAAATTTATACAATATCTTTCCACAAACCCAGCCCTACAAAGGATAATAGGAGGAAAACACCAATACAAGGAGGGAAACTTCACCCTGGAAAAAGCAAGATAGTAAGCTTCTTTCATCAAACCCAAAAGAAGAGAACCAATCAAATATAAAAAATAACATCACAAATGACAGGAAGTAATAATCACTATTCCTTAATATCTTTTAACATCAATGGACTCAATTCCCCAATAAAAAGACATAGACTAACAGACTGGATAAGGAAACAGGACCCTACATTTTGCTGCATACAGGAAACACACCTCAGTGTCAAAGACTAATACTACCTTAGAGTAAAAGGCTGGAAGACAATTTTACAAACAAATGGTCTCAGGAAACAAGCCAGAGTAGCCATTCTAATATCAGATAAAATTGACTTTCAACCTAAAGTCATCAAAAGAGATACAGAAGGAAACTTCTTGCTGGTCAAAGGAAAAATCCACCAAGAACTTTCAATTCTGAACATCTATGCGCCAAATGCAATGGCACCCTCATTCATAAAAGAAACTTTACTAAAGCTCAAAGCACACATTGTACCTAACACAATAATTGTGGGTGACTTCAACCCTCCATTCTCCTCAATGGACCAATCAGTAAAACAGAAACTAAACAGGGACACAATAAAACTAATTGAAGCTTTGGACCAATTGGACTTGACTGATATTTATAGAACATTTCACCATAAAACAAAGAATATACCTTTTTCTAGGCACCTCATGGTACCTTCTCCAAAATCGACCATATAATTCGTCACAAGACAGACCTCAACAAATAAAAAAGATGAAACTAATCCCATGCCTCCCATCAGATTACTATGGAGTAATAGTGGTCTTCAATAGCAACAAAAGCAAAAGAAAGCCCACATACACATGGAAACTGAACAATACTCTACTCAATGATACCTAGGTCAAGGAAGAAATAAAAAAATCAGACTTTTTAGAATTTAATGAAAACGAATATACAACATACCCAAATCTGTGGGACACAATGAAAGCAGTGCTAAGAGGAAAACTCATAGCCATGATTGCTTCCAAAATGAAAATGGAGAGAGCACACACAAGCTGCTTAACAACGCACCTGAAAGCCCTTGAACAAAAAGAAGCTAATTCACCCCAGAGGAATAGAAGACAGGAAATCATCAAACTCAGGGCTGAAATTAATCATGTAGAAATAAAGAGAACCATACAAAGTATCAACAAAACCAGGAGCTAGTTCTTTGAGAAAATCAGACAAGATAGATAAAACCTTAGCCAGACTAACCAAAGGGCAGAGAGATGTATCCAGATTAACAAAATTAGAAATGAAAAGGGAGATATAACAACAGAAACAGGAAATTTTAAAAACATCAGATCTTACTACAAAAGCCTATACTCAACACAACTGGAGAATCTGGAGGAAATGGACAATTTCCTAGACAGATACACATGGAATGCAATCACTGATAAGTGGATATTAATTAGCGCAGAAGATCTGAATACTCAAGACACAATTAGCATATCAAATGATTCCCTTGAAGAAGGAAGGAGAGGGCCCTGATACTGGGAAGGCTTGATTTAGAATTTTAGGGGAGTACCAAAACAGAGAAAAGGGTGGGGGATTATTGGAGAATGAGTGGAAAGAAGAATGTTTATGGGATATATGGGGGGGACTGGGAAAGGGTAAAGTATTTGGAATATAATAAAAGAGTATAGAAATAATAAAAATATCAACAAGATGGGAAGTTAGTATCTATATGTAAGTACTAAGTTCATTATACCTTTTCCAGTGCTAAAAATATCAGCTGATACATGCTTAAAGAGCTTAGAGACCAGGAAGAATCCATCTGGAGAATTTCACAAACATAGCAAAGGGGTAAACCACATTAGCCTTGTATCAAGTAGTCTAACTCATAATTCTAGCTACACTCTTGCGAAGATCTGTGAAAATGGATAAAAGATCCAAGTTTCTAAACATTAATATCAAAAAGCAGATAGAAACAGGCCTATTAGAGACCTTGAAGTGGTATTGAGATTTTTTTTAAATATTTTTTTATTCGATATATATTTTATTTACATTTCAAATGATTTCTCCTTTTATGGCCCCACACTCCCCAAAAGCCCCATAAGCCCTCTTCCTTCTCCCTGTTCTCGCATCCACCCCTTCCCACTCCCCTGTTCTGGGTTTGCCTGATACTGCTAAACTGAGTCTTTCCAGAACCAGGCCACTCCTCCATTCTTCTTGTACATCATTTGATGTATGGATTACGTTTTGGGTATTCCAATTTTCTAGGCTAATATCCACTTATTAGTGAGTGCATACCATGATTAATCTTTTGAGACTGGGTTACCTCACTTAGTATGATGTTCTCCAGCTCCATTCATTTGTCTAAGATTTTCATGAATTTATTGTTTCTAAAGGCTGAATAGTACTCCACTGTGTATATATACCATAATTTTTGTATCCATTCTTCCGTTGAGGGATACCTGGGTTCTTTCCAGCTTCTGGCTATTATAAATAGGGCTGCTATGAACATAGTGGAGCACATATCCTTATTACCTGCTGGGGAATCCTCTGGGTATATGCCCAGGTGTGGTATAGCAGGATCCTCCGGAAGTGACATGCCCAGTTTTCGGAGGAACCACCAGACTGATTTCCAGAGTGGTTGTACCAATTTGCAACCACACCAGCAGTGGAGGAGTATTCCTCTTGCTCCACATCCTCGCCAACACCTGCTGTCTCCTGAGTTTTTAATCTTAGCCATTCTGACTGGTGTAAGGTGAAATCTCAGGGTTGTTTTGATTTGCATTTTCCTAATGAATAATGGAGTTGAGCATTTTTTTAAGATGATTCTCAACCATCCCAAGTTCGTCAGATGAAAATTCTTTGTTTAGCTCTGTACCCCATTTTTTTAGGTTCTTATTTTTAATTCTTTTATTCGATATATTTTTTATTTACATTTCAAATGATTTCCCCTTTCCTGGCCCCCTACTCCCTGAAAGTCACATAAGCCCCCTTCCCTCCCCCTGTTCTCCCACCCACCCTTTCCCCCTTCCCTGTTCTGGTTTTGCCTTATACTGCTACACTGAAACTTTTCAGAACCAGGGGCCACTCCTCCGATCTTCTTGTACCTCATTTGATGTGTAGATTATGTTTTGTGTACCCCATTTTTAAATAGGATTATTTGGATTTCTGGGGTCTGACTTCTTGAGTTCTTTGTATATATTGGATGTTAGCCCTCTATCTGATGGAGGATTGGTGAAGATCTTTTCCCAATTTGTTGGTTGCCTATTTGTCCTTTTGATGGTGTCCTTTGCCTTACAGAAACATTGTAATTTTATGAGGTCCCATTTGTCTATTCTTGATCTTAGAGCATACTCTATTGGTGTTCTGTTCAGGAACTTTCCCCCGGTACTGATGTCCTCAAGGGTCTTCCCCAATTTCTTTATTATTAGCTTCAGAGTGTCTGGCTTTAAGTTGAGGTTGTTGATCCATTTGGAGTTGAGCTTAGTACAAGGAGATAAGGATGGATCAATTCACATTCTTCTGAATGCTGACCTTCAGTTGAACCAGCACCATTTGTTGAAAAGGCTATCTTTTTTCCACTGGATGTTTTCAGCTCCCTTGTCGGGGATCAAGTGGCCATAGGAGTGTGGGTTCATTTCTGAATCTTCAGTCCTGTTCCATTGATCTGCCTGCCTGTCACTGTACCAATACCATGCAGTTTTTAACCCTATTGCTCTATAGTATTGTTTGAGGTCTGGGATAGTGATTCCCCCAGAATTTCTTTTGTTATTGAGAATAGTTTTAGCTATCCTGGGTTTTTTGTTATTCCACATGAATTTGAGAATTGCTCTTTCTAACTCTATGAAGAACTGAGTTGGGATTTTGATGGGTATTGTGTTGAATCTGTTTATTGCTTTTGGCAAAATTGCCATTTTAACTATATTAATCCTGCTAATCCATGAGCATGGGAGATTTTTCCATTTTCTTAGGTCTTCTTCCATTTCCTTCTTCAGAGTCTTGGAGTTCTTGTCATACAGATCTTTCACTTGTTTGATCAGAGTCACACCAAGGTACTTTATACTGTTTGTGGCTATGATCTTACAGTTTCAGAAAGTATTTTTTAAAAAACACTAAAACTTAAACAAAACACATAAACACCTGCTTTGAAGAGGTAAATCAAAGATCACAGCTCAGGGATACTATGTTTGATCACTCATCCATGTGCAAGTCCCTAGAGTGACTAGTGAATTCTTTTCATAGATGGATGATAATAGCTGGAATCTGCAGTGTTCTTCAGATTTTCAAATTTCTGCATGTTGTATGTTAACATCTCTTTTCAATATCATCCTAAGTGAGGTAACCCAATCACAAAAGAATACACATGGAATGCAATCTCTGATAAGTGGATATTTTTTTAAGATTTTTTTTTTGTCTTTTTTTATTCGATATATTTTTTATTTACATTTCAAATGATTTCCCCTTTTCTAGCCCCCCACTCCCCGAAAGTCCCATAAGCCCCCTTTTCTCCCCCTGTCCTCCCACCCACCCCTTCCCACTTCCCTGTTCTGGTTTTGCCCTATACTTCTTCACTGAGTCTTTCTAGAACAAGGGGCCACCCCTCCTTTCTTCTTGTACCTCATTTGATGTATGGATTATGTTTGGGGTATTCCAGTTTTCTAGGTTAATGATAAGTGGATATTAATTAGCGCAGAAGCTCTGAATACCCAAGGCACAAATTGTATAACAAATGACTCCCATGAAGAAGTATGGAGAGGGTCCTGATCCTGGAAAGGATTGATCTAGCATGGGAAGGGAATATAAGGACAGAGAAAAAGGAGGGAGGTGATTGGAGAAGGTATGAAGAGAAGAAGGTCTATGGGACCTATGGGGAGGGGGGATCCGGGAAAGGGGAAATCATTTGAAATGTAAACAAAGAATATAGAAAATAAAAATATTAAAAAATAAAAAAAATAAATAAAAAAAATCTCTTTTCAACTTAAATCAGTTCTGTTTAATAAAGAGAGCATCAAAATCACAAAACCTTTCATTTGAAGAAATAGTATCAACTTAGAAATTCAACTTAACATTGCTCCATCTCTTAATATTCACATATTCACCAGGAACAAACACATACTTCTAAATTCTCACTATTAGACTGTTTACTCACAAGGATTTATTTACAAATTAAGCTGATAACCACCTGATATTGTAGAGG
This sequence comes from Apodemus sylvaticus, assembly GCF_947179515.1. NCBI lineage: Eukaryota > Metazoa > Chordata > Mammalia > Rodentia > Muridae > Apodemus > Apodemus sylvaticus. Next base: position 10,886,796 of record NC_067484.1, on the reverse strand, counting down.
TAACACATCACCCTTCAATTTTAGAGACAACACATTGATCATGCTTTTACCATGCAGCATAGCAGGGTGATTTCTATGCTATCAGGAATGCAGTGAACAGCAGGAGAAGAAGCAGCTGATGGATTGAGCCACAGGACCTGACTGCTCCATCCTACGTGGATTTTGGAACAGACTTCTCTCTGTGCCCACTTGGATAAATGTGAATGAAAAACCATCTAATTTTTCAATTGATAAACCAAATACTCATGGAAGGATATCCCAAGGGCAAGTGCTGCCTTGTAACACATATGGTCTAGCATCTGTTTACCTCATCTTCCCACCTCCGGGTGAATGTTGGATGCATTTCTGAGGGCAAATGAGTGTGTTATCCTCAGGAGGCAAGACAAGTAACAGAGGACAGATAATATCTTAAAGAACATTGCTGTGTTAGCTTAATATTGCTCATGGGAAAGGTGAAATTTGTTTGCTTTTAAAAGTTAAAATCATTAGATTGAAAGTGAAGATTTCCATGCTGCTTACTAAGTTATTCTAACTAATAAATAGGAAGATGCTTTATGTCGTGATTAAAGAATGATTGAGATGCCAGATGGAAAAAAATGAGAAAATATGCATTGTGCATTTGGTGGTTCCTTTGTTTCTTTTACCAGTATAATATAACAACTTCACTTGATCTTAACCACAGCCTGGGAAGTAATTTTATAGCAACACCAATATTTGAGGTAACTCTCAGAGGTCAACTGCTTGGTTACAAGGTTTTGTTCTGCATAGCAATCTAAAGCATAAAATCTTTAAAACATGGACTCCTCATAGAGAAAATCATGAGATGCATATGGAAATATGTTAGTGTAATCCCAGAATAAAGGTGTCGGCAAGGAAGATGGGCAGAGGGATGCTCTGGGGGATACGTGGAGCAGTTGTGAATATGCATCCAGCAGATGCTATAGAGTTTTAGCTGCCAGATGCCTCCAGATCTCTCCAACCACTTGCCAGGCATCCAGCCACTATTTTTATTGCTACTTCTGGCATAATGCTCATGTCTACTGTAGACCCTCTTTCCTCACTGATTTATGTGACTCTTTCTAACTTTCTCACACATATTTATGTTTCTAAAAAATACATCCCGTGTGCTTTGGAAATTCTTGGTTCTCTTTGCCATCTTCTAGTTTTACCCTTTTCTTTAATCTTCAGTCTTTTCACATGTAATTGTCTTGGTATGCTAAGGGTGCTCCATGTGTAATATGGTTAAAATTGTGTGCCTCATTCCTTCTCTCCCAACCCAATCTTGCCCTTTATTTGTTGTTTTTCTTCAGATAAATGAGAGTCTGATCAAGCATGCTGACAACCATAAGCTGCACATCATCTTGGACTCCTCCTTTCTTGCCACCTCAGAATCTCTTACCACAAATTTCTACTTTTATGTGTTTCCAAGTTCAGTTTTTTCTTGTCAAACTTAATCCTATTGACTAAACTCATATCTTCTTCTATTGGGGGTTTTCTAATCTTTTTTTTTTCTCTTTTTACTTAGGACTGCTATTGCTGTGAAGAGATAACATGATCACAGAAACTATTATAATTTTATTTATTAAACTGTGGCTAATTCAGAGGTTTAGTCTATTATTATTATTATTATGCTGGAAAGAAGAGCACAATGCTGGGGAAGGAGATGAGAGTTCTATATCTGGATCAGCAGAGAGAGAGAGAGAGAGAGAGAGAGAGAGAGAGAGAGAGAGAGAGAGAGAGCTATTGGGATGGCTTGAACATTTGAAACCTCAAAATCCAACCTACAGTGATACACTTCCTCCACCAAGGCCACACCTATTCCAACAAGGCCATATATCCTAATCCTTTCAAATAATACCCCTCCCTATTGCCTTTGCGGAAAGCTTTCATTCAAACCACCACACCATTTGTCAGTCCTGCCTGTAATACTATGAACATACTTTACATGTTCACTAAGATATCAGGAATTTGTTAGGGAAATTTGCATTGGCTTTTCCCTGAAATCTTTATTCATCACATCTCATTACTCTTAATCTAAGTCTCTTATCATCTCCTCCTCTTAAAATAGTACATATTCAACGTGAGTAGAAGAAATGGAATGGGAAACATGTTTCTGCCCTGGATGAGAGAATCCGAGCAGTTCTTTATTGGAGTGCACTGAATCAATGTTGGCTATAGCATATAATAAACATGTACACTAACCACAGTGATCTTAAAATTTTTAATTCTCCTAGTTTGAGGCAGACATCTATACCTGCAATATAGATAAACCAATTTCTTGCCACTGTAGCTTCATTAGGACTACTCGGAAAAAATGGAGGCTTATATCCCTGACAGGTAGGTCTCAGAGTAAGTAAAAGAGAGCAAGATTTATGTCCCCATGTTTTTTGAATCTTAATCTCAGGAAATGACATCACATCACATACCTCACATCCTCTTAGATGGATATCACTAGGTCCACATATGGAAAAGAGGAAGACTAAAACATCTGCTGGTGTCAGAGGGCACATCACTGGGGTCTCTCTAAGGCAACCTACCATATTCAGAGATGTCGAGACTCTTGTACCTTCTACATTTCCTTGTTTCTCAGTGTACATATTAAACTATACTTTCTTATCTTTATTGCATCTGACTTTGAAATACCGTTTCTTATTTTGAAGCACTTTTCTGTCCATGACCAAACTGAATAGTTTTTATCTATAGTCCAAATTCATAAAGAGCATAGGCAACTTCACAAGAATTTCCATAGACTTATTTTTATTCCTCTGCACCCTTGTGCTTACCATTGTCATAGATGCACTAGATGATGCTGAATTTATTAGTGTCCATATTTTCTGTTAAATTGGAGTCATTTATTTTTTTTTATTTTGTTTTTGTGCTTTAACTGAAGGCAAGACTTAGTGTGCTCTTGTCAAGCATTTTACCACTGAGGTATGTTCTTACTGTGTGAATTTCCCAGAAAAATTTAAGTTCTTTGAAGGCATGGACTCTATTATATTAATTGTTCACTGAATAAATATGGTTATTTTTAACTGCCTAAACTAATAATAATATTGGCTTTGTGGTTAATTACCTTCAATTTATGATGTATCACTGAGGCTGTGTTCTTACTTGTATGACCCTAGTATTCACCTAGCATGATGTAAGTTATAGGACTATGATATTAGATAAATTATAGTTCCCTTGAAGAAGCTTACAATTTAAGTGTGGTGGCTTATTCTCTAAAGAAAATAGGTTGACTGTACATATCAGCTTTGCCTTCCTCAGATGTGCTTAGGTGAAAAGTCTCTCATTTTTCTCTGTTTTGTAATAATGCCCATAATTACTTCAGACTGTTGTATTTAGTTTCTTTGTAATTCAATATTTCCCTGTCAGGATCATTGTGCCAAGCCATGTCATTTTTATTCATTTTTAGAATACAAAGTTCTGGGGTTTGTTATATCATTTTACACACATATCATTACACTTTGTTCTTACTTTTTCCTCTTCTCCTGAGGCCCTTCCTCATCTTTCATCATTGCCTCCTTCTTGATCTGCTTTGTACCCCTACCAAACTGTCTTCCTGATGCCTTCATGTACAGGTGTGCAACCACTCTCTTCTCATACCATATCTAAAGATCTCTGGCAATCTTCCTGCAGAGGGAGAAGCATGAGAGAAAGAGGGGGGTAGGGTCTTTTAAATCTAGAATGTTTTTATATGAGAGAAAAAGAAAACATCCAATAGTTGTCTCCAAGTTGCTTTATTTTTTTTTATTAATTAGGTATTTTTTTATTTACATTTTAAACATTATCCCCTTTTTTGGTTTCCCCTCTGAAAACCCCCATCCCATCCTCCCTTCCCTGCTCACCAACCCATACATTCCTGCTTCCCTGTTCTGTTATTTCCCTATACCTGGGCATTGAGCCTCCTCAGGACCAAGGGCCTCTCCTCCCTTTGATGTTCAACAAGGCCATCCTCTGCTGCATATGCAGCTGGAGCCATGGGTACTCTTTGGTTTGTGGTTTAGTCCTTCGAAGATCTGGGGGTACTGGTTGGTTCATATTCTTGAGCTAGAGAAAGGATCAAAGGAGCTGAAGGCGCTTGCAGTCCCATAGGAAGAACAATATGAATCCAAGTCATTTTCTTCCTTCCTTCCTTTCTTTCTTTTCTTTCTTTCTTTCTTTCTTTCTTTCTTTCTTTCTTTCTTTCTTTCTTTCTTTCTTTCTTTCTTTTTCTTTTTTTTTTGTATAATGATTCCAGTTGCAACCATTTTCCCCACAAATGTAATTATTCTATGCTTTTATAGATTTGCTTTTATTTGATATATCTAATAATTATTTAAATTGAAGTTGATAAAAATTACTGAGGATAACTATTTAAATAATGTCACTTCAGACTTGGATGTCTGCTAATGATGGAATCAGAGAGTTTTATATCCCAGCACAGACATTTAGAGAGGTGCCCAAAGTTACATCCATCGTGTTTAAATTATATTTCAACACATTTTTCAATAAAGAAAATTCCATAGTATCAATCAACACATGCATCTCATTCCGTTTTAGGACATTTTATATCTCAGACTATTATCTTCATTTTAAGTTACTTTTTTACTCCACTATATTTTTCTCATTTTGGTCCAAAGGCATTACAGAAGAAAAGGAAACCAAATGTTATAAGAATTTGCTGTGATCATGTAGGGCAGTACAACTGTTTTCTAAAATTAGAAATGCCTAAGCAAGGTGTTTAGATTTTCAAAGTTAAAAAGCTAAACACAAAAATCAGATGCCAGCAGGTACTTAAAAGTTGAATAAAGAGGTTAAATGTCATTAGCAACAACAGAGTTTTTCAAAAAGCTGCAGTTTGTAAGTCAATTTATGCAAATGTTCAGAATAGTGACATTTTACATTGATGATTACAGAGATTTCCTGCATCCCAAGGTATAGGATGTCAATGCTAAATTAATTTTTCCTCTCTATGCTTTATGCAAGTAAATTCAAAACTCTTGTCAAAGGGCTGATTCTGATATAGCAAATATGCCAAATTTAATTTAAAAGTGAGTTGGAGACACACTTCCGAGGCCAGCAGAGGTGTTTTTCAACCACCAATGAATGAGATAATTAGGAGAAGAGAAGAAGGAAAGAATTCTGAATGGTAGGAAAGTGGGAAGGAAAGAACCTTCCCCCGAGAGCACTGGCCCTGAAAACAACTGTCCCTAAAGGAAGGCAAGCAGAACTGGGCTTGATGACTTCGTGAAGAGTTCTAGGAAGGAAAAGGCTCTGACAATGTGAAGACTATGAGGTAAAAGGAAAATGTCTAGGAGAAGATAGAAAAAATGTTACTTACAGAGTGAACAGTGTCCTCTATTTCCCTCCATTGCTGTGACAAAGTGCTCTGCACAAATGACAGCTTGGAAGGGAAAGAGTTAATTGGCTTCCACAGTTAATCATAGAGAAAAGTCAGGATAGGAACTCAGAAACCTGAAGAAGAAAAATCATGACAAAATGATAGTTGTTAAGTTACTCACAGGTTCATGCTCATTCATAGATTTTTTTTTTTTATAACCCAGGGCATCTTACCCATGGAACTGGCCACCCAGAGTGTTCCAAGCGTCCTACATCAGTGAACAGTCATAACAATGCTCCCACAGACATGCCCACATGGCAATCTGATCTGGAAAATGCCTCTATAAAGATTTCCTTCCCAATGCTGGATGGGGGGGTGGAGGTGGGAGTGGGGGGGGCAGAGGAGAAACTGATCTGGTTTTGCTGAGGGAAAAGGACTGAAACCCTGAGGGCCAGCAGAAAGAATGGAAACAGGCAACCTCGGGAGAAAGAAGGTTAGTGGGATTCCAGAATGCACCAGAAACCTGGGAAGTAAGAGACTCTCAGAACTCAAAGGGAGGGACATTAGATAAAATGCCCAACAGTAGGGGGAGGGAACTTATAGAGCCCACCCCCAGCAGGAAGACAGGGCATCAAATGAGGGAAAGGGGGGGCCATCCCATAGTCACAACTCTGACCCATAATTGTTCCTGTCTGAAAGAATTACAGGGATGGAGAGGAGCCTGAGGAAAAGAAGGTCCAAAGACAGGCCCAAAGTGGGATCCAGCTTAAGGGGAAGCCCCAAGGCCTGACACTATTACTGAGGATATGGAGGGCCCACAAAAAGGGAGCTAGCATGACACTCCATAAGACACAACAAGTAGCTGAAAGTGTCAGATGCAAATATTTGCACACAACTAATAGAGAAGCAGTTGACCTCTGTTGTTGAATTAGGGAAGGCTGAAAGAAGCTGAGGAGAAGGGCATTCCTGCAGGAGAACCAGCAATCTCAATTAATTTGGATCCCATGAGATCACTCAAACACTGGACCACCAAACAGGCAGCATACAGCAGCTGATATGAGGCCCTCAACACACATACAGTAGAGGACTGCCAGTCTGTATTCATTCAGAGATGATGCACCTAACTGTCAAGAGACAGATGGCCCCAGGGAGTTTAGAGGTCAGGTGAGGTGGGGGATGGGGCCAGTCACATGGAGACAGGGGTTGGGGAGGAGGTATGGGATATGGAACAGTCTGAAGGTGGATGGGGGATGGGGGAAATAATATATGAAGTGTAAAAAATTAATTATTTTTTAAATTAATTAAAACATGGATTAAGAAAAAAATATTTCCTTCCCAGGTGACTGTAGGCTATGACAAGTTGATTGTTAAGTCTAACCAGAAGAAGGTTTTTGAAGTAAATGGCTGGAGGGGGGATCCGGGAAAGGGGAAATCACTTGGAATGTAAACAAAGAATATAGAAAATAAAAATATTTTTTTAAAAAAAAAGACTGTTCTGAAATAAGATTTTGTGAGATTCCTGGAAGGCAGATTCTCCAAAGATTTCTTACTGTAATTCTGACAATATAGTACTTCACATTAACTTCAAAAATATTATGGCATAATTCTAACCAAACAAGTTAAAGACTTGTATACTAAAATCTTAAAACAGTAATCAAAGAATTTAGAAAGGCATTACAAGATGGAAATCTTTTATGCTCATGGATTGGTAGGATTAATAGTGTAAAAGTGTTCATATGGCCAACAGCAATCTACCAGTGCAATTCCCATCCAACTTCAGTGTAATTCTTCACAGAACCTCCAATGACAACTTTCAGATTCACCTTCCCAGGAAAGCAAGAAAACAACTTTGAATATAAAAGAACTTCTAGATGTATGACTATCCACAATTTCAAGTGGTATTGTAGAGTTATAGCAATAAAAGTCATGTTATTAATATTAACATAGTTATTTTCAATAAATAGAATGAAATAGAAGAAAAAATAATTCCACATACCTATGAACACTGGACTTTTGATGAGGAAGCCAAAAATACACCCTAGTAAAAAAGATGAAATCATCAATAAATTGTGCTGCTAAAGTTGGACAGCTGCATCTAGAAAAATAAAAATAGATTCATAATTATCAGAATGAATAAAACTATATTCTAAATGAATGAATGACTTCAATTTAAGATCTAATACTGTGAATTTGATAGAACAAAAGGGAAGAATTTATTGACATAGAAAAGAATGGTCTGGTTTCCTTTTTTTTCTTTCTCATTTTGCTGTAGGCTTTATTTTTTTATTTTTAAATATTTTGAAAGTTATAACTCCATTCCCTTTCCTTCCTCCAGTCTCCCACATATACCTTTTTGCTCATTTTACATACATAATATGTATATATACACAAATATATATGTAAAACATGCAGTAAGATGAATATATATTATATATAAAACATGTATATATACATAGTATGTATGTATACATAAATATATATGTAAAGGCATGCAGTAAGATAACTATATATGCGTGTGTGTGCATGTGTGTGTGTGTGTGTTTGTGTGTGTGTGTGTGTGTATCAGGTATATGCTCTCTTTTATCAGTTTCAGTCTTTCAGGTTATATAGTTAAGTTTTGACCCATTTGGATTTGGTTTTGGTGCAAGGTAGTGAATATAGCTCTTATTTCATTCTTCTGCATATGTTCAAATTTTTAGAACATACTTTGCACGTTAATGTAGGAGAAAAGTACCCAGAAAACAAACTTGTGACCCGCAACAGAGACCTGTCTACAAGATATACTGGCGCAATAGTGGCATAAAAATTATGGGAATGACCAACCATGTTCTGCTTGTATTTAATGTCCAATTCATGAGATAGAACCCATATATAAGATTGCTAAAGTAGCCAAAGCCTGAGACTAGGTCATTAACTATGGGAACCCCTACTATTATTGTTCTCCTAAATAAAATAGCAAGTCAATGACATCTAGTGACATATTGCTATACTCATAGATCAGACTCCGTCCTCTTCAGAATAGCTACTTCTTGCATTGTACTGAAATTAAAGAGATCAATAACAGAACAGTATGTATATAGTGAGAGATGAGGCAGTACTCTGTTCTAAATGGGATTCCCCATCAAACCACTACCACGAAAGCTCAAGGATCTGTGCAGAAAAGGAGATGGAAAGGATGGTAAGAACTACAGGTGGAGGATGACCCCAGGGAAAGTCTCTTCCAGACATGACAGTACTAATACATCTGTGAACTCACAGAGATTGACAGTGTGCATAAGAGCTGAATAGGTTCAAGCCAATCAAAATCCCAAGATGGAGAAGAGGGAGTGGATAGGAATCCCAACCCTGGCCAACAAACTAATTGAAAAATATATTCCGTGTGGAAAGGAGAGAACCCATTTTCTCCAAAGTATTGTCACTGTGTAGACTGGTTGGTCTATTCTTGGACAGGTCCCATGTCCAGGAGTATTTGATCAATGCAAAATAGACCACCCTTTTGGTGTGCTCTTTATTTGTCTAGGCTTTTTCTCATTTTTTTTAAATTTTGGTTTGTCTGTTTTCATTTTTGGTATTTGATTTTTCCTAATTTTGAGAGCAGGGTGACATAAAGATTGTTGGTAGGAATGTGAAGGTTATCTGGAAGGAATTGGAAGAGGAGACAGAATATGATAAAAATACACTATGTAAAACAAATTTAAGTATAAATTTAAAAGTAAAATAAAACTTAAAAAAATTTAGTCAACTGTCCTCTCTAAAAGAAAAAAGCATATAGCTTAAAATGTATTATCGAGCAAAGAGCTGACATGAAATGTTTAAATAGATAACAGATATAAGAAAGAAAGTGAAATATATATTTGGAAGCTGAATATTGATTATATCTAGTAGGTAAAAAATTTTTAAGATGATGTGTGATCATTCATATGAATACATATACATACATGTTGAAATATTCAAATATTCTGAACTAATCCAATTGATGACTTATCTGTTTTTTAATTCATTTACTACCTTGCAATGAATTTTCATATAGCTTTACATTTTTTATTACTTGATTCCATAAAAGCTTTATTCTTATTTTATATTTTTATTGACTTTATAGAAGCAAACAGACTGTTTCTTCCAATTAAATATACATAATATAAGATTACTTAGCAGCAGTCTGCATTTTATTTGATATGACAGATACATTTTTTCAAATTTTTTCAACTGCTTGGGCTTAAGATTTGAAACATTTGGATAAACACTGTTCCTGTAAGCCTGACACATACTAAAAGCATTCATAGTTACCACTGACAGAATTGAATGAAAGAAAGCAAAATTAAATTCTGCCTATTAATCACTCTGGTGTCAGCAAGAACAGTAGATTTACCTTAGTACAGAGTATGTGATGATTGCTCAGGTATTAAAATTCTCACTAGAACATATGTTCAATGGTGTTTACTTCCCATGATTCATGTCTAGAAGAGCTTGCTTTTATAACATTTATAATTTATGTAAGGAGAAAGTTAGATGATTATTAAGGAATTCAACATTAAATGATAAGAACAGTGGCTCATAATTGTAATATTTTCATTTTAGATACCAAAGAGGGAGGTTTGCTTTGACACCAAGGCCAGCTAGGTTTACACAGTGAGTGGTATGCAAGTCTGGACTACAGACTGAGATACGTTTAAAATGAATAAAAGAGGACAATAGAACCAGAAAAATGAATATTTTTATAATATAACTCATTTGAAAACTGTCTTTGACACAGTGGAATATCAGACTGTTAGACTATAATCTGTCAGCCATAGTCTCTTCCATGAGAATCCTGCTCCCAACAAAAAATGATTTGTGCTCCTATTAACATCAGCTCCCTAAACTGAGATTCCTTAAGGAGTTAATTGGTTGAGTTACCCACATAAAATCTTGTGATCCCTTTGTCTAAATCCCATTCTGCATTTCTCCAAGGGTAAAAGTTTTCATCCTTGAACCTAAGTTAAGATAATAACTACAATTATTATCATCAGCCTTGTCTCCTCCGACACTTCTTTGTCCCATTTATTCTCTAGTCAAGTAAACTTTAATTGTCCATTTCCTCTTTGTTTAGAATTTCTCTTCACCTAAATGGTCATTCTTTTTAATCTATTGGGTCATCATAGATGATTACATAATTACCTTCCTGGGCTTGTTTTGTGTCCTTTCAGCAAGCTCTTTCCTCTTATCCAGGGAATGGGAATCTAATGTGGTATGATTTTGATCACTTTTTGGAGAATAAAATATTAGTACTTATCTTGACACTATATACAGATCTCTGTGCCTCCACACTTATAAAAATATTAAAGTAGAATACAGTATTAAAAATGTAAAATGACCTCCCTATAACTCAGCTCAAAATGGTATTTCTTATGACATTATGTTTATAATAAGGATTTTCAAAACTCTTAGACTTGTAAAATTTAAGCTCTAAACATATAACCATTTATCAATGACTTATAGCTTCAGAAGAAAATACAAATGATATTTATTGTCAATGAATTGTTAAAGGGGATGTGTTGGATAGGTATTAAATGTGAATCATGTTGTCTTCATCTTACACAGCCAATGTTATTATAAGAAACAAATAAAATAAGACTAAAATAAATGGGAGATGGCAGAGAAGGTTAAGAATCAGTTTTGTAAAAAGAGTTTTTCCTTGAAATAAGATTACATCACTTTTCCCCACCTTTGCCTCCCCCTAGTTCCTCCCAGTTACCTTCTATCCAACCTCTCCCATATCCCACTACTCTCAAATTGATAGGCTTTTGGCCAGTTTCCTAGTTCTGGTAAGGTCATGGACACTAGAAAACAATAGAAATACATATAAACTCCAGATGAGCCTGTGTGTATGTGTGTAAATGTGTGTGTATATAAGATACTTGTTCAGGATTTCTTTTCACTTCTCTACATTTGAGAGAAACCTCTAAAAATGTAATCAATCATTGTTGACAACCTTTTAATATCATGGGATTACCCAAAGTCATTAAGACGGACAATGGGCCAGTCTACACTGGCAATAACTTTATCTCATTTTGTAAAGAATTTGGTATTAAACATTAAACTGGAATTCCTTATAACCCAATGGGCCAAGGAATTGTTGAGCATGCACATGGTACTCTTGAAAATTGGCTTTTTAAAACAAAGAAGGTGGAAACTATACCCTCCAAAATCACCCAAAGTATGCCTTGGTTTTGTTTTATTTATTTTGAATTTCTTGCAAACTGATGCTAAAGGTCAGTCTGCAAGAGATCGCCATTGGCATCCTGCCACTTCTAATTCTTATGCCATAGTTAAATGGCGAGACCCTTCAACTAATACAAGGAAATGGCCAGACCCTGTTTGAATATGGAGAAAATGTTCTATTTATATTTTCTCTCAAAAAGAAGACAGAGCCCGATGGCTGCCAGAAAGATTGGTATGGCATGTAAATAGAGACCCTGAATCAGCTGGTAAGTATGACTAATTTAATAGTGTTCCTAAAGCCACTTCTCCCATACTGGGAAGTTAGGCTCCTTTTCCTCTAGCCATTAATTTGCAAGCCAAGTTTTGCTCCTGAGCTACTAATTTATAGCCAAACTAAATACTATGGGCCTTCCAGAGACAGTTCAAGCAGTTTCTCCTCTTAATATCTTCTGTTGTGTTTCAAGGAGGTCTCTTTCAGACACAGCTCAGTGGCTCCTAGGACTCAAAGAAAAGTGGGCTGCTATGAAGGCCAGCCAGCTCACATTCATAGGGAGTTTATTTTACCAGTGGATCTCCTAAAAGGGAGCCACATAGAACTCAGATATATGTGTGTTTGCTAATCGAGCAAACTTGGGCACCAGCAGGAGGTGCAAGGCAAAGCACTGCAAGGAAAGGACCATGTTTTCTGGCTCTGAGTTCCCTGAAAGCATACCTGACTGCCTAGAGCTTGACCTTGACAGACTGTCCTTATAATAATAATAATAATAAGGAAGTCTATTCCCCTCCTTTGCAAAAGATGTCATGTAATATTTAAGGGGGTCACTGTCAATTCTTTTCCCTTCTGGTCAAAGCCGACCATCCTTTGATGGATTGTTATCCACTGGTTTTTCTTAAAATTAATAAAAAGGGAGGAATTGTGACCTCCCCCAGCCCATTGTTCTCAAAGAATAGCAGCCAGCAACCTGATCACCAGTCTCCTGCAGAACAAGCAGAACCAGTCTCCAGCCTTAAGGGGAGTGGCTTGGCCTGGCTTTTTATCTTGGGAGAGATGAATTAAAGGTTGAGACTTGAACCAGAAGCCATGTTTGTCTCCACGTGTTTGTGTTTTCTCTTGCCACCCTGTTCCTATTGCCATCTCTCCTTCCAGAGAACGTGCTGTTAGAATGTAGCTGCTGGACACTACACACACACACACACACACACACACACACACACACACATACACACACACACTCACTCACACTTGTGTGTGTATGTGTGTGTTATAAACCAATAGGATGGGTTGAAATCATCTTACCCACTATTCAGAAATGCTGAATTCATAAATACCAATAGTCTATAAGAGAGATTCATGGAAGAGAAAGCAATGGCTTTGCTCATTCCGGAGCTTTTTGTTTTAAATATATGTTCTAATAAGTAAATAGAAAAATTATTATACTCCTTGATATCCAATATGACCTAAGTACATACATTTTTAAATATCTTTCACTTTACTGGGACTAGAAAAATATTTCTCTATTTTCTTAGATGATTAATATCTAGTAATCATTTGTATGTGTTTCCTTGTCTATTATGATGTCAGTTAAGAAATACAATAAATGTCCAGACAGAAATTTTGCCCTACTTAAGTAATTTGTCACGGTGGCTGCAGGAGTGCTCATCTGGAAACAAACTGTAAAACATAGATTTCTGCTATTTAAAGTTTGTTAGCCTTTCCAAAATTTGTTTGCATACATTAGTTGGAATTAATATCTCCTTGGAAGAATGCTGCAAAATATAATTGTGATAATTAGAATATTGCTCTTACACAATTAACCTTTTTTTTTTTTAAAGCTTTTTAGTTTTTCTGACCTTTTCTTTGCTTCAGTGTTAGCTGTGACAGGGTAAATATGTGAGGGGTTAGAGTTGATGATGTTAAGTCCTGGCTGCAACATCACAGCATATTGTAATTAGTACCACACGTATCATCCTTCTCATTCACATGAAATTATCTCAAAATTTTATGGTAATTTTTAGCTAGGATATACTGTCAGATGTATAGAATCTGAAATATTTCTTCCTTGGTTAGCTTTATTTCTTTGAGTGTCTTACTTAGAATATAGTTAAACTTCTAAACCTGATTTAAAAAAACCTCAGAAAAGTGGGTAGATATAAAATTAATTCAAACAAATCAGTTGTCTTCCTCTACTCAAAGGATAAATGGGCTGAGAAAGAAATTAGAAAAACAGCACCCTTTACGGTAGTCACAAATAATATAAAATATCTTGGTGTGAGTCTACGCAAACAAGCAAAAGATCTGTAAGACAAGAATTTCAAGTAGCTGAAGGAAGAAATCGAGGAAGAACTCATAGATGGAAAGATCTCCATGCTCTTGGATTGGCAGGATTAATATAGTAAAAATGGCCATCTTGTTGAAAGCAATATACAGATTTGCAATACTCATCCAAATTCCAACTCAGTTTTTCAGAGTTATAAAGTGCAATCTCAAATTCATTTGGAATAACAAAAAACCCAGTAGATATTTCTGTTCTGGTCCAGTCTGTTTGGAGTTCTGTAGGCTTCTTGTATATTCATGGGCATCTCTGTCTTTAGGTTAGGGACGTTTTCTCCCATAATTTTATTGAAGATATTTGCTGGCCCTTTAAGTTGTAAATCTTCACTCTCATCTATGCCTATAATCCTTAGGTTTGGTCTTCTCATTGTGTTCTGGATTTCCTGGATGTTTTGGGTTACAGGCTTTTTGCATTTTGCATTTTCTTTAACTGTTGAGTCCATGGTTTCTATGGTATCTTCAGCATCTGAGATTCTTTCTTCTATCTCTTGTATTCTGTTGTTGATATTTGCATCTGTGGCCCCTGATTTCTTCCCAAGGTTTTTAATCTCTAAAGTTGTGTCCCTTTGAGATTTCTTAGTTGTTTCTACTTAAGCTGCTAATGTATACACTCTCCATTTTCTTTCTGGAGGCACTCAGGGCTATGAGTTCTCCTCTTAGCACTGCTTTCATTGTGTCCCAAAGATTTGGGCATGTTGTGCCTTCATTTTCATTAAATTCTAAAAAGTCTCTGATTTCTTTCTTTATTTCTTCTTTGGCCAAGGTGTCATTGAGTAGATTATTGTTCAGCCTCCATGTGTATGTGGGCCTTCTGTCATTTTTGTTGCCATTGAAGACCACTCTTACTCCATAGTGATCTCATAGGAGGCATGGGATTAGTTCGAACTTTTTATATTTGTTGAGAACTGTCTTGTCACCAATTATATGGTCGATTTTGGAGAAGGTACCATGAGGTGCTGAGAAAAAGGTATATTCTTTTGTTTTAGGGTGAAATGTTCTATAAATATCAGTCAAGTCCAATCAGTCCAAAGCTTCAATTAGTTTTATTGTGTCCCTGTTTAGTTTCTGTTTTCCTGATTGGTCCATTGAGGAGAGTGGAGTGTTGAGTCTCCAACAATTATTGTGTTGGGTGAAATTTGTGCTTTGAGCTTTAGTAAAGTTTCTTTTATGAATGAGGATGCTCTTGCATTTGGTGCATAGATGTTCAGAATTGAAAGTTCTTCTTGGTGGATTTTTCCTTTGACCAGCAAGAAGTGTCCTGTATCTCATTTGATGACTTTACGTTGAAAGTCAATTTTATCTGATATTAGAATGGCTACTCCAGCTCGTTTCCTGAGACCATTGGCTTGTAAAATTGTCTTCCAGCCTTTTACTCTAAGGTTGTTTTTGTCTTTGACAATGAGGTGTGTTTCCTGTATGCAGCAAAATGTAGGGTCCTGTTTCCTTATCCAGTCTGTTAGTCTATGTCTTTTTATTGGGGAGTTGAGTCCATTGACATTAAGAGATATTAAGGAAGAGTGATTATTACTTCCTGTCATTTTCGATGTTATTTTTATATTTGAGTGGTTATCTTCTTTTGGGTTTGATGAAATAAGGTAACTATCTTGCTTTTTCCAGGATGTCGTTTCCCTCCTCTTATTGGAGTTTTCCTCCTATTATTCTTTGTAGAGCTGGGTTTGTAGAAAGATATTGTGTAAACTTGGTTTTGTCATGGAATATCTTGGTTTCTCCATCTATTGTGATTGAGAGTTTTGCTGGGTATAGTAGTCTTGGCTGACATTTGTGTTCTCTTAGAGTCTGCATGAGATCTGCCCAGGATCTTCTAGCTTTCATGGTGTCTGGTGAGAAGTCTGGTGTGATTCTGATAGGTCTTCCTTTATATGTTGATTGCCCTTTTTCTCTTACTGCCTTTAATATTCTTTCTTTGTTTAGTGCATTTGGGGTTTTGATTATTAGGTGACAGGAAGCATTTCTGTTCAGGTCCAGTCTGTTCGGAATTCTGTAGGCTTCTTGTATATTCATGGGCATCTCTCTGTTTAAGTTGGGAAAGTTTTCTTCCCTAATTTTGTTGAAGATATTTGCTGGCCCTTTCAGCTATAAATCTTCACTCTCATCTATACCTATAGTCCTTAGGTTTGGTCTTCTCATTGTGTCCTGGATTTCCTGGAAGTTCTGGGATACAAGCTTTTTGCATTTTGCATTTTCTTTAACTGTTGAGTCCATGGTTTCTATGGTATCTTCGGAAGATTCTTTCTTCCATCTCTTGTATTCTGTTGTTGATATTTGCATCTATGGTCCCTGATTTCTTCTCAAGGTTTTCTATCTCCAAAGTTGTCTCCCTTTGTGATTTCTTAGTGTTTCTACTTCTGATTTTAGATCCTGGCTGGTTTTGCTTAGCTCCTTCACTTGCTTGTTTGTGTTTTCCTGTAATTCTTTAAGAGATTTTTGTGTTTCCTCTTTCATGACTTCTCCTGTTTGACTCACTTTCTCCTACATTTCTTTAAGTTTTGTGTGTGTGTGTGTGTGTTTCTTCGTTATTGGCTTCTATCTCTTGAGCCTTATTCTCCTGAATTTCTTTAAGTGATTTTTGTGTTTCCATTAATCGGGTTTCTAGCTTATTCATGTTCCCCTGTATTTCTTTATGAGATTCAATATGTCCTTTTTGTGTTCTTCCAGTAGCACCATGAACAGTGATTTTAAATCCAAATCTTGTTTTTTTGGTGTGTTTGCATAATCAGGATTTGCTGATGTTGGAGTGTTTGGTTCAGACACTGCTATATTGCCTAGGTTCTGTTAGTAGCATTCCTGCATTCCCTGTGCAAGTTCCCTTTGCCATCTTGTTATTTCTTGTGTTAGTAGGTCTTGTCTCTGGCTGGTATTTGTGCCTCCTGTAAGAAATATGGCTATTTCTGCAACACCGGAAGGCTGGGTTTCCCCTGTTGCAGATTGCAAATGCACTTCCCTCCTCTTGGGTGTCCTTGCAGCCCTAGTGTGCCTTGCCCCAGGTTGTCTGTGTGAACCAGGCAGTGCTCCTTCAGCGAGTGCTGATGGTCTATGCTGCTGTGGGACCTTTTCTGAGTATTGGTCACTCTGCTGGGCAGCCTATCTCCCAACCAGGTTGGTGCGCACAAGGGTAGCCTAGCTGCTGAGGCTCTGAGTGTAGGCAAAAGCCTGGCAGGCTAAAGCCCGAGCAAAGTTCCCCTTGGGCTATGAGTGTTAACTGGTTCTGTCAGGTGGCCAGGATGGCGGCCTGTGCGAGTTCCCTGAAAGTGCTGGGAGAGTCTGCTGGGCTAACAACTTCCTGGCTGGGTTGGCACACAGATGGCCCACTGAGCAGCCCAGGGCCTGGGGGCAGTCCAAGGCCTGTCTGGCTTAGACCCCTGCTATGTTCACCTCAGGCTATGACTCTTAGCTGACTTTGCCTGCTAGAACTCTCTGGTGTCCAGTAGTCAAAATGGTGGAGCACACACCAATGTCCATCGGGCTTAGACCCCCGCGATGTTGGCCTTGGGTTATATTTGCCTAACTCAGTCTGTCTGATTTCTCTGGCGCCTGAGATCCAAGATGGTGAAGAGACTCTCGTAACTGACTGGCAGGAGGCAGAGTTCTGATGTGACTTCTTGGTTCCACTGCTGATGACCCTTCTGCTGGACCAGCTGCCACCACTGCTACTGCCGCCCCCGCAGCCGTCACTGCCGTGGCCACTCTCCTGTATTTCTTTAAGTGATTTTTGCATTTCCTCCTTATTGGCTTCTGTATTCTCCTGAATTTCTTTTAATGATTTTTGTGTTTCCCTTGTAAGGACTTCTAACTTTTGATCCATTTTCTCCTGAATTTTTTAAGAGATTTATTTATGATCTTCATGTGTTGGTGAGGATGTGGAGAAAGAGGAACACTCCTTCACTGCTGGTGGGGTTGTAAGATGGTACAACCACTTTGGAAATCAGTGTGGCAGTTCCTCAGAAAACTGGACATGACACTTCCTGAGGACTGTGCTATACCTCTCCTGGTCATATACCCAAAGGATTCCCTGGTAAACAATAAAGACATACGCTCCATTATGTTCATAGCAGCCTTATTTATAGTAGCAAGAAGCTGGAAAGAACTCAGATGTCCCTCAATGGAGGAATGGATACAGAAAATGTGGTATATTTACACAATGAAATACTACTCAGCAATTAAAAACAATGAATTCACAAAATTTTTAGGCAAATGGTTGGATCTCGAAAATATCATCTTAAGTGAGGTAACCCAATCACAAAAGAATACACATGCAATGCAGTCTCTGATAAGTGGATATTAATTAGCCCAGAAGCTCTGAGTAACCAAGGCACAATTAGCATAAGAAATGACTCCCATGAAGAAGTAAGGAGAGGGTCCTGATCCTGGAAAGGCTTGATCTAGCACTGGAGGCAAATATCAGGACAGAGAAAAAGGAGAGAGGTGATTGGAGAATGGGTGAAGAGAAGAAGGTTTTTGGGACATATGGGGAGGGAGGGACTGGGAAAGGGGAAAGCATTGGGAATGTAAACAAGGAATATAGGAAATAAAAATATTTATAAATAATAATAAAAAACACCCAGGATAGTGAAAACTATTTTCAACAATAAAAGAACTTCTGAGAGAATCAGCATCCCTGACCTAAAGATGTACTACAAAACAATGGTGATAAAAACTGCATGGTAGGGCACATTGACAGGCAGGTAGATCAACTGAATAGAATTGAAGACCCAGAAATGATCCCACCCAGCTATTGTCACTTGATATTTGACAAAGGAGCTAAAACCCTCCAGTGGAAAAATGACAGCAATTTCAACAAATGGTGCTGGTTCAACTGGAGGTCAAGATATAGAAGAATGAAAATTGATCCATTCTTATCTCTCTGTACAAAGCCTAAGTCCAAGTGGATTAAGGACCTCCACATAAATCCAGATACACTGAATATATCAGAAGAGAATGTGGGTAAAAGATTTGAACACATGGGCACAGGGGAAATTTTCCCTGCAGAACACTAATGGCATATGCTCTAAAATCAAGAATCTACAAATGGGACATCATAAAATTGCAAAGCTTCTGAAAGGTAAAGGACACTGTCAGTAGGTCAGAACAACAACCAACAAATTAGGAAATCATCTTTACCCATCCTATATTCAATAGAGGACCAATATTAAATATATACAAAGAATTCATGAAGATAGACTCCAGAGAACCAAATAATCCTATTAAAAATGGGGAACACAGCTAGACAGAGAATTCTCAACTGATGAAACTTGAGGCTGAGAAGCACCTAAAGATTTTTAACATCCTCAGTCATCAGGGAAATGCGAATTAAAATGACCCTGAAATTCCACCTCACTCCGATTAGAATGGCAATGCCCAAATACTCAGGTTGGTAGATGCTGCCAACAATGTGGAGAAAGAGGAAAACTCATCCATTGCTGGTGGGATTGCAAGCTGGTACAACCACTCTGGAAATCAGTCTGCTGGTTCCTCAGTAAATTGGAAAATAGTACTATCTGAGGACCCAGATATACCACTCCTGAGCATATACCCAGAGGATTCCTCAACATGCAATAAGGACACATTCTCCACTATGTTTGTAGCAGACTTATTTATAGTAGCCAGAAGCTGGGAAGAACCTAGATGTCCTTAAACAGAGGAATGGATACAGAAAATGTGGTACATTTACACAATGGAAAACCACTAAGCTATTAAAAACAAAAACAGTATGAAATTGCATTTACAGGCAAATGGATGGAAGTTGAAAATATCCTGTGTGAGGTACCCAGTCACAAAAGAATATACATGATATGCACTCACTGCTAAGTGTATATTAGCTGAAAAGCTTGGAATACCCATGATACAATTCATAAACCATATGAAGCTCAAGAAGAAAGAAGATCAAATTGTAGATGCCTCAGTGTTTCTTAGAAGAGGGAACAGATTACTCACAGGAGAAAATATGAAGACAAAGTATGGAGTAGAGACTGAGTGAAAGGCCATCCAGAGACTGGCCCACCTGAGGATCCATCCTGTATACAGTCACTAAACTCAGACACTATTATGGCTACCAAGAAATCTATGTTAACAGGAGCCTGAAGTAGTGGTCTCCTGAGAGTCTCTGCCAGAGCCTGTCATATACAGAGGCATATTCCCTCAGTCAACCATTGGACTAAGCACAAGGTCATGATGGAGGAGTTAGAGAAGGGACTGAATGAGCTGAGGGGTTTTGCAGTCCTGAGAGGAGAGTAACAGTGCCAACAGGCCAGACCCCCCCCACCCAAGAGCTCCTGGGGACTGGACCACCAACCAAAGAGTACACATGGAGGTACCCATGGCTCTGGCTACTTATGCTGCAGAGAATGGCCTTGTTAGATATCAAGAGGAGGAGCAGCCCTTGCTTCTGTGGGGATTCAATGCCCCAGTGTAGGGGAATGACAGGGTGGGAAGGCAGGATTGGTTGGTAGGTGGGGGAGCATCCTCATAGAGGTAGGGGTAGGAGGGATGGGATAGGAGTTTCTGGGGGGAGGAGACCTGGAGAGGGTATAACATTTGAAATATAGATAAAGAAAATATTCAATAAAATAAATGAATAAATAAATAAATAAAGACATATAGTTGAATGGATCCTTTTAAATACTCAAAAAAGTTCCTTGTCTCTTTCAGTGATCTGGCTTCCTTTAAGGGCATTAAGGTCTAAGTCATTATGAATTCACAGAATAGTTCTTTTTTCTTTTTGGAAACATGCATGATTATTTACTAGATTACTAACTATAAAATGACTCTTTTCTTTTACTCTTTGGAGAATATTTGTTTAGTATGCCTCTCTCTCTCTCTCTCTCTCTCTCTCTCTCTCTCTCTCTCTCTGTCTCTCTCTCTCTCTCTGTCTTTCTCTCTCTCTCTCTTTGTGTGTGTGTGTGTGTGTGTGTGTGTGTGTGTGTGTATGCTGTAACAGTCGGAGCATACTTGCAGGTATCAGTTGTCTCTACCAAGTAATACCAGTCGATCAAACACTGGTTGTCAAGCCTTACATCAAGAATATTCACACACGTGCCATCCTGCTGGTATAATAACCACATTTTAGGATTTCTTCCTTAAAACATAATTATTCATTTGCATGAAATATTGCTATCAATAAGACCATGTTACTTAACAAAATATGCTTCATATATTTCCCTTTGTTTTAAATTATATCATTTCTTTCAGTGTCATGTTGCCACTAAATTTTATTTGTAAATATATATTTTCAAGCAGTTCATTAATACATACTTTGTTAGCGTCTAAATTACAACTCTTTTATCTGATGTAAAAAACAGAAATATGTGTTTCTTTAGGTGGATGTGCATAGGTTTATTTTTAAATGGATGACGGACATTTCTTCACTTGACTCAGTTACAGAACAGAAAGTACAGTGTGGTGGCTAGAGCTATGGAAATGAAGACATTACAGCACTCATCAAATATATTTTATATGAGTAAAAGTTTCAGTGTTAAAACAATATCACAGTTGACCTGGACTCACACATCTTGTAGAGTCTTTTGTATGTTTTTGATGAATAATAAAAAATGAAATTGGACATGGTTTTGACTACATCTTTGCTTCTATGTTAGAAAATGAACTGCATATTCTTGAGTTCATTTGAAAACATCCCATTTAAGTAAGACATTGGTTTTGAGCATGGCTCTTGAGTTTGAGAAACATTAAGAAAGTCTCACCAGAGCTTCCTATTTTGACAGTTTCCTCACTTATAAATGTATTTTTTTTCTGTATTGACTAATGTCCATGCCAGGAACCAGGCAGGCTGCTGAGGAGAAGTTGCTGACCAAAAGAGAGTAATCATATTTCTGATTTTATATTCTTATGTGAGATTGATCAACTATCCATACAGCTAATATACAGTGACAGTTGAGCATAGCCTAGAGAAAATTGATTTTGACAAGAGGGTACTTATAAAGAAATTTAAATAAAATTGAATTCAGAAAAATATTTCTGAAATGACACTTGAGCTAAAACTAAGAGAAGATATGCCAGACAACAGGGACATTATTACAAAGACTCCGTGGCAGCAAGGTTATGTCCATCATCTGTTGATCCTTTTCTCAGGAGAGTCATGTCCAACATCTTTCTGTCCTTTTCTCATTTCCTAGTAATTGCTTCTGGAAAGTCAAATGTGAGAATGAAAGGCAGACTGCTTTCAATTTTTAACTAATGAAATTAAGCTTGGAAAGTAAGGTGGTTAATACTGTAAACTTGACAAGATCTTAAATCAGTCTGTATGGGTTTAATTAAGACAAGAAGACATATCCTTAATGTGGGAACATCATTTCAAGTGTGAGGTCCTGAACTGAATAAAGAGGAGATAGCAAGCTAAGGACCAAATGTATCTGTCTAATATTTCTACCTTTAGGCTCAATATGATTAGCTGTCTCATTCTCTGACTACTATACCTTTTACTTTATTGTGGATTTTATCTGTGGATTATGAGCCAAGATGAATCCTTATACAGGTTGCATTTGCCAGGTATTTTGTTACAGCAGTGAACTGTTCAAACATCCTAAGAATGATTCAGTGCAGAGACATACTTGACCCAAGTCCAGGAGACCAGAACACTTAGAAAAGGAGATGACCACACCTTTCCTCAACAAGAGAGACATTTTCATTATGTTTCTTTCAAAGTCCAGTGTAAATTTCTTAAACTGAGTATTTGAAACATCAAATTGGAGCAATTATTCCATCTGTTTAGCTTAGTCAGCTGGTTTTAAATAGGGCTTTATAATAGAATTTGCAGAATTATTGGTTGTATTGTATTATATTTGTTCTAAGTTGATGAGAAATGAGAGACGAATAAAGACAGAAACACACACACACATGCACACACACAGAGACAGAGAGTGAGGCAGAGATAGAGACAAAGACACAGAGACAGACAGACAGAAACAGAGTGAGGCAGAGAGGCAAAGAGACAGAGAGAGACAGGCAGAGAGAAAAAGGAAGAGGGACAAAGGGAAGAATGGAAAGACAAACTATGGAAAGGAAGATTGATCAGACCCTAGCAGTCTCACAACTATAACATTTGATTCTCTTGATGAAAAGTCACCTTAGATGAGGTTGGAATTTGTAACAACCATCAGATATGAGTCTATTTGATGATACTTTCAATATTCACACAGAAAAACAGTACAAACACATCCTCTTTGGCTAGAAAAGTAAGTTGTCATTGCCTTTTTAGAGGCTATGAACTTGGCCTCATCCTGGGCCCTTTTCTTACATATGGTTATCTCCACACCCAGCCCTGAAGTTGTCACACTGACTGCCAATCAGAATACCTCTCCCTGTGCACATATCTTATAAGAACTTTATACTGTTATAATGTGATTCCTCCTACCTTCTTATGTTATGGGATTCCATTTCTGCATATAATAAAGGCCCAACTGTTAACTTGTTTAATTAGAAGTATCTTCATCATTACCATTGAGTTATTCACATTCTCTATCTACATATGTCATATTTTATAGGAGAGCTTATTTATATAAAAGCCATTAGACATAGCTACTTTGTACTGATTAAAATAAAATTTAAACATAAAGATTGCAGACTTGTGGAAAGTTTTCAATTTCCCACAACCATGTGCATGGATAGTGTGATGTAGATTATTTATGTCCTTACAGGGAGTTTCAGTGGACAGAAACTGCTGTAAGGACTCTGAACAGTGCATTTCTGCAGTCTTAATTTTATTTTATTACAGTTTAAAAGAAAAGCATTTTAAAGTGATTTATTTTTAGGTTATTGTGTTAAACTTTGAAATTATATTTAATTTAAAGATTTTAAGTGTGTCTTTGGTTTTTTAATACAAATAATTCATCATTAAGACAGAAGTGTTATTGCAAAATATGTATATTTTTATGCAGAATATATAGCACAGCAACTTTTAATGTGTCTTTAAGTATGTTAGCACATGTTGATAAATTAGATGTCAAAGTTATGCTCTAAACAGTTTCTGTATTTTTTATTTTGTAGGGTTGTATTTTAAAGTTAATGTCTCCCAAATCCCTAGAGGTTAATTGCATTCTCTTATTCTCTTTCTCATAGGATTTATATATTTGTACACAAATTTATATTTTATCATAGTTATAAATAGGTAATCTATAAATTTTATTCATATAGTATGTTTTCAAGAATATTCACAAAATATTTTCTTCTGCATTTGCTTACTTGTCTTTTACTTAGGTACATCATTATCCAAATTCTTCTGAAGGTGATAAAACATAACAATTTTTTCTTCTTCTATGATTTTTGATCAGCATTTCCTACTGTGCTATCAGTTTGTATGTCAATTTTGTAGTCCTTAATCTGAATCATAAGATATCACTATTTGTTCTCATGGGCTCTACATCCTCACTTTCTCCCTCTTGGAGCTTTTAGAGAAATCCAACCTTTCTATTTCTGCCCTTTCCTTAGAAATACACATAGAATCAGAATGCATATGTTCCCTGTAAAACCATATATGTATTTTGACTTATTCTCTTTAACTGTGAAAACCCTACAGTATTTGCACTGGGAAGAAGTAATTCTTTCATATTTTCACTGTGTGCGTGAATTTTGTCAAATGCTTTGTCAGCATCTAATGAAATGACCATGTGGTTTTTTTCTTTGAGTTTGTTTATGTAGTGGATTACATTGATGGATTTCCATATATTGAACTATCCCTGCTTCCCTTGGATGAAACCTACTTGATCATGGTGAATAATTGTTTTGATGTGTTCTTGGATTTGAATTTTATTGAGTAGTTTTGCATCAATATTCATAAGGGAATTTGGTCTAAAGTTCTCTTTCTTTGTTGGATCTTTTTGTCATTTGGTATCAATTGTGGCTTCATAGAACAAGTTGGTTGGTGTTCCTTCAGATTCTATTTTGTGGAATAATTTGAAGTGTATTGAAGGTCTGATAGAATTCTGCCCTAAAACCATCTGGTCCTGTGCTTTTTTTTTTTTTTTTTTTTTTTTTTTTTTTTTTTTTTTTTTGGTTGGAAGGCTGTCAATGACCACTTCTATGTCTTTAGGGGTTATTGGGCTGTTTAGATGCTCTGTCTTATCCTGATTAAAATATGGAAGTTGGTGTCTGTCAAGGAAATTCTCCATTTCATCTGGACTTTCCAGTTGTGTTGAGTATAGGCTTTTGTAGTAGGATCTGATAATTTTTTGAATTTTGTTTCTGTTTGTATTTCTCCCTTTTCATTTCTGATTTTGTTAATTTGGATACTGTCCCTGTGCCCTATCTATCTTGTTGATTTTTTCAAAGAACCATCTCCTGGTTTTGGTGATTCTTTGTATAGTTCTTTTTCTTTCTACGTTGATTTCAGACCTGAGTTTGGTGATTTCCTGCCTTCTACGCCTCTTGGGTGTATTCGCTTCTTTTTGTTCTAAATGTTTCAGGTGTGCTGTTAAACTGCTAGTGTATGCTCTCTCCAGGTTCTTTTGGAAGCACTCAGGGCTCTGAGTTTTCCTCTTAGCACTGCTTTCATTGGGTTTCATAAATTTTGGTATGTTTTGCCTTCATTTTCATTAAATTCTAAAAAGGTTTTCATTTCTTTCCTTATTTCTTCCTTGACCAAGGTATCACTGAAGAGGATTGTTCAGTATCCATGTGAATGTGGGCTTTCTGTTGTTTTGGTTCTATTGAAGATGATCCTTACTTCACAGTGATCTGATAGAAGGCATGGAGTTAGTTTGGTCTTCTTATGTTTGTTAAGGTCTGTTTTGTGACCAATTATATGGACAATTTTTGAGAAGGTACCATGAAGTGATGAGAAGAATCATATTCTTTTGATTTAGGAGGAAATATTCTATAGATATCTATTAAATACATTTGTTCCAAAACTTCTGCTTGTTTTACTGTGTCTCTGTTTAGTTTGTGTTTCCCTGCTCTGTCCAGGGAAACACAAGAGAGTGTTTGAGGAGAGTGGGATGTTGAAGTCACCCACAATTATTGTGTGGCATGGGATGTGTGCTTTAAGTTTTAGTAAAGTTTCCTTTACAAATGAGAGTGCCCTTACATTTGGAGCATAGATGTTCAGAATTGATAGTTGTTCCTGGTAGATTTTTCCTTTGATGAGTATAAAGTCTCCTTGCCTGTATTTTTTGATGACTTTTGGTTGAAAGTCTATTTTATTAGACTACTCCAGCTTGTTTCCTGGGGCCATTTGCTTGGAAAACTGTTTTCTTGCCTTTTACTCTGAGGTAGTGCTTGTCTTTGACACTGAGATTCATTTCCTGTATGCCGCAAAATGTTGGGTCTTGGTTACAAATCTAGTCTGTTAGTCTTTGTCTTTTTATTGGGGATTTGAGTCCATTGATGTTAAGACATATTCACATAAGGAATCATGATTTTTGCTTCCTGCTATTTTTGATGTAATTTTTATGTTTGTGTGGTTATCTCCTTTGGGGTGTGTTGAAAGAAGATTAATTTCTTGCTTTTTCTATTGCATAGTTTCCCTCCTTTTGTTGGTGTTTTCCATTAATTATCCTTTGAATGGCTGGATTTGTGGAAAGATATTGTGTAAATTTGGTTTCGTCATTAAATACCTTATTTTCTCTATCTATGCTAAATAAGAGTTTTGCTGGATATAGCAGTCTGAGTTGGCATTTGTGCTCCCTTAGGTTCTGCATGGCATTTGCCCAGGCTCTTCTGCCTTTCATAGTCTCTGATGAGAAGTCTGGTATAATTCTGATAGGTCTACCTTTATATGTTATTTGACCTTTTTTTGTTACTGCTTTTAATATTCTTTCTTTGTTTAGGGCATTTGCTGTTTTAACTATTATGTGATGGGAGAAGTTTCTTTTCTGATCAAATCTATTTGGAGTTCTGTAGGCTTCTTGTATGTTCATGGGTATCACTTTCTTTAGGTTAGGGAAGTTCTCTTCTTTAATTTTGTTGAAGACATTTACTGGCCCTTTAAGTTGGAAATTTTCACTCTCTTTCATACCTGTAATCCTTGGATTTGGTCTTCTCATTTTGTCCTGGATTTCCTGGATATTTTGGGCCAGGAGTACTTTGCATTTTGCATTTTCTTTGACTGTTGTATCAATGCTTTCTATGGTATTTTCTGCATCTGAGATTTTCTCTTCTATCTCTTGTATTCTGTTGTTGATGCTTGCATCCATGACTCCTGACTTCTTTCCTAGGTTTTCTATGTCCCAAGTTGTTTCCCTTTGTGATTTAATTGTTTTCTCTACCTCCATCTTTAGATCCTGGATGGGTTTGTTCAATTCCTTCACCTGTTTTGTTATGTTTTCCCTTAGTTCTTCAAGAGGGCTTCTCCCTGTTTACTTGTGTTCTCCTATATTTCTTTAAGGGACTTATTTATACCCTTCTTGAAGCCCTCCATGAAGCTGTCAGCATTATGACCTGTGATTTTAAATCTAAATCTTGCTTTCCTGGTGTGTTGGGGGGTATACAGCACTTGCTGCTGTGGAAAATTGTGTTTAGATGGTGCCATATTGCCTTGATTTCTGTTAGCAACATTCCTAAGTTTGCCTTTTGCCATCTGGTTATCTTTGGTGTTAGTTGGTCCTGTTGTCATTGGTTGGTGCTTGCCCCTCCTGTGTGCTTTTTTTCTGGCACAGATTGTTGTGGTGGTGCCAAGCTCCTGGGTGCAGGTGGAGTCCTGATGGGGTGTGTCCCAAGCTGTCTTCTACACTGGTGATCCCTGCCTACCAGTCTGCCCCTCTCCAAATTCACAGGAGAATAGATGGTTGTGCCTCACCTTCATGTGTGGGCCTTCCTCCAACCATTCCCTGCAGGGCAGATAACCCATGGCAGGGGAGGTGCCCAGCTTGCTGTGCTAGTGCTGCCAAGCTCCTGAGTGAAAGGTTTACTGTGAGACAGGTGTACCCAATGAGAGAATCCCAGTTTAGCCGTCTAGGGCTCATGAGAATCACCTTAAAAGGGCCCTGCCATTTGGAAGAGAGTGGTGAGGGCCAATGATCTGGAGGGGATAGGAAGACTTGGTCTCCAATGTTGACAGGCAGTGGACAAGAGACAGTCTGTGGCCATGGTAGATGGTGGTCAGCAAAGTTCCATAGAAGAGAGAGGGGTTGGCAAAGCAATGGAGTATAGGTGGTCTGGGAGGGGAAAGCATTTAGATGAAAGACCAGGAGTTAAAACTGGACATCCACACATAGATTCAAAGGGTGAGATAAGAAGCGGTCACTTGGGGAGAGCTCATAGACTGAAAAGAGCCAGAGGTAGGAGTTTTACCCTGTCAATGTGAAGTTCCTGTGATAGCTTAGCAAGAGTGTTTTTTAAAGAGTGATTAGTTCTTTCTACCTTATCTGAAGATTGAGGATGGTAGGGAATGTGAAAATGCCAAGGGATGTTCAAGGCCTTAGATAGACTCAGAGAAATCTGGAAAGTAAATTCAGGACCATTGTCTGATTGAAGGAAGATTGGGACACCAAATTGGGGGATGATCTCTCGGAAGCGGAGATCACAGAATGTTTGAGCACTTTTGCTAGTGGGAAATGCTTCCACCCACCCCAAGAATGTGTCAACCAATATGAGGAGGTACTTTACACACTTGATAATGGGCATGTTGGTAAAGTCAAGTTGCCAGTCAGTTCCAGGAAGGGAACCTCTAGCCTGATGGGTAGGGAAAGGGGTGCTAAAATATTTTGAGTTTGAGTCTGACATCTGACAGGTTTTACAAGAGGCAGTGATAGATTTTAAGAAATTTAAGGAGTAGGCTCTAAGTGGGTCTTAAGAAAAGAAGATAAAGCTCGGCTGTTAGGATGAAAGTGCTGGTGAATGTACTGGCTAGTTTTGTGTGTCAACTTGACTCAGGCTGGAGTTATCACAAAGAAAGGAGCTTCAGTTGGGGAAGTACCTCCATGAGATCCAGCTGTAGGGCATTTTCTCAATTAGTGATCAAATGGGGAAGGCCCCATCAGTGATGAACTGCATCATGGAAGTGTAAGCTCAATAAATTTCCTTTCCTCCCCAACTTACTTCTTGGTCATGATGTTTGTGCAGGAATAGAAACCCTGACTAAGACAAATTGGTACCAGTGTCGTGGGGTATTCCTGTGACAACCTGACCATGTCTTGGGGATGACTGTGGAAAGACTTTGGAACTTTGAGCTAGAAAAGCCATTAGAATATTAAGAGCTCAGTGGAAAGTTCTGTAGGAGCTTGGAAGACAATGTTAAGAACAGTGCAAATGATGGAGGCCTGGCTTGTGAAATTTCAGAGGGAAGATTAAAGACTCTTACAGTGGCCATGTTTTGATTGTGAAGATTCTGTGGTTTTGGTTAGCTGGGGCTGAAGAATCAGCTGTGAGTAACAAGATACCAGAACCACTAAAGCAAACCTTTGTGTTACTGGGACTATTTATGCTGGTTAGCTGGAGCTAAGAAATTAGCAGTGATTAAGAAGAGACCAGCATCACTGAGATGAAATCTTCTTGGAAATGTATTCCGAGAGCACAGAGAATGTGTTCCAGAGATAGCCACAGTTGTATTTTGTGCTGTGGCTGGACTTGGTACTGTGTAAGAGTCACCCAGATGGTACTGGTTTTGAAGGCATGAAGGGGGTCATGAAGAGCAGCTGAGGCTCTTGGCACAGTGAGAGGCTATGGAAGGCTAGTGGTAAAGGTGCAGACTCAATTGCAATTGATGGCCCAGGACTTGAAGGGGTCATGCATAGGAGCAGAGGCTTGTCACTATGAGGGGAGCATATGAGAGGCTATTGTTTAAGCCTAATTACAGCAGAAGTCAGCAGTGCTTTGGAGATGCCAGTGCCATGAGATGACCACCAAGAACAGCAGCAGCAGTGGAGTACAGGCAGCTGGAGCCTAGAAGACAAGCTGTGTGCTACAAAGGGCAGAGCTGGAGAAGTGACACAAGCCCTTGGAGGAGCCCGGAAATTGTGAGTTGAATCCCAGACATTGAACCATTGGAGTTTGAGTTTTTCTTTTGGTTGTGACTGTGCCCTGATATATTTCCCTCTTGAAGGAAGAAAGTATTTAAGTGGAGCCCACAGTTAAAAGACTTTGAATTTTTAAAACACTTTGAATTTTAAGGATATTGGACATTTTAAGGTGATTGAACTTTTAATGTGTAAAGACTGTGGGACTTTTAAAGTAATTTAGATCTTGGGGATGAATAAGAAAGTAAGGGTTGAGGCTTAATAGTCATGGGTTTGTGTGTCAAGTTGACAAGGGGTCAATTGTACTGGCTAGTTTTGTATGTCAACTTGACACAGGCTGGAGTTATCACAAAGAAAGGAGCTTCAGTTGGCAAAGTGCCTCCATGAGATCCAGCTGTGGGGCATTTTCTTAATTAGTGATCAAGTGGGGAGGGCCCCATCAGTGATGAACTGCAACATGGAAATATAAGCTCAATAAACCCTTTCCTCCCCAACTTGCTTCTTGGTCATGATGGTTGTGCAGAAATAGAAACCCTGACTAAGACAGTGAAGATAGGATAGAGTTTGGTGTGTGTCAGGGGGTGAAGGTAGAGATATGGGTTGTAGTGTAAGGATGTCTTGGGGAAGGTGAGATGAGTTTAGCCCCCTAAGGGCTGCAGCTCTAGCTGCCTCATCAGTTTGGTTGTTTCCCTTGGAGGCAATAGAGTCTGATGGAATCTGCAGTGGACAATCCCCAAAGGTGTGGGGAGATGGGAGGCCTTTAGCATGGCTAAAATGTGGTTTGCATTAGTTACCAATCCTCCTTTTGTGGTAATAACCTGCCCTCTTTCCAGATAGAAGCATGGGACAGCAGGATATGGAACGTATATTTGGAATCTGTATAGATGTTGATGGATTGTCCCTGTGCCAGTTGAAAGGCATGGGTTTAACAGAACACCTGGAAGATTTAGATAAAAAAAAATAAGCTAATACACTCAAGAGGAGTAGAAGGCAGGAAATCATGAACCTCAGGACTGAAATCAACCAAGTTGAAACAAAAAGAACTATACAAAAAATCAACAAAAGTAGGAGCTGGTTCATTGAGAAAATCAACAAGATAGATAAACCTTTAACCAGACTAACCAGAGGGCACAGAGACAGTACCCAAATTAACAAAATCAGAAATGAAAAGGGTAAAATAACAACAGAAACTGAGGAAATTCAAAAATTATCATATCCTACTACAAAAGCCTATACTCAACAAAACTGGAAAGTCTGGATGAAATGGACAATTTCCTAGACAGATCCCTATTACCAAAATTTAATCAGGTTCAGATAGACTATCTAAATGGTCCCATAACCCCTAAGGAAATAGAAGTGGTCATTGGCAATCTCCCAACCAAAAAAAGCACAGGACCAGATGGCTTTAGTGCAGAATTCTATCAGACATTCAAAGGAGACCTAATGCCAATACTCTTCAAACTATTCCACAAAATAGGAACAGAAAGAACATTACCCAACTTGTTCTATGAAGCCACAATTTTGTTGATACCAAAACCACACAAAGATCCAACAAAGAAAGAGTATTTCAGGCCAATTTCCCTTATGAATATTAATGCAAAAATACTCAATAAAATTCTTGCCAGCCGAATCCAAGAACACATCAAAACAGTCATTCACCATTATTAAGTAGGCTTCATCCAAGGGATGCAGGGAAGTTTCAATATACAGAAACCCATCAATGTGATCCACTACATAAACAAACTCAAAGAAAAAAAACCACATGGTCATTTCATTAGATGCTGAAAAAGCATTTGACAAAATTCAGCATCCTTTCATGTTAAAGGTCTTAGAAAGAACAGGAATTCAAGGCCCAGAACTAAACATAATAAAAGCAATATACAGCAAACCAGTAGTCAACGTCCAACTAAATGGAAAGAAACTTGAAGCAATCCCACTAAAATCAGGGACTAGAAAAGGCTGCCCTCTCTCTCCATATTTATTCAGTATAGTACTTGAAGTTCTAGCCAGAGCAATTAGACAACAAGAGGAGGTCAAAGTGATACAAATTGGAAAGGAAGAAGTCAAACTTCTTATTATATTATCATATCATATTATTTGCAGATGATATGATAGTATACTTAATCGACCAAATAAAACACCAGAGAACTCCTACAGCTGATAAACAACTTCAGCAAAGTGGCTTGATATAAAATTAACTCAAGCAAATCAGTAGATTTTCTATACTCAAAGGATAAACAGGCTGAGAAAGAAATTAGGGAAATAAAACCCTTCATAATAGCCACTAACAATATAAAGTATCTTTGTGTGACTCTAAACAAACAAGTGAAAAATCTGTATGACAGGAATGCCAAGTCTTTGAAGAAAGAAATCGAAGAAAACCTCAGAAGATGGAAACATCTTCCATGCTCTTGGATTGGCAGGGTAATATAGTAAAAATGGCCATCTTATCAAAAGCAATCTACAGATTCAATGTAATCCCCATCAAAATCCCAACTCAATTCTTCATAGACTTAGAAAGAGCAATTCTCAAATTCATTTGGAATAACAAAAAAACCCAGGAGAGCTAAAAGTATTTTCAACTATAAAAGAACTTCAGGGGGCGTCACTATCCCTGACCTCAAGCAATACGACAGAGCAATTGTGTTAAAAACTGCATGGTATTTGTACAGTGATAGGCAAGTGGACCAATGGAATAGTATTGAAGACCCAGAAATGAAGCCACCCAATTATGGTGACTTGATCTTTGATAAAGGAGCAACAACCATCCAGTGGAAAAAACATAGCCTTTTCAACAAATGTTCCTGGTTCAAATGGAGGTTAGCATGCAAAAGAATGCAAATTGATCCATTCTTATCTCCTTGTACTAAGCTCAATCCAAGTGGATCAGGAACTTCCACATAAAACCAGACACACTGAAACTAATAGAAAAGGAACTGGGGAAGACCCTTGAGGACATGGGCATAGGGGAAAATTTCCTGAACAGAACACCAATACCTTATGCTCTAACATCAAGAATTGACAAATGGAACCTCCTAAAAATACAAAGTTTCTGTAGAGCAAAGGACATTGTCAAAAGGACAAAACAGCAACCAACAAATTGGGAAAAGATCTTTACCAACACTACATCCGACAGAGGACTTATATCCAAGATAGACAAAGAACTCAAGAAGGTAGACTCCAGAGAGCCAAATATCCCTCTTAAAATATGGGGTACAGAGCTAAACAAAGAATTTTCACCTGAGGACTATCGAATGGCTGAGATGCACCTAAAGAAATGTTCAACATCCTTAGTCATCAGGGAAATGCAAATCAAAACAACTCTGATTTCACCTCACACCAGTCAGAATTGCCAAGATCAAAATCTCAGGAGACAACAGGCGCGATTGAGGATGCGGTGAAAGAGGAACACTCCTCCACTGCTGGTGGGGTTGCAAGCTGGTACTACCACTCTGGAAGTCAGCCTGGCAGTTCCTCAGAAAACTGGGAATGATACTTCCAGAGGACCCTGCTATACTACTCCAGAGCATATACCCAGAGGATTCCCCAGCATGTAATAAGAACACATGCTCCACTTTGTTCTTAGCGGCCCTATTTCTAATAGCTAGAAGATGGAAAGAGCCCAGATGTCCCTCAACGGAAGAATGGATATAAAAAATGTAGTACATATATATATATACACACACACACACACACACACAATGGAGTACTATTCAGCCATTAGAAACAATGAATTCATGAAATTCTTAGACAAATGGGTGGACCTGGGAACATCATCATAAGTGAAGTAACCTAGTCTCAAAAGCACACTCATGGTATGCACTCACTGATAAATTAATATTAGCCTAGAAGCTTGGAATACCAAAGACACAATGCACATATCAAATGATGCCCACGAAGAAGGAAGGAGTGGCCCCTGGTCCTGGAAAGGCTCAATGCAGCAGTGTAAGGGAATACCAGGACAGGGAAGTGGGAAGGGATGGATTGGGGAATAGTGGGAGGGAAGAGGGCTTATGGGACTTTCAGAGAGGGAGGATCCAGGAAAGGGAAAAGCAATTGAAATATAAGTAAAGAATATATCGAATAAAAAACAAGAAAGGCATGGGTGAGAGCTATTAGCTCAGCCTGTTGATTAGTGGTGTGTGCAGGAAGGGCCTGTGCCTCCACCACCTCGATTTCTGACACTATGGTATAGCCAGCTTTTCTAGCCCCTTCATATAGAAAGGAGCTTCCTTCTGTGTACAAGGTGTAAATGGCTTGAGGCAATGTGCCCTCCTGTATATGTGAAGGATGACTTTAGTTGCTCTAAAGTCTCAGTGCAGGAATGAGACAGGGAGTAGTTAGTATTAGGTCGGGGAAGATTAGAAATATTAAGAGGAGGACATGATTGGAAGGTAAGCATGGAATCCTCTATTAGTGCTACCAGAAAAGAAAGAACCCTGGAGGGAAGTAGAGTCTGCAAACCTTTGTAAGTTAGGAGTTGTAACAGGTTATGAGAAGAGAGAACAGTTATGGCTGACCCCAAGGTTAGTTTCTTTGACCCTCTAATAAGAAGTTCAGTGCCTGCTAAGGGCCCCTTTCATGGATGGTTAAATCTAGTCTTTTTGACAAATATGTTACAGGTGCATAAGAAGGTCCTAGTTGGTGACCTAAGAATCCAAGGGCAAATCCGTCCTTTTCAGTTACATAGAGGGAAAAAGGATGAGTCAGGTCAGGGAGATGTAAGGCTGGGGCCTTAAGAAGAGCCTATTGGAGCCTCTGAAAGGGCTTGGTAACAGTTTTGAGAAGAAGTTTGTTGGTGGGGCCCAATGCTACATATAAGGGTTGAGAAAGGAGGGAAAAGGAAGGAACCCAGGAATATAAAAAGCTAGCCAGTCCTAGGAATGATAAACTCTCTTCCTTTGTAGAAGGAACAGTTAAAGATTGAATCAGATTCTTTCTATCTAAGGTAATAGCCTTGTGGTTTGGGGTAATTTTAAATCCCAAATAGGTAACCTGAGGAGTGGACAGTTAGACTTTAGAAGGTGAGACTCTGTAGCCTCAACTGGAAAAGAAATTTAGAAGAGCAGAGGTGTCTGCTTGTTTAATCTCTATAGATGGTCTACAGACAAGGATGTCATCTACATAAAGAAGAATTTTATATCTAGAGAGAGATAAAGAGAGTAAGTCAGAAGCCAGAGCCTGGCCAAATAAGTACAGGATGTCTCAGAATCTCTGAGGCAGAATAGCCCAGGTAAGTTGGGTAGAAAAGTGGGTGTCTAGATCTGTCCAGGGAAAGGCAAATATGTTCTGTGACTGAGCATCGAGAGGGATAGAGAAAAGTGCATCCTTCAGATCTAGGACTGAGAAATGAGAAGTTCCTGAGAGGATAGTAGAAAGAAGTGTGATGGAGGTGGATCACTGCAGCAGTAATGTGCCTGAAGTCTTGAACCAGGCAATAGGCACCATTAGGGTTCTTAACTGCTAGTATAGGGGTGTTGAAAGGAGAAGTGGGGTGAAGGAGTTTTTTTCATTAAGAGGTCAGAAATGATAGATTTAAGTCCCCTGAGGGTATGGAGAGAGAGAGAGGATATTGAGCTTGGGTAATATACCTGGTAAGGTCCAGTAGCTGGATGACAACAGGAGAATGATGTCTAGCAAGAGAGGGATTATGGACATCCCAAACTCTGGGATCCACCTGAGATCACCTGGCTAGAAGGAGAAGTAGGGGAACTGCTGGCGAGCTTGGATTTAGGCGAGTAGTGGCAGCAAAAGAAATTGAAGCCCCCAACTTAACTAAAAGATCTCTTCTTAATAAGGGAAGGGGAGAAGTTGGCACTTCCAAAAAGGAATGTGTGGGGTGTATATTTCTAAAATTGCAGCTAAGTGGTGGGGTCTGATGAAGAAGGTAAGGCTGTCCTCCTAGTAAGTGGCTCCGGTGTCCAAAAGGGAGGAGATGGGCTGCCCACATACCACAATAGTTACCTGGGGCTCCCTGCTGGTGATGGGCATTGTTGGGCCAAGGGAGCTCCAGCCCCTTCAGTCATCTGTAGCCATGCCTAGGAAGTCAGCTGGAGGGGTATATGGATGGAATGACCCTCTGTTCTGGGTGACATGAAAGCAATCGACAGCCCAATGTCCCTCACAGTGACACTTAGGAGATGGTCCTCTTGGCTTGCGGGATGTTGGGGCAAGCCATTGCCCAGTGACCTTGTTCACCACATCTATATCAGGGAGCTCATGGTACCTGAGCCTTGGAAGGCCAGGTGCCTGAGATGGTAGCTGGAGCTGGTTGGACAGCCTTTTCCATCATGTGGTACTTTTGTTTTGGGGCTTTTTCATCTCCCCCATGGTACACCTTGAAGGCCAGTGCCAAGAATTCTGCCTGTGTAGTTAGGGGCTCCCCTCTCCAAGAGCCTAAGTTTAGCTCTTATCTCAGGGTTGCTCTGGGAAAAGAAGTAAGTTATTAGAAGTTGCTTACCTTCTGGATTCTCGGGATCTAGATTAGTGTATTGTAATAAAGCCTTCATGAGGCTTTCTAAAAACTGAGATGGATTTTCCTGCTTGTCCTGGACAACCTCTTGGAGTTTTTCAAAATTTACTGGCTTTAAGGCTGCTTTGCTAAGACCAGCCAGAAGGCATGTAACAAACCTGTTTCTGGCTAAAATACCATCTTTGGAATTGTAATTCCATTGAGGATCTTGGTCAGGAACTGCCTCGGATCCAATTGGATATGTTCTATCTGTTTGGTGAATTTCGTCTACTTGTGTTCTTGCCTCTTCCAAAACTTGCCTGCATTCATCAGGAAGTAAATTGTTAGTAAGAATCATATGAACATCATGGAAAGTCAAGCTGTAAGATTGAGTGATGTACTGAAACTCTGTAATAAAGGTAGAGGAGTTAGAAGTATAGGAACCCAGTCCACATTCTATTTAAGAAAGTTCACTCAACGAGAAAGGAACATGTACTCCTACCAGACCATTAACTCCAGCCACTTCCCTCAGAGGAAGGACTGGTACTGGGACAGGTGTCCTTGGAGGAGAAGGAGAACTTGGGGGTTTGGCTGTAGTCTTGGAATGTGTTATAGGAGGGGTAAACTTTGGTGCCAGTTTGGAGTGACCTGTAGCTGACACAGAGAGAGAGGATGGATCTGGGGAGGGTGGATTAGTAGATTACAGGACCTGGTGAGAGAGAGAGAGAGACTGAGGCTGCAGTTTGGAATTTCACAGGCCCAACAGGCCTGTGGTGGATCGGGGTGGCTCATCAGTGGGATCAAAAATAGCATCATCTAGTGGAAGGTGGGTAGGTTTTATGGCTAAGAGAAGCTGGGATGGGGGACAGGCAGAGCAGAGGGAGGGTTTAGAGCAGAGATAGATGAAAACTTGAACATATAGAACTTCATCCTATTTACAGGATTGGTGGCAGTATGTCTTAGGATCCCTTAAAATGATCAGGTCTAAAGTGCCATTAGGTGGCCATTTGGAATTATTGACTAATGTATATTGAGTCCAGACCTTATTACAGAGGTTTATTAATTTTGATCCCCTCAAATTGGGTGTTAGTTTTAGAGACTTAAGATTTTCCCGGAGACATCCAAGTGGGGTGCCTGGAGGTATGGCCACTAGCATGTTATTGCCCACTGGGTTGGTAGGGAAGCTGTTAAATATAATTCCAGTGTCCTGGAGAAATATTAGCAACAGGGTGCAGCCAGACTAAAGACTCAAGCCATCACAAGGGCTCTAGGGGCTTCGAAGTTCTCAGAATGTTGGAAGAAGTGCCCAACCTGGACCAGGATTTTTGGCAGCTGTAAAAGCTATGGGGGCCTCTGGGTCACTTCTGAGTGAGGGGACACCCAAGGGTTTAAATGTCCTATTAGGAATATTAGCTGGAAGGCCAGTCATGTGGACTGGGCATGGGAAGCAAACCTTTGCTCAAGAAAGACTGTCCAGGTCTCATCTGGGGCTAAATTCCCTCCAGCTAACCAAAGCACCTTACCAATATGCTGATGTGTGTTTGTGAAAATGTGAAATCTGATAGCCGGGAGTGTGGAACTATTTTGTTGGTTGGCCAGCAGACAAATCCACATGGCGAGCCATAGCACATAGCTCACGTGATGGAAGCCTGTGAGTCTCATGCTGCAGCGGTCTGCCCAGTGGTGGGGAATCCATGAGGTAGCAGTGTTGGTGGTAGTGGCAGTAGCCGCAGTGATCAGCTAAGGTGGGTGGGAGCAGCATGAAGATGCAAGCAGCTGCAGCGGGTGTCTTCTAGTAGTGTCCTCTCGACCAGGCTGGATGGCGACTGTCTGTAGCGGCTGCAGGCAGAGTCTCCTGGATGGCTCACCAAAAGGTTGTTTTTTCTGTGCAGGTTGCCTGCCTGCATGTTGTGCAGGTCACCTGTTTGCCCACTGCACAGGTCGTGGAGGCACAGCAGAGCTGGGGGCCGGGACCACACCAGACCAAACACTTCCACGTGCGGCTTTATTTATGATGGGGCAAAGGGGCAGCAGGGAAGAAGGAAAGAAAGGAAAGAGAGCAAGAGCAAGGAGCAAGAGTAAGTGAGAGAGAGAGAGAGAGAGAGAGAGAGAGAGAGAGAGAGAGAGAGAGACACGCTACCCCATTATATACGAATGATGACATAAATTGCAAGTAAAGGTAGGCTCATTGAATTCTGGGTATATGGCAGTTGTTGCCTTGGCAACAGGCCTAAAGGTTGCACTGTGCTTATTGTCACCTATATGATGTCACAGGTCTCGGTACTAACATTGGTTACAGGTGGAGTCCTGGCAGGGTGTATCGAGGCGATTTTCTATTCTGGTGATCCTTGCCTACCAGTTTTCCTCTCTACACAGTCAGAGGAGCAAAGATAGTGGTGCTTCACCTCTAAGCATGGGACTCCTGTTAACTGCCTCCCTGCAGGACAGATGACCCCTGGCAGGGTAGGTGCCCAGCCAGCTGGCTGTGGTGGTGCCGAGCTCCTGGGTACAGAAGCTTAAAGCTTCCATCTAAGAAATTTTCTAAACTGAGACATCTTCCATTTCTTTTTAGGGGACTAACAGGAACTACAGTAAAATGTCAGGCCCATTATTTACATAATTTCAAAGAAAGTTGAGTTTTATGGCTATCCTAAAATATAATATTTGCCAAATTTATTTTTCTGTGTTTGTGACCAGTGATAAGAGCACAGCAGTTTGTTTGTGCTTTTCCAACTCCTAATTGATGGATTTGTCTAATTATCTGCTCTGGTGAAGTGCTAAAGTCTGTTTTATGCATCTGTTTTTGGAAAGTATACCTAGCCTTGGCATAGTCATTCTTATTTGTTCTGTAAAAACTAGACAATGTCTCTTGGGAAAGAAAGATATGATGTCTTTTATGCTCTCCAGATTCCTAGAAATGTGATGTTTGTTATACAGACTTACCCTGTAGTTTATGCATTTACTGTTATAGTTAATAACACTATCTTTAAATGTAATTATCTTAGGTAAATGATAGAAATATTATTTTCAAGTGTTATCTTAGAACATTTTTGTGTTGTTTTGATAAAAATCCTCTCATTAAGTTTTGTAGAAGAGAAAGAAATTTATTTTGGTTCACAATTTCGGAAGCATTAAAGTCTAGAGTTGCTGGCATTGCACTGTACAGGTATGCATACCAGAGTTTTAAGAGTTTCTATACAAGTCTACTTGTCTTTTCAATGTTTTTGTTATTAATTACTTTACTTATGTACATTCCAAATGTTGCCCTCTCCCTATTCCCCTTGCAGAGTTCTTCTCCCCATACCCCCTCCCTTCAGTTTTGAAAGGATTCCCCTACTATATTCTTGAACCCTGGTGTGTCTCATCTCTACACGATGAGGTACCTCCTCTTCCCACTTGGGCCAGACAAAGCAGCCCTCTGCTACATACGTGTTGGGCTTAGGACAGCCTGTGTATACTCTTTGGTTGTTGGCTCAGTCTCCGGGAGCTCCCAAGAATCCAGGTTAGTTGACATTGTTGGCCTTTTAAGGGCTTGCCATTCCCTTCAATTCCTTTAATCCTTTCCATACTATAGGGTTCCCCTCCTTCCAATGCCTGATCGTGAGTATCTGCACCTTTCCTTCAGTCTCTGCTGCATTTTTGTCTCTGCATTTCTTTTAGACAGGAACAATTTTGGGTAAAATGTTTTCTTTATGGTTGCTGTCCCCATCCATCCACTTGGGGTCTACTACTGGGGGTGGTCTCTTCAGAGTTTCATATCCCCACTGCTGGGCATTTTGTCTAATGTCACACATATTGTGTCTTGGGAGCCTGTGCTGGCAGAGCTTTTCAGAAAAGGCTTCCTGTCTAATTTCTTGTCTCCAGTCATAACATAGCATCAGTAATATTGCCAGAGATTGGCGCTAACCATTGTGATGGATCTCATGTTGGGCTGATCACTAGACCACCTGTCCTTCTGTCTCTGCTGCATTTTTGTCTCTGCATTTCTTTTAGAATCTTCCACTATCCCAGCTCTCTGAGACTTTCTAGAGGTTCTTCCACCCTGAACCCAGGCAGCTGCATATTCTTCTGGTCTTCTGGGACTCTCCTGTCTTCCCCAATACCCGATCCTGCCCCTTCTTTCCTTTTCCATTGCCCACTCAAGTTCCTACCTACTTCCCTCCACCTTCCATAATTATAGTGTTCCCCCTTCTAAATGGGATTTAGGAATCCTTACTTGGGTCTTCCTTCTTTTTTAACTTCTTAAAGTCTTTGGGATGTATCATTGATAGGCTGTACTTTTTCATGCTAATATCCACTTAACAGCAAGTATATACCATGCATGTCCTTTTGGGACTGGATTAACTCACTCAGGAAGGTATTTTCTAGTTCCATTCATTTGTCTGCAAAATTCATGATGTCTTTGTTTTTAATAGCTGAATAGTATTCTATTGTGTAAATGAACCACATTTTCTGTATTCTATCTTTGGTTGTGGAAATGGAAGGATCTGGGTTTCTTCCAGCTTCTGGCTATTCTGAATAAGGCTGCTATGAAAACAGCAACTATAATATCCATCAAACGTGTTTTGTACTGGGCATCATTCTAAAAGCTTATGAGAAGGCTTCATACAGAGACATTGAAAATGGGCAAAGGATTGGGAGTCTACTCTGGAGACATCAGAAGGAGCCAATATTGACTGGTGCCTCCTTTCTTTCTACAAGGTTTGAGAGCAGTGGATGACACAACTCTCAGAAGATGTGGCTAGTGCTTAGAATGTGGAATGAAAAAGTTTGAGTAGCAGTGAAATGATCAGGATAATATTCATTACCTATCAATGTAATATATAGCAGTTAGAAACAGTTTCTTTACTCATCATTCAAAACAGAACTTTTAATCCTGATTACAAAGTTATATCCTGATAGTGTATAGTGGGTATGTCATGGTCATGGATAAAATTATTTTGTTGGGCATGACATTATCATTTACTCCAAACATCACTGTATATTTGGTGTCTCTGGGCAGAGTGACAGTATCTGAGGCAAAGGATGACACATATTGATTTCTTTGTATGGTGGTGGTGATGTTTGTGGGTGCAGAATAGTAGTGAATCATTTTTGTTATTTTGAATGTCATGCAAATTTCCCAAAAGAAATCCCAAATAGCAGTTTATGTGGCTGTAAATTTCCTCTATGTACCCCCCCTCTCACTCACTCACTTTTTTTGCAAACACACACACACACTTGTAAAACCATAAAACCAACAGTTTTGAGTGCTGAACTAATCACAATATTTTTGTTTGTTTGTTTGCTTCTGGAATAACTACAGTTTCATTATTGGAAAACTTAGTATCTAACTTGTGCTACTATTTTTGAATGCTATAGATCCTGTAGAAGATGGATATATCCTGACAGAAATATGTCATGAGGTAGAATATGTTTCTTGGGAATGGCATTTTTAAACTCCTTTTGGATTTCATACTGTATTCATATCATTTCCTTACTTTCTCCTTCCAATTCCAACACATCCTGTGCCTTCTTCCTTCTGCCCAAATCCATGACTTCTTTAATCATTATTGTTACATATATGTATATATACAAATATGCATATATTAATACAGCCTGATGGACCCATTCAGTGCTGCTCATATGTATATGGGTTTAGGGCTGACCACTTGGAATCAGATAACTTATGAGGGGACACATCCCTGAAGAAGACAGCTTCACCTTCTTTCTTGGTTCCTTGCCGCGTGAACAAACCTCCTCTAAAGTCTTGCCATCATATTTTCCAAGCCATGGTAGACTGAAATCTCTTTAGAACTGTGAGCAAAATGACCTTTCCCGTACTTAAATTGATTTTGTGTGTATTAGCTGCATTTTTATTTCTGTGATACAAAACAAAAACAAAAACTATAACCAAATCAACTTATGCAAGAAAGTGTTTAATTAGACTTAATGTTCCAGATAGTTAAAGCCCATGATGGCAGAGATAAAGAGGGAATTGAAGCAGAAACAGATGAGAGTTTACATCTTGAATTGCCAGCAAGAGGCAGAGAGAACTCTGGGAAAGGCATGAGGTTTTTGTTCTCTTAAAGCCCATCCACAGTGAAATTTCCTCCAATAAAGCCACATCTCCCAATCCTTCTTAAATAGTCCTACCAACTGTGGATCAAGTGTTCTAACATATGAGCCCATAAGGACCATTCTCAATCAAACCTCCACAGTCAGGTGTTTTGGTCTTGCTGATGTGAAACTAACACAGGATCAGAGCATCAGTATACTGTCTGAGCTAAGTAGGTTAAGACAATGTGTTTGTAATTTCACAAAGAATTGTTGGTGACACAGCATGGTTTAGATGCTGGCTATTATTAGGGGACACATATTTAATTTTTAGACAATGTTTTGTATATTTATATATGTTATGTGTATGAATATGTTGTCTGCATGTGTGTGTGTGTGTGTGTGTGTGTTTGTGTACCATTTGTATACCTGGTTCTTAAGTCAGAAAATGTTATCAGAATACCTGGAACTGGAGTTAGGGATGGACACATGAGTTTTAGGAACTAGGGTAAAATCCTTTGCAAGAGCAACAACTGCTCCTACCTGCTGACCTGTCTTTTCAGTCCAGGAATATATAACTGGTACTGTGTTAATTTCCTTTGCAGGTGAATCTCCATTTCAGTGCAGCTTTAAATACTAGCTACTTTTGGCCCAGTGTTTCCTTCTGCTGTATAATATGCCACTGAAACACATTAAGAGAAAATATGATTTTAAAGTACATATTTAATGCATTTATATTTTCCAAACTAATTATTTTTTCAATTACGTGTTTATCAATTGATATACAAACATTCTGATTCTTTTGTAAAAGCATATGGATAAAACAACAAATCCAAAAAGTAATAACAGCAAATATCTTTTACTTAGAAATTCTTTAGATCTAAAATGATCTTAATTGTAAAAATGAAAAACTAAAAATATTAAAAGCTTGAATATGATGAGGATAGTCGCTGACTGATTAGGCAAGAAGAATGTCCTCTAACTGGATGAATGTATGTGACTGAATGTGATTTAACCTTATGGTGGAGTTGCAGAGAGAACTATAGGTTGTTATAGATTTGCTCTTTATGCTTTGTTTTATTTATTTCTATTTAAAATCATGCTTTGTTTATTTTGTGCTTGTGTACATGGATGTGCACACATCACAATATGATGATGATAGAGGTAGAGGACAATTTTCTGCAGTCAGTTCTCTCCTCTGGAGGCTTAACTAAATTGTCAGCTGAGCTGTCTCACTGGCCTTTGATGGGTTACGGTTTTAAATGGAAATTTAAAAAAGGCAAAATGAAGAGAAAAGTTTCAGGCTATAAAAGTCTTCATTCTAGAGCAGTGTTTTACAACCTGTGGGTTGCAGCCCCCTCTTTTTTGGTGGGGGATCACATATCAGGTATGCTGCATGTTAGATGTTTACATTATGATTCATAATAGCAGCAAAATTAAAGTTATGAAGTAGAAACAACATAATTTTATGATTAGGGAAATCACCACATGAAGAAGTGTATTACAGGATTTCAGCATTAAGAAGGTTAAGAATCAATGCTCTTGAGCATTTTCTTACACAATATATTCTCAGTGAGTCATTGGGACAAATGTATTCAGTACCTAACTCCTATTCCAGTAACATTCAATGCAAATAAAGAGAATACTTTTCTCATTTCTTTTATTTTGAAACTATAACAAAATTACTTCATTACACCTGCCCTTTCTTCCCTTTAAACTCTACCATGGTTTTTTAAATTCATGGATATATATATACATATATATATATGCATACACACATATATTTATATATTCCTAAATATATAAGTACAGTAGTCTGTGTAATGTCGCTTGTATATATATATATATATATATATATATATATATATATATATATATATATATATGTTTTCAGGGCTCGGCATTTGGTACTGAATGAACAATTGTGCTCTTCCCTAGAAAAGAACATTTTTTCTGCTCTACATTTCTTTACTCTGTGTCTCACTCATGGAGTACAGTTGAGATCTCATAGGCATTCCCCATCTTTGCTCAGATCAGGTTTAGGTAGGCATGTTGGTGAGACTATGTAGATGAAGCTTCTGACATTCCTAGGAGAGATTCTCTTTCTGCAGAATGAAATTTTCCAGCTAATATATGTGATGTTTTCAAAGAAACAGGGCTTCTAAGTAGCAATTCTTAGAAGGGATAGAAAATAGTCCAAGCTGGTGTACATCAATGTCATCTCAGTGCAGCTTGCTACTCGGTGACACTGCTTGTTGGAACTTATCACACCCTGTTATTTTGTACCAACAATTTTAGTGGTTTAGTTTTTATTTTTGTTTTTTGTTTTTGTTTTGTTTTGTTTTGCAGGAAGGATGAAAGGAAATCTGTTGCCTGACTGTACTTTGATAAAACTTAACGTGACTATGCTTGATAATATTAAAAACAAACAAATTAATGGAACACACAACTACAAATGATAGGGAACACTATAGAT
This sequence comes from Apodemus sylvaticus, assembly GCF_947179515.1. Classification (NCBI taxonomy): domain Eukaryota; kingdom Metazoa; phylum Chordata; class Mammalia; order Rodentia; family Muridae; genus Apodemus; species Apodemus sylvaticus. Next base: position 10,842,057 of record NC_067484.1, on the reverse strand, counting down.
AATGCTGATAGTCACTAGTTGTATTGGTTTTGTGTGTCAACTTGACACAACCTGGAGTTATCACAGAAAAAGGAGCCTCCCTTGAGGAAATGCCTCCATAAGATCTAGCTGTAAGGCATTTTCTCAATTAGTGATCAAGGGTGAGAGGGCCCATCTTTGGTGACACCATCCCTGGGCTGGTGATCCTGGGGTCTATTTGAAAGCAAGCCGAGCAAGCCAGTGGAAGCCATCCAGTAAGTAACTCCCTTCCATGACCTCTGCATCAGCTCCTGCTTCCTGACCTGCCTGAGTTACAGTCCTGACTTCCTTTAGTGATGAACAGCAGTATAGAAATATAAGTTGAATAAACCCTTTCCTTCTCAACTTCCTTCTTGGTCATGATGTTTGTGCAGGAATAGAAACCTTGACAGAGACACAAGTTTACTCTTGGAGGCACACTGTTTTGCTAGGATTTGCATACATTTTTAAAAGACAGATCATTATTTCCTTCAAAATAGCAAGATGAAGAATTTCAGCTGTGCACTGTTTCATGTGTATGATTTATTGCCTAATGATTCATATATTCTTGATGTGTTCCTTCCTCATATCCAACTGAAAATGGGAGAGAGAAAAAGAGAGATAAGATAGTTTTTCTCAATGTTGTTTTACCAGTGAATGTAAATACAGTCATTTAAAGTAGAACAATCAAAGCTTGTGAATTGTAGCATTTCTGAATAGAATCACACATTAATCAAACAGCTAATATTTTATGCTCATCCATGCAGCTTAACTCTGCGGAGGAGCTTAGTATCCATGGCAACTATCATAGCTAGCCTAACAGTGTGCTTGTCTCAGACCACTTTTTTGTTTGTTTTCTTTTAGATTAAGGAGTATTCCCTAGGCTTATTGCTAATATTTTGTGCTAGCGAACTGTTGAACCATGAAAAGGATCTTGTGAGCAACTGTGTTTGAGATTAACTTCAAAAAATTAATTTACTAAAGATGAGAGTAAAAGCCAAATGCTTGTGACAAACATAACAATCAAATATCTGAAATTTATAGAGTCATTTAAAAGGTCAAATTGAGAATCACTAGCTGTGAATCTAATTGGGAAACAAGAACATTGATTGCTTTATAGTTTCCTATGTGATTAGATATGTAAAAGTGTATATTAGACATGATGATCAGTTAGTACAAATTCCTTACAGCCACTAAATGCATTCATAGAAATTGCATGATAGGATTGCTGACACTTACTATTTATTTATATGTGCTTTTGCGTATTTGAATGCCATTTCCCAAAAGAGGAAAAGTTGTGATCAAAAACTAGTATTTGTAAATACAGTTAATTTCCAATTTAAAGTTTGGGGTCTTTACAAAATTATGTTTGATATGATGATAAGATTTCAATGTGATACATCTTTCTATAAGACTCATGTATTGGAAAGCTACCACAGTGGAGTGATGTTGAGAAGTGTTGGAACCTCATGGGAAGGGCCAAGTGATTGTAGGTCCTGCCTTCAGGATGAATCTATATTGTTCTCACAGACTGAGAGAGTTCTAATGAGAGGGAACTGTTTGAAGCAGGGAGAATCATCCTCTTTTCCCTCTTTGGCCTCCAATGCTAGCCTGAGTACCAGTTAGCCTGTCTTCCTGCCTCAGGAAGCCACCTGCTATGAGAGCCTTAGCAGACCCAACAAGAAGCTGCCACTGTGTTCTTGGTCCTCTGGAGTGCAAGTTAAGAGTAATTCCTTAAAAAAAATGTTACTCAGCCTTGTTGGATGTTTGTTCTAGATATAGGAAAGGAACTAATAGGATGGGATTAGTATTTTTTATATAGTACAGACAACATCTGTTCTTTTCTTTTCTTTAAAAAAATTATTAGGAATTAATAAAAAAGATGCAAATGTGCCATGTGAGTTACTAGAGAATGTAAAGAAATGCTGTTTGTGTACTTTTATAGATCACATATAATACGGTAGACTCAGTCTATATCAGAAACACAAAAGGGCTTAATAAATCACAGATTGCTGTTTTTTTATGCCAAACTCAAAGTCCCTGTTTCAGTAGGTGTGAGGTGGCAACTAGTCACCTACATTTCTAAAATGATTTCAGGGACTGCTGATGCTGCAGCTTGGGACCACTCTTTGATGAATGCCTGCCCTCTCTGCGTATTAAAATTAAATGCAGGTCTACATTTCTATTATTCATCCTTGTATTGCTCTGGCCTTATTTCCTGAGGTAGCTTAACTTGTAATCATTAAATCTTCTTCATATTAACCTAAAATACCTCTCTGTAATTTCTTTCATGTTAATGTTCTGTTCCTGAAGTTTCAATTACTGCATTTCATTGCATTATTCTTGATTCTTCATATTAGATATTTAAAGTTGTAATCACACACACACATACACACACACACATAATTGAGCTCCTCATTTACATGACATCATTACTAGTTTGTAAATTTCTCAGAAATTTAAATAATATAAAGTATTTACATAGAACCTTAAAATATAAACATCTTTATCTGCTACTATCCCTATAAAAATGGACATTAATAATTTTTCAGTTTATGATTTGAAATTATAAGCATTTCTTTTCAACATTTTACTTCATGTTTCTAAATGCATTGATGAGACTATGTAGCAGGAGAAAGTCCATTAGTTCTTTATTTAATAGTATTTAAAGAATCTGAAATCCTTTTATAATGTGTTAATTCAGACTAGTGAAGACATATAATTTTAGAGTTGGCATTTTGCTTTCAGTGGAACTGACAGATCCTTATCACAAGCCAGGCACATGCTTACATTAGGCAAGCTAAATACCACAGTGCTAAAACAAACAAACCCTATGAGGGAGGTATACTCACACCTCTTCTGTAGAACTATCTATTAAAGCAGAATGTGCCAACAAGCCTTACTGGGATATGCAAGGCAGAGAGTCTCTACACTTATTTACCTGCAGTTTCTGGGTCTGCATGGAAAGAAAACACCCAGTTCTGTTTGTGTTCAGAAATGAAATCAACATGTAAGCCTGAGTGGTCAGTTCTCCAAGGACATGAAAGTGTTTATAACCTTCCTTTCATCTTGGCAATACTCAAGTTCTGTGCAGAAGGACATTTGGCTCTTTCGGTCCCATTTCATCTTTGTTTAGGACAGTTTCAAAGTCTTTTATGGAGAGGCGAAGAGAATGTTTACCTTAAAGGCAAAAGTAAGGCTTTCTCACAGTTTGTGAGCTGTTTGCTCCCCTAGCTGCCGTAGCTCCATGCGAATTAAGACACAGGTTCACAGAGAATTCTTACATGCAGAAATCTATTTTTGAGTTTCATTTCATCTACCTCTGACTAAGAAAAGTCATATCCTTATACAACATTGCTGAAGCCATCAGAGGCTAGCTTCTTAGCTTGGTCAGATGCCTTTTGACACTGTAGGCAATGGAGGTGGGCTGGTGTTAAGGACACAGCTTTATGGAGTAGAGAAGTATGAACCATCGGAAGCAGTGTAACAGGAATTGTAAGAAGCCCATGGGAAACATTTAGAAGCTTGGTGACCCAAGTATACCAGACAATACCAGTAACTGCATTGGCTATGAGGAAAGCTTTAGGAGAGAAGGGAATACTTGCGTGATCACTAATGAGGAGTAAAGACCATTTTTCAAAGCTTTGGAGGCTGCTTTCCCTCTCTCCAGTGGGCGTGCTTCCTGCTTCATCTGTGATTAGACTCAGGTTTTCTGGTCTGTGATGACTTGTAACTTTCTATCTCCTGAGTGGACAGGGAATTCTTGTTCTTTTCAAGCAACAATTTCCAAGAAACTCATTTGTTGTGAGCATGAAATGGGAGGTGTCCATGACTACATTGGGCAGGAGCCAGACTAGCCAAATCCTTTGCTGACTTCCATGTAGGGTGACAGGAATCCTTCTTTAACTGATGTTTACAGGATGTATAGGGAAGCTAAGTGCTTTACATCTCAGTAGCTTTGGTAGTCTATCTCAGTAGGTTCTCTAGTCTACCCTGTCAGTTTTGATTTATTGAAAGGTAACAGTAAAAGTTCTCATAGAAGTATGAAGCATAGAAAGCAGTGTAACAGGGATTGTAAGAAGCCCATGGGAAGCATTTAGAATTATTAGAAGCATTTTTTTCCTGGCTGATTTAATGAGACTGGATAGGTCTTATTACCAAGGGTAATCAATCTCTCTCTCTCTCTCTCTCTCTCACACACACACACACACACACACTTCTATGGAGACCACCTATGTTGTCTAATTTGGGGAACCTCTGCCTTTTACTGAGATTATAATATTAGTTACAGTGACTCTAAGTAGGATTTTTTTTTTTTTTTTGCAATCAGAGTCAAAGAAATATCCACCCTCTATATACATACCTCTGTCTAGAAATGTCTTACAGCATTTCTAATGAAATTAGATAGAAACTCAAGTGTTATGGAAGTGAATGAGACCAGGCTCAAAGTTAGATGAACTCTGAGAAAAATGGAGTTGCATCTGAGATGAATTGAGCTAGAGTCCAGCTCTATTGCTCTCAGCAGATGGAAATGAACTGCTCAGCACAAGGTCCCCTGACCAAACTTTCTCAGTGTCAGCAGTGATAGTCCCATGGAATAGAACTTCTGATGCCCATGCGCCATGACACAGTAGTTGAGATATACTGACTATAGGTCTTCCCTTGCTACTTGTAGCTCCCTTCCCATCCATCTAGTATGCCTTAGCTGGTCTAAAGAGAAAGATAGCCAGAATTTAGTGCAGGCCATCCTCTGTCTTGTCCTAGATGACAGTCATCATAGCCCTGTAAGCATGCAGGATACCCCTCAGATGATCAGCATGCTCCACTGATTCAAATTGACATCATTTGACCCTCTTATATCATCTGTGATAACTGGGCCATAGAGAACAAGAAAATGCTTATTGTATAATGTTCCAGACTGAATTGTATTTTCTCCAGATTTTGCCATGAAATTCCATTCTCCTAGCTACTCTGTCTGAGATGGGGTATCTAGGAAGGAGAGGTTATTGTAATGAGATCTATTGTAATATTACTGGAATTGTTTTAAAAGGGTGAGTTTTAGACACAGGCAAAAGAAAGTCTATGCAAAGATACAGAAAACACAGATATGTTGAGGTATGTTCAGGAAAACCAAACAGGTCAGTATGGAACAACTGCCAAGTGAATAACACTTTGCTATGCATCCCTGGAACAGCAATGCACGTGGACAGTCAATAGCAAGTAAAGTCTGTAATTTCTGATTAAAGAATCTTATGCTTTTTATTGTTTTTTTGTTTGTTTGTATGCTTGCTTGCCTGCATTTTTAGAATTTATTCAGGTTCCCTTGTTTGCTTGCGAGTAATGTACAGCTGCAGAATTGTCTTAGTTCTGAGGACAGGAAATCTGTACAATACAGTCTGTAGCTGGGTTGCCCTGTGTATAGACAGAATGGTGGTTAGAAAGCTAGTATTGCTAAAATATGGAAGACTGAAATCAGTGAGAGAGAAGACGGGTTGAATAGCTGGAAGAGCATAATTTTATTTAAACATTAAATGGTTGTACTTTATTATTTAGGATATCACATCCATATTCCATACCTATATTCCTTGATGTTTATCTCAAGGACAACAGTAGAAGTTTCTTTTTAAACAGCTGATTCTAGTGGTCTCACAAGGACTCTTCAAAAGTTTTAGTTTGCTCAAGTGACATTGACTCCATTCTGAGAACTGCTGTGATACTGTTTTTTTGACATTTTCATTGAAACTGACATATTGGTATCCTGTGATCATACTTAGTAAAATTTATGTGATTCTACACAAATGTCTTCATTTTTGGTTTAATAAACTGATGTTTTTAAAATTAAGTGATTTAATTGAACACGTTAGCTCTATAAAACTAATATAATATACACACATATCAAATGTCTCAATTTTTAATAAACTTATGTTTTTAAAATTATGTGACTTAATTGAACATTCTGTCCATACAAAACTAAGAAATGTAATCCATGAGTTCTATTTGAACAATCTTTCTAAGAAAACACATCTATTTAAAGTTAGTGTAATTTTAAGGTAAATATAAGCTTAGTATAGTATAAAATTGGCATAATACATACGTCAATTTAAAAAAAGTATTGCATCACCTTAAACACACTTGGTAACAACAAAATCTCAAAGTTTTGTAGGCAATATGACTACTAATGAATAAATAAATAATAAATAAATATATAATTTTAATAAATAATTTTATTAGCATGTATACAGGTATGGATACAAGATTTGGTATCAATTAAGATATGTGTCATATAGAAACAGAAATATCTAATAAATGTTCTAGCTGGACATAGATACTCATACCTATTCTCCAGATAAGAGATGGTGAGGTAGGAATGCTGTGAGTTTGATGTCAGCTTTAGCTGTATACTGAGTGGGAACTAGCTCAGACTATAGAGTAAGACTTTGTTTCAAAAGAAAAAAATAATGCTCAAATACTAAAGCAAGTAGATATGTGATACATGTTCTACATAATACTTTTTATCCATTTTTAAGCTACAAACTTTCTCAACTGGCCATTGTTTTGTCCTGATGGTAACTATTGTTTTAAAATATGTCCTTATGCTACCAGGTTGGCCTTTCTTTACAACTCTCTTCTTTAGTATTAGGATAACAAGTGTGACATTGATTGATCTTGAATCAGGATTTTTTTCATTGATGATCCATATCCATGATACTAATCTTTGTCCCCTCCCTGAAATCCACATAAGAATACTGTGTGTCTTGTGGATAAATGTGCCCAAAGAAAGTGTAACTACAAATGAGAAATACTGTATCAAATAGTTCATGTTACTCATTGCCAATTGTAGTGTGTGGAATGCTGATCATTAGACTCCTAACAGTTTTTCCCTGAGTGAATGGAGAGGTGTATTTTCTGTAACAAAGAGGAATTAAGACAGGAGATGAACTACATTTTCTAATTAGCTAGTTTTTAAATCATGAGGGTCCTGGTTTATTGGGTAGGGCTGATATCAGAATTCTTAAGGTGAGATAATGAAGCTTCCTATTCTCGATCACAGCACTGCAATGTGGGGAAAATTATTTTAATGCTCTGAACCATAAAACGCAGAAGGCAGTCTTGACCTATGAAACTGGAAGAGGCAAGAGAATTTTTTGCTACAGCATCCATGCTGTTGATACTCCTACGGTTTGTTTTCTAGCACAGTGACACCTATTATATATGCCTGCTATCCAGAACTGTAAATTTAAAGAACTGTATTAGAAAATCCCAAATTTGGATATTTTGACACTGTAGTACTGAGAACAACAGCACATGAGACATTTGGAGAAACCCTGTTAGTTTCTCTGTCCAACTGATATAAGACAGTGATATCAGTTGTACTGAAGGTAGTAAAATAGAAACCGATCTAACCACTATGAACAAGACAGAGACCTTTGAGAATGTTCACTGGATGAATGTACATGCCTACATCCAATCCTTCCCATGACCACAACTTTTTTCTTTGAAATTGATGTTTTGGCATCCTGAGATTGTAATTTATAAAAGTCATGTAATTCTACTCCAAGTCTTCATTTTGTGATTTAATGAACTGATGTCTCTTAAATTAATTGACTTTTATCAATGTTTTGTCTCTAAAAATGGAGAAAGGACATAAGTGGCTTCTACTCTAACCTACACCCACAGACACACACAGACACACACAGACACACACAGACACACACAGACACACACAGACACACACAGACACACACATACACACACACACATACACACACACACACACACACACACACACTAAATGAACAGGAATATAGAGGCCAAGCACCTTTTGGAGTTTAACTCATGAGAAGAGAGAACAGGGAACAAAGGATGTTCAAAGATGTATTTAAGTTCAGTCTTAAGAATGGGAATGAATATCAGGCTTTTATTGATTTTTTTTTTTTTTTGGTTTATCCAAGTCTTCTGAACTATTGGGCACTCAACAGAGATACTCAGTTTAAAATGGCCACTAGGCAAATCAAGTTGAAGCAGTGTAGGTGTTGAGAAAGCAGCAACTCCCAGGAGGCATAGGAAAAGTCAATCCTGTGTTAAGACATTTTAATGAAAGTTTAAAGATACTACTGGTAGAGTTGAGTAGAATATCCCCAAAGGACCCAGAAAAAAAGGAACAGATTCAATATGAAGACAAATGCCAAGCCTTTTACCTTTTCTTAGTCAGTGAAGAGTCTTTTTTCTTTTTCTCTTCTTTCTTTATTCTTTTGTCCTCTCCTTCCCTTCCCTTCCCTTCCCTCCTGTCCCCTCCCCTCCCCTCCCCTCCCCTCTCCTCTCCTCTCCTCTTCTCTCTTCTACTCTCCTCTTGTCTTTCCTTGCCTTTCTTTCCTTGCCTTTCTTTCCTTGCCTTTCTTTCCTTGCTTTTCTTTCCTTGCTTTTCTTTCCTTGCTTTTCTTTCCTTACTTTTCTTTCCTTACTTTTCTTTCTTTCTTTCTTTCTTTCTTTCTTTCTTTCTTTCTTTCTTTCTTTCTTTCTTTCTTTCTTTCTTTCTCTTTCTTTCTCTTTCTTTCTTTCTTTCTTTCTTTCTTTCTTTCTTTCTTTCTTTCTTTCTTTCTTTCTTTCTTTCTTTCTTTCCTC